>NW_027142379.1:5042050-6242050 GCF_026170545.1 Melanerpes formicivorus | reverse complement strand
CTCTCACAGTCCAAAAGTAATTTGGGGATGATAAGGTGTTATGTGATGGCTTTGCACTTTGACACCTTTATCTCAGTGATTGTTTGAACTTACCCAGCAATGCCATTTGCAGCAAGCTATAACCAGTATACTTTGCCCAAATTAATTTTGTCATAATCTTACACACTGTTAGCTGACATTTTGTAACTTCCAGCCTTTGACCCAGTGTGCCATAATGCGTATGACCTTTAACATGGTACTTCCAGGCCAGTGAACACTACTGACTTCAGTACCTCTTCTTGTTGAACTTGTCAGCAAGAATATGTAACCTATGAGAATCTCACTCATCCCATGAAATGCTCAACTATTCATGTTCATTGTTTGCAACAGACTGACAGACCATTTAGACATAGAATGCACACCACAATACAGTCTTCATAAGTAGGTTATAAAGTATAATCTACAGCTGGTGGTGTTTGGGTTATTTAGTGGTATATAAAAAAACCCCAAACCCCACATATTCTAACAGAAATTTATCTTGAGATATTATTTTAGATATTTTTTTTCCTAAAATTATCTCAGACCTCTTTAAGAACACAATGATATTAATGCTTCATCCACAACTGACAATACAACTCAACGTCCTTGGAAGCCTTTTCTGATCTTAATGATTCTATGACCCTCCACTGTAGAATAGAATAGAATAGAATAGAATAGAATAGAATAGAATAGAATAGACCAGACCAGACCAGACCAGACCAGGTTGGAAGAGACCTTCAAGATCATCGTGTCCAACCTATCACCCAACACCACCTAATCAACTAACCCATGTAACCAAGCACCCTGTCAAGTCTCCTCCTGAACACCTCCAGTGACGGCAACTCCACCACCTCCCCGGGCAGTTCATTCCAGTGGGCAATCACTCTCTCTGTGTAAAACTTCCTCCTGACCTCCAGCCTGAACTTCCCCTGGCGCAGCCTGAGACTGTGTCCTCTTGTTCTGGTGCTGGCTGCCTGGGAGAAGAGACCAACCTCTGCCTGTTTACAACCCCCCTTCAGGTAGTTGTAGAGAGCAATAAGGTCACCCCTGAGTCTCCTCCTCTCCAGGCTAAGCAGCCCCAGCTCCCTCAGTCTCTCCTCATAGGGCTTGTGTTCCAAGCCCCTCACTAACTTCGTTGCCCTTCTCTGGACTCGTTCCAGCAAGTCAACATCCTTCCTAAACTGAGGGGCCCAGAACTGGACACAGTACTCGAGGTGTGGCCTAACCAGTGCAGTGTACAGGGGCAGAACTGAGTAGGAATTCATCACTGGCACAACACAAGACAGCAAGACTGTAACGGAGAGTTTTAAAGAAATTGTCTTTAGTTGAAAAGGCAAGACAAAGAGCTAGGAAAATTGTATGCAAAACCAGAATTTGCTGAAGAATTAATTTAACTTTTAATTCCTTTCTGAAAAAGAATCATGTGGTTTCCATGCATCATTTCTCATCAGTGTGAGAGTTTCTGGTTGATTCTAAACAGTTCTATCACTGCTTTCCAACACTATGCATCATACAGCACAGCACAAGAAATCAATGTAGCCTCTGGAAATACAGAAATAATTTAATCTTAATCTTACAGTAATGCTTCTAAACTGTAGGGACCTCTTTACTCTTTAAACTCAATTAAACCAATTTCTTTCCCTGTTCCTTAGAAGGAAAGCCAGGTTGGAGTCTTGCATATGTATCTAATAATATAAGCCTACTGTGATTTCCTAAAGGTATATCTAAGATTTTTGGGAAATGTGGATGAAATACAAGAATAACTGTTAGAAAATTGTGCTTGGATGTAGATTCTCCAAAGGACTGTCATATAACATTAAAACTGATGTGCTCCTGTCTGATAGCTAAGGGAAAAAAAAAAAAGATTAAGGAAAGTAGTACATGGTATAATTCTGATTAATTCATATTGGCTTTCTGGGAGATTCAAAGGCAAAGACACACACAAGAAAAAAAAAAACAACTAAATATGATGACATTAAAGCCTTTAAAGATTTTAAGTGAGAAAAACAACAACAACAACAACAAAAACCTCCACAACATCTCAAAGGATTTTTAGAAGAAATCTATCAATGAGGCAAAGTTAGGCACCTTGAAAGTCAATATATTAATCCTAAATTCAGTCTTCCCTTCAACAGCCACCCTGGGTGAAATGCCTGTACAGCTATACTGAATAACACTGGGGTTTACCTAGTGGAAGTCTGAAGGCATAGTATAGAGACCAACATATGTTAGGGAGCATTAACTTTGTGGTACAAATATTACTCTTTAGGGAGGAAAGAAAGCATGAACACAAGACCTCCTATTGCAGTTATGACTCAGAGTATGCTGAAAAGTCAGCAACTGATTAAAAAAATAGTAATAATCTTGTCTAAAAGCTGATAAATTAGAAACAGTTTGACATATCCAGCCAGGTACCTAGGAATGAACTTAAAATAATGTTAACAGTGGTAACAGTGAAATGAAGTTCATTTCATATGCACATTTGTCTTGTTGATAGGAATAATAATTAATTTTTTCCACACAGAAACTATTTTTTTACTGATTACAAGAGCAGTCTTTCAAGGCCACAAACTACTTAACCCTAACTTTGGCTTGAGGGGGGTCTATAAAAGTAACTTTTAATTATTTATGTCACATGAAGCCTCAAACTAATTTCTTTTTCTAGAAAGCAATAAAGACCATAATTGCAAGAATTGAGTATGAGGTTAGAAAAACTCTCACAGCCTGATTTATTTCACAATTAATTGTTTCTACTGAATTTCATTTTCTTCTCATGCAGGGATTCCCTTGGGGCTCTCGTTGGTTGACCTTTGGACATATAAATACTTTATCATTTTTGAGGCACCAGACACTGCTTTGCAGCTGATGCTAACTATGGTGCAGGCCAGGTTGCTTCTGTTATTGTCCACATTAAGATATTTTTTTAATGCAACTTACGGGAGGTAATATCAGTATCACCAACACAGCAATTCCACAGTTGAAGGCTGCCAGAGCACACAGCATGAAGACTGACAGGAATCACCAAAAGACACTTTGATCTGTAATGTGATGTTACATTGCCTAGTAACAGAAGAGGAGCAAGACAGAGAATGCTGGTACCCCAATGCTGGGCCAAACTAAAATAATTACATCTTCCCACAGTAAGAGTTATAGGGCAAAGCAATGCATTATAAAGTAATGCACAGCCCTAGGAAAACATTGGCCTGGAAATAAATCTAAAAAAATCTAATTACTTGTTCTAAGCCTGTAGCACATCCTGCTAAGTAGTGAAAAACATTATAAGGGCACTATCAAATTGAAAAATCTTATACTATGTAATTTGTCTTCATTAACACATATCTATTATTTTGTAACACATTTCTAGTCCTTTGTTCAGAATATATTTCCCTCTCGCGTCTTCCAGTGCTTTAACAGTCCCAGAGATTTTAATGTTACACTGGGGTATTCAGTTTAATGTTGTAACAAAAGTAAATTGCTACATTTGCCCAATTTCAAACAATTAATTCACTGATGACCCACTCTGCCATGGTGAATTGTCTGAATCTTATTCTTGGCCTTCATTTCTCACCATTTATATTATAATAACACATTTTCTTGCTAAGATTTTAGCAATTAGATTTTTCTTAAATTAATAATTACTTCTGGTAACTAATGAACAGTCTGTTCTCCCTTACCCTCTCTTCCTAGTGCTCCTTCTCACAGTTGAAAGGGTTCTGAAAAATATTTTTTTTCCCCCTTTTACTCCCTTCTGAAGAAATAAGCAGGATCAAACATTTAGACAGAAACTATTAGTTCTTACACACTGGGTATATTTCATGAACTTGCACTTCAGCATGATCACAAATATTTCATTTCTACTTCACGGTGCTAGCTGCATCTCCCTAGGAGCTAGGTGCTTACCAAACATTATATGATGAAGTATTGCTGTGTTTCCTCATCTGGAAACTGACAAGTTTTCCTACCACCGCAATGTACGCTGTGCATTACAAATCTCTCCAAGATCCACACGAAGGAAAGAACAAGTGTACAGGTCAAAAAGGCATGCTTTAGGAAACTTGGAAAGAATGAGTAGTGTCATAAACAAAATAGGTTTACAACTGCCTCCGAGAACTACTTCATCAAATCATCCTCCTCAGGGAAATAACAAAATTAACTACTGCTCTGGACTCAAAAAATCATTGCACATCCCTTTAAGAAACAGTTTTTTGAAATGCTTTTTCTTTCTGTTTGTTGGGTGTGTTTTTTTTCTAGGAAAGTTCCAGAGTGTCAAGAAAATGCACACTTCCATTCATCAAAAGAACAGTAACATATTTTTGCAAGAACCTGCTCTTTATTCTTGTTAAGTCCTAACATATATTGGGAGGCTTCAACTGAGATGTAAATCTTTATAAATTTTTACATTAACTCAGGGCCCAAAATGTCAAAGATAACATCCCAGGGATCTCCTATAGAATGTAAACAGGCTTCCATACAGTAAAATACACATTCTTGTTCACTTGACAGGCAATTTTCTTCATGGCACAACTACTGCAGACCCTTGTGTATCCCCTCTTTCTTTAGGGGATGAAAATATGCCTCCAGCAGGTTACAACAGTTAATCTAGCTGCAAGAACAAAATTAGGTGCATTCTGCTCTAACTTTTTTGCTGTTGTTTTGTTCTTTTTTTAACAAAGCCTGTGCTTTGGAATTTGATTATATTGGACATGAGAGAGATGAAGTATTACCTGGATTAAAATTGTAAATGCAGATCTTGTGGCTCCACTGCAGTAGTGTCTAGCCTTAGGTACATATTAAGTAGTTACTCTCTCAAATACATTTTCCAAGGTCTCAAAATGTAACATCTGACCTTGTCAAAGCTTCCTGACTTTAGAAGATCTTCAAATTGTGTAGGGATAAATTTGGTTTATGTAAGCAGCACAACTAGAATCTGACTGGGCAAACCAAAGAAATTAAAAGAGTGCTGCTTCCACACTTTGCAGATGGAAAGACACAGATAGTTAGTATTAAATAATATTAACAAATGTTACTTTTTTTGTCTTTTTAACTGTGAGCAATTGTTTGAGCTCATCTCTGTTCAATGACAATTTTCTTCACACTGTCCATGAAAGCAGTCGAGTTAAAACTTCACGTGGAAGACTGTATGCAAAGTTAAGCACTGTTCACTTGGGATAAGTACAGTTTGCTCAAGGTTATGTGAAATCTATTAACAAAGGTGGCATTTTGAGACTGCTAGTTAAAATCTACTGCCTTAAGCATCAGCTCTTCTTTTATTCAAATAGCATTTTCTTCTATACATACTTGTGACTACTGAGAGCTAATTGACCTAGACCTTCCTACCCTAGGAAGAAGGCAGGCAAGTAGAATTCAAAGTGCAGCTGTGTCCTTTAATTATAGCCACATATGCTTGTGTGTATATAAATGCATGCATACACAGTCGAGATACACACAAGCCACTTGCTTCAATTTTGGACCATTTTGATAATGGGGAAAGATGTGTGGGTCTGTGTTGATCTGAAGGTGTCAATTCTGTATTCATAAACTCACATTGCCATGGGTTAGCTGTTTGGGTGGGATGGATTGGTTGATGGGTTGGACGCGATGACCTTGAAGGTCTCTTCCAACCTGGTTTGGTTTATTCTAAATAAGGTTTATTCTAAATAACCTACAGAAGGAAGAAAATCCAAGAAAGGGAATTGTCGTCTGCCTGTTGTTTTCCATATTAGACTAACCTCACTATTCACTGCTGAAAGATTAACTAAAGCTCTGCTGATTACCATTTGCATTTCCATGTTCACATTCCTTCCTGAGAACACAGTGTTTTGGCCTTCTCATTGGGCTTCTACTGAGAGACTCCAGTGGTGTCACCTGAGAACAGTAATGGGTCTGCAATGTACTACAAACACTGAGTTTCCATGTAGTGAACGTGGAACCGTGTCATGCAAATGCCAAGAGACAAAGGAAGAAATCACCAAGACAGTGTGAAGCAAGTATCTTCTGATCATTGCTGTGACATTGACAATGTCTGGGATTCTCATGAATGTATAAAGCTCCCTTACCTTAACTCAGAGCTATTGAAACGTTACATGCAGTGACTGGGAAGCAGCAGTTACTTAGCCAAATACAAACCTCCTCCTTGCCTGTTCATATTGAATCCCCTGAATGCAGTCTACAGTGCTTCATGTTATCACTACATCTTTTCACTTCAACAGCTTTATTTGAAAAGTCTGCTGATACCCTAATTACTATAAAAAACAAAATTAAAAATTACAACTGCTGTGGGAAGTAAAAGCACCAAATGAAGCTGCAATTGTCAAAACCTTCCTAAACCACCACAAAACAGCTATTTCATTAAAATGTACAGTTGCTCTTTGGGATTTTCTGTAAACACTTGTCCCCTTCGTGACTATTATTTTAAATTCAAGCAGAACACAACAGGAAAAGGTCTTGCAAAATTAAAACCCAAAGCAGAAAGCGAGGCTTGATCGCTGACTTGATATAGTGGACGTAGTCACGCTTTAACAAACGGCTTCTTTTGCCAAACAAAGGAATACTTATGAGTAAATTCTTCCCAATACTTTCTTAGTGAAGAGAGGATGAGGAAAGACACTCAGAGTATTTTATCTTTGGTGATATTCAAGCTGATTCCAGACTATGATCCTAACAGAAACTGCTGAAGTCTAGCACAAAAGCTCTGCCTGGAGCTACACCCTCCCATATCTGTGCAGAACTTCTGGTCTCTGCAGCTCTGATTTTTGGTACTTTTTATATCTAAATCCGCATTTGCAGTGTTTGCAACTGTTCCACAGAACATGAAATCCCCCCATTTGTTCTGATAAGATTCTGGTCAGCTACATCAAGCTACATATTTTGTCTTGTTCTGCATTCAGCATATTCATAACTGAGTCAAATACAGACACAATGCCACTATTTCCTAATCCTAAATGTTCACAAACTGGAGTTTTCCTGATCAGGAAAATATAACCTCAGAACTTAAAACTCCACAAGTCAAAATCACAAGAAAATAAAATTTAAAACAAAATAAATTGTATTTTGCTAGTTATGTCTTAGTTCCTCAGTTTCATAATGACTCATGTTCTGAATTAAGCTGTGAATCAGTGTTATTAAATTCAAAAGCACCTTGTGGGTATTACAGATGGTGAATAAACCTTTATTTTCTTGGCATTCACCTGGCATTAAACCAGGTGGAGGCATTTGCAAATAGTGGCTGGTAAATCCTTGGAACGTCAGACACTCTTACCATTTCCATGTTGCTCAGAATCCGCAGCTGTATTACTATTTCAAACACCTCTTTTGAGTTCCAAATTCTGCTTGCAACACTGCATCTTACAGTTCCACATAGGATCTTCACCTGTTTCCTTTCCCTTCCAAACACTAAAGTGAAGTGTACTTTGCAGTTTTCAGGTCTTGCAATCTTCAGCCTGGGGACTTTTCAAGACAAACCAGGTAAAACCCTAAGAAACCTGGTCTGACCTGACCTTAAAGATGAAAGAAAGTCAACTAAAGTCAACTTCCCTAAATTCTATTTGAGCATTGAAGTGGCCTTGCCATAAAACTGCAATCTCTTGGCATAACAGATATTTACTACTAAAACCTCTCAGTGCTTTCCAGTGCAGTTTTGAATTTGCCAGTGTAATTTGTCAATTTCCGGAAGCCAAATTTTTGGAATGACTCATTTCTCTTTGCACATTTAGGGCTCAATTAGTTTTGCAAATATTTTAAGTGCGATCTAGCTGTATCCTAAAAGTATATTCCAGAACTATCAGGTTTTGTTTTAAACATATCCATATGCTGCCTGTAACAAAAGCAAAATCTGACGATATTTCCAAGAGATGTTTTATTTGCTCTTCAACTATACTAGCACTCTGCAGGAAATAAGATAAAGCTTATGAGAGATTACTCATAGAATTAGGCAAACCCCCCACACACATTCCAGTGAGAAATTCAACATTATTTTTTACAGTAAATGTTTCAATTTTAATGGATATATAATTTCTACCCTAAATAACCATTTTAGCAGTATTTTATGTATTATTTGTACTACAAATATTTTGTTCCATACCTTTTAAAGAACAGAATTGAAAAATCCTTTGAAAAAGAAAAAACTTGGGTAGTGATAGGACTAGGGGGAATGGAATGAAGCTGGAGGTGGGGAGATTCAGGCTAGATGTGAGGAGGAGGTTCTTCACCATGAGAGTGGTGAAACCCTGGAATGGGTTGTCCAGGGAGGTGGTCGAGGCCCCGTCCCTGGGGGTGTTTAAGAGCAGGCTGGATGAGGCTCTGGCCAGCCTGATCTAGTGTGGGGTGTCCCTGCCCATGGCAGGGGGGTTGGAACTAGATGATCCTTGTGGTCCCTTCCAACCCTGAATGATACTATGATACTATGGTATTATGTTTTCCCCTCAAAAAAGTAAGATCTTCAGTTCCTTTCAAGTCTAGAATGTTTGAGGCGATAATTCTTTATGCTAAACTGGCATTTCTTCACCAGGCAACTCTCATTAAAAAATGTCATCCTACTTCATTTCACTAAACTGCTATTTCTGCATTGTAGCTTGGCACTGACATTTTCAAAACATATTTCGGTGACACTTCCAATTCACTAGCATTTCAGATATCTTCTTAATCTGATTTGCAGATATAATGGTTGACAATATTTTTGTCTCAGGGAAAACAAACTTCCTGTATTATGAGTAATAAAAATGAAATTACATAAAACTTCAGAGCAGAAATGGATATATTCAGGCTATTGGGGGGAAAAAAAAAAGTACAGCAGAGTTACTGCATCACCTGATTATTACTTTTTTTCTGCTTTATAAATGTTATGCTTAACACAGATTAAAGGCACAGAATTCTTCAGAATGTAATTTTTTGGTGGGGGAAAATATTATGTAGACCCAGTCCTTGTGGATCTCTTAGAATTTTCTCTTGGATTTACATTCACTAAACATTTTATGTTGACTTATTTTTCTTTCTATCTTGGTATTTACTTGAGCATAGAAAGTTGTACCTTCCTAACCATTTGACCAATTATTGCAACTAGCTTTGCATTTGCTACAAACCTAACAGGTCAAAGACCTCCTGGATACCCAAGAGACTGTATGGCACATTCAGGGCAGGAGGTGCACCTAAGGATATTGTTGGATGTGGCTGATCTGTGAGCTCCTATAACAACCCTGCACTTAGAGAAACAGATAGGAGTTTGTAAGCCACTAAATGGCATTGTGGGGTTTATTTTTTTTAAGTGCCACAGAAAATAAAAACACAAATCAGCTATTTGCTCTAAAGTCTTACAAACTGATACTTTCTGAGGTAAAAATCAGCTCAAAGTACAAATGGCACAGTAACCCATTTGAATAATAAACTGATAGAAGTTAGTAAAATGCCATCCTTTCGATGCAATCTGCAACCACCAAAGTAATTCCTTAACTTGGGCAAGCCATTCATTAGCAAAAAAAGATTTCCTTGGATGATGCAGAACAAGGGAGATTAAACCAATGCAAAATCCACTAATGATATTAATGGGAAGCAACCAACAGCCTAAGCACTAGACATTAGTGCCTGATGTTTCAAAATAATATAATAAAAATAGCTGTTAACATCAAACCCAGAACTTGGACACAAGAGAGTCTCAACTGCTATTGGCACTGGAGCTGAAGATTGGGAAAAAAACAACAACAAAAACCAACAACCAAAATAAACAAACAAAAAACCCACCAACCACCCTAAAACCCCCCACCAGAGCCATTAACTGATTTGAATGTCTTTGAATTTAGGCAGCAGCACTAGATGCCACGTCTGTAAGAAATAGAGTTAGAACTGAGGTTAATGTTCAGGTTTAGGAAGACTGGGGTTGCACAGTCTCAACTGTTGCTAAATCCTGTCAGGTTGGTGGACCAAAGCTGACAGCTGACATCAGGAGATAGATGTGCCTCAGTTTTAATTTGTTGGGGTTTTTTAGCTTACTCCTCCACCTCAATGAAGCCTATATTTAGGACTGAAATTTGAGAAAGCAAGGGATGAAATTAGTGCTGTAGTTAGCAAGAGCTGTACAAGAGAACTAAAAGCTGAGATAAGTAGCCCTGACTATCTAATTTTTCATTCCCAGGCTTCCAGATTCCTGTTCATGCATAAAGTGTAATGGTAGCATTGGAATTACTTCATATGGCCATATAGAAAGTTATTGATCATTGTTTCCAAGACTGTAATGATGAACAGAGTGCTACCATCAGGAGACTCAGAAATTTTCCTTTAGGAGCATCAGTCTCCTTTCAAGCATGGGAGTGTGGTCTCTTTACAAAATGAAGTTAAGGACAATTCATGAAGGCAAGAACAGCAATACAGGTCAGCTACTGACAGATGTGAAGAGATGGTACAGCTGTACAGAGCACCAGTACCCAGAGCAGCTGTATCAAAAGGCATTGCCAGTACTGTTTTCACTGTCTTTCAAATTCCTTCCTACTTTCCTCATCCTGCAATTGTTAAATGGCCTGAAAGGACCATTCACTCTAGGGCAGCCTGGGGAGATCTACTACCCTTGCAACTGCAGTTCTGATTATCTGTTTGGTGAGTTGGGGGCAATTTCAGTTAATCTTAAGTAGGATTCTTCTCATCATTATGAAGCAAATGGTCAAAACCTCAAGATCCTGGAAGATGCCTTTGGGAAGGCTTCTTTACTGTCTCTTTTTATTTCTTGCAGTTCAAAGCATGAGAAAGGACTGAGTTTGAGGCCATATTTGCAACAAGAGATTTCTCTGTGAGTGCCATTTGCCCTCTTACCTCCTCAAGCACCTCTTTTGTTTGCTTCCACAGTTATCCTCCCCTGCAACACTAAAGTGGTCAGTAAGACACTGTGAGGAGATTGAAAGGCTACACTACATCTGCTTTGGTTTTCTACTCCAGAAAGATAATTGCAAAGATAATTTTTGCTGGTGCAGGAGCTCCATTTTCCTTCAGGATATCTAAGATTTTATGGATCCTAAAGGCTAAAAAAGGCACAGTGGGATAGACTCCTTCGACCCATTCTCAGAATAGAAAAAAACCTACACAAAGAAGTAAATAAAGTGCTAATCCAAAACACGACTTGTTGAGTGAGTTAGTTATTAGCAGCCTCATTAAGAAAGGTCATATCAGCATTCCTATTAAACTGAAAATGAACACTAAGGAGGAGTAGAAAGCTTAATTCTACCCTCTTTGTGCCCATCTGAAGAAGCCATTCGATCTTAACTGTGAACTGTTACAATACCATACTGAACACAACAGCCAGATGTTTAAGGCCTCTCAGAAAGATGTGATAAATCCATTAGTGGCTATTAAGCACAATGATCTGGAATGCAATTCCTCAGGAAATTGCTAATGCAATTGATTGAACATGTGAGGAAAGAATCATTCTACACTGCTCTGCTCCTTCTATGTTTATTGGATGCTTTTGAAGAGGTAAGGTATTAGCAGAGATGAACCTGGAGTTTGCAGCAACAGAGTGATTGTTTTGTTCTTAAAGATCAAGGTATATGCCCAAGGTGCATCATAACCATTACATTTTCTGGTACATCTAGAATACTGATGAAAAAGTGCAGGAGACAGTAAGGCAACATGGAAATAGAATTGGTAACAGCGTGTCTTCAGAGCATGCTAAAGAAATGGATGATTTTGAAAACCCTTACACTCAAATGAGAATGAAGAAGGGGAAATAAAAAAGATAATGGGATATGCTGACATATTCACAGGTCAAGCTTGGACTTATATTTTATAAACCTAGTTTCAGCAGCACTACAGACATAACACTAAACATTGTTCTTTTGTTTAATTTTCTTAGTCTTGAATTGTTCTGTCAATCACAGCAATGCTTGCACTTGGAAACATTTACAAAGAGAGACTCCCCACAGTGATATTTATGTTCTTTCTAAGATTCTAATACACCATTTCTTACTGTTAATAGCCTGGAAACTATATATAACTGGTTTACACTTCAAATTACCCAATTTACCTGAGATTGATTTTTTTTTCTTCTGCCAAATATGCATTCTACAACTTTCTCATTTGCGTGCAAGAATATAACTTGAAGGTTTCTTTTAACAGTTTTCTATTGAAGAGATTTCACTTTTTTGTTGTTGTTGTTCAGTTTGATACTTCTATTACTTTTCACCCTCAGAAAGAGTTACAGCATGTTCAAATCATTATAATTCTTTTTCCACAGTTCACCCTATAATTCCATTCCAAATTATACGATGTATAAAATACATACTCAACAAAATGTGTGAGTATTCTCAGCTCTGTTACAAACCAATCTAACTTCTTTGGTATTTCCTTCTCAATACCAAATGTATTATGCTCAGAAATTCCTTGAGATTGTTACAACACTGGGACTCTGAGCAAGGCAACAATTTTCCCTCTCACTCATACTTCTTTTTTTCAAATGTGAATACATAAAGTTCTTACAGCCCATTCTCCTACACAGTGCTGTCTGGCACACTGGAGCTGTGGACCATCTGACTTTTGCATTTACTATGCAAAAGCCTGCTCTGTTTCTTTGAAAGCTTAACAGTTTTAGGTAGGTGAAATTCAATTACTTTCTTTTCTTTTTCCTTTTTTTCTTTAATCCCAAACTTTAAGAATACTTTTTTATTTCATGCTGACACTGTGCAATACTGACAACAAAGCTCAGTCACACTGCTGGTCAGTCAACCATTTTTCTTCAACTGCTTTGCAGGCATTGCCATTACTTCCTGCCAGTATAACAGCACACACATCACATACCTGGGAACTCTTGAGTGAAAAGAGTTGCAGTTTCTGCCAATCCGATAGAAAAGGAGTTTGACTGAACTATACCATTATCCAAAATAGCATTATTGAACTGTTCTTTGTTCACCATGCCTTGGATAATAACAAAGGCATCCAGGCATGCCACAAGCCTTAGTGAGATTATGGTAGACTTTCAAAGCATTTTGAGTATTACTCTGCATCTGCACATAAATTAAGCAACTTAAGCCAATTTTCACTTGTGAGCTTTTAGTGCTACCCAAATGTTTCCACTTCTTCAGGATGTAGATTATCTACAGTGCAACACTTATAAAACAAATGCTGCATAAACCTAAGTTCATCAACTACTTCCTTATGGAATTAATATTTGCAAACAAAACCAGGAAACTGCAAACACAGATTCTTGTGACCTGAATCTTGTGACCTGAATCTTGTGAAATACAGCTCATTGAAGCCAACGAGACTACTGGTGGCACAAAGAGACAGTACTCATAATAGAAAACAAAAAGACAAACAAAATGCCATCACAAACTACCAAAAACCCAAACAAAAAACCCCAAAGAAACAGAATGTTAATATCTGACAACTAAATTAGAATCACAGTATCAAAACTGTTTCTTATATTGACAGAGGAATTGTGTACATGCTATGGAATAGTGAGCTTCAAAAGAAAGAGGCTACTAATATCTGAGCCTATGAAACTTCATTCTGTTTTACCAGAGAGTGAATTACAGAATAGGAATAGACCACGTTGGAAAAGACCTTTGAGATCATCAAGTCCAACCTATCATCCAACACTAATCAACTAAACCATGGCACCAAGCGCCCCATCCACTCTCTTCCTAAACACCTCCAGCGACGGTGACTCCACCACCTCCTTGGGCAGCCCATTCCAATGGCCAATCTCTCTTTCTGTGAACTTCTTCCTAACATCCAGCCTAAACATCCCCCCTCTTGTTCTGGTGCTGGCCACCCAGGAGAAGAGACTGACCCCCACGTGGCTACAACCACCCTTCAGGTAGTAATTATGCCTGTGTGCAGGTGACTTGGAGATTTTTGTTCCTCGTTTTCTCAATCTGCTTAGTCTACACAACACTTAACAACTTGCTTCTCAGACATGTATGCCTAAATAAGCAATACTGCTTTTACTACTGGTATCATTGCAGTATAACCGCTGAACTGTGCTGAATGAAATAAGCAAATAAGTTGCTATTATGTGATGAAGCTCCTCCTTTTTACTCCTCAAATTCATATTAATAATGACATCTTTTGTCCATCTTTAATATTTAAGCTCCTTTGTGAAATTTATTTACTTTGGGGTTTCTAACTGAAAATCAGAAAATGTAAATACGTTTGTGCTTCAGTCATGGAAGCTACAATTACACTGTCAAGTTTGTAGAAAATAAACTAAGTTAAATTTGTGTAAGATGTAGGACTCAGTTCTGCCTTCAGGCATCTGAATGTCTGAAATCAAACTGCATAAAGAGTAGTGAAGAGCAGGAAAAAAAAAAGGTTTAAAATGAAATAAAAACCTGTGAAGTTCACTTAGTTCTGATTTAGCTCACACATATGCATAAAAATTAACATGTCTATTCCAGTAGATATCTATCTACACCAAGAAAAAGTCAAATCTTTTCCAGGATGAGAGCCAATATTACCCAAATTACAACCATATTTTCCTCTCAGAGCATGCTAAAAAATTTGGATTTGTCATAACTGAGATTATCTGGATTCTCCTGCCATTTGACAGATGAGAGGCCTGCATGCAAATATTAAATTGGTCAAAAACCAGCTACAGAAAACACAATAATCAGCAGACGTGGATAGCCCCAAGGTCTGACAACTCAAAGCCATTTTTTACATCTACAGAGCCATAAAAAGCACATTGTTTATTGCATGAGAACATCTTTTCAAGAGGAAAAATTCTATTTTGTATATACATTACATTAACAGCCAAGCCACTTTTTATTACAAAGGAAGGTACACACCAAGCAGCTTCTTCTTCATCAACAACAGATATCTAATTTACTATTCTGAAGACTAGAAAGGAGATTCACCTAACCCATATTACTAAAACTGATTGTCACAAAACCATTATAGAGATCACCATGCTATCCTGATGTCCTACAGTGGTCACAATTTTAGCGAAAGAAAGAAGCTTAAAGGAGGATTTTATGCCCATTCCCCATATAGCTAAATCCTTGAACAAATGATTAGTCATAAAAGCTGCAGTCCATTAGCTAAACACCATAATAAGGGGCTACTATCTTGATTATTGAATATTCTTTGAATGGCTGACTATAGGAGGTCAGCATTCTAAACTGATGGAGGAACACTCGTTGTTTGCTAGCTTTTAATGCTCTTTCACCAGCATTATTTTTAAAACTGCAAAACCACATCAGTTTCTAGAACCATTTTCCTGATTCTGAAGTCAGTACCAGAACTTGCTATAGCATTTCTCATTTTTAATGAAATAGCAACAGATGTTGAAAAACTCCTGTGCTTGACAGCTTCCAGGGTATTCTTAAAGTACTGACACAGCAGAAGACATAAATTAAACTAATTTGAAAATATCTGTATGGACAATTAACATCATTTTTTAAGCAAAGGAAAACTATTGTGAGAAGCTGATGGTGCCTAGTGACCAGCCGTATGTGGAACAGCCTCACTGCTCTACACAGATCTAAAACGGTTGCTGCTTTTGCTGTATTTTCTAAGAGGAGCTATAGTGAGAGGCAGAGATATATCTACTGTCCTTATGCAGTCATTGTTTAGCCAAATCATTTTCCAGACTTCATCAGTATGGGCAACAGATGCCATGTGATCCATTTCTCTGGATTCACCAAAATAAGGCTACTTTCAAAAGCAGGCAGGCAAAAGGAATTCCGTACTCAAGGCTTAGCCTGTGACTAACATCAAACTACTGAGACCCCTCTGGTAAATGGTGTTTGTGTGTTTATTTACTGTGGTATGTTAATACTTTTACAAGATAACTTTACATTCATCTTCTTTCCACTCATTTGCTTGGAATCCTCAGGAACATTTTAACAAAGCAAACAAGCAGAGATAAGGTCTGCTTCTTCCTTGTTTAGTGCTTCCTGTTGTTATTCTGCATTTAAGATGGTGGATTGGATCTTGGACAAATAGCAAACCTTCACCAATTTAGAACAGAAAGATGGTATCATGAGTGACAGCTTATTACAAGAAAAATTACAAAAGATGGATGAGTAAGCACCTGATGTACTTCCTTAGGAATGTTTAAAAATTAAAAACAAACAAACCAACCAACAAAATTCAAAGCAAAGAGCTTTAGAAGAGGAAAAAAAAACCAAATGTAATTTTGCCTATTTTTTTCCACAGGAGTCAATAGCAATGCATTATATGTCAGCTATTCACATTGCAGTTACATGAGATGGTAACATAAAGACAGCTAAATTACACTAATGTCTTTGTTCTCTGCAGATTCAACTGTGGGTTAGACCAGCAGTGACAAGTTGGTGTTCACTTAATACACTGAACACTAAAATCTTTGTAAACCCAACTAGGGTAATTTGTTTAAAAGCAGTAAACTCTGATCACCAGGTGATGGAAAGTCTCTTCCTTGTGGATGCAAACACTGATGATAAGAGGATGAAGGGGAAAGATTTAGGGCATGGAAAATAAATTCTTTCTCTCACAGAAATTAATACTAACAATGCCCCCTCCAAACTGCAAATCAAATTTGGAGTAATATATGCAGGATTTTCTATGGGATCATTTAGTTCTGTCTCACAGAACACTAACACAGCTCTTCATTTTCAGTCTAATGTAGCAGATAGGAATGCACGCACACACACATATGGTTTATCATTGTTAATTAAAATACAAAGCATATTGTGCAACATGTGCTCATAATTTATTCACTTAAGTAATATATTCCAAATATGTGGCTACAAATTGTACAAGTACAGAAAATCAGTCATATAGATGAGCTGCATGGAACTAAGAATCAGGACCAAGAGGCTATAAGAGCTTTCTCTGCTTAACTACTTGAAAAGACTAAACTGAACAGTTTCTGACAGTTTTCAGTGTAACATTGTTTACATCTCAGTTGCATCAGCAGCATCAAATCTATGCCTCATTTTACAACAGAATGTAGAGTTTTGGTTAAAAAGTACATCTATAGGAATTTTCAAAACAGTTACAAGTACATAGCAAACACCTTTAGTAAACAAACTTTTATGGAATGGGACTTATGTGCTACATATGTTTCATGGAGATACCCAGATTGTTTAATTTTCTGTGCTGTACTCTGCCCAACTGCATTTCCCATCCTCAAACATATTTTACGTTCATAGAGGTTAAAGTTACAAGCTACTATTTTGTCTTAGAAATGGAGAGAAAGTAATAATGGGCAAGGAATAATGGCGAGTAAAAGAAAACATACAGTGTGGGTAGAACCTAAATCAAAACTGTGGCAAAGTTTCCCCAATTAGTAACTGTGGAAAGTACTACTTGTGATTTAAACCCAGTAAATGCTGAACACAGCAAAGGGTGCAGGTACATGCAAATACACCTGAGACTTGATTGTAACATTAGGATGGCACTAGAAGTGTAAAATTCCTCAGTAGCAGATAAATTTAAGAGGATGTAGATGAAGTATCAAGAAAACTTAGGATTGAAATTCCCCCTTTTTTTAACACAGCTAAAATTGGCAACAAGCTGGAGAGAACATAAAAGGAAAATCCTGTGCTGAGAGGTAATTGAGGAAGGATCCATCGACAGGATGACAGGTCAGTTTGTTTATAATACTTGTGATTTCTAAAGCACTGTCAATATCCTGGAGGAATATGCCTCTAATGTGTTGCAGAATCTATAATACAAAGTGCCAGCACACAACACATTTTTTGCCCTGTGTACTTCATCCTTTTTCTCAATGACTGAGTTTATGAACAGCTGATGTGATATGCAATCAGTTCCCAAGTCCTGACTGTTATTTTGCCTTATGATTTTTCAGTGCTCAAGTGGATTTTAATAATACCTATTTGAGAAGCTTTGCAACTCCATTTCTCCAAAACAATAAATACATTTCAAAGATTCGTATGGGTCATGTAACACTTTAAAACAAGCCATCAACACGCACCTTTACAAACAATGTAACTTTGCTTAATGAATAAATTTCCTGTTTTATATTTTTATGGGACACCACAAAGGTTAAAAACCCCACAAACCCTGACCTTCACTAGTGTTGCTGTCAGCAGTGGGGATGTAATACACAAAGCTGTAGGTCATATTTTCACTGCTTTACAACATACAGAAATGGTCAAAGATTCATGACGATTCCCTAGATCAGCATTAGAACCATTTAGCTGCAATATTACTCACTGGACTTATACTCACTGGGCTGCATTGAAAGATGCATTGGCAGCAGATCCAGAGAGATTGCCCAGGGAAATGGTTGGGGACCCATCCCTGGAGATATTCGAAGTGAGGCTTGACAGGGCTCTAGGCACCCTGATCTAGTTGAGGATGCCCCTGCTTACTGCAGGGGGGGTTGGACAAGATGGCTTTTGGAGGTCCCTTTCAATCTGGACCATTCTGTGATACACCCCTCCAAACACAAAATTCTCCCTGAAAATATTTCAGAGCAGAATGACCCTTGTGCTATGGGAAAAGTAATCTATGCTTCTATAGATAAAAGGAACAGCTTCTGTCTTAAAAATCAGCTTCAGCTCCCACATAGTGGAAGAGTAGGGAAGTCACCAGCACAGGTATTCACAGCAAACCCAAGGTGAGCATACTAATGATATTATGACAGAGCCAGGCAAGCATCATTGTCAGATTGTTTTTGGCTGCCTAAAGTATCATTAGGAAATATGGTTATTACCTTGAGCAGATTACAAAGACTGTCATTCTAGCCCACTCATCTGTTTCAGATTAGCCAATTAACACAAATATCATGATAGGTTTGTTAATGATTTGGTTTATATGACATTATTGATCACAAATTGTCATAGCTCTGTTGTATCATTTCATCAGACCTTTCCATGAGCTTTAAAAATACACAAAAGTACAACTCCAGGCACTTTTTTCATTGACTCAACATCAGATCAATCCTCTACTAGCAAAGGTTAATGAAAAAAGCTGCATCTATGAGATAAACCAAATTGTAAAGTTATGCCCCGATCCATGCCCCTTTTAGACAGAGATGTTGAAAAACACCTGATGACATTTATGGTTTATTGAAATGTATATTTGTATACAGGACATGAAACATTTCATTCATTTTTTAGTCCTAAGACACAGCAAATCTAAACAACAGCTTCAACAACAGCTTTAATTAAATCCTGAAAAGAGACTTTTGGTGTTAATATTGCCTTTCATGCCAAAAGTCACTTACAGAGAAAGCTTTTAAAGTCTTTTCATATAAATCAATAATCTAAATTATAAAATCTATTTAGTACATATTTAATAATGTAGTAAAGATTTATACAGAAATATTCCTCTAGAAATTCTGTTTGCAGTCATAATCACTGCAACTTTATCACAAGCTTTATAGCATTCAGCTTTTCTTTCTCAACAGTTCATGATATCGGAGTCCTCACTTCACATGAGAATTTCAAATTTCAGTTAAAACCAAATAAACGAGTTTCATGAGTGAGGAGAAAGGCATTAAATCCAACATTAAGAAGCAAATACAATACTTTCCTCCATATTAACCAAATTTAATGCTCCCTTACTGACAGGGCAACAATCATTTATCCTTTTTACATGCATGGAGAGAACACTTAGCATATTCACAGATGCAGAGCAGCATCGTATCACTAGGTAAAAAAGAAAAACCACCACACTTTTTTTCTTAATGGAGCTGTATCACTTGAGTACTTAATTGTCAAGAGTATAATTTCTTGTGTTTAGAAAACTTACTACTGTAGGCACTGACGTAAGATATAGCAAAACAGAGATTCTGATCAGATTTGAAACTTCCTGAACTCAATTCACACTATCATCTCCATTTGATTTCCTACAGCTGGTCTGAAGAGGAGTAAAGAGATGATTAGATTGGAGATTGAAAAATTTTCAGCAGGTGGAAGTAGAGAGCAGGAAAAAAGCCTCATGCCTGGGGTGTGTGTGTGTGTCAGTGTGTGATCTTTTCTTCTTTTTGAAAGCCAGCTCTTGTTAAAAGCGTTGCAAAGAATCATTTACCATGCTTTTAGTAAGTTATGTAAGGTCTGTGCAAAATATAATTATTGTGGCCTTCCACTATCTGAAGGGGCTACAAGAAAGATGGTAAAGAACCTTTTAGGGTGTCGGGTAGTGATAGGACTGGGGGGAATGGATTCAAGCTAGAGAAGGGGAGATTTAGATTAGACATCAGGAAGTTCTTCATCATAAGGGTGATGAGACACTGGAACAGGTTGCCCAGGGACGTGCTGGAAGCCCCATCCCTGGATCTTTTTAAGGATAGACTGGATGTGGCTGTGAGCAACCTGATGTAGTGTGGGGTGTCCCTGCCCATGGCAGGGGGGGTGGAACTAGATGATCCTTGAAGTCCCTTCCAATCCTGACAATTCTGTGGTAATATCTATGTTTTTCGCAAGAACTCAGTTCTTTCCAGTAGGACAGCCCTTGTTGAAGTGCCCATCTCATGTTTACCTTCTTGTCTCTGAAACATCCCTATTTTCAGTTGAAATTATTACACTCAAAAACCTCCCCCACTAACACCAATGTTTCAGATGAAAGTAAGATTCCCAACGCAGCTCTAGCACTGAATATTTGAGCTAAATTCTTGCTCTGTCCTTTGGCAACTGTGACCCGGTGCTCTAAGTCAGAGCACAGAAAGTCATCTCGCTGGAAGAGGACAAACTGCCTCAAGACTGCTGACACACAAAGTATGTAACACAATGCCTTGCGATTAACTGTATGAATTGCATATGCATTCTGCTTCTTCCTTACACTGTCACTAAAATGACATTATATTTCTTAGATAGCTGTATTTACTGTCTCTTTTGGCTGACCTGCTACTTCAATTAATCATTTGGCTGGATATAAAAGACCCGTCAGTTAAGCGATGCCTTTCCTAGTCATTCTTCAAAGTTGAGTCTGAGAAGATATTTCAAAGATAATTAAAACACTTTCAAACATTAATAATTCACTTTGTTGCAACAGAGATTTACTTCTTTGTTAGCAGCCTCTAAAAACCACTGAGAAATAGATGCATTTGCAAGTATCTTTCCTCATACATTGAAATCAACTCCAATAGCATGCACAAAAAAGAAGAATTAAAAATATTTTAAGTCTGATCTTAATGTTATTGACTACCTTCATGCCACAAAGCTCAGTCCTGCAGTGCCATGATAAAAAGTATTAGACTCCAAGTTAAAAATACACACTCAAACCGAACATTCTGATCCAGATTAGTGTTACTTCTTTGCAATTTCATTAAAACTTCATTGAAATAATGTAAAAGGAACAACACAGTAAATAGATCCCTCTGGAAAAATCTAGTCAGCATCTCCAGTTGACTGAATCCATTTATGATATTAAAACAAACAAAACTAAAAATTGAATAACTCACATCTACATTTCATTTCTTAATGGCTTACTTCCCTTCAAAAAATATGAGCAATTCTACCTGCAAAAATGATATGCCCGTAAAAGCAAACTGAACACAAGTATTGTACACCTTTATGGTACAGATTCACTGAGAAGTGAGGAAAGCTTATTCACTCCTCTACCTTAAATGCAGCAGTCATGCCCTCATTTTTCTTGTGAAACACAGACCATGTAATAAAGACAAACTGATTCTCGTTAGCCCCAGAAGCCTATGTACAAATATTTCCAACGCCAGCATGACCTCAGAGGTCACAAAACCAAAAGGAGGACAAGAGCGAGGTCCTCCTTTATACAGCAAGAAGAAATAAATATCCCTCAAGCACATCTTTTTTTCAGTGAAGTTACATATGTAAGAGAACAAAGTTAACATTACACAACACTGTCTGAGACTACAAGCATGCACAGTGCCCTGATAAATACATTGACAACAAATATTTTGGAGTTGGGATAGGGAAAACATCTTTATTTTTCTCTCCAGAGTATTTGAAAATTGGAAGCATGTCTGCCTACACCTACATAGTTCAACAGAACAAAGAATATATTCCTTCTCTGAATACTTCCTGTTGTACTACTGGAAAACCATTACTGGGGAAATAGTTTCCACTGCAAGACTGTTTGGCATGACAGCCATGCAGCATGGCCTCGGGAGCTACTGTCAAGTTTGCAGTGACACTGTGTGTCTCTTACCCCAGGACAAGTAAAGAGCAGTGGCAACTTTCATCTCTAGTACCAGACAATTCTGCCTCCAGGGCAGGCCTCTAATTTCACAGCAGATATTTTTTTCATGTCAGCCCCACAGTTTGGCATCCAAAGCCCAGCAAGACCTCCTGCCTAGAGTGACACAGCTCTGGCTCCAGTGCACAAACCCAGACCAGGTTGTGCTTCAAGGCAGAAGCTACAACCACACTTCTCTTCGGTGCAATGATTTAACTTCTGTTTGCATCACAGCTAGATGTGAAGAGCTTGTCTAAAGCAAAAGACCCCAGTATTATACTGGTGAACCATCCTGGCAGACATAAGTCCCCCCTGCAGCAGGCTGACATGCCAGGGTGGGCCCTGGGACATAACTGTCAGCACCATCACCTTCCAGGACACAATTACCCATCCATGTTGTCAACCTCAGCAGCTCCTGCCTCAGAGAAGCTTTGCAAAACCAGCGGCTGCATTCCTGGCTTGGAAGCACACTGGCAAATGGCACTTGGGTTGCCCACTGCCTGCAGAACAGGTACTGCTTGGAAGCAGACATGCTGCACATCACAGTAACAATTCAACTCCCTGTTTCTGGCAGCATAATGAAGTCCCACTCTGGAGCACCAAGAATGCAATTTCTGCTTTTCCAGGTATAGCTCTAACTGCTAAGCAATCTGAACCACAAGTATACTGCAACACTGGGATGGAAATTTGGAGGCAGCATTGCAGTCCTTCCCTAGAAACAAACAGTGAAATTCATCTGTGAGAGCTAAAGAAACTAACCCATAAAAATCCCTAAGACTGGTCATACGAACTGAACCTCACTAGAGAGAAGGCCTTCAGCAAGAAGTTTCTTTCTTACAGAAACCTCTTGTTTAGTCCTTAAGAGAGTATCACAGATGAGAAACAGAGCTTCTTCTGAGGAATTGTGGGAAGCCCTTCCCTAATCTCATGCTACATTTGTTAAAACATGCAAGGCCTAAATTAAATATAATCCTTTGGTTTTGAAAAGATTTTCTTTTCTAAACCTGCAACAGATTCTTCTATCTTTCTTCAAAATAAGTTAAGCTTTACAGTATAGTGATTGAAATCACACCATCTGAGGTAACTGCACATGTAAAGGCATCTATTTACCTATATAAAAAAACATTTCTATAAATACATATACTTCCATACACTTACATACATTTAAAACAGCTTGTAGCGCTTTCACAGATGCAACACTACTCAAAATAGTCGAAGCTATGGTTACTCATGCCGAGGTTCAATGCATTACAAGTGTTACAGCTGTTTACATTTGACTGGATGATCTGCTCTTTCAAAGCCACAAGGACAAGATCTAACTCAATTATAACCCACAGCTGACCTGTGAAGCTCTATTAGCTGAACTTACAAAAGAACCACCAGTACCACAAAATAACTCAGTACACACGAGTCGGATTTTCATGGTTCACGTGTCATGTTTCACCGGTCATGGAGATAGCTCTAAAAGGAGATTTTGACAGACTAAGTACGGTATGTAAGATTAATAGAGCAAACAAAACCAAAATAACACTTTTCTTCTTGTAAGTACAACAGTGAAGTGATATTTTTTTTGTTTGTTTAGAAAAATCTTTACACCACATCACGACATCTTTCTCAATGGAAACAAACACTTTGCCTCCCAGACGCACTGCTTTTCGCAAACCACATAAAGTGTTATATACATTCCTGTCACGTTGTTTGCACAGACTTCATCAAACAATCTATATCAGTTTGTAATTTATGGAGAAATGGAATTGCCTTTGTAGGAACTGTGGGTAAACAAGAGGAAAATTATCAAACTATCATTTTTATTTTTTTAACCCCTCCTAGTCCTCGCACAGTCTTGGAAGCGGTGGACGAGACGATGGGGGGGACGCGGTGGACGAGACGATGGGGGGGACGCGGTGGACGAGATGGGGGGGACGCGGTGGACGAGATGGGGGGGACGCGGTGGACGAGATGGGGGGGACGCGGTGGACGAGATGGGGGGACGCGGTGGACGAGATGGGGGGACGCGGTGGAAGAGATGGGGGGGACGCGGTGGAAGAGATGGGGGGGACGCGGTGGAAGAGATGGGGGGACGCGGTGGAAGAGATGGGGGGACGCGGTGGAAGAGATGGGGGGACGCGGTGGAAGAGATGGGGGGACGCGGTGGAAGAGATGGGGGGACGCGGTGGAAGAGATGGGGGGAAGCGGTGGAAGAGATGGGGGGGAAGCGGTGGAAGAGATGGGGGGGAAGCGGTGGAAGAGATGGGGGGGAAGCGGTGGAAGAGATGGGGGGGAAGCGGTGGAAGAGATGGGGGGGAAGCGGTGGAAGAGATGGGGGGGAAGCGGTGGAAGAGATGGGGGGGAAGCGGTGGAAGAGATGGGGGGGAAGCGGTGGAAGAGATGGGGGGGAAGCGGTGGAAGAGATGGGGGGGAAGCGGTGGAAGAGATGGGGGGGAAGCGGTGGAAGAGATGGGGGGGAAGCGGTGGAAGAGATGGGGGGGAAGCGGTGGAAGAGATGGGGGGGAAGCGGTGGAAGAGATGGGGGGGAAGCGGTGGAAGAGATGGGGGGGAAGCGGTGGAAGAGATGGGGGGGAAGCGGTGGAAGAGATGGGGGGGAAGCGGTGGAAGAGATGGGGGGGAAGCGGTGGAAGAGATGGGGGGGAAGCGGTGGAAGAGATGGGGGGGAAGCGGTGGAAGAGATGGGGGGGAAGCGGTGGAAGAGATGGGGGGGAAGCGGTGGAAGAGATGGGGGGGAAGCGGTGGAAGAGATGGGGGGGAAGCGGTGGAAGAGATGGGGGGGAAGCGGTGGAAGAGATGGGGGGGAAGCGGTGGAAGAGATGGGGGGGAAGCGGTGGAAGAGATGGGGGGGAAGCGGTGGAAGAGATGGGGGGGAAGCGGTGGAAGAGATGGGGGGGAAGCGGTGGAAGAGATGGGGGGGAAGCGGTGGAAGAGATGGGGGGGAAGCGGTGGAAGAGATGGGGGGGGAAGCGGTGGAAGAGATGGGGGGGAAGCGGTGGAAGAGATGGGGGGGAAGCGGTGGAAGAGATGGGGGGGAAGCGGTGGAAGAGATGGGGGGGAAGCGGTGGAAGAGATGGGGGGGAAGCGGTGGAAGAGATGGGGGGGAAGCGGTGGAAGAGATGGGGGGGAAGCGGTGGAAGAGATGGGGGGGAAGCGGTGGAAGAGATGGGGGGGAAGCGGTGGAAGAGATGGGGGGGAAGCGGTGGAAGAGATGGGGGGGAAGCGGTGGAAGAGATGGGGGGGAAGCGGTGGAAGAGATGGGGGGGAAGCGGTGGAAGAGATGGGGGGGAAGCGGTGGAAGAGATGGGGGGGAAGCGGTGGAAGAGATGGGGGGGAAGCGGTGGAAGAGATGGGGGGGAAGCGGTGGAAGAGATGGGGGGGAAGCGGTGGAAGAGATGGGGGGGAAGCGGTGGAAGAGATGGGGGGGAAGCGGTGGAAGAGATGGGGGGGAAGCGGTGGAAGAGATGGGGGGGAAGCGGTGGAAGAGATGGGGGGGAAGCGGTGGAAGAGATGGGGGGGAAGCGGTGGAAGAGATGGGGGGGAAGCGGTGGAAGAGATGGGGGGGAAGCGGTGGAAGAGATGGGGGGGAAGCGGTGGAAGAGATGGGGGGGAAGCGGTGGAAGAGATGGGGGGGAAGCGGTGGAAGAGATGGGGGGGAAGCGGTGGAAGAGATGGGGGGGAAGCGGTGGAAGAGATGGGGGGGAAGCGGTGGAAGAGATGGGGGGGAAGCGGTGGAAGAGATGGGGGGGAAGCGGTGGAAGAGATGGGGGGGAAGCGGTGGAAGAGATGGGGGGGAAGCGGTGGAAGAGATGGGGGGGAAGCGGTGGAAGAGATGGGGGGGAAGCGGTGGAAGAGATGGGGGGGAAGCGGTGGAAGAGATGGGGGGGAAGCGGTGGAAGAGATGGGGGGGAAGCGGTGGAAGAGATGGGGGGGAAGCGGTGGAAGAGATGGGGGGGAAGCGGTGGAAGAGATGGGGGGGAAGCGGTGGAAGAGATGGGGGGGAAGCGGTGGAAGAGATGGGGGGGAAGCGGTGGAAGAGATGGGGGGGAAGCGGTGGAAGAGATGGGGGGGAAGCGGTGGAAGAGATGGGGGGGAAGCGGTGGAAGAGATGGGGGGGAAGCGGTGGAAGAGATGGGGGGGAAGCGGTGGAAGAGATGGGGGGGAAGCGGTGGAAGAGATGGGGGGGAAGCGGTGGAAGAGATGGGGGGGAAGCGGTGGAAGAGATGGGGGGGAAGCGGTGGAAGAGATGGGGGGGAAGCGGTGGAAGAGATGGGGGGGAAGCGGTGGAAGAGATGGGGGGGAAGCGGTGGAAGAGATGGGGGGGAAGCGGTGGAAGAGATGGGGGGGAAGCGGTGGAAGAGATGGGGGGGAAGCGGTGGAAGAGATGGGGGGGAAGCGGTGGAAGAGATGGGGGGGAAGCGGTGGAAGAGATGGGGGGGAAGCGGTGGAAGAGATGGGGGGGAAGCGGTGGAAGAGATGGGGGGGAAGCGGTGGAAGAGATGGGGGGGAAGCGGTGGAAGAGATGGGGGGGAAGCGGTGGAAGAGATGGGGGGGAAGCGGTGGAAGAGATGGGGGGGAAGCGGTGGAAGAGATGGGGGGGAAGCGGTGGAAGAGATGGGGGGGAAGCGGTGGAAGAGATGGGGGGGAAGCGGTGGAAGAGATGGGGGGGAAGCGGTGGAAGAGATGGGGGGGAAGCGGTGGAAGAGATGGGGGGGAAGCGGTGGAAGAGATGGGGGGGAAGCGGTGGAAGAGATGGGGGGGAAGCGGTGGAAGAGATGGGGGGGAAGCGGTGGAAGAGATGGGGGGGAAGCGGTGGAAGAGATGGGGGGGAAGCGGTGGAAGAGATGGGGGGGAAGCGGTGGAAGAGATGGGGGGGAAGCGGTGGAAGAGATGGGGGGGAAGCGGTGGAAGAGATGGGGGGGAAGCGGTGGAAGAGATGGGGGGGAAGCGGTGGAAGAGATGGGGGGGAAGCGGTGGAAGAGATGGGGGGGAAGCGGTGGAAGAGATGGGGGGGAAGCGGTGGAAGAGATGGGGGGGAAGCGGTGGAAGAGATGGGGGGGAAGCGGTGGAAGAGATGGGGGGGAAGCGGTGGAAGAGATGGGGGGGAAGCGGTGGAAGAGATGGGGGGGAAGCGGTGGAAGAGATGGGGGGGAAGCGGTGGAAGAGATGGGGGGGAAGCGGTGGAAGAGATGGGGGGGAAGCGGTGGAAGAGATGGGGGGGAAGCGGTGGAAGAGATGGGGGGGAAGCGGTGGAAGAGATGGGGGGAAGCGGTGGAAGAGATGGGGGGAAGCGGTGGAAGAGATGGGGGGAAGCGGTGGAAGAGATGGGGGGAAGCGGTGGAAGAGATGGGGGGAAGCGGTGGAAGAGATGGGGGGAAGCGGTGGAAGAGATGGGGGGAAGCGGTGGAAGAGATGGGGGGAAGCGGTGGAAGAGATGGGGGGAAGCGGTGGAAGAGATGGGGGGAAGCGGTGGAAGAGATGGGGGGAAGCGGTGGAAGAGATGGGGGGAAGCGGTGGAAGAGATGGGGGGAAGCGGTGGAAGAGATGGGGGGAAGCGGTGGAAGAGATGGGGGGAAGCGGTGGAAGAGATGGGGGGGAAGCGGTGGAAGAGATGGGGGGGAAGCGGTGGAAGAGATGGGGGGGAAGCGGTGGAAGAGATGGGGGGGGAAGCGGTGGAAGAGATGGCGGGGGGGAAGCGGTGGAAGAGATGGGGGGGGGAAGCAGTGGAAGAGATGGGGGTGTGTGGAGTTAAAGCACATGTAATTCTGAATGTTCAAAATGTTAATAATTCATCGTGTTACATTGCATAGGTCCCAGCAATCCAACCCTGCAATCAGACAGATGCACATACATACAGGAGCAAATGTCTGGTGTAAAAGGTCATTGATAAACAGTAATAATATTAAAGCCAAAAGCTAATGGGCATTGTATCTTTTGAAGACATTTAAAGAAATTTCAGTAGCAGCTACTCTACAGCCAGCTTGAAATTAGTGTGCATTATATAAACAGCTATAGTTTTTTCCCATCTATGTTGTACTTACTCATATGAACCTGTCAGTAAGGGTATTTACATACTGACAAAGCATTCCTTGAGATTAGGGGAGCAGATCTGGTGTGTGTGCACATGTTTGAGCACGAGCATTTGTGAAGTTTTGCTTAAGAGAGGCATATCTCAAAATTCTCAAATACTCCCATTAACTTGAGGTGCTTTAGCATACAGACTCTTAAAATTCTCACAGCCTTGTCTGGATAAAATCACTGCACTGCAAGTTTTTGGCCTGCATTTGTAGAAACACTTTTCACACAGCTCTCATGGATTTCAGTGTGAGCAGTGTCTATTCAGTGCTCGTGAAAATGAGACCACATGAATTTATCACACTATGACAAGAGTTCAACCCATTGCAATCTGAGAGGTCCTTTTGAGGTGCAAAAGGCCAATAAAAGAGGCTTAATTCAAGAAAATGCCACAAGACAGTTGTTCTGCAGTTCCCTGAGAATAATCCTTTCATCACTGACACTAGAGATATTTCTGAGTGGTAAAAGCTCTCATTTTTATTCTTTTCATTGTGAGTTAGCAAGAACCTGAATTTATAATAGTAATCTGTCAAACCCCCTAGATTTAAGGAAGAACTTTATTCATAGTTTCATATATATGAAAGAACAGCTCCTGCACAAAAGAAAAACAACTTTTAGGTATCGCCACAGAATTATTGCTGATAGAACAAGATAATTATTAAGAGATGACTATAAAACAGATAGAATGTATTTTAAAATCTGATTTACTGCAAGACTTGGATCCCACATAAAATAACATGATACTTAGAGATGTCATCCCAGTGCAGTTAATATTGCAAAGCTAGAAGCTGAACATTTAAAGCAGGGAAGAAAAAAAAACAACCTCCCTAGTCAAAGCTCTTAGTAGGGTGATAAATACTTTGGAAGTGATTATGCATTTGCCAAGAGAGTCTGTTTATTTAAAGCCATTAAGGGAGAGTATAGCTGCCCATGGATATTAAGATTTATCTCACCTGGTTTTACACTGTGGTACTAGAGACATCCGTTTCTGAGCTAATCACCCTGAGCTCTCCAAAACTGTTGAGAATAAGCAGGCACTTTGTGTAATGTCTGTGGCCTGTTTCAGACATCTACATCAGTAAGGGATGAACTTCATTTCAGAAATTCCTAATTTTCTCTATTTATGGTAAAAATGATGATAAGGATAATAAGCTACTAGCCTAGATTAAGAAAAACAATGTCTATAGTTTGGTGAAGTCAACGTAAATCCAGCAGGGCTGTCCATACTCCAGAGAAGGCCTGATTCCTCTGACTGACCTGGGTGATACAGGTTGGGGCTAAGCATTCAGACAGAGGAGTGGACTAGGTATACAAAATGAAGCCATAACACACTTGAAGGCATAATAGAAGCAAATGTTTGCTCTTGCTCTTTACAAAAAAGTAAAATATTTATTGACTTAATGCCACTACCATTCAGAAAGTTGGGTATGGTCCTATAATACTTTGCCCATAAGGCTAGGAGATACTAGTTCATCATGATATAGGGATAACTAAACCCCACATAGAGAATTACTCAGTAAATGTTCATCCACATTTACTTCAATGCACAGTGAGCTCAGGAAAGATAAATTCACTTTTGTTTTGAGACTTTTACAGACTATTTACCTCTAAACTGAAATTATTTCTATGCTATTGCAGCCCACTGACATTCAATTCTTAATAATACACTATCAATTTCTGACACAGTCAGCTGAGTTTATACAGTATGTAGGTATTACTAATATGACAATTATTTCATCAGCTAATTTCACTGTATTTTGATCACTCTGTTTACTCCAGCTGAACAATGCAGGCTTATGGATTGCCTAACTTTTGTTCTACCATGTATTTTAAATGGTGATCAACAGCCATGCCACCAGCCTAGTCTGAATGGTTTCCATCAGCCCATGGATCTCACTGAATTAATCTGATGGTACAAGCAGTCCTTATCCAAAATTTAAAAACACAAATAGTAAAGATACTCTTAATATTTATCAAATGATTTAGAAGTCCAAATAGTGCAAAGCATCAATAGATGCTTCAACTGCATGAACACTCAGCTGAGTTCTCAGTGGGAATAACCTAAGTGAAATTACTTTGTAGAAGATGCAGAGAGATTCATTTTGCTAGACTGGTCATAAATGGAGTTTTATGCTTCAGGGATGCTGGAACTTTGATATTAGTTGTTATCAAGTTGAACATAAGGGAACAAGGGCACAAAGCAAAGGTACTGACCTAGTCCTACCATTCACTGCTCACTATGCACAGCTTCAGTGTTTTGAGTGTTTTCAACGGCAGTGAGATGCTCCAGTTCTGTAGAATACTTACTTGTATCTTCACAGATATACCTTACATAGATTTGCTAAAAAGCCATACATTATCAATGGAAGGAAGAGATATGGGGATAGCTCAAAGTATACTTTCTCTTGGTTCAAGCAGTATGCTAAAATAATCTGGAGTAAATATTGCATTCTAACACTGATTCAGAAATAAATTGCCATGTTTTAAGACAAAATTACCTTGATTAAATATAACATGGGCTATGTGGAATCAAAATTTACATTTAAATGCATTTAATCAATGAAATGTGAGATATTGCAAGTTCAGTACTATTCAGAAAGAAATGCCCTGGCTCAATAGTTTAATTAGTCACACTTGCATTGACTGCTTTTTAATCTTTGCTCTTTAACATTTAATGAAATGTCAGTAAAAGATGAAGGAAGACTCACAATAATTAAAAATAAACCAAAAATTAAATAAATAAATAGGTATACCAGAGAAAAATATATGTGCTGGGAATCTATGGGGTTTCTTTCCTGAAATGGGAAGGCCACTAGATTTCCAGTACTTGACAGCTCCAAACAGCCTCTGCTATGCAGAGCTGGTTGACAGACTCAGAAATCTTAGAGGTCTTTGCCAACTAAAACAAGTCTGATTCTATGAACCATAGTACAAGGACTGTGAAGTGAACCACTAAGTACACTCTGAAGCACTGATATAGTCCCAAGTTTCTAATAAGGCTAAAGAAGTGGAAACAAGAAGCATCTTTACAAAGAAACTCTAGTATTTAAAGAAGCTTTATAACTTTGCAGACAAATCCTACCAGCTATTTAAGACTTTTCTCACACTTGCCATGCAATTGATCCACACTCTCTAGTGACTTTTTCTGCTGTAAAAATGGAGCTGGCTTTGTACCAAGGGAAACACAACGAAAAGTACCATTCAGCTACAAGGCCACAGAAGACAGCAATGAAAAAGACCTTTTGCTAACTTGAGGAAACAAAACCAGAGGTAATTAGGTGATGATTAATATGAGAAACCTAGAAACACTCATTCAGAGTTCACAAGCACAGAACTGAAGAAGTAGGTTTGCAATTCAAAAGAAAGAACAAAGCCCAATTCATATGAGAGGTAAGAGTAGTTGAGTGACAGAAAGATTAGCAATGTGCATTCTAGTAACTCATATTTGGACAATTATTGTTCAACTACACCTATGTGATTAAAATCACCACAAGCAATGTAGCTCCAAGTTAATCACAACCTCAGGATTAGAAAAGAACCACAGAACCCTCTAAATTCAAGGGGGGGGGGAATCAGAGTAAAGCTGACTATTTTACTGATATAATTGTAGACTCCATCCATCAGACTTTAAATAATAAATTATGTGCCTCCAAAAAGTTCACACATTGTGGCTGAATGGACTGATAAATCAACAAGCAAAGCTGCTTAAGTATCTCAATAAAACTCAGCACTGCTATATGATGCACTTAGAAACAGTATGGTGAATGGCAATCTCTAACAGAAAAATAAGTCATTGAGAATTTACTATGAACATTAAACACCAGGACTACCATTGCTGAAACCATAACCTTTAAAAAGGAGTGCTCCACAAGCCATGGAAAACGTTAGCCATTGCTAGATGTCTTGAAATTAGGCATGAGAGTGGTGGGACCCTGGAATGGGTTGTCCAGGGAGGTGGTCGAGGCCCCGTCCCTGGAGGTGTTTAAGAGCAGGCTGGATGAGGCTCTGTCCAGCCTGATCTAGTGTGGGGTGTCCCTGCCCATGGCAGGGGGGTTGGAACTAGATGATCCTTGTGGTCCCTTCCAACCCTGAATGAAACTATGAAACTATGATTGTTGCTTCCTGAGGGCTAACCAAATTCTTTTAAGATTTTTTTTGCATCTGTGTGTTATTGGGGGATTCAGAGGCAAATTCTAAGTCAATTTTCATTTCATTTTGGCAGTTTGAGTTTAATAGGAAGATTATGCTAGTCTCACTGCCTTTTCCTTCCATCTCATGTCAGTTGGAGTGGAAGAGTTTGCATTATTCAAGGTCAATTAAGCCACGCAAATGCATTCTAAATCATTTTACAGTACTAATAATAATTCTCTCTCTCTAGAAGGATGTGCTGACTTTGTTTAAAAAAATGCTGTAGGTGTTTTGGAATTGTTTTCTTTGCTCAAAATAACCAAATAGAGTTATAAATATAATTATTTTGAACTGGTAGTGGTATAAGTTTTAGGTACAAGTTTCTCATGAACTTGATCCACAGCTCTATCCTTGGAGCCACATTGCTGTAAGTCATAAAAAAAAAAGTCTCACGTTCTGCTGCTTGCTTTTCAGAAAAAAATAATTGTATGTTTAGTTATCAGCAATCATTTATCTTGAACTCAGGTTTTCAAAAGCATGCTCTAACAGCATTCAGTCCTGAATGTAAATTATGGAAAACCTGAGGTATGGGATTTATTAATGTATTTAAAAACTTAAAACTGTGTATCTTAATAAACATCCCTTGTAACATAAAATACACTTGAAAAGCTCAGTCTTCATGAAGATGGCTAATATACCACTATTTATAACTCCTAGTCAATTGAGACTTTCATTCTAAACCAAATAAAACTACACTTCCCCTCTAGCTTAGTTTAAGCCTCTTTTACCAAGACAGGTACACTGGCCAAAGATCAGTTCTTCTCTGTTTCAGCAGTGTAACCAGCACGGAGGTCATATTTGTGGCACTGTGAAGTCATGCCCTTGAGTATAGATTCAGTCTTGTTGTGTTCATGTTTAATATACAGAGTAATTACATACCAATTACACTGACATTTATGTTGACACAGAGTGTCACCCAGAGGATCACAACTAAATGCTGAAAAAGTCAAGGAAACTACCTTGAAAAGCCAAGGAAACCAAAACCTGTCTCTGTGCTATATCACACAGTATCACACACAGTATCCCACACACTGTATCCCACAATATGAACCCATCTAGTCACACCTACAGTAGAAAGATCAAATGAAAGCCATTCATTTTACACTGCTGTGATTTAGATTAAGTCTTCCATGCTGATGAGATATTTAACAAAACCCACTTGGAAATTACACCTCTTCTCAACACTCACTGTATTCAGCCCATGTCCCCTTTAACAGAGAGCTAACAGTATTTACCACATATTTGTGTTAAAACCCACAGATCCAAGGATTCATTCACAATTCCCTCTTTGATACAATTATGCCTGTGAAAAATGCACATGCTTCACTGAATGTGCACATTTAAAATGATGTGATATTATTCATATCTGTACAATATTTAAAGGCATAGAATACATATAAATAGAGTCCTCAAGCTACTATGAAACTCCTAACACCTGGCAGATGAGAGAGCAGCTCATAGTAGTAGTTTAAATACTGTACTTTAATTCACTTTTCCGAGGCAGTCAGGCTACATAATTACTAAGTCATAAAGTTGAAAATATGACTGCATAAAACATTCCCTTTCAGATATATCTGACAGAATGCACAGGTAATGTTTAAATACTTGTACTTGATGTCTTATGTCTTAACATACACTTCTTTTATCTTCTTGATTACTCTTTCTTGTTTCTTTTTCATGCCCTTTTGCATTCTAAAGGCATTTACCTGGCCAATTACCTCACATCCCCTTATTCTTTTTGATTACTCTCCATTCCCCATTATGTTTTTCCTCACTTCATTTTGTTCTGACAATTGCATCCTGTGTTTTCTGTATTACCATAAGCCTAAATTATGGTTGCATGTAATGAATGAAGCCAGGCCTCCTTGTCATTTGGAGTGGCCATATCAGATGGTCTCACAGTATAACCACAGGAAGTGGATAAAGAGGAAGTTTTGTTTATCTGCTCCAAACTGAAGTGTGAGGAATAGGAAGGACAACTTGTTCTTGTGTGCTTTCCAAAATCTCAACTGCATTTCTATGTAACTATTCCTGCTACTTACCTTTTTTAACATAACTAAGCAAAATATGATACCTCAGCAGAAGGGCTATAGGAATAAGTTAGAAGAAAAATGTGGACTCTTTAAAGGGTGTTTATGTTATAAGACAAGTAAACATGTATAATGCTTTAAACAGTGCTTCAAATGTGATTCTAATTTAGCTCATTAAAGGTGAATGAATAACAAAATTAATATTTCATAACAAGGAAGGTATAAAATATTCATCATGTTATGGTATTTCTACATTATTGCATGCCACACATAATACAATCTGAGCAATGATAGGTATGCTACACGCCAGGAGCCCTGCATGGCTGCTATTCATTCCTCATCACTGCTGTAGGACAGGTACTGCAGAGGGCACACTTAGAAGTTCATCACCATTTAGTAGAGAGGCTTTACTGAAACTGTGTCTGTCAGCAAAACACCAGGTTTTCAAAATGAAAATGTTTTGGTCAAAGTCAGTTTTGACACAATATCCATCTGGAAAGAATGCTGTCAATAACTGAAGAGCTTGACTTGGAATGTCGGCAGAGGTGACTGTCATGCATTGGTATGTGGAGGGGTGTTTTTGTTAACATTTGTCCCATCTTATTTCTCTTCTGTATTCTTCTCTGCCTATGAAAAATCAACTTCTGTGCACAGTCTCACACACATACCCCTCTCAAACCTTTTGCCTCAGTCTTCAAGAATGACGGGGAAAGAACTTTAAAAGTTGAAAGTTTCACAGTATAGAAAACTGTTTTCCCTGTTGTCCCTCTCACTGCTATAGTTAAGAGGATCTAGCACTGCTTGATTTCAGAAACCCATACCACTTCTCTTTTAGTATGCTCTCCTCGTGGCTACTCACAGTTAAAAACAGTACTGGCTTAACAATTCTATATGCATAAAATTGTTCCATTGGTTCTGTAGGTGAAAAGGGTTGCTTTTGAGCATATAGTACTGAAAGCATGGAGGGTACTGGGACAGCCCTTGTGGCAGCAGTCTTTCAAAGGAATCTCCCTATATTGTTCTCTTGTCTAGGTCAGGACATCGAAACACTTGAGCGTGTCCAGAGAAGGGCAACAAGGCTGGGGAGAGGCCTTGAACACAAGCCCTATGAGGAGAGGCTGAGGGAGCTGGGATTGTTTAGCCTGGAGAAGAGGAGGCTCAGGGGTGACCTCATTGCCCTCTACAACTACCTGAAGGGTGGTTGTAGCCAGGAGGGGGTTGGTCTCTTCTCCCAGGCAACCAGCACCAGAACAAGGGGACACAGTCTCAAGGTGCGCCAGGGGAGGTTCAGACTCGAGGTGAGGAGGAAGTTCTTCACCGAGCGAGTCATTCGGCATTGGAACGGGTTGCCCAGGGAGGTGGTTGAGTCATCGACCCTGGAGGCGTTCAAGGGGAGATTGGATGTGGCACTTGGTGCCATGGTCTAGTCATGGGGTCTGTGTTGATAGGTTGGACTCGATGATCCCCGAGGTCCTTTCCAACCTGAGTGATACTGTGATACTGTAATACTATCTGCTATATATCATTTGCATATGCTTTACAATGAACAGTTTCTAGGTGCTTGTAAAATCAGGTATTCACAACAGTTACATATGTGTTGAGTAGTAACTGTTTTGTTGTTTTCTCATGCTATTTAAGTAGCATATTCTAATAAAGTGGTTTGTAAAAGCTTTAGCCCAAAAGATCCACATTATTCTACAACGTGGATTATCACCCATTAGAATAATGAAATCAATCACCAAAACTACAGAGGAGTTTGCCTCTGTATTTGTATGTGTGCACAATAGTTACAAAAGAAAGCATCCATTTATAAAAATGGGCCATTTGGGTGATTAAGCAGATGTGCTCTTTGCCCTATATTGGGACAAATTTCTGAAATGAACAGTCATCTGCTTCTGCAGATGGAGAGCTCTGAGGGAGGATTAGCGCTTTCCCATTGCTCAGTGTAAACAACCTCAGTCCCAGAGAAGCACAGAACATTCTCCAGCGACCAACTGTGATCATATGAGCAATTTACTATAAAATGAATGTCCCTGAGCACATAGGAACTGGCCTATATGGTATATGAGTGAACCCAGCAACAATCTGAATAAATTTTATACATCTAAATACCTGCTCTAGAAATGTTCCATTATTGTATTTAGTATGAAGCAACGAATGTAGTTTATGGTCTAAAAGTAAATTATTCAGTGTCATTCATTTCCCCACATGTAAAAAGAAGCAGCAAATCCCACACAATTAGTCCAATGAGCATCGTGACACTGAGAAATAATTTAGTTCTTTAAATGATGGTTACTGAGCCAGGCAAATAAACCTTAAAATCACAGAGGTAGGAGTAAATGCACTACAAATGAGAAAGGATTAGCAATCTGCCAGTTTACTGCCTGATCACTAGGGCACAGTTGACACTAGTTTGTATTACAGATAACCACAGAGCCACAAGTGGTAAAATACCAATTACAATAAGTTTACCCACGACCCAAAAGTAACTTTCTAATATCACATAGAAGAAACAGAATGATGCTCTTATCTGAATAATTAAGACAGTATGTAAAGATTGAGCTGCCAAAACCCCCAAATAAAACCAATCCTCATCATAGCACTTTTGGGGATGAATTTATAGTGCATTTGCCTAATGAAAACAGTACTGCATACTTCAGAGTAAAAGCAAGGGATTAAGGAAGACTGCATTTAATCCTCAAAGGAGTTTGGAATTTTCTTCCTGTAAACTGTGATACTGACTTCATTCCTCTCACTGTGGATGCTCTGCAACTAGCTAGGTTGAAAATCTGCAAACACTCAAAATTACTGCTGGAGACCCTTTGCTCAAAAACACATACAGAAACATAGAGATAATGGGTTTTGGAAACCCTGAGGAATATGTTGACATTTCTGTAGCTGAAAAAAACCTGCAGGGAAACAACAGCAAAAAAATCAAAATAATTGATGAGGATCCTATCAAACTAACTTGCCAAATTTATTGCAAGCTGGTAATTAGTACTCAATGAGAGGGGGTGTGCAGTTGACATTATAACTTTACATTAAGAAATTAATGAAACCATCTGAGCAAATAGGAGAGCAAAATAAAAACAGGCAACAGAATTGTGTATCTGTTCTTTGCATTCAGTATTTAAAAACCTTTTCCTTGCTTCCCATATTTCCCCCCCCCCCCCCCCAAATGTTCATTTCTTCAAAAGAATAAAACAAACACAAATAAGTAGTAACCAATGCAAGAATTATTTAAATAGAGGCAAGCATAAATTGGGACAGCCTTCCAAAAATGTTAATAAAAAAAGAATGTGATCGACTACAATTAATGCTCAATCATCAGCATCAGACTGCTAATGCTGCACATCAAAGCAACTACAGCAGGCAACCTTAAAGCTAATTATTTGACAGAAAATTCAGAACTACATGTGTGAACACGGGGAAGATTCTTCAAAAGCTTGTACAGTGCAGCTGAATGCCACAGAACTGTCAGCTAGAAAAATATACTTAGTAAGAAGTTCCGGCATTTCAAACCTACTTCTTTTATAAACCAGCATTCTAAAGAGGACTCTGTCTGCAGGAAAAAGCCAAAACTGCTAAAAGAATGATGAAAAGAACTACAAAATGCACTCTTTCCTCAAGAAAAAGTGGAGGGGAAAAAAAATGCAATACAAATAATCCTTCCCTAGAATCCTTTGACTGGTGTGAGCTGGCACGGCTTCTGAGTCCATTTGGGTGCCAAAGCTGAAGCAAAAGGGGAGAGGTGCTATCAGAAGCTATAGATATAAACACTCAGGTATCTGACATGTTTGAAGGCAGACTCCTGAGTCTTACTGCTAAACACAATCTTATCTCTTTTTTCCTGCCAACACAGAGAGGTGGCAGGGACCTCCTGGAGTAAAACTTTGTGAAGTGCAGCACTGACTGAGATCACATACAAGATTAGTGAGAAGATGCTGGAAGTAATTACTGAGCAATTTCACTTGTAGTTAAAACCACTTTTAATCAAAGACTTCATAGTAGAATAATTCTTTGCCTGAACAGAGTCAGGAATATACATGTATATGTTCTGTTTTAAACCCTTTCTCTACTTAAAAACATACTTTCTTCACTATTACATTGGCATATGACCATTCACTTTGTATTATGCACCCACTCTTTACTTCAAAATCGGTGATAAAATTCCCAGTGCTTTCAGTCAAAATACAAATTAAGCATCTACTACATTTCCTGAAAATCCTATCATAACAACAGGGTCTGTAACAAAAGCCACAGGGCCTTGCTTTTACATAATACTGGGGACACCAGCATCTCAATAGGTAATTATTTATGCTCTCCTCCCTTACCTGTCCCTGGTTTCTAGTCTGATCTATATATTTTCTTTTTATCTAATTCTCTTAATTTTGTGGCAGCCTGTATGTATGTAAAGACAAAAGTGAGCAAACTAAGGAGAAGCAAACCTTCATTGTGGAATAGATGCATGCAATAAAATCTGGTTTGTAACATTTTCCATTCATCTCTAGACCCTCCTCTCTCAGGGGATCTCTATCATGCTTCAGACCCATGCTGCATGAAGAGACCTTGTCACCTAAGCATGGAATAGTTACACCCTTCAAACTGTTAGGATGCCACTGTTTTTATAGAACAGAAAGGAAACAGCTAATCAGCGCTTGGTTGGGAAAAGAAAATGTACCTCATGCATGATGAGTCAATAGGTTTTGGTACCCTTTGTGCATACCAACGTGAAACTGCCACATATTCAAAAGAGCTCTCTTACCATGGTTGTTTGCTTGCTATTTTTGCGTCCACTGATGATTGTCTAGTTTCATTCTCTAACGATTCCAGTCACTCCAAGTGGAATTTACACAAGGGTTAAGTTTGGCCTCTAGTGTCCCTTGGCTTGCAGTGAGAATGACCCACCTTTCCTGGCATTTGCTGTATTGTATAGAGAAGCACGACTTTCTTCTCTTTCAGGAGTCTTTTGAACTTGTATAAAGTAGCTATTCCCAAGTGATTACTTCCATTCTCAACTGATGTGACAAAAGATCATCACATAAGAAAAAGAGTCCCACAGTGATTTTTCTTTTCAATACATAGGCATTGCTGAAAACATAAATGCACATCTGCAAAAGCTCTTATCACTTGCCCCTTTCTGATACCTATTAGCTCCACAGGAAAGTAAGGAAAAGGAGCATATTAAAGCTTTCTGCATCATCGGGGTGAATCACTCTTTTTACTTTTATTATTACAAGGATGCCACTGATAACCAGAGAAAAAGAACATACCTGTAGTTCTTCAAATTGCTACAGTTTAATGTAAAATCTAGAAGTCTAAAGGTGAATAAAATAAAATAAATCCACTTACTAGTGAGAGCGAGTCTTCTCTTTTCCCGGACTTTTCACACCACTCCAGGCAGGAAAGCAAATGTCTTCCAGGCTTCTTCTCCCTCCTTTTTTCCATCTGGGCATCTCTTTACTTTTTGGTGATGATGAGTCCTGTAAATTCATATCGCTTAGAATTAGTGTTTGAGCGGGTAGGGCTTTTTTTACTGCAAGTTTTATCTAAGTATTCTCTATGTTCACTCTCACATAAGTAGGAAACTCAGTGCAGACCACCTCATTATGTTCCCATTTCTACACATGCTTTTCACCAGAAAACTTACCACCTGGTATTTTCCAAAAGATAACCTCTCACTACAGTAAAGTAACTGTAAGGAAACCAAACTTCATTCAAACAACTTCATAGGCCTTTATTATTCAGTCAGTAAGCCACCTTAGTAGGCCATTAGTTTGGCTTCAGATTGGATTAGAACCACTTTCTGCCTTCAGGTCCACACTATTAATGCTACTTGTGCATTTTTAGATATTCATTTAACTGTGAAATTCACAAGTAATCCCTGAAGCTGTGACTGCCTTCAATAAGCTGACATTTACAGAACCTGGATTTTTCTACATTATTCTTACTCCTCAAACCTCAGTTTGTATTTCTTTCTACTCAGCAGCCTGTTAAGGGAAGGAGGGAGGATGGTCAAATCTGTAGGTTACGCAGTCAGGACATTATCATAGCAAAGGGATATAGCGAGTCCCCTCTTCCTCACATTGGGGAGACCCTATAGCCCAGCTTTTCACTTCTTGAGCAAGTATTCTGTTCAACAGACTGCTTTGTAGGAGCTGGGGAAACCTCTTCCCTTGCTACATCTCAGGTTGAATTCAATGCTATTTGTCAGCGCTGGGTTTGACTTGGGGTTCACAAGGCCTAATGGATTTGCTCTTTCAGCAGATTTAAAGAGGTTTAAACTTTAGAAATCACAGTTTAAGTGCCTATTTCTTACATGACCTTAAGCATCTATCAGCTAGAGCTATAAATTTCCAGGACATGTGCAGCAATATAGCTTTATTTACTAACTATTCACAGACATTTCCAGACCAGAACACCTCAGACTGCAGGATGTTGAATTGCACCTAGACATCTCAATCTCACCTAATTCTTCATTATTAATCACAGTGGCCATCAGAAGAAATACACTTACATAAGGATTTATTTGTAAGAAGTTCACTTTCCACAATAACAGAAAAATAATTATTGCTTTCTTCAAATGTAAGCAACTCTGTGTTTGAAAATTGGTGATGGATAAATATTAAAGCAAGTTTTCTTAAACACAGTTTTCCTCATAACTTATCCTTTATTTTATAGATTCATTAATGTGGCAAAATAGTAACATATATATCATTGATATGATCCCTAAGTCTGTTTTCCACCTTGGCAGAAGATGATGTCATTTTAGCTAGCTGAATGACATGAGTTAAAGCAGCACCCAGCAGATATCCTCCAGATTAATAAAATTATTCAGGTTTTAAAGGAAGCTGCAGGTTTCTGATTCAAGATTAGAATGTCCACAGGAAATAAAAAGATAATAATAAAAAAAAATAGAGAAATAGAGAAGATATTTGGAGTGCAAAGAAATAAAATTGGTCAATTCCAAGAACTCTGAACATTTTAACAACACCCTGACTGGCATTGTAAAATTAGGAAGAATGAAACTTTTTCAGGTGCAAAATCAAGCAATCAGAAGTGTTACCAACTCTACTTTTCTCATCAGTACATGAAAAGCAAAATGGCAGCGTTCTAATAATCAGGTATGTACTTGCACTTGAGATGTCAGTTCAGTGTTGGTAATTTTATCAATTGTCATCCCCTGTCTAAACAGCCTGTAGTGAAAAAGGTGACTGAGAAGTTTATGTTAAACAGCTGTTATACCATCTGGTGTCTTTGACTTCTGCGACCCTTTCCAATCTGGCTTTCAGCCTAGGTAAAGTACAAAGACTACATTGGCTTAATTGGACTATGATCTCCTCTTGGCAAAATACAGAGGTCAAGTTTCCGTGCTGATTATTGTAGATTTGTCAGCAACCTTTGTTAACATGAACCATTAAGTTTTGTTGATTCATCTGTAGACACTGGCAAGGATGGCCAAAAATCAGTGTAGGGACTCTAGTCTCTCCTCTCTGGGAGGGCTCAGAGGGTGATGTCAGACAATTGCTCATCTGCCCAGAGGGTTCTTCTGAGCAGGTTTTTCATCATTCCACTCTGTTGCCTTTCTTGTTCTGTGTTTATGTGAAGCTTCTCAGGGAGGAAGAGAAGCTGTTCGGGGCTGTCACTTCATCAAAACGTATGTGACATTTACCTTTGTTCATTATGCTTTTTCATCTGATGCAGATGGTGAAGCTGACCCATCCACCAGCACTTGACTAGTTTGGAGACCAGGGCAAACAGACTGGTACAAATTCTACTTGCACCACTTATTTGTGGGTTTTATAATGCTGTTAGTGAGTATGAGAAAGCAGAAGGTGAGGCTGGCTTAGAATCTGGTAAGTCACAGCTGCAGGTTTAAAGTTCAAAATAATTATTCATCTCAGTTATATGGAAAGGCTGCTCTCAAAAGAGTAAGAGAGCCGCTAATTTGAAATTAGGAGACATTAAAAATGTCTTCATTCACAAGGAATATTTCAATCCTGAAAATGTGAATTTAGCCATTTAACCTATTACTAGACTTTTCATGGAATCCTAAGATACATGTAGCGTATTAGGGTCAAAGTAGTAGAATCCGTTGGCTTTTGTGTTAACATACATACATCTTGAGTTCACAAATCAGGAGTTTCATACTTGATACTGCTTATAAGGTATTAAATGATTCATTATACAGTGCTGGAAAACCAAAACTGTCACTGATTATTTGCTAATAATAAAAACCAACAAAGTTATTGTGACAATTTAGGCAATTACTGAATTATTTTAAATTATCAATACTTTATTGCTAAAACAAACAAACACACACACCTAGCTGTTCAGCCACCACTCTGCTCAACTAAAGCTATTATTCATTAATTCTTTAGACTTCCTTCATGGAACTTGTAAATACCTTTGCAGCACTTCATAAAGCACCTAGAAGAAAGCAGCAATATCTGTGTCTCCTGATGTTTATCAGTTAACAGCTACCCTGTGAAATTTGCCACTTGGTTTGTAGATGTTACCAAATACAGCAAGAAAACTCAATAAGATCAATGAACTATTAGGAAGGCAGGCACATGGGGGGGTCATTCTACCTACAGTGTACCAAAGCCAGTAAAATTCAGAGAATATATGCCTGAATCTCATACATAATTATACTTTTTCTAAGAAGTGATTAGCATATTCGTATTTGTGGCCGTTTGAGGATTGGTGCCTTTAAGAACCACAAAGAGCAAACCTCCAGAAGGTACAGAGAGCCCAGACGGTGTGATGGGAGGTATAATCTTTGTATTTCCTCCTGCATCCTTTTAAGTCTGACTGCAAAGTTATTTTGTTGCCTTTTGCCTCCTCTCTCCTCCTGGAAAGACATCCAGGTTCTCACCTCATGTGGAGGAATGCTGCCCGATGAGGCTTGGGTGGCTCAATCAGGGCGGGAAGTGCCAAGCCGAATTTTGTGCTGCGTCACTGTGCCTTTGTGGTATGGAGGGAGAGAGAGAGAGGGAGGCCTTGGTAGAGAGGGGGGGTGAAAGCCCTTGGTTGGTTGGCTTGGCGTAAAGGGAGCTGTGGGTGAAGCTTTGGCTTGCTATGGATTTCTTTGCATTTTATATGCATTGCTATGCTCACCCCTATGTCACTGTAGTCTGCAAAGAGCCTTTCCATTTAAACCTTCCATTACTATCCAATCCAATTGCATTAGCCCCTTTGGGAGCAATAGGCCAATCTGTCTGCTCATTAAACCACGACAATACTCATTCATGGAATTTGTTACATATGAAAATCCCACAGGAGAATAGAATAGAATAGAATAGAATAGAATAGAATAGAATAGAATAGAATAGAATAGAATAGAATAGAATAGAATAGAATAGAATAGAATAGAATAGAATAGGACCAGACTAGACCAGACCAGACCTTCAAGATCATTGCGTCCAACCTATCATCCAACACCACCTAATCAACTAACCCATGCAACCAAGCACCCTGTCAAGTCTCCTCCTGAACACCTCCAGTGATGGCGACTCCACCACCTCCCCAGGCAGTCCATTCCAGTGGGCAATCACTCTCTCTGTGTAAAACTTCCTCCTGACCTCCAGCCTGAACTTCCCCTGGTGCAGCCTGAGACTGTGTCCTCTTGCTCTGGTGCTGGCTGCCTGGGAGAAGAGACCAACCTCTGCCTGTTTACAACCCCCCTTCAGGTAGTTGTAGAGAGCAATAAGGTCACCCCTGAGTCTCCTCCTCTCCAGGCTAAGCAGCTCCAGCTCCCTCAGCCTCTCCTCTCCTGTAATTGTAATTACAATTAGATACTGTGGCAGTCCCCTGGTGCTCATCTGAGTCAAAGAGCGGCCTGTAGGTCTTGGCTTTGGTGTACAGCCCCTCCTCAGTCTACACAGTATTTGATGTTGTAGTGGTATGATGCTTTAGCCCTCACATGCCTAACCTGTCACAGATGTTATAGCCAGAATAACTTGCACAATTAATTGCATTCTTAAGCTGTACTTAAAAATGATGGTAAAAATACAAATAGTTGTTTGTATTTGAAATAAGTCTTACTCCTTTTGTAATTGCAACATTGCTGTAGTGGTTTGTCATGGTTTGGGGATTATTTGTGTGTGTGTGTGTGGTTTTGTTTGTTGGTTTTAGGTTTTCTGGTTGTTTGGGGTTTTTTTGTTTGTTTGCAGTTCAGTTTTCAGTCATCAGTTTCTCTCAGAAATCTGTCTCCCTCTAAAGGAAGCTTTTGAGAGGGGCTGCATCTTAGAGCGACATCCTCTTCTCACATCAGATTCACTGCTGGTTTAGCAAATATTCAATTTTTGTTTATCTTAACAGAGTTACAGAAAACTGAGACAAAGCAAAGAGAAGCAAAAACCAAAAAACTACAGCCTGCTGAGTCTGTTTTCTACAGCATGGATAAACAGATTATGTGGAAAAGTAGAAGTAGCGACAAACTGAAGAAAGTTTGCTGTTTTCTAGCCATGCAGCATTCTGCATTTTTCTGCCTCAAAGTCTTTAATGTTGCTAAACAACCACCAGAACATGAAAATTTCCTTTCAACTATTTTTAAAGAAGTTTTTGAGGGTTTGAGGTCCTTGGAGCCTTCAGGTCTCTGACGCTAACAAGAATCAGAATAGTACTGGGGCTCAGTTTTTACTAGAACATTCTCTTCATTCTGTCATCAAATCAGTACAAAAAGTAAAGCCATTTCACTTATGTTTGGCTATTTATACTGTAGGTGCTGCTCTAAGAATGCACCATTGTGCATTTAACTGCAATACAGACACTCTTTCCCCTTCTTACACAGCAATTCACAGTGTTTTCTCCTTAATAGGCCCGTTAGAACTAATACTCTGTCAAGATGGAAATTAGAAAGCTTTTGACAATTTTTTTGGCAGAATAGCTTGAATCATAGAATCAATAAAGTTGGAAAAGACCTCAGAGATCATCAAGTCCAACCTATCACCCAACACCTCATGACTAACTGAGATGTTTCTTTTCACCTTTGCAGGCTTTCAAAGTGTTTTATAAGTTATTTTGAACTTTGTGGTTGACTTAAGTTTGACTTCTTCAGAATTTTAGACCTTACTTCCCTGCTTCCAGGTGACTTCCTCTGTGGTCCAGATAACTTCCATTCGAGTAGAGTCCTATGGACCCAATGAGCATTTTAAAATACTAAGAATTCATTCAAAGAGCTTTTCAGTTACATTAGAATAAACCTTTATTAGAATAAACCAAACCAGGTTGGAAGAGACCTTCAAGATCATCGTGTCCAACCCATCAACCAATCCAACCCACCCAAACAGCTAACCCATGGCACCAAGCACCCTGTCAAGTCTCCTTCTGAACACCTTCAATGACGGCGGCTCCACCACCTCCCCGGGCAACCCATTCCATAGCGCAATCACTCTTTCATCCACAGCTAGCCTACACTACGAATTTCATTGTATTGTCCCAATTCAGGTACATAGTTTATTAAAATATTCTAGACCCATTATTTTCATTGCCCTTACAGTTAATAGAAATTACTTTGTGATCATATGAGTGACCACAAAATCACCAATAATTTAAAAATTATAAAGCAAAAGCATTAAACATTTCAGCCTCATTTATTTCATCCATTATTTCCTAATTCACTTGGTTATGCACTGGAGCCATAATTACCTTTAGCTTTCCCCATTTTCAGCTGTGATTTGGTGTACTTCTAGAATCCTGAATATACTTTAACTTGCCTATCTTATTAGTCTATGCCCATTTCTACCAATATCATCTTCCATGTTCCAGTACAATTCTGTTTCAGTTTTCAGGCCACTGAAAGGCCCTGGTAAATACTTGATTAGTATTTTACTCACCTCTTCAACACCAAACAGACCATTACTGTGCATTACTGAAGGGAGGTTGTAGACAGGCAGATGATGGTCTCTTCTCCCAGGCACCCAGTACCAGAACAAGAGGACACAGTCTCAGGCTGCGCCAGGGGAGGTTCAGGTTGGATGTTAGGAAGAAGTTCTATACAGAAAGAGTGATTGCGCTATGGAATGGGTTGCCCGGGGAGGTGGTGGAGTCGCCATCATTGAAGGTGTTCAGAAGGAGACTTGATGGGGTGCTTGGTGCCATGGGTTAGCTATTAGGGTGGGTTGGATTGGTTGATGGGTTGGACACGATGCTCTTGAAGGTCTCTTCCAACCTGGTTTGGTTTATTCTAATAAAGGTTTATTCTAATAAAGGTTTTTAGGATGTTCCTTTTTCAAAACTGCCATCTATCTACCCTGTGTTCTTTCAGTCCTGGTGAGATGTCTTCCTCAGAGAAGATTTGATATGAAAACAAAACCCCAAAGTACTTCAATAATAAAGATGATCAATTCTCTGAACACAAGGTGAGAAAAGAAAACAGGAATTACAACACTGACATTAACGCATCTGTACTTTTCTTAGTACATTCTGTCCCTAAGCAGTCCTTTAGCACTGTGGAACTGTAACAAGGTCTGAGTGAACAATGAAAAAAAAAAAAAAGAAAGAAAAAAAAGTGACAATTCAGTAATTAAGCACCATCTTGCTCCTCAGCCCATGTACTGCTTGATATATTCAGTGAGAGTAACACATTACCTCATACGACACATAGGATCTCACCCCAGCTTCCAATAGTGTTGACAGTGGAGTGCTCAGGTAGCTCCATATGCAGAAAGTTAAGCAGTATGAACTGCAAATCATGACTGGGACATAACTGCAGTCCCAGCTACTTGTACTTGATTCAGACTAAGAAGCAGTGAATAACTTCTATTGTTGTTTCTTTATAATCCCCTGCAGGAAGTTCGAGTAAACCCCTCATTTTCAATTGTCTCCCCACTGGCAGTGGAAAAACACAAAAATATTGTTTTCAACAAAAGCAGGACACTGACACTAAAATTACAAATTAAGAGTTTACTACTTTGATGACCTCATTCTCAAGTTTTCTTCATGTAATCCACTCTTGAGAGAACGTTCTGGGACTGACCGTGTAATTTTCACCCAGGCAAGGTGAAAATGATAAAGCACTAGCACTGTTTCACAGAAGGAGATAATTACAATCTAACACTGTTTTGCATCCACTGTGAATAGGTGTAAATAAATGAAGAAGATAGGAGATACAGTGAATAACTTTTTTTTTCCTCCACAGGAGCCTTTAGTCCTTTTAGTATCGAGAGGTTAAGCAGACCACACATCATCATGACAAAACAGAATTAGAAAGCATCATATTTAACATCAAGATCTACTGTAAAAATGTTAAAGATTTATTTATTTTTAACCACAATCTTTTTACACTTACCTGTAGAGACTTTCTTAACATTTATTTCATTACTAAGTTTCTAAGGAGAATTAAGACAGTAACACCTCTCAGTCAAGCCCTGGTGTTCTCACTCTTTTTTCAAAGTTTGTCTTAGTTCCAGATGGTTCAGTTACCACCACAATACTGTTCACTATGCATTTGTGGGGGTTTCAGTTTGCCCATACATACCCACGTTCCAGCAGAGCAACAAGCAAGGGTTCTGACACACCACCAGTTCCAGGTTGCAATAAAAATCCCAACTTAGACAACTAAATTAAATGCCATTAGTTAAAAAAGATATGATCACTCACCTCAGCACGCAGCAGCAGGATGAAAACAAAGCACACTGAATACTAAAGCAACTAATGTACTGATCCACAGCTGAAAACGAGAAGCTAATAATCACCCTAACCCAGCTCAGCTGTGCGTCTCACCAGCAGAACAGCTGAACACAATTTGAGTTAAGAGCAACTAGGGGAAAAAAGGCAGATTCAGAACAGCAAAGTAAATTCACTGATATTTTGCTTTATAGGGGTGAGAGCTTTTTGTAGCAAGATCAGAGAATGATTTTGTTTGGAAAGAATTTTTGGATGTCCCCTGGTCCAGCCCAATGCTCAAAGCCCTGTCACTTCAAGGCAACTGAGCACTAGAGGGTCATACCAGTTGCAGGCCCAAGATGTAACTTTTCTCCAGCCTCCAGGTGAAAATCTGACACCACCTCTGAGAAAGCAAGGTAAGGAAGCATTTACCTTTTCCCCATTTTGTATTGTCCAAATGTGTGCTGGCAGTTTTAGCAAGCACACTTCAAAAATGTTTATCAATTCACTTAAACTGGTGCTCAACAATCTTTACTTATGTCTTTAATTAGGACTAGACACACACCATGTGATCTATAGCACAACTCATCCTAGCAACTTTTTAAAATGTTATTTCTTGAGCAGTTGGTGTTCTTTCAAAACCAATAACTACAAAAACAATTAGCAAAAAGGCTTAGAGAAAGCAGGTTTTTCTGCACACATTTTTCTTATTAAGCTTTTCATTAAAATAGTTGGGGAAAGCAGGGAGAAATTACAAGCACAGGCAAGGGCAATTTAGCATTTTGTTTTATTCAGTGTAAACACAAGAGATTTTTTGAGGAATTTACTCAGCTGTAATTATTCTGATCTTGTATTGAGAAAGCATGTGTAGGAAAAGTTTTTCAATCAAATGATCAAGAAAGATAATCCAAAGTGCTCCACATCCAATGCTGCAATTAATTCTCCTAAGCTTTAGCTTTATTCCTGTTAAAAGCACTGTGAGATCCTGTGAACTATACGTCATCCTCCTGCAGGTGTTATTTTGTATCTCACCACCAGAGCATAATAAAACAGTTATGTGTAGTGCTGAGAACTATATTAAACACAGCTAATGCTTCCTTTGCATTTAAATACAGGACATTGACCAAGATGCTGGTTCTCAGCAGGCAGTGCAATGACAAGAATCTGTTGTGATTACTAAGGTATGAATTAATGAATGATGAAACATGACAGAGCAGCATTTGGAACATACTTTTTAAAACATATGCCATAAAAGTCAAAATATGCCTACAGCAAAATTTTGCCACAATGTTTATTAATTAGAAAAGCAAGATCTGATATGTGATTTAGGTATACACACCATGTGTCTTTCAGTATGTCACAGCAGATAGAATGTTTTATAACCAGCTTGCCTTTCGTAAAGGAAAGCTTTAATAAGATAATGCACATGCCACTGTGTACATTACCCAAGAACGATAAATGCATTTAATCAAACTGATCAGCTTTTATGACACTATTAACATCATGAGGTGTGCATGTAAACATGCAGACATGTTCCTTCTATGAGGTTATTTATGGTTTCAGATGCTGCACACACAGCTGAACATGAAACTCCTTTTCAAACATTACATTTCATTTGGAACAAGGAGGCCACTCTGTTTTAAATGTTGACTTTAAATAGCTGATCATTAAAGTGCCAGCCATTTGTCTGAAAATACTAAAATGGATTTTGGATGGCTTCCAGAATCTCAAAGAACTATGTGTCAATGTAAAATGGATTATAGTGTTGGATTTTTTTATTTCAATGACAAGTCCAGCCTCTCGATTTCATTATTTCTCTTCTTGCTGTGTACCTACGATATACATTATTTTGGCTTTGGAAACCTAAAGGTCAGCTTTAGGTGGTGCCAATTATACAGATAACTCACAGTGCTGTACCTTCCCATTTGTTCTGCTATTTCTGCTGGCAATGTTAAAAATGAGCAATACTTACTGTGCTGTCCAGTATTGAGTTTCCAATTCACTCTGACAGGATACCATTTGTAGTTATTCAGACTTTGGCTGGATACAAAATTTCATTGTATTATCTTTTGAGGTAATACTGAATAATACTGAACAATTTTGTTGGAGTATTGTATGCAACTCAATTTCCTCTGAAGTGAATAGAAGTCAACAATGTGCAAGAAGCCTCAACAAGGCATAAAGCTTTTATTCTGGAGTAGGAATATTTGAACAGGAGAAATAATGGTCTAGTAGTCATGAGGTCCTGGGTGACAGGTTGGGCTTCATGATCTTTGAGGTCTTTTCCAACCTTATTGATTCTATGATTCTAGAAGTTTAAAAATTATAATTAAGCTGGTTTGTTTGTTTTGCAGGGCCAGTGAGTGTTGAAAACATAATCAGTGATGCAAAAGCATCCCACTAGACACAGTTCTGTTGCGTCATATGCACTGCAACTGTAAATTAGCTGTTACAATATCCTAAACACTGTATTACATCATGAAGGAACTATTTCACAGGCTGAAATTACAAAGCAACAGTCTTAATCTCTGTATTGTCAGAGGCTTTCCAGTTACATGAGAAAGCAAGTGAGAGAGAAAGGAAAAATTATCATTTTTACTTTTGGCATCCTCCTAGGCTTAGGTCATGACAATACGAACAGATTATGAATAGCCAAAATAATTGACTGAATTACTTTTAAAAGGCTTAATCTGCCTTTAAGTATTGACTTAAAAAAAAAAAGGGGGGGGGGGCAAACAAACAAAAGCACAAACAAAACCAACAGCAACAAAATCAAAATTACTATTGCTTAGAAGTAAGATGAAGAGTCAAAAAGGCAGGCAATCTTTTTAGGCTCTGAGGGACACAGTATAAAAAGAAGGCTTAGAATCTGAAGGGGGCCTACAGGAAGGCTGGGGAAGGACTTCTCAGGCTCTCAGGTAGTGATAGGACTAGGGGGAATGGAATGAAGCTGGAGGTGGGGAGATTCAGGCTAGATGTGAGGAGGAGGTTCTTCACCATGAGAGTGGTGAGACCCTGGAATGTGTTGTCCAGGGAGGTGGTCGAGGCCCCGTCCCTGGGGGTGTTTAAGAGCAGGCTGGATGAGGCTCTGTCCAGCCTGATCTAGTGTGGGGTGTCCCTGCCCATGGCAGGGGGGTTGGAACTAGATGATCCTTGTGGTCCCTTCCAACCCTGAATGAAACTATGAAACTATGAAACTTTCCTCAAGTCTAATCCTCTAACACCCAAACCACTTTTATTGACAGCTTATTGAAAATTCTGAAAGTAGCAAGGCTTCTCTGTTACCTGAAATAGTTTTTACTCATCAGTCATACAAAAGTATCCTATTTTTTTACAAAAAATAACACAAATTGGATATCTGTACAAAATACTCCTGACTTCCAGAGTGTGTAGAAGACAATTTTTGAAGGGTACCTAAACCCCTTCATACCATGCCTAAATATGGTGCTGAATTCACTATGGCAAACCAATTGCTTTCTTTTAAAGAAAGGAAACAAATATCACTTCTTCAGAAATCAGCTCAATGAAAGAACTGCTACAACTCACACAATTTTTTATCCTTCATGAAAAGTAACTCATGGTCCATTATTTTTGCAATGGACATTAAACTGGGGGCATATGTACTAATTTACATGCATGCATAAGTATTTCCATCCTCCTAAATATACAAAGACTGCTGATGCACCCGTTAATGCACCAATAATAAGACTCTAGCAATGCACTATCAGGTTGTTAGCTATCAAAGTTTGTAGGAATTTAAACCTCTAGGCTACTACCTGACTATATTTCAACGTTCTAAAATTCTAATAGATCTACAAAGGCAAGTTTACAGCTTACTAAACCTTTAATCTCCCAACTTCTGTTCCAATAACTAGACACAAATATAATTTTGACATTCAAACAGAAGCAGTTTCAAAGTAGAGTTAATAACAATTAAGTGTTTGTGAAGCTTCTTAACAAGCGCAGATTCTATCAGGATGTTTACTTCACTACACCAGTTATCAGGAATGACTTGTGAACAACAGTTGGCAAGACACTTCTGTAAACAAGGGTTAACTTTCAACCCTTGTAATTAAAGGAGATGTGTGAACGAGGTGCAGAAAAGTCAGTTAGAGACCCAAAAGCTTGAAGTCATAGTGATGAAATTAAAGCAGATTTGCAAGAAGTGCTTATGTATGCTGACACTTGGCAGAAAGACTGGATAAATGACGTGCAGTGACAAAACACGTATTTCATTACTGTTGTATGTGTGAACCTGCACTGCCTGCACATGTGGAGTGCTTTCTAGTATCTCAATTAATTCCAATGAACTACAGCTCAGCTTGTAAAAAGTGCATGAGATGATAATAGCTCAGGAAGTCCGCAACCACCGCACAGCTTTTATGTTTTAAGTAATAACACCATTACACAAAGCCACAGAGACACATCAGCACACTGAGACCAGTTTCTGTGCATTCTTCCAGTCAAATGCAGACTCATTCTGAATTTGTTAGATATGAAACCGTAAAGGTAAGATGTAGCTTCCAAAAAGGTGACAGAAAAACAATGTTATGTAAAGCTGTGCAAGACTTTCATTGATTTTCATCAGTTTTGCTGACAGCAAGGCAGTGAGACAACAGGAGCATCTATTAATCAGTAGGGAAAGAAACTCTGTCATGCTTTTAACAGTACAGTTCTCAGGATATTTGGAGAAACAAAATAAAACCACAGGAAGTGGAGGGCAAGAAAAAAATACACTAAATTATTTGAAACATACTAAAACCGATGACTGAGAAACTTTGACTGAAGAGACAGTAATCACTCTTCCACAGCCTCTGGTTCTGGGAAGATAAAGCCAGAAAAGCACATCAAGAAAACCTCAGTGGAAGTGTACCAGGATTCTTGGGGAGATCATGAGCAAATCAAAAATGCACGGCATACACTCAGATCACACCATCTGGATATTCTGACATCTCAGGATCCAACAGGATCTGGAAGAATTTTTGTTGGGAAGGAAGGGGAAAAAAATAAGCTTGCTTAGGTGTTAATTCAGCAAAGCAAGACTTTGCCTAAATTGTCAAAGTAGCAAAATAAAACTTCCTCCTAGTCCAGCATCTTAGGCTAGGAAAAATGCAGTGCAAAGGTTTTTGCTAACTGGGGGGGGGTGGGGAATATTGTACCATCTGGCATAAATATTTCTGCCTCAAGACTATTTTAAGAAGTAGTTTAATTTCTAGCCAGCCATCAAATCACGGTAATTTGTAAATCTGAAAATAGGAAGTTACTATAAGCACCAGTGACATCTGGACATCCCACACCCCTTCCCCCCAATATGAGGAATGTATTTCCTCAACACCTTTGTAAACAGTTGTGCACGTGTACTGATCTTTCTTATATTTATTTTTATTTTCTCCTTACCTATATTTACTTTCCTGCTTCAAAGCCTTTTAAGTTGCACAAAAATGGGGTGGGGTGGGGGTGTGGAAGACCTATCCTGGAGGACCTCAGACTACACTTCAAGAAAGATTATTTTACTTACACTGATCAGATTAAAAATAGACATGGATTTCTCCAAAGATATTAATTTAACATGTAGAGATATGTCTACAGAACAGGTATGAGAGACTTCATACATTTCATCATTTCTCTGATCTTTTAATCCACATTCATGCCACCAGTCCCACTACAGAAAATGGGATCAGGGTGCTTAGGTAGGTTTAAAATAAAATAAAAAGAAAGATTTACTTGTTTGTATTAGGATTACTCACACAAGAAATGAGTTCCATGATTTTAATCACAGCTAGTAATGTTCCTTGTGGGCTGGAATTTTTTTGTGATCCAGCCTTGAACAACTGGATGAGCTGAGGATTTATATAATCTTGTCATAAGAATCTATGCATAAGAGATTAAAAGGTGGTTCAGCTTTGTTTAGTGAGAAGGTATAGTCCACTACCACTGCCACAGCATCATTCTAGAGAACAAAATCTCAATACCTTAAGACAGCTTTATCTCTCTCTCTTTGTCAGATTGGCATTAAGATGACTATCATAATACTGTGGAATTAAAGATTAACTTCCTTTTTTTCTTTACAGAATCTTACTTTTTCAACTCATCAGAAGGATGGCACAAGTAAGTACAGTTCTGGTTTTTATGTGTGCTGTTAGCAATAAGAGAAACAAAATCCCTACATATTAAAGTAGGTTCCCTTTGCTCAGCTTTCTCTTCACATTCCCAAAAGTTACATGGCTGTGTTTAGCAAATGTTTCTTAAAAACACTTGATCGTATGTTTTTTGTCTCCCAAATAAAATGAATAAATAATTGATAAAAAACAAATAAACAAAAACCCCAAACCAAACAAAAAACTGTAACTGACAATATTGTAAACTATAAGTTAGCTGCTGCAGGACACATTTGCTTTCTCCCTCCTGGTGCTGCTACTCTGAGAAGTTTTGCATTACTTTTGCATATTCACTCCAGTAGCAGACTGATCCACACCGAGGATGCACACAGCTACTTAAGTCCCTGAAGCACCTGAAAACACTGCATGAGTGTCTTTTCACCAGAAGTGGGAGGAAGCAGCAAAAAGGTTTTTAACATCAGCCATAGGGTAATAGTCCACAAATTTTAGCCCTCAGATGCTGTTTTAGGTATTTTCTGTTCCTGTAATAGATGCAATTTATGTGTGCCACCTCACTTGTCAGTTATGGGAATTTATTAATCGCAAGCCAAATAACCCATTTCATTTTCCCTTCTTTGGTTACCAAATCCACAGCCAGACGAGACAGCAGCAAGTTTCTCTGGCCAGGTTTACTGACGATCAATCTCTGCTGTTACTGTAGCTTGCCTGGTTGTAATGCTCAGCAGGGAGCATGTGTTCCTACAAGCTTGCTGAAATATTAATACACAAAATTGTACTGAGGTTTCTGATAGCAGCAGATTGGTTTCTCAGTGGTTTTCTGATTAGAGGTGTATTGGTGATTCCGAGAAGCCAGTGGCGCCGAAATGGGTTAAACCTAATAAGGTTTTGAAAGCTGATAGCATAATTTAAGAGGGCTCAGTCACAAAGTTACAGACCTGGCTGACCCCAGCAAATTACAGTGTTTGTTAATGTTCTCTTATAGGCATCTTCTAGTTGACCAAAAGCAGATATATTAAGTGAAAAATTGACTTGTGGTCCACAAAGATAGGCTAGGCTTTCTGCCTTGTTTTTGACAGTTAGCCGACTGAAATATAAACAAGGGGCATCATGACTTCTGTTTTCACCAGGACTCTTGGGAATGCAACCTTCAAAAATATTAACTTCAGCTTCCAACTACAGAAACCTAATTGCCTGAAAGTCTTTATCATCATAATCTTACACAATATATGCCCCTTGGGAAATCTAAAAACAATTTAAGGAATGGAAGGCATGGGAAAAATCCTTTCATTTTGAGCACGAAGATTATAATCATATAAGCCTTAGAATCAGTGCAATTGGAATATAAAGAAAGAGTGATTAAAAAAAGCACTAAAATTTATATTGTGCTTTCAGAATCAATGTTAATTAAATGAAGTGGTGGCCAGCTCACCGTGTTTTAAACTGAATCTTCTTACTAAATGTTTAATGACAATAAGTTGGCTTAGGAACATTTTCAAGTCTTTCAAGTAGGGTTTTACTGAAATTCTGTTTGCAACCAGGAGAAGCTGACAGCTTTAAGAATCCAGTAACTGAACAGGGAAAAGGGATTTTCATTGTTGCTAAGTCTAAATTAATGCAAACAATGAACAGAGGTAAGTGTCTCATGACTGGTCTTATAATCTTGTTATGCTCTGAAGGAGGCATATGAATTTCCCATGCCTTCCCTATTCAGAAATTAAAACACTTTCCTTGGTGTAGGCCAACACTCAAGGCAGCAGCAGTCAGTAGAGGAAGCAACTGGGCAGGAGAGGAATAAAGGTGCAAGATGTCAACAGTGCAGACTTCAGGTAATGTGCTAATTGATGATCTAGAAACAGAAACTATAAGGTCTCTTTTACTCAGACTACAGCATCAGCTGCACCATTTATTCACTAAGACCATTTCATAGAATCACAGAATGGTCCAGGCCAGAAGGGACCTCCAAAGGTCATCTAGTCTGACCTTCCTGCAGTGAGCAGGGACATCCCCAACTTGACCAGGCTGCCCAGGGCCTCATCAAGCCTCACCTTGAATATCTCCAGGGCAGAGGCCTCAACCAGCTCCCTGGGCAACCTGTTCCAGCATTCCAAAGCTTGTGTGGAGAGCTGATTCTCAATAGATCACAGCGAGGGAGCTGCTCTGCTATGTACGAAACCCTGACCAAACCATTTGCTGGAGTTCAGTTTGTAACTTCAACTACAAAACAACAGTCTGAGTCAACACAATGCCAAAGAGTCCATTTTGATAGCTCTTCAGATTCAAGAACCTTGCAGTCCTGATAGGGTCATCTAAGGAAGCTAATTCTTAACAGCAGAGACAACACTGTCAAGAAGAAAAGCAGGTACTGGCCAAAGTCACTTGCATTCTTTAAGCAGATTGTCTCTGCCCACTGTCCCTGCTGCTCTACAGACTAACTGGGCAGTCACAGTGTTGGACACAAACCAGTATTTGCAGATAAATGGGTGGTTGTTCAACACTGTCTTGGGAAATGTGGGGTGGCAGGGGCATTGAGGCTCTGCCTGGACCACTAATGAACTTAAAACATGCACTGTTACAGTGAGACTTGATAATCACTCAAAATGCCTGCCCTCAATGTTTCTCCAGGGGCAATTGATTCACAAGCAAAATTCTCATTACATAACTTTCTGACATGCCCTTTTTAGGAAATGAGAATTGAAGTACAATAAGCACCATTAGTAGCCTGTGATAATCACATAGAGTATTTGAGTGTAAACTGGGATTAAAATGAGTGACTTTCTGACTGTCAGTGATATCTGTACAGAGAGCCCCTCTGCTTTCAGCAAATGAAAAAAAACTCTGTTGGGTCTCCAGTCTACAAAAATAGGACACTTGGGGTAAGATTTGGGGTTCTTTTCACCTATTTGCTTTTGAGTTTAAGCATTCACCTGAATTCACTGCATTCATCTTCTAGGGAAGCATTCATCATCTGGGAAGCAATGTGACTCTGTACTTCCTCTTTAGAGAGTCCCCCGATTCTGAAATCTAAGTGTCAATAACACAATCTTTTCAGAGAAAAAAAACCCAACATAAAGGCATACACCACCGCCATGCCACAAGGGAAAACTGATCCCTGCCAATTTGGCATTGCAAAAAGACTTACAGAGAAAATAACCAACTACATGGAAAACCTTGGAACCAAACTACTGTTATTAAACCATCCTAACTTTCATATAACGATAAGTTTCAATAGCAGGTCCACTTCTTAGAATGTGGAAGCAGCAGGATGATGCCCCAATATGAGATGAGATACATGTGTTGATACACTAGTCAGTGACTAACCTGTCACTCCTGCAGGTTGCAAATTGTTGACTGGGCAGCAAGAGTAAAAAACTAAGTGTCTTGAAGCTTCAACTCTGCCAAGTGTTCTTCCTCCATTTTATTTGTTTTCCCCTCATACTACTGAGGGATCAAATGAAGACTGCCCTGCTGGTGATGGCAGTTCAGAATTTAGTACCACTTTGAGACAACACAATACATTTCAGTGACTATCAAACGAAATAAAATCTTAAATTACAGGGAAATTTTGTGGTTGAAGCTGTAAAAGCTTATTTTATGTGAAATAAATTTAGAGGTTTGTATATAAACCAGTTGGTTTTACCCATCCCTGCCTAAAAATATGCACAGCCAGTGTATGCCTATAGACTTTTGCTCCCCACTCACAACCAAAAGATCCAGTACCGTGAACTAGAACAATGGTAGCTCCAGTGACAAAAACAACAACAACAAAATATCTGGGCTGCTTCCTAAGAATTTTCAGGGCAAATGATAAAACAAGTCCCACTTCATTCCTCTTAAGCCTCAGTATAGGATTACTTCTTGAGATTTTTTTAACTTCTTAAAAAAAATAAAATGAACAAAACCCAAACACATCCTACCAGGGAAATCATGAATCAGTGATAGACAGATAATGTAAGTGAATAAACACTGCAAGGAGAGGATAACCTGATGGTGTAATCTGGAGTTGCAGAGTGCTTGAATGCCACCTGAGAAATCTGCACAAATTAGTGCCACTTTCAGATGTAACAACTGCCGCATTATAAAGTTTCACTTGAGAGAGCTCGAAGTTCAATAACTGAATGTAGAAGTAGACATTAGCTGAATGGGTAAGGTATCATTCAAACAAAGACTAGGTATCGAGGCCACTCTTACTGGTTACACAGTCGGGCTAACACTGGCAATCTTTGCCTGACAAGTCTCAAATTCTTTGAAGTCAAATGGGATGACTTCAGAAAAATAAAGGCAGGATGTTCCCTTCTGTGCATAATTAGGATTCTCTGGACAGATGAGATAAGCAGGATTAAGAGGCCTAAGGCAGAGGAATGACGTGAAAGCAGCTCTTATATTTGGAGACTCTTTCAGCATCAAGATTCTACATAAAAAGTACTTCCATCCAGTGATGAGTTAACAGAAGGATAGCTATTGCAATGACAGTCCAGTGGTAAACTGAGATCTTCAGATCATATCAACTCCTTAAAGATGTAATATTGAAAGGTATAGCAGCAATGTTGAAAGGTTTCCAGGAAGCAGAACCTTGCTGCTACCTGCACACACCCCCACAACTGCTGAATAGATGTCTTAAAATATGAATTTATAGCACTTTCTCATAACTTTTGGAGGTGCCTATCTACTGTGGGGGGAAAAAAAAAGGAAAAAATCAATTAGGAAGTGAAGATTTCCTTAGGCATCATTCTAAGAGAATAGACACATCCTGTTTAAGATGTTTACCACTTTCTTCATGAATATAAAGACAGGAATGAATACACTGACGTTTCTTTGGTTTTCAAGAAGTGTGAAAATATCATAAAGCACAGGACTTACTGGAAAACATTTAGCAAAACCTTTTTTATAATTCCATCCCTCTCCATTCTTCTATGGGTGAACTTTGCAAAGACCATGGCTGTTTCCTCTACTGCAATAGGAGCTCCTATCAACACAGGGTTAGTTTAGCCAAAGGAAAATAGAAAGGGAATTGCATATTGTTCAATAAAAAGCATAAAGACTTGCACATGAAGCAGATACTCCCTAAATGGCCTGCAAAGGAAAGTAGACTGTGAATCATAATCTGCAAGTATAAACAGCTTTAGAAAGGTTCACTAAAGCTATGCTTGTATTGCAAATGACAGCACAGATCAAAATAATGGGATCTCTCCTGTTTCAAAAAAGAGCTGCAATGAACTGATTGGAATTTCACTTCAAGGCCACCTCTGGTCCCAGTTGTCTTCCTTAATATGTGTGCTATTCAATAACCACTGTGATGCTAATGGCAATATCCCATCAGTATTGTAAAATTCCCAGTGCAATCTCTGTGTGATTTCTGAAAATGTATGTGCACTCATGAGAGAAAAATGTTTTAAAGCATACTAAATTTATATAGCACCCTTTAACCTAAAGGATTTAGTAAGTTTCAGAACCTAAGTGACTTTCACAGTCTTAAAAATACAAATCATCACCAGGACAGTTTGTAACAGCTCAGGGGCATGAGAAACACTAGCCAACAGCTTGCTTAGTCATATATGGGGATGGTTATAGCAGTTTATCTAGATTAAATATTTGGAACAACTTTATTACAAACATTTTATTGCACTTCTACAAAAAATGAAGTTATAGATTTCTGATCCATGCTAAAGAAAGAAGTTTATTCTTTCTTCCCGTAAGAACTCTTGAGTTATTTATAGGGTATTCAATTTACCTTTGATGCATGAAAATGACAGTCAAGTTGGTCTCAATGAGCATCCAGAGTTCCAGAAAGTCTGGAGATAAGAGGTAGTGTTCATTTGTATGGATGCAATTCTACTGTATTAAATTAACTTTTCTCAATATTCATACTAATGTAAGAAGAATGTCAATATAATTCTTAAAATCTTATCAGTTCTGGTACTTTTAAGCTAGCTGTTTAGCTCTCTGATAATTGTGTTCCTGTCCTTTTTATTGTCTTCAGTTCTGTAGAGTACCACTAAGGTAAATGACCTGGTCAAGGAAGTGTATATCCTAATTCAAAAAGCAGCTGTACATGCTAGAAATGCCCATCGTTGGAACTTAGCTTTATATTACTGACATTATTCCTGCAGCTACTAAGTGAATGATAAATAGTGAAATCTGAGTTAAAAGGTCAGAAATTCAAAGTTACCACCAGAACAGCACTTTTAAATAGACATCAAATACTGGGTAGGGGGGGGAATAAAAGATGAAAGAAAATAAAAGTAGGACTCTGGAACAAAGGATTAAATTCAAGTATCTTTTAGATATTGCTACGAATTTATCATTAGAATTAAGGTGACACTTTGCTGCTCCACCACCTTAGACTCAAATCTTTTGGTGTTTGTGCATCTTCTGCCTGTCCCTCAGCTAAATCCAGAAAAGTAAACCTTTCTCTTTATAGAAGGCATCTTAAGCAATCACCCTAACATTTAGGCACAACAATACACAGCTCTAAAAGCTTACACTGCTTTTGTGGAATTACTTGGTTAGCAATTAATTAATCTTTATTTTTTATAAACAAAACAACAACAGCAACAACAAACTAACAAAAACACCCCTACAAAAAAAGAAAATACACCTCAAGATAGAATTTCATATTACAGGTGAAGAAAATGAAAAGTTTAGGAGGCATGAAAAAAGGAAATAAAAAAATTTCAGTTATCAACTACTGATCTGCAAAATGTAGCATCTGAAATACTAATTTTGGAATCCTGTACTGCATTTCTTATTTGATGCAAATTAAAGGCAGCATTACAACTGCACCTGGTGCAATGAATGACCCTTCACGTTGTTCAAATTTTCTGCTCTGGACAATGACAGAATGTTATCAAGTAGCAGCAGGAAGAGATCTAGCCACTTTCAAAATCACACATTACTGATTTCCCAGCAGGTGATCTATGCATCCTCCTGAGGAACATTTACACTTTACTTGTAGGTGACAGGAGTTTTCACCACTGGGAAGAGCAGCAAAATTAACTCTATTAAGTTCAGATAAGCAAAGCCACTATTGGCAGGCAGCTACTAAGAGGTGCTGGTGACTGCACAGTACCACAGGCTCTTCAATAATGCATACATACAGTCCATATCCAGGGGTCAACTACTGCAGGTGCTCTGCCACCCAAGGAACCCTTCCCAGCTAGGAAGGGGGATCAGGAGAAGAAGAGTAGACCTGCAGGCTGCAATGAAGACTTATTTAATTAAACAGCCAGGGTAGTACCAATGTCAGTATAAAGTATCCAAAGATAGACCAGCAACCCTGGAGCAGTCACAATAGACAGGAAAGCAGTCCTCAGGAGCAGAATGATAATCAATCCCCTCCAGGAATGAGGAGCAACAGGAAGAGAAGAAAGAGGTACAGGATTAAGGAAGAGCCCCTTTATAATTAAAGAGCATTTATGGTCTGGGCTGCACCAAGTCAGGTCAGCTGTCCTGGTTGATTCAAAACTGCTAATGGCCAGCAGACCATGGCTGATCTAAGATTCTATCCTAGCAAAACCAGCACATATAATTAATACACTATGTTTTCACTTCTACATGATAGACTTTGAAAGCAAATGGACGTGAGTGATAAATTTAGTACTTTTAATGAATGGTGCTGTGAGATAACTAGGAGACACAGACAGTGAGACTATGACATTATGGAGGAGTTATAGAGTTCTAATACACATGGCATCACATAATAGCTACAAAAATCACCAACTTTGTAATGAGTCAAGGATTCTGAAGTGAGGGTCAGACTAAATACATAGAACATGAATAGCTTGAATAACCTTAATCTTTAAACTTTGTCTCTGCAATGTCAGCTAACACTAAGTCTCTGAGCTTCCTTCTTATAGAAGGATTTTGAAGTTAAGAAATTTCTCTTGTTGGTAAGAAAATCAAAACTAATGTTGCAGCATCAGTAAGGCTGGATTAAGGAAATAAAAAGTAGTAGAATTTTTTTGAGCACTAGTTATCAGAAAGAAGTCTCTCTTGCCCAGTTTATGTCAAGATAGTAAGAGCTTAACAAAACCTTCAAATGAAACACAGAAATCCTTCCTGATATATCCCCTATAATGTACATTAAAAATTTACCCATACTACTAATTTTGTTGCCAGCTATTCACATTGCTGCATTTTACATCTTCCAGCTTCTGTCAATCCACAAAAGGCCTTTTTTTTCCTGTTGTTGTTTTTAGTGCTGGATTGCAAGCTCTGTTTAAATAGCACTGTAGGTTTAACATCAGCAGTTTAGGTAGGTGTAAAGTCTGACTCCGACAGCCAAAACAAAGCAGAGGAATATTTCAGTCCTTCACAGAAAGCACTAAACCATTTTACTAAAATCAATACTAGAGAATACAGTACCAAGTTTTTGGTTTTATATCACTTCCCTCCCCCATTCCCTAGAGAGTACTATGCCAAAGAGTTTACTGTCTTGCTGGAGCACAATACTGTAAGAATAAGTAATATGTCAAAGCGAGGTTTTTTCCAAGCATAGTAACGCTGAGATTTTTATATCAGACCACAGATTTCAGAATAATCAATGTATATTTATTATGATTTAATTACAGTGATGAGGTACGTCTCTGCTGCCACAAGGAAAACTAAAAGGAAGAATATGATTTCAATTATATACAGCACAACCCAGGCAAGTGCAGTTTTGCAAAGTTTGCTATTAGCAAGACCCATTTTAACTCATTTAAAATAGCTTTTTCAATAAGGGACTCTGGAGGCATACAATGTATTAAAGAAGGCTTAGAAACTGAAGGAGTCATTCCACCTGAAGCAATGATCAAGGCTTCAACTAACTGCCATTGGCTGAAACACTCACTTGGACTATCAGAAAAGCCAGTTCAATTCTTTCAGATATACTGCCAGACCCTGAACCTCATGCTTTGCTTTTAAATTATGGCAGACCCCCAAAAAAGGGACAGAAAAGTTCTAATCTTAGGTTGTAATACTGATCCTCTTTCTGCAGTTCTTTATGGATGCTTTCTGAAGTCACGAAACAAAGTCACGCTTGAAAAATAGAACTGTTTGGTGTTGGGTTATTTTTTTTGGTTTATGCAGGCGATTGTAACTTTGAGGTCCATGACATTTATCTGTGACAACTTGAAGTCTGGTAACAAAGAAAACATGGATGCAGTCATTCATGTCATCTAGCTGCTTCAACTTAGAAGTAAATGGAACAGATGAGGGGGGAATAAAAGGCATGTATGTAGTCTTGTAAGAAAGGAGCTCTAAAGATTTCTGACTATTCCAATGCGTGACTTTTGATTGATATACATTTCTGTACTAGGTAGTTCAGCTTGGCTGTAACATGAATTAAAAGTCTGTAGAGAGAATTCTTTAAGACATAAAAAAAGAAAAAAAGGATTGTGATGGTTTCCATGGTGCTTGAGCAATTAGTCCACAGCTAGCCTATGTAACGTAGGCAGCAGTACTGGACAGAGAGCTATCTCCTTCTGCACAAGGCTGTCAGCCATTCTCAGCTCCTAGATACTACTTCCTTTGTGCAGTCTGGAAAGAACATCCAAGTAACACTGGACTGAAAAAAAACAGTGGCAAAACCACTTTCCTGCAATGTGGGAGATACCATTTCAAAGCAATCTACCTGACTGATACATAGCAGGCACTTGAACATCATTTTCCAATACCCCTAAGGACTACTCCGCAGTACAGCTACCGTCCTGGAGGAGTTCTCCTGTCATTTTTAAAATCAAGTTTGATGAATTAATTACACAGCCAGACAAGGCTATGTTGACCATGGAGGCTGACTTCCTACATAGCACTCTTCAGGGAATAGATAATTTCAGCAGAAGACAGTAAAGCAAATCTCACTCTGATGTAAATAATTATATATTCACTGAGCAAGCATGTTGGGAGGACCACTCTAGAGAGCAGTCAGTAGGGCAGTTTAGCAACAGAGTCAAATACCACTGGCAAACTGCCCATTTTTAAGTCAATATTTTTGTTTTCTAAGAATACCCTAGGTGGTTTGGGGTTTTTTGGGGGGTATTGTTCTTTTTTTTTTGCCAGAAACAGACAGAACAAATATCCTAGAAAACTATCCTACTCACACATCCATTCACTTCTTTCTTCTAAAGGATAAGACTCTTCTATAAATCTACATTAACATAATGTTAGGAAATTCACTATAACATGAACATCAATAAAATGTAGCAGTGAACTAAACATGTAAAGTAAACATTTCACCTGGATGTGCAAAAGTGACAGTCACATTAAAAAGTGTGACTCTCAAAGATCTGAGAAAGAAGGAGGCCCAAAACTAGACTTTCTCTGGAATTGGTCTCTAAATATGCATTATAACAATTTTCCTCTTTAATTTTTAATTTCTTTTCTTTTTTTCCTAATTGGAAGGGGAAAAGAAGAAAAAAAAGAGACTAGCATCTGAATCTAAGCTTGTCTAATACTTGGTACTCTTAAAGCTCTAGAAATGTACTTGGAAAAATTGTATGGCACACATAAGGTTATATACAGATGTGAAATGTGTTCTTTAGGATTACTTTTCTTTCCTCTAAGGATTTGTCTCATTTCTCCATTTAAGATGTAGTATGTTCTTGACAGGAAGACAAATATTTGGGCCCAATAGTTATTTATTTAGAATAAACCTTTATTTAGAATAAACCAAACCAGGTTGGAAGAGACCTTCAAGAACATCGTGTCCGACCCATCAACCAATCCAACCCACCCAAACAGCTAACCCATGGCACCAAGCACCCCATCAAGTCTCCTCCTGAACACCTCCAATGACAGTGACTCCACCACCTCCCTGGCAGCCCATTCCAATGGGCAATCACTCTTTCTGTATAGAACTTCTTCCTAACATCCAACCTGAACCTCCCTGGCGCAGCCTGAGACTGTGTCCTCTTGTTCTGGTACTGGGTGCCTGGGAGAAGAGACCATCATCCGCCTGTCAACAACCTCCCTTCAGGTAGTTGTAGAGAGTGATAAGGTCACCCCTGAGTCTCCTCTTCTCCAGGCTGAGCAACCCCAGCTCCCTCAGTCTCTCCTCATAGGGCTTGTGTTCCAAGTACTAGGACTAGCGTGAAGCTTTGATACCTCAGATAATTCCAAACTTTCCTGTAGACTTACCTCTATAACCTTGGAAAAGTATTTATTTTGTTTTCTGTCTATTGCAATTCTGCATCTGTAAAATTAAAATAATAGGAAGGGTGTTGTAAGGTGTGCATCTTCCACAGGGATGCAAACTATACCAGTATAGTAAGTACTTTCAGAATTATAGGTGATTTTTAATTAGCAAAGACATTTTGCACATATACAGGAAAAGGAAAGTGACTTTAGCCTTGCTGAATTTGTCAGCCTTGAGTGGAGGCAGCACAAGTCCAGCTGACACTGTGGCACCTGAGAAATGAAAGGAGCAATGAGATTTATGGAAGCCACAGAATGATGCGTGCATATTGACATATAAAGCATATCAGTAAGGCAGTAAATACTGATGTCGCACAAAGAGCACCGGAACAAACAAAGGTAGCTGCAGTATCACGGAACCTTTTCACAACCCTCTTTTCTCATGTTAATGCATTTTGCATGCAGCAGAAATTATACTTCTGAGAAGAGCCACTTTTCTGTGTCCTCTAAAGATTATTCCTTTACTCTGTGTTGAATCATGCATATCCCTTCCTGAAATCATTTTAATCTTGCCTCTCAAGCTCAGCTGCATTGAAGTGTATATTCTGTATGAATACTGCTTTGGTGCAGCAATTATTCCATTTTGATTAGATGTGGACATGAGATCTCCATGAAGTCCATATTAAATGAAATTCACTTGATTACAGACCTGTCTCTTCCTGTAAGACAAGTGTCTCATAAGGTTTATGACATATTTTACCTTTAGAGAAAGCAGCTTTTTTTGATTCTAGGTCTAACACAAAGAAGTTCCAACAAAATACCTTCTACTAAAAAAAAAAAGTCAGAGATTTATTCTAGGATTATTTCTCCCAATGAGCATGATCAGTAATTATGAATAATAATTATGTGCCATGAGAAAGATGCAATAAAGATAGCATACAGCCATTTTGAAGGCCCTGTTGAACAAAACATCCTAAAATAAGTAAGGAAAAAACCCCAGTTTGAGCACCATGCAGAAAGCAGAAGGAAGTCTCTCCTCCGTGCCAATCTTTTTCCAAATGATCAAGTGAATGTTCACAATACTGCAGCAAGATTTCTTTTGCATATATGGTCATCTAAACAGCATAGAAAAAGACAATTTGGTTCAGTCTTTCCTTCCTCTTGTTATTCTTTGTTCAGAAACAAGAAGCATGAGATGTAGCATTTAAGATCACATGTGAGGGAATTCTGCTGCTTAGAAAAAGCGCCATGAGGAGACAAGCATAATAAGCAAATTATTAAGACAGTGTGAAGAATTTGACTACTTATGTGCTTCTTTAAATTATCTCTATCTGTTGGGATGAAAAAGAAAGGTGTGGGGAGAAAGATATTATCTACTTCGCCTCAGGAAATAATGCTATAAACAAGAAAGCTGAGTGGTATTTTGTTTTTACATATCCTTAAGTTTCTCTGTTTTGACGATGCCATCAGGTAGTGCCTAGTGAGCTGATAAATCTGAAGGAAACTGCTAAAGCAAAAGAGAGCACTGAATTAGAGTTACACAAATGAAGCATAACGTTATTTTTATATGCTCTTGCAAAGAAAATGTGCTTTTACTGTGACACTTGCTGTGATCAGTGACCTTTCTCTACTGTCCAGTCATAAAGCATGTGATAGACAGGTTTCATTTGCAGGAATGTTCTCACAGAAGCAGAGCTGAGTATACTTGCTCAGAAAGACTGGTTAAATGGTTCATATTGCAGATCTCTCTCAGATAATGTAGATTTTTTTTTTCCACACAACAAATTCTCTAAAAATGCATCAGCAATTAAATGCTAAGTAGAAAATAATCTCTCTTGTTCAGAATGAAAATAGTAAGATGAGTTATCTAAAAAATACTACAAAAAGCTCACGCAGAGATAAACAAGTTTCTCTCACGATTAACATTTCTCCACACAAACAGTATCTCAAAAAATCAATTACAAACAAATGCACATGAAAAATCAAAACCAATTCACAAACAATTTACAAGCAGTCAAAAAGACTAAATTCATGGTATAAACTAGTAAATCACTAGTAATAGCCTATCTCTAATTTGGAATGACACCAGCTGTCAGCAATTTGCTGAGAATTCAGATTTTGGCGTAGAAACTCTTTTCACTTCATCCATCACAGTTTGACATGAGAGGGTTGGAACATAAAGGGACCAAAAGTAAATAAATTCTGCTTGTTGCCCAAGGCAAGATGTAGTTTGTTACTCAGCTTGTTGCAGTATACTTCACTCTTAATGAACTTTTAAACTAAATCCACTTACTTGATTGACTTTTTTCTTATTCCACGGAAGGCCAAAAACAGATCTGTGCACCTCTGAGTTCAAGAAGTCCCAGTATGATTGAAAGGTTGAGACCTTGGAATATACAGTTAGTTCAGAGGTTAAGGTGGCTCTTGATATGCTTCTCTCTAATTTTCATCAAGGCTAAATGAAGGAACAATTAATATTCTCTTGGTGACCAATAAATGAAAAAAAAACCTGCTGTCCAAAGACTAAACAAAAACAGCAACAAGAAAAAAAATCACAAACCCAACCAACCAACACCCACAAAAACCCAAATGAAACACAAAACTAAACCAAATAAACAATCACCAAAGACCAGGACTGATAAGGTTGCCATTGTGTGAAAGATTGGAAAGACACCACAAAGCACAGGTAGAAAACTGTGAAACATCAAAAAAACCCTGTATGTGCAGTAAAAGAGGCTGAGAGACCTGGGGCTTTTTAGTCTGGAGAAGACTGAGAGGGGATTTAAGAAATGTTTATAAATATCTGAGGGCTGGGTGTCAAGAGGGAGGGGACAGGCTCTAGTCAGTTGTGCCTCGCCATAGGACAAGGGGTAACGAATATAAATTACAGCACAGAAGGTTCCACCTCAATGTGAGGAGGAGCTTCTTCACTGTGAGGGTCACAGAGCACTGGAACAGGCTTCCCAGAGAGGTTGTGGAGTCTCTTTCTCTGGAGACTTTCAGTACCCATCTGGATGTGTTCCTGTGCAACCTGTTCTAGACTTTATGGTCCTGCTCTGGCAGGGGTTTGGACTCGATGATCTCCAGAGGTCCCTTCCAACTCTTAACATCCTATGATCCTGTGTCACATGGGGAGAAGAACAAAAAGTGTGGGATTCAGAGGCATCTCCAGTTCCTGTAGATTACCTAATCAATCTGCTTGGTCTGATCGCTGAAGTACGATTAGATATGAGAATTTTGGGGCGTATTTTCACGAGTAAAGGTTGATGTTGGGAGAGGAGGGCACAGGCAGCCTTCAGAGAATGCTTCCATTTGGCCACTCATCCTGACGGTGGCACTCTTCCCTCTGAGATTCCTTCGCTCGCTCACACCTGCCACAGAGAGATCAACAAATAGGATTGATTTAACGGTCAGAAATAGGTAATTTTTAAAAAGAGCTTCCCCCATTTTCTTATGTGCCTGACACAAAACCCTAGCTACATAAATGTGCTATTTCAAAAGAAAAAAACAATTACTTTTAATAACAACAGAGCGAACTGGTGTCACTCTAAGCTCAAACATTCTGTAGTCTAAAAAGACCTCACTTTCTCTGTATTTTTCTCCTCCCACTGTGAATGGCTTAGGGAACTATTTTTTTTTCCTACACAATGCTTTTATTTGATTTTTTTCACTCTCCTTTTCACTGAGCTAAAATGTTTCTGCAATATTAATGAATTCAGCAGCAGCCCAGGAGTGGGTGTAGGGTGTTGCTTTGCTACTGTTTCTCCTGCTGGGCCCCCTGTTCAACTTCAGAGCATGATCATCTTTTAGGATTGAATAGGCTTTAAGCTGAGGGGAAATTGGTGCTGTTGGGGGGTTGTGAGGTTTTTTGTGGGTGGAACATGCTGCTTGTGGTGGTGATGTACTTTATACCTATACTCAAAGAAATACTCTGAACATGATAGGATTTTACTGATTCTCGTATTACTGCATTAATACTTCCCCATATTAAGTCAAGACTACACCTGACACATGACTCTGGAAGTTACTGTCAAAAATCTGTCAACAGTTTGAAGGACACCCCCAAATTGCTGACATAAGATTGGAAACTGCATGTTTCTGTGTACATGTTTCCATTTACATGGTAGAAATCAGTATGTTGAAATTTACATATATATTGGAATTTCTCAGAGAAATTAATCCCATTCTCAGACAGCAGCAGTTCAGTTCATTCCTCTACAAACCCTTGTGCAGATCAGCCAAACAATTTGTCTTGTCAAATGATTCAGATTAAACTGCCCAAGTATGACTGGACATGTATTTTAACCTGAAATAAAACTGAGTTGTTCTTCCCCTCCCCTTCTCTTCCCTTCCTTCTTCTCTTCCTCTATTATAGTACTAAGGAAAAAAAAAAGAAGGGAAAAAAAAAAGGAAAAGAAAGGGAAAAAGAGCATGAGTAATTTTTAGCCTAATTGACAGCAGTAAGTTAGTGAAAAGATCTGTTGCAGAGATCAGATTTAGAGAGCGGTTGTGCTAGCTGTATAAAGTAAGGAGGATCATAGTCTTAACAGGTGCAGTAGATGGATCGGTAAGAAATACAGCTACAATGCTGAAGTAAATAAAGAGAGAGAAGAACTGATATAACTATTAATTATATGTTGTTAGGATGATTTTTTTTCCCCCACTTAAAATTAGAGAGAGGGTAATGGAGAGTTTAATTAGAAAAAAGAAATAAGAAAAGGAAGGCAATTACTGTTACAGACCATCACTTCCCTCAACATGATTAACAGCTAGAATTTTGTAGGCCTCAGGGCAGAGTTGAGTCTTGAGGAAGTATTTGAAAGAGATATCATTCTTCTAGATTACATCAGGAAAAAAAATTCACACTTTTAAGTCATATCCTGCACAGATAATACAGTCAAAGAAAAATGACAGTATTAGAGATATTTATCAGTTGGAACAGTATTACATCTGTGAATACTGTTGCCAGTAAATTTGATATCTGCAACCTTAGGGAATATAGGATATTTATGACAAAGACTGGTGAAAGGTAAAGGCAGCTGAATTTTAGCAAGTGCAAGTAAAGATTATTTTACAACATTGTCTAAAATGAATAACTAGCATGGAAACAGAGAAAGCCAAGCAAGCAAGATGGGGTTTATTTTGGTGGGGAAAAAAATCGAAACAAAACAACCCCCCCCCCCACAAATTTACAGGATTAAAAATTACAGTGAAATCAAATTTTAAGTATATGAAATGGGGAAAGAATATCAGAAAGCAGCTACTGAAGTGAGAAAGGTAAAATCCATTTTGGAGAAAGGGAAGCATGAAGGAGACATTCAAGACTAGGTGGGGTAGATGTCACAGCTGTGAAGGTAAAAAAGGGAAAAAAGAGACTGAACGGCCATCTGTGCTTTCTTTAGCTTCACAGAAAGTTCTCAGGTCTCAGGCTAGGAGAAAGAACTCCTACTGATGAAGCCTGAGCAGAAACATGAAAACATGAGGTTTAAAGCTGAAGTAAAGCTATGAAACAAGGCAGTATGCTAATTACTGTGAAATGTTATGCTCTCCCTGTGTCTTAGGACACTGCAGGACAGGTGAAAATCCATCAAGGATTACGAAAAATGTGTGAAAGATAAGAGTGTGTTTAGTTAGCTTATTTTATTTTTCCCTTCATTTTTTTTTCTCCTTTTCCTTTTTTTTTCTTCAGACTGAGGGAGATTATTCACTAACTGTCCTCATGTCATGAATACACCTTTGTGGAAGGCACTCACTGTGTATCCTCTTAGAAGGGCTACATGCTGTGTTATTGGAAATAAGTTATCACTGCTTTTAGAGACACAAAATGAGCTGCTAGACTTATTTCTGAAGATGCACAATGGGTCTTACATGGCTTCATAACAGAAGGCAGGGTTCTTTGTTCCAGGCACTGGTAGATGGCAAAAGGACAAAGGTAAACTACATCACGTTTTTTACAGGCTTGGTTTAATGTGTCAGATATATTTTTTATAGTTTTCTTTGCAACACTTTTTACTCCTTTACAAGTGCTGAAATAATGTATGGTAATAACAGCATACATTGTTAATAGCATCTCATCTAAATGTTATTTGAACAAATGATGATTATGTTAGCTGTCCTTGATGTGCCTAAGAACAACACAATGACCTTCTTTAAAATAATTCCTATGCAAAATTCTAAACACAGTTTTAAATAGATGTACAGAGAACAGCCATTTCCTCATATCCAGAAACTAATAACACTGCTGCCATCCTCTGCTTTTCATTTATGTACACTCATTTTACACTCCTGCACATCTCTCCCTGAGTCTGCCTGTTCATGTTTTGCAAGGATAAAAATGGAAAAGTCTCTAATAAGTATTTAATATTATTGAATTGCCTAGAAGCAGGTAGCAATGTGTGTGTGTGGCCAGTTACAGAAATGATGTAATTGTCTAGGAGGCTGATAAGATGCAAGGCAGTTCTCATATTCCTTTGGGGGTATCCAGCTGTACTATTTGCAAAACTCCTATTGTGTTTGCACTGTGTGTGTGTGTGTGCAAAGATGGTTAGCAAAGACTGCAGACTGTAATGTGTATTTTAAAAAGAAAGGAGTAATCTGATCTCACTTCAAAAGATTTTTCTTCATCTTTCTAAACAAGAATACAGTTCACTAGTCTTGACAGAGCTCTTTCAAGATATCCTAGAATGGTATGACAGAATCATGAGAAAACAGAGGTGAGATCTGGAGTCTAGAAGCTTATAATAGAGCACGCACAGTACCTGTTTCTTCTGTGCTCTGTTGAATTTTCTCTCTTATTTACCTGAAAAGTCTAATTGTACACACACACAGAGGCACACTTACTGTTTCCCCTCTGTTTATCTCAGAAGCTGAAAGAGAGCTATTGATGTGCAATACTTTATCATAACAAACCAATAAATAATATCTCACTTTCAGCTGAAATATATCCTCATGAAAGCTATCCAGCCTTAATTCAACCTGATCTCTGCAACAGATTGCCAACGAGAGATATGGTGCACATGAAAATGCAATTTTGGTAGGAGAAATATGAGGTTCATCTTTTATTTGTTTTAATTTTTTAGTCTGGGCTTGATAGAAGATGAAAACAGTGATTGCTGAGACATAGTTACTCACCTTTCCAGTAGATGGTAGTACAGATGTGCTTAAAACATTATTTCATTTGGGACTGAAACAAACAGCATGCAGACATTTTCAAACACTAAATAAGAAGGAATTTTTAGCTCTATCCATCCTTAAAAGTAAGTCATGTGAAACTGCTTCTTGGAAAAAAATAAACATCAGGACAGTTTTTTTCTTCTAGCCACTGATCTCTAACAAGCTTTACTTTATTTTGATAGAAAACTTGGTTAAAATGCAGATAGTCTTAACTGAAAGACAGGGATCTCTGCAAACCATTGACACTCCTATTTCTGGAGTGTTCTATAATCTGAGGGGTGGTGCATCATAGTCCTACTGAATGCAAAGGCTGCATTAGGCTGTATTATCACCTGCATGTATTCTTGGTTTTGTTTTGTTTTGTAACGAGGTTTGACTTAGCTATATTGGTAGAGACAAATAAAAATCCTTGTCTGGCCAGCTTTACAGATTTTTCCCTCACAGATTTGTTACATCTGTATGTACTGATTTTATCAGCAATACCTAAACATGCAGATGATAACAAATGCAGATTTACATATAATGAGAATAAACCAATCCACAACTGGAGATATTTCTTAGAGTAACAATGTAACTCAGAAGTCTTTCAAGTTTTTGCTTTGGTTTGGCTTTTTACAGTACTGTAAGCATTTAACAAAATATAACAGAAACATGACTGAAGGAATGGAAGAGGAATGGATTACAGTCTGATAACCAAAAGTCAGAATTTATTTAAGCCATTAATTTAAGTTATTAATTATATCTATACACACATTTCTTGCAATAATTGATTTTGCTATTATGATTGCTACCAGTTCATTTCAAACTTCAGTTCTTGTTATTAGATACACTAAAGCTTGCTTGGAATAAATGTCCCTGAACTTTCTGAGCACGACTTGCCAGCAACAGCTGATGTTAGTCAATATTGCAGTCATACTAACTTTGAAGCCAACAGCATAAGCATAAAAGCCTAATTAAGGATATATGTAAGACTTACAAGAGAAACAGGAAGGAGTATAAAAGCATTAATTATCTGTTTTATTAGGGTTGTCTTATATATTGTAATGATTACCACTGAAGAGACTCTTATGTGGGATTTACACCTGAGAAAAAAAACCCAGTAGTTCATTTTAAATGACACACTAGAAAAAAAAATCAAGAGTGGTAGGAAGGTAGAAGGGGACTAATTTGTGTGGAAGACCATGGATTCTGCTCTCATAATCTGTTTCTAGAATAAATAGTGGAGACACAGCAATAAGAGCAACTACCTTCTGGATGATGTCAAAAGAGAAATTGTCTTGACAAATGAGGGAGATTTTAAATGGGAGTTTTCTCTGACCTAAAATACAAGGAAAGGTTATGTTAATATGTTAAGGCACAGGCCTTTCCTAATGGCTGAGCTCTAGACAAGGCAGTATAGCTCAGTAAGAGAGCCAGGTTTTTGTACTTCTTGCTCCCTGAGTGTCTGAGAAACACTCATTATCCTTTCCTGGGTTATCCTATTATAAATGCTCTTAGTTTATTATAAATGTTCTCTGATATAAGCATTGCACACAGTGATCTTGGAGAAGAAAGTGTGAAGTTAGCATCTGGCACAGAAGACAAACTGTGCCTCTTCTAAAATTAAAGGCAACAATTCTTGTTTGAGCCACATTCTGTTTTTTTTCTGATGAAAGTCAAATTTAGCCCTGAATTATTCTGCATGTACCTTTCCTAATGAACACTGAACTGAAAAAATATTAATCTTTTTAAAGCACCTTAAAGCCCATTTCTCTTTTCAGCTAATGAACTACGTAAAGAAGCCTCAGTTGCCTTAGGGGTGCTTGTCAAACCCATCACAAGGAACCTTTATAAAGCCTAAAGGATATGTATCATAATGCATAAAATCTGCCATACCATATCATTATTACTTTTTGGGAGGCTTGTTACAACAATTATAGATGACTAAGTCATGTGTAAGTTTTTTGGTTTGGTTTGGTTTTTGCCACTAAGGTGTTTGTAAGAGGCCTCTCTTTTTGGATGGTACTTTGGTGCCCAATACCGTGTTTATGCAAGACTCTGTGCAGTTTCCCTTTGTAGGTTGTGCATGGCTTCAGAACTCAAACCTACATAGTTATTTCTGAAACCTCCACCTTGCATCAAATCTGGATGCAATGAACCATGCACAAATTGTTCAAAGTTGGAGAGCAGGGGGGAGGCACACAGATGCATTTGGAAAGGAACATATTTACAATCTGATGACAACTGTGAAGGAGGAGGTTGAAAAAAGGTATTGATATTCAACCTTCCCTATTTTGTTTACTATCCTGACGGGTTCCTCTCTCACTTTCATTTCAGACTGAAAACCAATGTGAGCATGATTTTGTAGAGGAATGCATGCAACTCTCTCTTGACAGAAGGATGGGAAGGACAGCTTGGCCCAAGGGACAAACCCAGACTCACCACATCACTGCGATGTCCAATGCAAGTGTGCCTTTTCCTCTGGTCTCCACAAATCTTGTACAGGAAACAGACCCAGTCGCAGCAGGAACAGGTAGGCTAACCTTGGGCAAACTCTGGAAACAGGAGGGATCAGCACTCAGGTTCTTAACTGCTCAGCTAATGCATGAAAATAATATCAGTTTTCTATCCCACAGCCAACCTTACTCAGCATGCTGACTGTTCTGAATCTCATACAGAAATGTTTAGCTGTCCCCCTGCACTGTAGGTTTCCTTCTGTGGTTTTTTTGTTGTTATTGGTTTTTAATCGTATTTAAGCCTAAGATAAATTTGATGCCTGTCTGTGGTATGTTTTGGAGCACCAGGCAGCAAGCTCTAAACCCATCATGACCAAGGCAATGGCAATAAAACTCATCAGCTCAGCCATAATAAGCTGAGACAAAGTATTACACTAATAGAGTTCTGATGCTTTCAAGACAAACCAGTAGCTAATACACAGGAATGCACCATGAGAAAGATATTCATATCAGTTAGCACAGCCTTGGTTTTATAAGAGGAAATTCACCTTGCTCAGCATGACCAGCGACAAGATTGATAGCAATTGGCATCACCCTTACTAGCAGGGGAAGATGGAAGTACCACCACTGGAAGTAGAGACCTTTGTGTCAGCCTGTAGATTCTTCTGAAATGCAGCTGAATTTCAGCCAATCACCCAAATGGAAACAGATTTTCACCTGCATTTTAAAGATTTCTTGGGGGGGTGAAGTAGAATTAATGAAGATGCTTGCTAAAATACTAATCACTGACAGTGATCTGATACTGTACATAAACTTTGCTATATAAGCTTCCAGAGTGAAACTCTGAAGACTAAGTTGCCTAGAAACTATCAGTGTAAATTCAGTTCCACCTAACAGACACTGCAGTTACCTTCTGATATAATTACAGGCCACCTTTTTAACTCTGCCAGTTTTTTGATCTTTAGGGATACCTGCATTGGCTGGCAATCACAAGTACAATGCAATGACAAGTACACAAGCCATCCATCACAAAGACAATATTTTTTTAGTATGTTTATGCAAAACAAATTGCTGCTCTGCTTCATCTTTTGTACCTTTTTGTAATGAAAACTACTGCCTTAAGTTATTTTCTTAAATCACATATTTTATTATCCATCTTTTATGCCACATTTCCCTTTTTTGTGAAAGCTATTTATCATAGCAGAAGCAAAACAGAAACATACTTCAATGTGGGAGGTTTATTTTTATAGTAGGAGGCTTTAGTGGAGATGAGATTGATACATCAAAGTCTTATCCCATGAGAACAGATGTATTTAAATATTTACCTTCATTTTTGTCCTCTACAGTTAATACAATGTTTTCCTAACATAAGCTGCTAAATGTATTCCCCCCTTTTTTATTCTTATTAAAATTGTGATTTGAAGATATATTCCTAAAGCTGTGAATAGTTATTAACATTTCTTGAAAGACTTCAATATTTGAATGGCCAAATTCCAGCCTGAGTAATTACATTCTGCCTACTTAAATTCCCCACACAGTTTCAATTAGATAAGTTATTCTTCTACTCTATGTCCTAAAATTGTTCTGCAGCATTGCTGCCGCTATTAAACAGCTGCTGGATTTTGCCTCAGAGGTGACTGAACTGATCCCTACATACAAAACACAATGTATAAAACCAACTGAATTTTTGCTGGATGAAGGTTGATAAATCTAAAGTGTTATGATGGGCAAGTATTATTGCCCACGTTTATACTCATATTCAGGGTAACAGTAGTGAAAACTTTTCCCACAGCGTCCTATTAACTTTGCTCTAGAGAGAAGAGGGAGACTCATCTTCCTATGTGTTCAGAGCACAACCAAGGATTATCCTCAAGAATCCTGCCCTTACATTGTAGGCACATTGCCAGATGGCCACAGGAACTATCCCACCAAAGAGATTAAAATACTGAAGGCTAGAATTCATAGATACTTAGGTACGTCAGAAAGGATACCAGTGTCTGTCAGGCATACCGTGGAGGACTCTTCCCCATATGCTTTTGGAAATCCTGCTAGAGCCTTTAAAAAGAAATACAACCCCAGCATCTTTAAAAGACATTCCCCACATACTACAACCCCAGCCTGGAACTGTCCAGTTGAACATAATTTTACTTTACCAAGCAAACTGATTTTTTACTACTGCAGCTAAACCTGTGAGATTCTTCTCATGAAGAAATAGGTAAGAAAGGATCTGAAATAGAAAAATACAGTACCTGCATCATTTAAAAACAGTTTGTGTGGAGTCCCAGGCTGGCTGTGTACTGTATTAAAGGGTTTTTTTGGCTGTTTGGTTTGGTTTTTTTTCATATCCAGACCTATATTTCTGCTCTTCACAAGGGATCTTTTCAGATTACAGTGGTTACTGTAACTTCACGGTAATCTGATGCTGCTGGGAGCTTGTGTGGGAAATCCCTCTGTAACTGCACATCAATAATTAAGCCAAAATCCAGAACAGGCTTTTGGATTTAGGCCTTTGTAAATGAAATCCTCCCTCCTCCCTTCATAAAAGATTTCTGTAGATAAATCTCTGAACAGACCTAGGACAGGTAGTCCCCAGGCTTACAAAAACTATATATAAACTGAAATTATTTCTGGGGTCAATAAAAATGAATGTTTAAATATAGAACCTCTGAAAGTTGCAGCAATAATTAAACATTTATGAGTTTGAAAGTTGCCGTGGCTGAGCAGGGCCTCTTCTTGTGTTCCTTTCTCATGTTTCCTGGTGACATATATCTTAGAATAGGCATTTCTCTGTTTCCTTTTCTTTTTGTCATTCTGTCTAGCAGAGGACAACCTGCTTTCTAGAAGAAATAGTTTTTGTGTCTGCAGTATTTCTTTTTCTTGGGGGGATGTAAGGCTTTTCTCTTTTCTTGATGAACTGGTGAGGTTTAGGGCACCACCTAAAAGAGATTCTGTACTTTGAGATTTATACTCTTTTTTTTCTGTTATGCTTTGGGTTTTTTTTTCACTAATCTTCTATCTTCATCCACATAGTTTCCATATCTGTGAATCCCCTCTCCATACAGTCCATTTTATATTTTTTTCTATACAGTCTATTTCAGATAGAGAATCTTTCCTCTTGCTTATCCATCCCCAGTCCGTGTCTATTTCAGTACTTTTTCAGCCCCAGGCTTTTCATTGCCACAACACTCTGAGGAAAATGCTGCCGACCAATCTCTCCAATTATATTCAGCTGCACTTCAGGGTACACACCCAAGCCTGACTACTACTTGCTGCCCTCTAGCTTGTGATGAAGGGTTGAGACAAATGAGGCAACAGTCCTCGACTCTGGGTGGCTACTAAACTGTTCTTCACAACACAGTCTACAACACAGATGTTGAGAATGGCAGTGCAGAAAACATCTGGGCTACAGAGTCTTAATACAACATAAGAACTTGGAGAAAATCAAACTGAGTAAGGACAGGGCAGTTTATCAATCAGCACAATATCCAAACTCTATTAAGACTTTGTCAAGTATCAAAGATCAACATTTTAAGTAAAAGTGTAACCCAAGTATACCAGGATTCCTCTGAAAAAAATTAAAACTGCCAGAATATTTCTGTAGAGTCTCTGCCCTTACTAATAAAACTACTCATGGCTTCTTAGCATTTGAACTCACTAGAGGAAGGGCAAAGTGTGTTAAACGTCCTGTGGTGCTGCTGCTGCAAAGACTGACAGCATCAGTCCCACTTGCCTCATGTTTTGTGTTACAAGAAAAGCTCTGCTATAGATGTTGGTCTTACTTAAAACAGCAGCTCTTTTCAACATTTGCTAACTAAAATTTTCAAGTTCAAAGAAAACATGCTCACATTTTCTGAATTTCCCTGACAAAACCCACCCAACACCTTCATTTTTGCAGTGCTGGTGGTGAAACAAGAACAGTAGTTGCGTAATAGTTGGACTTGATGATCTTAAAGGTCTTTTCCAACCAAAATGATTCTATCATTGTCCATAAGGAAGAATTCGTACTTAGTAAATGTCATCACCGATGAATGCTTGTCATTTTTTGTGAATTGCCCCACTGGGTATCACATAGCTCAAAATATTACTGAAGTAACATCTGCAAGGGTTAGCCAGCTGATATGAAATGATGCCCTCCTAGGAAGATCTTATTTTCTTTTTTACAGATCTCCTTGTAGGTCATATATGCTCAAGATGGATTTGGAATGGAAATTTTCACAAACCAGGGGATGAAAATCATTCAGATATTTACTTTTTTTCAGCCCTCCAAAATATCACAGTATCACAGTATCACTTAGGTTGGAAAGGACCTCAAGGATCATCGAGTCCAACCTATCAACACAGACCCCATGACTAGACCATGGCACCAAGTGCCACATCCAATCTCCTCTTGAACGCCTCCAGGGTCCATGACTCAACCACCTCCCTGGGCAACCCGTTCCAATGCCGAATGACTCGCTCGGTGAAGAACTTCCTCCTCACTTCGAGTCTAAACCTCCCCTGGCGCAGCTTGAGACTGTGTCCCCTTGTTCTGGTGCTGGTTGCCTGGGAGAAGAGGCCAACCCCTTCCTGGCTACAACCACCCTTCAGGTAGTTGTAGAGGGCAATCAGGTCACACCTGAGCCTCCTCTTCTCCAGGCTAAACAATCCCAGCTCCCTCAGCCTCTCCTCATAGGGCTTGTGTTCAAGGCCTCTCACCAGCCTTGTTGCCCTTCTCTGGACACATTCAAGTATTTCGATGTCTTTCTTAAACTGAGGGGCCAAGAACTGGACACAGTACTCAAGGTGCAGCCTAACCAAAGCAGAGTACAGGGGCACTATGACCTCCCTGCTCCTGCTGGCCACACCATTCCTAACTATTCCTATTCCTAAAGAATATCACTGTCCTTCTGTTAGCTATACCTGAAGTTTTGCTGTACTTTCTAATTAGTACAATAACTGGAGCAATTGCAAAGACAGGATTTCAAAGCAAACACCCTTAACATTATATAAGACTCAAACTGAAAACCCTGTACTTTTTCATGTATTAAGATACACACTCAAATGCATTAGCTATTATAGAACACTGAATAATTATATTTGCATTTTATGTTCAATTCAATTTTTTTAAACTATAATACTTCAGCATACTTAGCAAATGTTTTTTAAGAAACCATTATCTACATCTTGAAATAACAGTGAAGACTCTGGAACACTAGGTGGAATTTGACAATGTATTCCGTGTGTTTCTAAAAGCCTACAAAAGAAAATCTTTCCAATTAGAATCATAGAATCATAGAATCAGTCAGGGTTGGAAGGGACGACAAGGATCATCTAGTTCCAAACCCCCTGCCATGGGCATGGACACCTCACACTAGACCAGGCTGGCCAGAGCCTCATCCAGCCTGGTCTAGAGACTAAAAGGAAAATAGAATTCTCCCCACAACTGCAAGAAAAAATAAGGCAATTTGAACTTTTAAAGAAGCTGCTCCAGAAAGTAATATACTTAATTGATACTCCAAATAGATCAGAGATATAAGAACATTTGAATTGTTCCTATCATCCATTAATAAGAGAAGTCCAACACTGCATAACCGCACATCATTGAATGTTAGAAGTAAACAAAGCTACAGAGTTTAATATTCTGAGTTTTGGTCATGGTATTGGGTGTCGCACTGGCTCCAGGCAGTGTGTTTCCTCCATTTAAAATACAATTTGAGTTTTATACTCAGATTATTATTTTTAAATTTAATTATTTTTTGATTTTTAATTTTATTTAGCACATCGATGATGAGGAATATGCAATTATTGCTGAAGCATTTGGTCTAACTTTCCCAGGAAACTTGAGAATGACAATGGTTGAAAGGACCACAAGTTTTTAGTGAACAGAGACCTATCAGTGTTTATTCAGGACGAGGCTGAAATTGTACTCTCAGCTGTTCACTGCCGTGTTCCCTGTAGTTTTCTCTTGTGGCATATTCTTTCTATCACAGAATATTAGTTCTTTGACTGATTATTGTTACATAATCACAACGCAGGATTGATTTAACCTTCTTACTGCCTAGTCAAATAAGAGCTCTTTGCACTGCATGACATGCAATAGGAAAGCACATAATAATGGACAAAATTAAATGCTTCATTACGTAGACATTTCAGGATTACCATATTCTAATTAAGATATATCTGTTAGCGTATATATATACATCTACACACACAGTCACACACACACACACATATATACACATATCCTTGTCTCTGTATATATATACCTATTCATATATACATTCTGTTGTCCCCCATAAGTAGCTTTTGGAGTCAATGAATTACACGGACCTAAGTCTAAAATGCTTCAAGTGTGAACAAACTTCAGGCTGTCATCTTGGTCGTGACTGTTATTGTCAGCACACAAGCAACAATGGTACATCTATTGCTTGCAGTTCACACATTCACAAGAACCCTTGCTTGATTATTTTCATCATTTTCACTCTTATCTGACTCCCCAAATAAGGAGACTGCTTATTTACCATGAAGGAAAATACTGTATGGCTACAATTGACCTATATGCTTAGGTATCTATTTTTGGATTCATGTTATTAGCTAATAAGCATAAATGTTGGTCATTATACAGCTGGCCAGTATGTATTAGGATGATAATCTTAGTTTCACTGTTTTATCATGATCCTCTGCATTACTTACAGACACAGACCTAAATAATCTCTTCGGAATTTACTCAGTCTGGTGGTGCCCTCAAATCCATATGGCAAGACTCAAAAGTGACATGATAAGATAAACAGAAAAATGTCATTATAACAAGAGTCAAGCCTAAGCTATAAATTTGAGATCTAAGCTTCTTTTAAGTATGAGGTTTCTGGCAATGCTCCAGTACTGGACAATTATAGCCATGTTTAGCATTTTGCTTACAGTTGTCTTGTAATTATGTTATATCAATGCCATCTCATGCAAATTATCTGTGTAAGAAAGAAGCCATTCAAATGCATTGTATATCCATACATGAATTTCAAAATCAGTTAAGATAATCATGCCACATTAAATAGCATAAGGTGACAGAAGGTTCAAGTGGGAGGCTTTGGCAGTTTTAGCAGACATCCCTAAATCAACAACATAAATTTTAATATAGTAATTGTGTTAGACCAAATGGATGTGTGAACAGAATACTGCTTCCAGATTATTCACAGGGAATGCAAGAGAGAAGTAAAGTAACATAAATTCATTCATAGGTTTTCTAACCTCTTTGTTTTTTAAAGCTTCTGCAAACAATCCAGCCCAAACAAATCTTCGGTTTTATAATCTACTCCATTTCTAAACCCCCTACTGAGTTAGACTTTCCAATTAAAATATGATTCTCTATGCATGTTTCATAGAAAATGTTTACTCAGATACTGTGCAATGTTTTCCACAATGCACGGTTTTGGCACTGCAAGAAAATGACAATTTCCAGGATCTTGTTTGAAGCTCATTTCTATTAATGATACACAGACAAATATTTGCTGATGTATCAAAGGAAGAGCAGCACATTTTGTGGCACTGGTGATGCAAGCAGACTGAAGATTTTCCCAGATTGCGATAAGGTAAAGGGAATTAGGGAATTCCCTAACTTTTACACAGCAACACAAAAAATGCAAAGATGACCTAGTCTTGGTGCTGGTACAATTCCACTAGACAAAAGCAGGGTAAATTCTGCAGACCAGCAGAAGCACACAAATAAAACAAAACAGTAGGTGCCACAAATTCACTATTGACACGGTATCTCCTTTGTGGAGGCTGCTTCGTACTCTCCCTTTGGACTCTGATAGCTCTTGGAGCATGAATCTTCCAGCTTTGTTTTGTTTCAAAGAGGTTCTCCTCAAGATCTGAAGCTGTTTCATGTAGGTCAGGAGATTAATTTTGTGAGAATAGAACAGAACAGAACAGAACAGAATAGAATAGAATAGAATAGAATAGAATAGAATAGAATAGAATAGAATAGAATAGAATAGAATAGAATAAGAATAGGAATAGAATAGGAATAGAATAGGAATAGACCAGGTTGGAATAGACCTTCAAGATCATTGTGTCCAACCTATTATCCAACCCACCTAATCAACTAAACCATGCAACCAAGCACCCTATCAAGTATCTTCCTAAATACCTCCAATGATGGTGACTCCACCACCTGCCCAGGCATGCATCCCAAGGCAAGTGCCCACTGCCTGCATATCCCACTAATGCTGTTCAGAGATGGCAGAGAGTCCATTGGAGTTTCCATCACACTGCTACAGCATTTTGTTTTGATGGAGATGAGAATATGGAAAAAAGATGTTTTGGGGAATGATGCACTGAATTTAGGGAGCAATGCTCGACTGATAGAAGGAAATGTTTTAGCCCTTGTAGGCCACAGACCTTGGGAACAAACTGCAACTATGTAGAGAGAAAAAAGCCTTTAGCTAATTACCAACGGCCATTGTGACTCAGGGGGAACACGTAAGAACTTGTTCCAGGCAGGATATCTGCTAAACAACACATCACCAGTCTCGATATTCAGTGAGGTTGTGAACAGTCAGTGAGAACTGCTCAATGCACATTGATTGTCAAACACTTTCTGATCAGTGCTGGCATTTCCTCCAGGCCTGCAGTAGCACTGCACTGCAAAAGGTTTGTATTGCCTCTGTCTCTGCACTGAACCAGTAAAATCATCGAAAGCAGCGATACTGTGATCTCTAAGTAGCTATTTCTGTGGGAGGGCAGTCCTGTGACTTTTTTTAAACACAAAACTTAACCATCCCGAAGTCAAAATGCTACAATAGAAAAATTGCTCTAATTTTAATAAGCAGTTACAGAGATGTAGTATGATGTTAATGCCTCAGATTGAATGACTGCTGCTAAAAGACTCATAAACACCAATAAATGTCCAAAATCAATTGCTTACATTAATGCTAAACCAGATAATCTTAAAAAGAAAAGGAAAAAAAAAAGAGGAATTGGCTATTTTATTCTAGCACCTTTGCAAGTGTCCATGTTAACTATTGCCCCACACTGCTTAGCTTTATGCTTTATTTTGTAATTAAATATATGCTATGTTATACTGTGTTATTATAAGGTGAGACGAATTGAGATCACTATGGAAATTAAGATCACATATTGCTGAATGCCAGGATGATCTTGTGCTTCAGTAATCCTCATCAATGCAGCCATAAAAATGAATAATACTTCTGGATTGCACTGGGTTGTTTGGGGTTTTTTGTTTTTGTTGGTTTTGTTGTGGTTTTTTTCCTACCAGTTTAAATGGAAAACCAAATCTGATCTAGAATTATTTACAATGGATAAAAGGAGCCTGCATGGTAAAGGATCTGACATATTTGTAAACCAGCAATTATGGCATATACCCAGCAATTTGAAATATTTCTGAATTGTTCAGCACATCCCCAAATTGCTCATGTAATGAAAGCGCATGAAAATGTTATTATCATTGTTTCTAGTTGTCTTCCATTTCCCACTGGAGACTTTTTTGTCAGCTTAATACATTTTTGTTTGTTTTCAGCTCTGGCTTTATTTGGTTATGGTCCTGGAATGAAAAACAGCTAATGACACCTTTTCTCAGTCTACAGAGGCTTATGCTGTCTAGAAAGAGTGGATTAGTCACTCAGTGCATGATCTCAGAGCAAGATTGGGGCTTGCTGCTTTATTTATTTAGTTTTATTTTAGTGGAGGGAGACAGATGATTTAGCTGTACAGGACAGTGTCACCTATGGTGTCTGAAGGCTACTAATAGTGGCTTCATATCTTAAGAATAAACACAATGGACTCTTCATTGAAGGGTTATTTTTTTCCAGATTAAAAATTCTGAAGAGCTTTTTGCCAAAGGCCCAGCATACCAACACATATTTTTGAGAGCAGAACTGACTCAGGGATTAGAAACTGTATTTCTATTGTTTTACCTCCTGATTTTCAGTTTGAAGCTAATCAGGTTGGTGATAAATACCAATAGAAACACTACTTAACAGATTAGAATAGGATACAAAAGGACAGTCACAATCCCCCAGCCTATGCCCCAAAAGTTGTTTTATAGATGCTTGGTGCCATGCTGGAAGAATAGAGCAGCTCTAACCTAACTAAAATAGCTCTCAGACAACTTTCCTGCCTAATCCATAAGTAGTGCAGAGTTGCTTTTTCCTCTGCAGCATCACCACCACAGCCAAGGCCAAGCAGGGATGACTGCAGTGTCTTCATCATCAGCTGCCAAAATGATGCCTTGTAACACAGACAGTCTTTTAGACAACGGAATGGTTCTCAGGATGCTCTGACTCACAGAGGACCAGGCAGGCATGATGAAAAGAACTGGTTAATAAGGGGGGTTTACCTCAAAAGAAATTAGCTACTATAAAGGATTTTGATGATAGCACCAAATGAAAGCTCATAAACAATTAGAATATGACAACTGTCATAACAACAGAAAGTATTGTTACAAACTGAGATCATCTTTTTAATTCATTATGACATCGCTGAGGAAAAGTTGGCATTTTGGTCCTCAGTTTTTCATTTTGGTTGACTGATATCAACCTGAACATCTAGACTGAAGTGCTTAAAATATGAACTGTGTAGAATATCAAGCTGTGGGAATACAAATTGGAGATAGATTTGCCAATGCAACATATTGCCTCTGGTACAATTACTCAGCTACCAATAAACACTCTGCAAACAAATGTGTCTTGAATTTAAAAAATAGTATCATAATAGACATGCTTTGAAATTTCAGAGTCTACATAAGCTAAATAAATCATCAGTCACCAGACCACAGCAAAGAAAAGCATTATTCTAACTCCAAATCTGATGAGGAGAAGCAGTTTATGAAGATATTCTTATTGAAGGATAGAAGAAAATGTTGACAAATCAGATTATTTGGATCAATGATAATTTGTTCTGGGCTTGGACACCCTTCACAGTCCAAAGAGATCTCATCTACGGTTGAGTCTCTTGAGTATTACCATTCAAGTACTACTATTGAATATTACCTTTACAAGCTCATGAAGAGAATACCAAGTTAGTAGCAGAGACTTCAAACCAATCTGAAAAATTCATATGCATGGCTGACACACAGGGAAAAATATAGATATGTTTAAGTGAAAATGAATTCTCAAGTACAAGGGAAAGATGCATACCTGTTCTCTTCCTCACATAAATTCACAGGCATACTGATGGAATCGAGGTATGGATCTGCGCAAATTTGTTCCTTTTCCTCCAACAAGAATCTCTTGACATTTGCATTTTCTCATTTAATAGTCTGAAACCTCAGAGAATAGAATAGAATAGAATAGAATAGAATAGAATAGAATAGAATAGAATAGAATAGAATAGAATAGAATAGAATAGAATAGAATAGAATAGAATAGAATAGAATAGACCAGGTTGGAATGGACCTTCAAGATCATCGAGTCCAACCTATCATCCAACACTATCTAATCAAGTAAACCATGGCACCAACTAAAAAGTCTACAACACACATGAAAACTCTGAACATACTCTGGTTTTGTAGTAACTAGTCATTGGTATGATCATGGCTTTGAAAACAAAAGTTACTAGGTAGTTGGTTTTTTTCTTCTTAGCTTTTTATTAGAAGGAACAGCTTTCATATAATTTCTGAGATTTATGGGAATAAGAGATCCCGGGTTCATATCCCAGACGAGTTTTTCTTTTAGGCCACACCTCGAGTACTGTGTCCAGTTCTGGGCCCCTCAGTTTAGGAAGGATGTTGACTTGCTGGAACGAGTCCAGAGAAGGGCAACGAAGTTGGTGAGGTGTTTGGAACACAAGCCCTATGAGGAGAGACTGAGGGAGCTGGGGTTGCTCAGTCTGGAGAAGAGGAGACTCAGGGGTGACCTTATCACTCTCTACAACTACCTGAAGGGAGGTTGTAGACAGGCGGATGATGGTCTCTTCTCCCAGGCACCCAGTACCAGAACAAGAGGACACAGTCTCAGGCTGCGCCAGGTTCAGGTTCAGGTTGGATGTTAGGAAGAAGTTCTATACAGAGAGAGTGGTTGCCCATTGGAATGGGCTGCCCAGGGAGGTGGTGGAGTCACCGTCATTGGAGGTGTTCAGGAGGAGACTTGATGGGGTACTTGGTGCCATGGGTTAGCTGTTTGGGTGGGTTGGATTGGTTGATGGGTTGGACGCGATGATCTTGAAGGTCTCTTCCAACCTGGTTTGGTTTATTCTAAATAAAGGTTTATTCTATTCTAAATAAAGAGTTACCGTGGAGAAATACTGAAAGCAGTTTTAAATGTGCAAAGTGTATAGAAGAATTCAAAGCATACCTAGAGATACATCTAATACTCCAGATGTGCAGCTGTAATACCTGACACTTTCTTCTTCTTTTTCCCTCTTTCTCTCTCAGTTTTCTTCTGGATTTCAATATTTTCTTGAGATTACCACTAAGAGTTTACTCTTTCTTTTCTTCCTTGTCCAAGACTCTATTCCTGAGTAAAAATTAAGTTATTTGCAGTTCTCTATCAATCTTGAAACAGTTTGAGGCTTTTCCATTTACTTCTTTTTAACTATTTCTCCTCCTATTTCATGTCATAACAGTTAAAAATAAATTGAAAGAGGAAAATAAAAGGTTCATAATTCTCCAGCTGAAGCTGAAGGGAAATGGAGACTACTGCAGATGAGATGTCAATTGCTAAAATTACCTTGTCTCCATGATCAGACAGCTTTAGGATTTATTGAACTACAGGGCACTCTACAAGGTCTATTTAGTTGCTCACATTTGTTTCACAGCACTGAATTGAAGGAACCAAATGATTTGAGCATGGTTATTGATTAATATTGTTTATTGCATACATTGTTCTAGGCACTTAGGGAAAAATATAGGTATGTTCAAGAGAAAATAAATACATAAATAAGATGGCAAGGTGGACACCTTCTTTCTTGCTCTCCCACTGCATGTGTATGCATTAGCACAGCTCTGAAATGCCCCCTGGACAATTCATAGCTGTATCAGGCACTTAGGAAAAAATATAGGGATATTTAAAACTAAAACATATACATAAATAAGATAGTAAGACAAGCTATACACCTATGTCAGCAGAGCTATGAAAGCTGTTTGAAGAATTCTATCAGTGGTAAGTATGCCACAGAACAACTGCATGAACACCCAAATGAGATGTACCAAAATAATTCTTTCCTTGAGCATCATCCTCGGCGAGCCTGACTGAGTAATAAAATTCAAGCATACACGAGACAACTGGGAGTGTGAAAGCTCTGTCTGGACAAGAGCTGGCTGCTAATTTGGTATTATTGTTTCCTTTTTTTTTAATTTGAGTACTAAATCCTACACAAAATTTGAGAAAAATGCCAAAACTCAGAATTTCGAACTCACATTTAAAAGCACAAAGCTTTGTCATATTTTCCTGTTTATGTCAGTTTAATTTATGTCAAGAAAACAATTTGCTACTGGGTCACTACTCTACTGCAGTCCCTGGCATGAATGTTACTATTTCTCATTAAAAACATTTTATAAATGGTTTTAGCTAAGAAGCAGAAAGGCTGTAAGTAGCTGCTAAGACTGAAACATAGAATGGTCCAGGCCAGAAGGGACCACCAAAGGTCACCTAGTCTGACCTCCCCACAGTCAGCAGGGACATCCCCAACTACACCAGGCTGCCCAGGGCCTCGTCAAGCCTCACCTTGAATATCCCCAGGGAAGGAGACCAAACAAGCATTAGCCTGCAACAGTTACTATTTCTCTATTCACATGCTTCCCAATTTTTTGCTAGCATCTTCATGTAGACAAACCCTTCCCAGTGACTGAAACAGATTTTCTGCGTCAGAAAACATCTCTTATTTGTGTTGTAATGAAGAGTTTTCATACTTCAAAGTGTCAAACTGAGTCACTATAAGACAAACAGAAAACACTTTGATCTCAAAGTACATCTACACAACATACTGAAGGTGTGATGACAGTACAGACATCCATCCTACTTTGAATTTAGTTAGAATGGGGAATGTTAGAGCCCTCATGCCTGAGTATAAACTAGTAGGAACCTAATGAGGACCCTCCCTTGGGCTGCTAAGGAATAAAACTGGAACCATTCATTGTGGCTAACAGAATACTAATAAAACCACCTCATTTTATAGTCTGCAGTTCAAAGGATGCAGGTTTAATGTTAGTACAAGGCAAGACATTTACATTTTTTATTATGCCAGCTTTTACTGATAAGATATTTGGGTTTAATGTTAACATATTCAGCAGAAGCCTTGTTCTACTAAATTCTGTTATGCAGGTGAAATCAATAAATTTGAGGCTAAAATGTATGTTTCAATAAATTGTTAAGATTTTCTTGATTCTCTTGTTTATTCACCGTATTTCAGGCACCAGTACGTAGGCAGGAAGATTTTCAGTCAGTTTATCCACAGCCTTCCTCCTTTTCTCCTCTCTGAACTTACAATGTACAACCCAATCTTTCCCCAGCTTTTTTATCCTTGTCCTGATTTTATGTTTTCTTATAACAGCCTAGGACCTTTTACTTCCAAGCCTGTGTATGCCTAATGCTAGCAAAGCCTTGTGGTGTATTCCAGCATGCTTTGGTTCTGGATCAGAAAAACTCTTTTTGGCTTAGAAAAGAAAATATTCCAGTCAATAAGTGGCAAATATTTAGTGAAAAATATTAAAAATAGAATATGCATGAGAAAATTCTTTGAATTAATTCTTAGTATTTGAAAATGATCATAGGGTCCAGAGGACTCTACTTGAATGGAAATGACCTGGACCACAGAGGAAGTCATCTGGAAGCAGGGAAGTAAGGTCTAGAATTCTGAAGAAGTCAAACTCAAGTCAACTACAAAGTTCAAAATAACTTATTAAACACTTTGAAAGCCTGCAAAGGTGAAAAGAAACAGCTCAGTTAGTCATGAGGTGTTGGGTGATAGGTTGGACTTGATGATCTCTGAGGTCTTTTCCAACCCTATTGATTCTATGATTCAAGCTATGACTGCAGAATACTTCCAGCTTTATCTTGTGATGTCAGAGTTGCAGAGGTCTATAGCAGTTGTACATTTTACGTGGCCACTGCTTCTGTGATGTGATATAAAATTAACATTGTGACCATAGATTACAAATAAAAAGTCAAAGCTCTTAAACAAAATTGGAACACCTGTAGAAAATTCTGGAAGAAAATGTAATGCTCACATGGATGAAACATTCCTGATAGCAGAGAGGATGAGATTTACTCTTGTTACAAGTCAGAACAGAAAAATTTTGAAGTGTCATCCTTTCTGGCAAAATGGAAAATCAAATTTTTGAGCAGGGCTATTCATCCTTGCTCTAAGTGTGGTCTGTATGACACAAAAAAGTGTCAGATTCTGCTACAAGCTCCACTTGTTTGATGATGAAGAAACAAGTAGACACTTTCTTTTGTTATAGTTCTAATTCACATACTTTGTTAAATCTAACAGAATACTAATTATCTTAAGTGGATTTCACAGTTGACAGAGACCTCTGCTGGGAAGACAAGCTTGACAAAGGCAATTGAAACTTAGCTAATGAAGAATACTAGATCCACCTTTGAGGAATGTTAAGTGCTTTGCTTTTTATGAAAGGTACCTCCTTTATATGTAAAGTAACCACAGAAATGTCAACATTTCATTTTTAGACACCTTGCTAAATTCTGCAGAGGGTTATCAAACTACCTTTAGGTTTTCCTTTTCCATAATTATATTTGTTCATACAGCATTTCCTTCCAGTGAAACTCTGTGGACTCATCCTGGAAAAAAAGGCACACTCAACATTTGCTTAACACAGCTTAATCCAACCAGTCTTCACATTGACAATCACAGCATGGCAGAAGTGTCTTCACTGCAAATGAGGGCTATGCAATGTGTCTAATTATTAGAGAACTTCTTGAAGCACCCAAAAGTGCAGGTGAGTGCAGAGACCATAAATAAAATCTTATTTTGTGATCAGCTTACCTCAGATAGCTCAAGATATGCAAATAAGTACTGCCTTTGGTGGTACTCAAGAGCTAATACCAGCTGGAAATTACTACAGAGCTGGGATGCTTTAAAAGCGACTAATACAGGCAAAGCTTTTCTTGTGTGGTTGGCTGTGGGTTCTGCCTGTACAGTCAAAATCAAAGACATGCAATCCAAAAGCTTTAAGATTATCTCTCTCCTGTTCATACTAAAAGCTGCTTCCTTATTTTAGAAGACATTGTGGTAGCACAGAATGCTTATATACTACAGCATGCACTGCTGTGATCCTGTGCTACTGTCAAGTATTTTATGGCTTACCTGGATTTTTTCACTGAATTGAATGTTTGGTTTACAGCACTAGTAACATATCCTGAATGTACATAAATCAAAGTTGTTCAGGTAGTACAGAGTTTCAAAGACTTTTTAGAGTCAGAAAACTGTTTACTTTCTAATTATTCAGGGTTTACTGAAAAAAAAGCCAATCAGAGGAAGATTTCTTTGAAAATTATCTAGTTTAAAAGTTTTTGCTCTCTTTTTTTTCCCTGAATCGTGTCCTACATGATAGTTTCAATTATTTATTATAAGGCAATGGTAAAAAAGTGTTAATTAGCAAAGATGAAAAAGACTAACTCAATGGGAGCTCCTGTAAAGGAGCTCTTATTTCTAATGCCTGAGGTGACCACTAATTTACAGCTTTTGATAGCTTGCATGCACAGTTCACAGAATAAATTGGTCTTGGGGAAAAAAAATACTGTACACCTTGTTCACCATGGCTAATAAAGAAGATCTGGGTTTTGCTGCTGTTTTGTTTGTATTTTTTAAATTCAGGCAATTTAGTTTTGACAATGCAGTTTAACTTGACAGCATTAGGGATGAAAATAGGCAGAGAGAAAGTATGACACAGGAACTTCAAGATTTTTTTCCTTTCAGCTGAAATGCCTATCCCCAGGCCAAGAGGCAATGCCCATGGAAACTACTGGCCGGTCAGCCTGACCTCAGTGCCAGGGAAAGTGATGGAGCAGATTATCCTGGCGGCAATAACTGCGCACCTGAAGGATGGCCAAGGGCTCAGGTCCAGCCAACATGGATTCAGGAAGGGCAGATCCTGCCTCTCCAACCTGATCTCTTTCTATGATCAGGTGACCCGCCTGGTGGATGTGGGGAGGCCTGTGGATGTGGTCTACCTGGACTTCAGCAAGGCCTTTGACACCATCCCCCACAGCAAACTGCTGACTAAGCTGTCAGCCCGTGGATTGGACCATTACACTCTGTGCTGGGTTAGGAACTGGCTGGAGGGCTGAGCCCAGAGAGTGGTAGTGAACGGTGCCACATCCAGCTGGAGGCCAGGCACTAGTGGTGTCCCCCAGGGATCAGTGCTGGGCCCTGTCCTCTTCAACATATTCATCGATGATCTGGATGAAGGGGTAGAGTCAGTCATCAGCAAGTTTGCAGATGACACAAAGTTAGGGGCAGATGTTAGTCAGTTAGAGGGTAGAAAGGCTCTGCAGAGGGACCTCGACCGACTGGACAGATGGGCAGAGTCCAATGGGATGGCATTCAACAAGTCCAAGTGCCGAGTGCTGCACTTTGGCTGCGGCAATCCCATGCAGAGCTACAGGCTGGGGTCGGAGTGGCTGGAGAGCTCCCAAACAGAGAGGGACCTGGGAGTGCTGATCGACAGCCACCTGAATATGAGCCAGCAGTGTGCCCAGGTGGCCAAGAGGGCCAATAGCATCCTGGCCTGCATTAGGAATAGTGTGGCCAGCAGGAGCAGGGAGGTCATAGTGCCCCTGTACTCTGCTTTGGTTAGGCCGCACCTTGAGTACTGTGTCCAGTTCTGGGCCCCTCAGTTTAAGAAGGACATCGAAACACTTGAGCGTGTCCAGAGAAGGGCAACAAGGCTGGTGAGAGGCCTTGAGCACAAGCCCTATGAGGAGAGGCTGAGGGAGCTGGGATTGTTTAGCCTGGAGAAGAGGAGGCTCAGGGGTGACCTCATTGCCCTCTACAACTACCTGAAAGGTGGTTGTAGCCAGGAAGGGGTTGGCCTCTTCTCCCAGGCAACCAGCACCAGAAAAAGAGGACACAGTCTCAAGCTGCGCCAGGGGAGGTTTAGACTCGAGGTGAGGAGGAAGTTCTTCACCGAGCGAGTCATTCGTCATTGGAACAGGTTGCCCAGGGAGGTGGATGAGTCATCGACCCTGGAGGCGTTCAAGGGGAGATTGGACGTGGCACTTGGTGCCATGGTCTAGTCATGGGGTCTGTGTTGATAGGTTCGACGCGATGATCCTCGAGGTCCTTTCCAACCTAAGTGATACTGTGATACTGTGATACCCGGCCTGAGAGGCCAGCTCTGAAAAGAACCATGGTTCTACACCCTCCCCACCCGTTGCTAGCCTTTGCAACATTATACAAGTCTTTTAATGTTAAAAAAAAAAAAAAAACTACACTTTAAAAATACTAATATCCTAATATCTTTACAATTTTTATGTCTTAGTGAATGTAAGGGAAAAAAAAATAACACACAATATTAGATGATTATGCTAATCATGGGAATCATGTAGAGGAGTGAAACTAAAATTTCCCTTACAGAATTACCTTAATTATTTATTATTACTTTAACATTTTGTTATTATTGTTATTGTTATTTGATTACAAAACCAGCACAGCAGTGTGTTTCACAACACTGCGAATCAAGTTCCTTGTATCATTTTAATCAATTAGACTCATCAACAAGGTCCAGTAATGTAGCGGTCTCAGGTCAAGTGTGGCTGGCTTTTTGTCTGTCATCTCCACTGGATGTATCAACTTGTTTCTCAAAAATTACCACACAGGAACTAGTTTTCATCACTTGTCCTATCTGGATTTTAAATGGATGTAACTTACACCTGAGAGATTATGTCTCTTTCTTTCCCATCCCACCCTCTTTTTCCATTTTTCCCAAATCTCTTAGTAATTCTTACAAAATCCCCCACACCAGTCAGATCTTCAATTTTCACTCATCCATCTTAGCATATCTAGGTCAAGAGAAACATGTAAAATTTTTAGTGTGACCAGTATGGGAGATTGGAGTCAAAGGACCTGAGATGTGCTACATCTCAAGAGAGCAGGAGTCTTGAATGTTGATTATTTTTTTCTTTACTTCAGGTTACTAGTTTGGTGTATGGCTGGTAAAAATGACTGAAATATTTTTTTCAAAAGGATACCTGAGAATGAAAGTTTTTCAAGTGAGGGTTTGTTCCATGTAAACTAACCAAGAATCCTGATTGTCCACCTGCTCTCTTTCCCAGTTCTGTCAATTACATTTTTTCCTGCATGCTTCACGTTATTTCACAACAGCACAGCTATGAAGGACCGCTTCCTCAAATCTTCAAGCCGATGAATTCAAGTGAAAAATTCACTCTCTTTTCTTAATCCTCTATGTTTAGATCTTTCAAGGCTTTCAGATCTTCCTCAATTAACACCTTTCCACTTAGCCTATTTTTCTTGTTTATTTGTTCATTTTGCTGTTGTTTGCTTTATTAATGAGATATTAATTGACAGTCTCTGTGAAGTTTCATGTGCTTCAAGCTTTTTTTCATCTCCTGACGAGCCTTGCCAAACATAACAAAGTCATTGTGAGAGTTAAAACTAAAAAAGAACTATAAAATGGGCAAGTCCAGGATCAAGAGCAACAGATAAAAGATTAACGTGATGCTGCTTTTGTGAGGACTTCATTATCACCATGCTCCTAGTGAGAACAAAAGTGTGAAGGGACAGGAGGGTTTAACAAATTTAGAGTGTGATGCGGAAATCAATGTGATACTTACGGTCCACCCTAAATTGCTATGGGCTTCAGGACAAGTAAAATCTAGGAACAATTTAAATCCAGATCATTCAAATACTTCTAAACTAAAAAATACTTCTGCTGTATGGATAGAAAAGTACATTTACTGGTGTTGCTGTCTGAGGTGCTTCTCACCTAGAAGCTCAGGTTTTTTTAAAGATGATATCATGCTGATGCTTGATTTAAATATTTTAATGACAGAAAGTAATAATCTTTGTTTAATTGCCAATCTGTTCTTCAGAATTGTATGGATTCTTACCATTCTGGAAAATATTTTGGATATTCAGCATCACTAAAGGTAGACAGATTTTTACAAAGGGCGATTCCCCTCATTATCTTCCAGAGGCTTGCGGCCTTCATTTACCCTTTAGTACCTTCTATACATTGACTAGAGAGCCTAGGAGATCCTCTAAGAGTAGATGCCTGGGGTTAATATAGCTAAAACTGAATGTCATGAATTTGATACATTGCTGTGTGCCAATACCTGTGAAAATTTGTGTTTCCTTATTTTCATGGCCAGTGTTTTCTGCATATTTGCACATTTTACCATATACAGACTATTTTACCAAAGAGGGAAAGGGCCAGTAAGGGATTTTCAAAGAATGTGCTCTGACATTTCTTTCAGTTAGGGCCAGTGCCAACCTTAAACAGTAAAAGTACAGAGAGCAGAGGATATCATCTGTTGGTGTTGAGGAAAGAGCATTTTCTTCCCTTGATTTAGTTTGCTCTTTGACTTCTTGGTAGTGTTTAAAACATGGTCATTCAGGTTTAGAGAATTTTTTTTTTTTCCTGAAGTAGGCTTAACCAATTAGGAAATTGGAGTTCCTATCACACAACTTCTCCAGTGAATCACAGAAAGGGGTGAAACAAAGCAACAGGGGATTTATGAAAGATGAAATTTAATTAAAAGTACAGAATATAAAATATAATAAATATTAAAATAAAGAAATGCCTTCTGGGGCAGGTAGTGACATGGAACACGGGATTAATTTTAATAAGGTGAGTAACCCTTCACTAATGTAAGTATTGGGGTCAGAGTCTAGTCTAAGCATTTGAATATATTCCTTGGTTCAGATTATTCTTTTTCACAGAGATGAAACAGTCAGCTTTTTCTGTTCTAGCTGCACATAAGTTTGAAAATTGTTTGGTGCACAAAGAGAAATAAGACAGGAAAGTTACCAGCCTGCATTTCTTGAGGAGGGGGAAGAAAAGACTCTTCGATTTTAAGTAAGTTTTTCAGGTTTCACTTGAGAAGACACTGATGTACTGCAAGACACAGAAAATTAACTTAACTCATATTCACGTACAAAAGTGGGTGACAAGTAAAACTAAAATGCAAGGCATATTATGCAGATTTTGTGTGTGTGTGTGAATGGCAGTTACAGATTTACATAAAATTAAAATAACCTTTAAAATTAGGACAGCCAGGTCACTCTAATGTGCTCTGAATTACTGAGCTAATGATACTCTTATCCCTTGATGTCCTCTAGGCACTGCCATTGAAAATCTAAAGCTGTGCAAGAAAACTTAATTCAAAAGAGCTACCCTGGGAAAACTGCTCCATGCTTCTCTATTGGTGCTACATCTAAAACCAAAATACAGCTCATAGGTAGGTATTTGAAGCCAGAAATGTCCAGGATCAAAAACAAACAAACTGGCCCTTATTCCATACTGCACTTCCATGTGCATTTTGGATCAGTGCTTTTTAATTTTTTAAAAAATAATTATTATTTGTGGTTGATATTCTCAATATACTACAAAGAACAGGATTGTGAAGTCATCAAACAGCAGTAATGAAATTAGCAAATAATACTTAATTGATTTTCTGAAAAGTATAGTCAAGACCCAGCTGCATAAAAGGTAATTTTATGCTGTACTGCTGGCAAAAAACGACCCCAAAAAGTAGATTAAGTGGCCAGCTGGGGATACTGGCCTCATAATTGAAGACCTGAGTGGTAAACAAGTATTTTAATTATCTCAAAGAAAAATATCCAGGGAGAGAGGTGAGGAGCGACCAGAGTACAGAGCACTCCGGCAGTTTTCTAAGGATCCAATTGTTGTTTGAGACCACAAATTAGATCAATCCTAAACAATACAAAAATCCCTCATGTTTTCCATTTCAGAGTTCCATATGGATACCACAGTCTCACTATTAGAGTTAAATAACCAGGTATGCACATTTCTTTACTTCCAGGACAGGAATTTTAATTCTGTAGGATGAGTGTGTCTCTTTCTTTGCCCTTTGTGACTCATGTGTGCAGCAGACTGTTTTCAAAGACACCTTTTAATAATAAAAACTGTGGCACATTTTTGTAAGGTATGTATAGTAGGCTGAACATGAGCCAGCAGTGTGCCCAGGTGGCCAAGAAGGCCAATGGCATACTGGCCTTTATCAGGAACAGTGTGGGCAGCAGGAGCAAGGAGGTCATTCTGCTCCTCTACTCAGCACTGGTTAGGCCACACCTTGAATACTGTGTCCAGTTCTGGACCCCTCAGTTTAGGAAAGATGTTGAGTTGCTGGAATATGTCCAGAGAAGGGCAACAAAGCTGGGGAGGGGTTTGGAACACAAGCCCTATGAGGAGAGGCTGAGAGAGCTGGGGTTGCTTAGCCTGGAGAAGAGGAGGCTCAGAGGAGACCTTATTGCTCTCTACAACTACCTGAAGGGAGGTTGCAGCCAGGTGGGGGTTGGTCTCTTCTCCTGGGCAGTCAGCACCAGAACAAGAGGACACAGTCTCAAGCTGCACCAGGGGAGGTTTAGGCTAGATGTTAGGAAGAAGTTCTTCATAGAAAGAGAGATTGGCCATTGGAATGGGCTACTTGGGGAGGTGGTGGAGTCCCCATCACTGAAGGTGTTTAGGAAGAGACTGGCTGGGGTGCTTGGTGCCATGGTTTAGTTGATTAGATAGTGTTGGATGATAGGTTGGACTCGATGATCTCAAAGGTCTTTTCCAACCTGGCTAATTCTATTCTATTCTATATGGTTGCTAAGTATTATTTACCTAAATTTATCAGTAGGCAAATATTAAGTATCTAGGCACATCTCTTTGTACAAGAGAATGTTTCCAACCACATCTACATATGTCTGCTTCTACTCTGCATACATCTATAGCTTCTTAAGTAATTTGAGTTAAACACTTCAAAAATACAGCACTATTAGTCGCGGTGATACAGTGATACAAGACTGCGCTCCAGGATTCTGGGATAAATGTTTTTCAATGTTTTGAGCAATGATTTGGAAGTAAGCACAGAATCACTGCTGATAAAATTTCTGGCTGATATAAGGATTAGTTGAGTGGTAAATAATTGTAATCAGGCCTCGCATTCATCTGGAATGATCTGGATTACAATAGTTATATTTATTTGACTTCTGTGGGGTTTGGCTCTCCTCTGAGGCAGCCAGACGTGCACTAGCTGTGACTCAAAAGGCATGCAGATGCAGTCAGCCTAACAAGTGTGTTTGAACTCTCAGCAGTGTTCATTAGCTGATTGAGCACACCATCCTGCTACTCATGACTGCACCACATCCGTTTCACTGCTGTCTGGATTCGGGGTATTATTATATAGCATTTGTGGCTTCCTTAAAAATCCTTTCAGACCTTGATACTCAGGGGCTTATTCCAACAAAGTGAGTCTTAAAAGAAGAAAATTCCATTTTTCATCTAATGAAAAGAAATCTGAGTGTTACCTTAAACACTGGAAACTCAGCTATGGTTTCTAAGGACAGAAGTCTATTGGGGGATCATACTGAATGAAAAAAAAAATAGGTTTGGAAAAATGAAAATAAAATAAAGCTATCTTAGTGTCTTCTAAACTTAGAATTAATGGATAGGAGTGAATAGAATAGAATAGAATAGAATAGAATAGAATAGAATAGAATAGAATAGAATAGAATAGAATAGAATAGAATAGAATAGAATAGAATAGAATAGAATAGACCAGACCAGACCAGACCAGACCAGACCGGAAGAGACCTTCAAGATCATCGCGTCCAACCCATCAACCAATCCAACCCACCCAAACAGCTAACCCATGGCACCAAGTACCCCATCAAGTCTCCTCCTGAACACCTCCAATGACGGCGACTCCACCGGGCAGCCCATTCCAATAGGCAATCACGCTTTCTGTATAGAACTTCTTCCTAACATCCAGCCTAAACCTCTCCTGGCACAGCCTGAGACTGTGTCCTCTTGCTCTGGTGCTGGCTGCCTGGGAGAAGAGACCAACATCCACCTGTTTACAACCTCCCTTCAGGTAGTTGTAGAGAGCATTATGTGGTGTCAATCCTTCTAGGTAGCACTGAAGATACCAATGCTCAAATATTTCATCCTGATCATATGCCCACATTAAAAAGGAAAAACTGAAAAATTGTAGACAGAAGAAGTTACAGTCAATAGACCAAATTTTCATAGTTAGAGAAAAAGGTCTCAGTGTCTTTCTAGAAAAAGCACTGGAGAAAACTTGATTGTAAAATTATATGTGAAGGACAAGAAAATATTGATTTCTGAAAGATTCTTTTCTATGTCTTGGAGAAAGATATATCAAACCCTTGAGTAGCAATCAAACAAAACTATGATTGCCTCATACAGCTGAACTAGCTGAAATGATTTTACCCTAATGATTTCAGGCTAGGTTGCTGGAGGCTCTAAGGTTATACTTCAGCATATATACATTTGTTAGCAGTGAAGATGATTGTGAGACAAATGAAAACAGAGTTCCCCTGTTTCTTTTAGCATGGTATCTGTGACTAAGTGAAATGTAACACCTTTGGCACAGAAGACTTCAAAGTAAGTTATCTAATGCTCCCTTCCATCTTTAATGTCCATAAATCTACCTATTCTTATATTTGAAGAGCATGTTATGCATCATTTAAAGCTAGCTACATCTTTTAATGACATGCTTATCCTGACTGTGTTTTGTGCATGTCCGTGTGTGTTTGTATGATATATTAGAAGTTCTACATGTCTCCCAGAAGTAACACTGCAGCATGTATTTGCATAAGCACTTTTAGCATGGCCTACAGTACATTTACTTCACTTATTAGTACAGAATTGCAGAATGTATTTACATAAAGTCTACAGAGAATAAAAGAGTAGTTCAGTTTCCAGAAAAGTTACACTTCACAAAAATGTTGTTTGCTCTGTCTTTCACCTTAAATTCTAGGTCTGTGTTCAATGCATTACTTTCAAACCTGTCCCTGAAGGATTTTATCTAAACTTACTCAATGTCTAGTAATCAAATTGGCAAGATTTCACTTTTCATTTTTTCATCATGAATGTAACTCTCTTATTGTTAGCCTGTTACTACTATTGCCTGTTAATTACTGCTTCTTAATTGGCTTTTAACTGGATTACCAGTAAACATCCAAACATTCCTGTGTAAATGCAAATCTAAATAGAAGACTTCAGTTGCTTTAAAAGTCAAATTGAAAAAGAAAAGACTTTTCAACAGGTCTATGTAGAAATATACATACTTAACTAAATTTAAAATTAGATTATTGGTAAAAAAAATCATAATTTCCTTCACTCAGCCTAAGGGGAAATGTTAAAAGATCTGACATACAGAATGAAACCTGCCACTCACCCACTGAAGAGTCACTTTTTGGATGTTTCCCCAGTTCAGGCATCCTTTTACCTTGTTAGCACATTTTGTCATTGGCTGTTCTGAAGAGGAATCTGGATAGAGGTTTTGCCCATGAGCCATAAGTTCCAACCCTATGGATTCATTTTGAGTACAACCTGTGACCAGAAAAGACATATCAAAAACCTGGGTTTCATTTCCATTTTGACTCCATGGTTCAATTACCGAAGTTCAGTCACCCAAGACATTGCATGCTACATCTCTGCTCTACAGTGCCCTTATTTCCTGAATGCCTTCTACAATATCCCTCTTTGTAAAATATTCTATGAAAGCTTTATTTGAAAGGTGAAATATAAAATTATTTATAACAGGGGAAAGGCTGGGAAGCTGCAGGGTAAAGCTGCCATTCAAAGAGAACTTGAAAGCTTGAAAAAACTCATGAAGCTCAATGAAGGAGAACACAGAGACTTGCTCCTGGGCCACAGTACCCTCATGCACTGTGCAGTTTGGTCACTGATGAGGTAGATGCCATTGCGTTGTCTAGAGAGACTGGAATACACACCTGAGATTTCAACTGGGAGAGGTCCTGAGCAGCCTCATTCAGCTCTGAAGTGGAATCTGACTTCGGTGGGCTGTTTTGATTCAGGTGAGATAGCTCTAGAAGTCCCCTCTGGGAAACAACAACAAAACTAAACCGTGTTGCTATCTCAGCTGTTTCATTCAGCACGGTACCTGAAAGAGCTTCAGCGTTGCTCAGAATTCGAAAGTGCAAGGAGAAGTGATGCATTCTCCCTCTCATGTCCCTCTTGAAGAAAAAAAGAAAAGGTAATTTAGAGTGTAAAAGGAAGTTGTTGTCTGCTGATTTTACTGGTTTCTGATCTCTTAAAAATACAACTGAGAAGAATGCCTTTCTTTTATGATTAGATCTAAAATGCCATGAGATTACACAGCAGGTTGCTCTTTCTCAAGTATAAATTTTATCACTACTACTTCCTGAGCTCTCTACTGAAAATGGACAGCTTGTGAAATACTTCAACCTGTCTGGCTTCTGACAGGTTTTCCTACAAAAGTCGGAGTTAGCCAAGAACACTCTGTAGCTGTCATGGCTAACTATCACTCCACAAACCTGACTTCTAAAGAAAAATCCCCTGGGAATCACAGAATAACAGCAACATTAGCCAAAAAGTCCACCTTTCTGTGGAAAACCATTCAAGTAGAATTTATTTTTGTGTCATAACTCTGAATTTGAAAGCAGCATTGGTTCCAACTGGATGTGAATGACCACTGCAACCACTGGAATACAGCCATACATTTTTCTCAGGAAAATACAGGTGAAGATCAGACACTGTTTAAAACACAAACAAACGAAAAACAACAACAACAAAAACCCCAAACCACAGCAGAATCTTACTGCTCAGTAAGTTATTTCATAGCTACCAATAATGACATAAATTGAGCACATGGGGGGTTTAATCTACTGCTAATAGTAATAATATTGATGATGATGATTACGAATACTCAACTACTGCTACATTCTATCACTGCACTAGATATGCTCTATGGTTTGGCCACCTTCACTAGAGAAAATCCAGGTTACACAAGGAAATATTGAATTTGTGTCAAGAAAATTGCTTACCTAGTAATACACTTATTGACTTAATCAAAAAATGCAAAAGGACTGCACTTTATAACACTTAGAAGATCATTAGACTTAGTGCCTTTTCTGACATATTAACCTTTCTACAACCATGGCAACATGTAAGTGTTGGGGTTGGTTTTGTGGGTTGGTTTGTTTCTTTCTTTTCCTTTTTTTAGTCAACACAAGGTTAACCGACTTACATTTAGGTTTCAGCAAACAGTTGTCGTGGGATGGTTGGATATGATTTGAAAATTATAAAGACTTCAATGTGTGTTCCAACATTTTTAAATTGCTGGAACCTTAGGAAATAAATACACTTTTCTCAGTGGTTTCTCTTCAGTTTTCTCCATCTGTTTGGTTTTTTTTAAGTGCTCCAAGTTCCATTAGGATAAAGATTTGAAAGCACAGACTGCTCTTCTAGAGTTTCTAATGTCAGGTTCCTCCAGAGTCATATTAACAAATTACATATACACCGTGTGCTTTCAAAATACATAAATCTGGCATTCCTTAAAAGAATTGTCTTGCCAGTATACTAATTAGGAAAATGTTCCTTATGACTATTTAAATTGCTAGTCTTTTATGAGCTATTATTTCTGAATTAAGGATTGATTTCTTCTATCAGTATATACTGGTCCAGACACTCACCTGTCATAGCCAAGTTCACTCAGCTGAAAAGTGCAGTAGGAAGGTGACCTTAGATTTTGGCAATGCTTGATGCCAATTGATCCAACGGTTAAAGGCCACAGCAACACAGAATTTATTCCTACTCATTTTAGTTGCCAACAGCAGATTGAGACTGTCCAGGTAGACCTAACTGCTTTATAAAGAAAGGTTTTTCGAAATTTATTATGAAATTTCTATGCCAATGATACTTCTGCTTCAGAGCTACTGTGGTGAAAAGAGTCTTGCTGTGAGGGGGGTTAAGCAGAGATGATTTAGCCCATTGATAGATCTGCTGACTTCTACACTAAAAGAATCTCCCCTATTTTTCAGAGTGGCTTTCAAGTCTACTGAAATAATGACCCTTCTACAATTTTTGGATACATGTATTTTTTTTTTGTGTGTGGAATTAATACTGGATGGATCTATAGACAAAACAATCTCCTTCTGTAAGTATATGAATTAACAAAAATTGCATCACACATTTCTGAAAACAGTTTAAAAGGTGCAGCAAAGAAACACAGATCATGTTAAATTCAGCACCCTTTTGGTTATGATGTTCAAAACACAATTTATGGGGAAAACTACCTGGAATAAAGTATGAGCCAACTCTATAGAACAAACACAAAAGGTTTCATTTTCTAAAGCATGCTAAAGAACATATGCTGTGATTGTATTATTCTCTTGAGTTTTCAAATTCCCAGGCTAAGATTTTACTGCCTATAACAATTGAGGGGATTCCTGATGTCTATCCAATCTACAGTACAGCAGACCATAGACCTAAACTCTCAATTCCTGGTTGTTCATTTAACAACTCTGCTTCTGTAAAATCTGTGGTTTAGACATGATGGAAAAAGTTACTAAAAAACCCCAACTGCAAGTAAGCTGACATTGTAACATTTCTTGTCAAGATGAACCCAAACACAGTAAAAGAACACTCAGATGATCAAGTCTGTGTTTTGGACCTCTATGAATTTAAGGATTAAAGAAGTTTAAGTTAAACAAACAAACAAAAGTCTGTATATTTGTGAAGGTAATCAATGCATCATTGAATGACTTTTTGCCCTAGCACTAACAGGAGCAAAATCTTTCAGTTCCTGGTAGGATAATAAAATTAGTTCCACCCAGCAGTGACCTTTCACTAACTTAACTTCTCCTGAACATTTCAGGATACCCATTTAAAGAAGATGATAAACAAGGACAATATCTTATACAAAGGGGTCTATACACATCATCTTCCATAGCAACAAAATTATAATCATTATAAAGATCTTACTTGCAGTGCTCTATATTCCTATGGTAGGAATGTAACAACAGCATAAACTGAACACTGAGTCTAAGTTGAGGCTTCTTCAGAAAGAGAAATGATGAGCATCGTTGAAGTACTTGCAGAACTGAAAGTGCTGTGTAATCCATGGCTCCCCTCTTAAGTTGCAGGTGATGAATGGAAAATAAGACAATAGAAGTTATCTGATGTTAGAATCCAGAATAGCATAGCATAGCATAGCATAGAATAGAATAGACCAGACCAGACCAGGTTGGAAGAGACCTTCAAGATCGCCGCGTCCAACCTATCATCCAACACTACCTAATCAACTAAACCATGGCACCAAGCACCCCATCCAGTCTCTTCCTAAACACCTTCAGTGATGGTGACTCCACCACCTCCCTGGGCAGCCCATTCCGATGGCCAATCACTCTTTCTATGAAGAACTTCTTCCTAACATCCAGCCTAAACATACCCTGGTGCAGCTTGAGAGGTTGAGAATCCATCACTTTATGGGTTCACAATCATTATTTGATTGATATCATTATACTGAACATTTCAATTAAACTAAGAATAACTCAAAAGAAGACCTGGCTATGGTTAAGAAATATTTTTGCATGTCTGTCTTCAAGTGTATGACAATGGAAATATGTTTTCCTCTAAAAATTACACAATTTCTCCTAAAAATAGGAATCTAATATATGCACCCATTATTTTTAGATCTGATGGCAGAGAATAAAGAAACTATTTGTTAGAAAGCAGGGTGTGATCCCTCTGGGGAAAAGAAAACCAACACCAAAACATAAGACAGTTCTGGGTTTTTTTATGGAATCAGTTCCCCTCTTCAGTTCACCACTAAGCTGTGGAAATGGTGGTACCAGCACAGCAGCATGAGGGGAAGGGAGCAGCGCTTAGAGATAAAGACATTTAAGCTAGCATCGCCTTCAAAGAAATGCCCGTGGCACCCTCCTTCACGGGGAGAATTCAGTCCTTAGGAAGCGTCCATGCTCCTCATCTAAATTAGACAGCTGCTAAAAACTTCCTGTGTGTAGGCTGCACCATGACCCCAATGCCTGTAAAAGCACTCTGGCTATGACCACTTTCACCCCTAATCTGATCCCAGAAAACCAAGCCTTAGAAGATGTGTAAAGTACTTATTCTCTTCTGAACATGCTTTAAAGCTATCCCTTGGAGCAGATGGAGTTTATTTTGTAATCTCTTTACAGCAGCTGAGCGACAAAAAAAATATACTGCACTGCAGTCCAGGTTCAGTGTCTCCTTTAAAATTATTTGAAATACTATAAAAATGACTTTGTGCTTGATAGAAGCACCCTTTCCTTTTAAAGGGAAGGTCAACTTATTGCCAGTGACATTTGATTAAATATTTGCTAATCAAATGTATTTTTCATTAATGGATGCAATTGTTAGTCTCGGTGTCTTCAGTGATAGCCTCAAAAACTCAGCACTAGGAAATCTTTGATTATCCTTTTACAGCTTTATAAATATTTTAGCAATCTAATCAAAGTAAAAAGAACAATGGACTATGATTTAGGTAAGTATTGTAAAATGAGCTAGTGAACAGCTAGTCTATCTCTTCACAATCTATTTTTGAGTAATTTTGAATAAGAATGAAATCTTTAATTTCAGTCTGTTTGGAAATTATTCATGAACAGAATAAGGACAGCCCTTCTCAAATATGTTGACTTTTGTGAGTTGTTTTCCAAGTTCTAATAAATGTTAAAAATAAAGATCTTTAGAAAATACTGCCCCATTTGAGCCTGAATTTCCCTCTGAGAAGAATCTGACACAATCTGGAAGCCCAGTTATTGTTTTTACAGAAACTGGGGCAACTGAAAGTGAAGAGTGAGGAAGAGAGAGGCTCTATAGGAATTTATACAGGAGCAGGGAAGTCATTCTGCCCCTGTACTCTGCATTGGTTAGGCCACACCTTGTGTACTGTGCCCAGTTCTGGGCCCCTCAGTTTAAGAAAGACATTGAGACACTTGAACGTGTCCAGAGAAGGGCAACAAGGCTGGGGAGAGGCCTTGAACACAAGCCCTACGAGGAGAGGCTGAGGGAGCTGGGGTTGTTTAGCCTGGAGAAGAGGAGGCTCAGGGGTGACCTCATTGCCCTCTACAACTACCTAAAAGGTGGTTGTAGCCAGGAAGGGGGTGGTCTCTTCTCCCAGGAAACCAGTGCCAGAACAAGAGGACACAGTCTCAAGCTGCGCATGGGGAGATTTAGACTCGAGGTGAGGAGAAAGTTCTTCACCGAGCGAGTCATTCATCATTGCAATGGGCTGCCCAGGGAGGTGGTGGAGTCACCGTCCCTGGAGGTGTTCAAGAGGAGACTGGACGTGGCACTTGGTGCCATGGTCTAGTCATGAGGTCTGTGGTGACAGGTTGGACTCGATGATCCTCTAGGTCTCTTCCAACCTTAGTTATACTGTGACACTGTAATATTATAAATCCTAATTATACATATTATGTATTGTAAGAGCTCCTATACTATCTTTCTATATTGGCTTTTTAAATTATGTGTACTTGAAAAGATGAACAAAAGGTTTGGTGGTGTCTTCAGTTACCACTTGTTTCAACATAATATATGCTTCAGTTAATTTTACTTGCTCTTTAGGTTTTTTTGTGGTAATTGCCTCCTTATCCTGTTCTTTTCAGTTAATCGAGAGTAATTATTACATCTCTAATTGACCAACAGTAACTACTGTATCTTGTTTTGCTAATTAAATGCTTCCTTAGGAGAATATTTAATTTGCTGTAGTAATTTTTTTTTTTTTTACTGGCAAGCAAGTCAGTGTAACTTTATTATTATTCTGCCTGTATGAGGCAGTGCATGCAAAGCTCCTAAGAAGATTATGTATAACACCTTATATCTACCATAAAGGGGCTCAGCTGAAGCTTATGTTATTGTTAAACATCTTGTAAAAGGAATCTATGACAAAGTTTCAGTTACAACATGGAAGGCATTCCAGCACAGAAAATAAGGTGATTTTTCCCCACAGATAATATGCTAGTGATCTTATTTGGGGTTAACTTGCAGCTTACGCTGTCTTTAATGAGATCCCAAAGAACGTGTCCTCTCATTGAAATCACAACTCTTTGTTCATAATGCAAAGGTGACAGTTACCATGAGTCAGCAGTGTTCTCAGGTCCTTGGAATATTCAGGGATTTCAGTCATGTGGGAAGTTGGAGTGAAGCAGAGGAGGGACACAGGAGACTCCTATGTCCACTATTCCACCACACAAGTTCTGCAATACTGCTGGTGCTGCTGCCACACAAGGAAGTAATAGTGGCAGTAACATAAAATAATCTCTGGGGAGCCTTCATGCCTACCTCAGAGAAGTGTGTGGAAAACCAGGTGGCAGCCTCAGGTGTAGCACCAGTGAAGGGCATGATTTCACATCCAGGTCCTACAGTAACCGCTTCGTGCAACAGACACGACACTAATTCACAGTGTTGATTAGTCCTCAGATACAGCAGATCTGTGTGTAGGGATGAACGAATTAGCTCTAATTCGCCTGATTTAATTTCAAGAGCTACACGTGTAACTCACAAGTTTAAGATTTGTATAAAGAAACAAGCTACAATTCACATAGTGCTGACTCAGTAAACTGAAGACTGCATAGTTTCTTTGTTTAAGTGCTTGCTTTAGGGCTAAAGGTCCACATTTGTTTCTGTTATTTCAGCGTTCCTCAGTGCAATTTATGTAAGCTCATGAACCAATACAGAGCACACAAACTCAGTCTGCTGATGAAAAAGAAGAGGTCAATAGTCATCCGGGACTCCACAAAGCATCATCTCAGAGGTACAGAGCATAAAATGAGGTTTTTCATTTCCACCCCCCCCAATCAAATATTATTAATGATGTAAAAGAGGAGTGTTTACTTTAGTCATATAATTTCTTGAGGGGAAAAAAACCCAACAAATACTTTAATACATCAGAGGACTTCTTTTCAATAATGATTATCTTCATGTAAAAACGACAAGGACATTCTTTTCATACAGGAATTTCTACAGATAAGTGTACTGCAATAAGAAATACAACCTAAGAAACATGCTGGGCACAAAGTTGAAAAGATCAAATCATGTGATAGGTGGCATAATAAGTATGATTTTTTTTTTTTTTCACAGGAAAAAAACCAGTTTAAAAAAGAGTTGTTCTGCATTTGACCTCGACAAAATCAGAACAGTTTTCACTCTGGTGAAAACACTGCTGGTATTGTCTCAAAGAGAGCACACCTTACATAAGCAGTGACCTTCTTTTCCCTACTGTCAGCCTGGGAAGCATGGGGGAGAACCTTAGTTTTACAAGGTTTTTTTTTCTACTCTTCTGAAATGACTTTTCTTGTTTTGTCAAGCAAGATTGGATGGTAAGATTCTGTAGTTATGAGTACCTGCACATCCACTGAAATTCTTTGGACCTTACGCTTGGAATGCCACACTTAAACCTGTACCTTATTTAGAAGGGAGCCATTTTGGAGTGAAAACTAAAGCAGTACCCTTTCACCTCATGTGTGATGTTTCCATAGTTCAGGTTCTGGCATAGAAAATAGGTTATTTTTGTCTCTTGGTACGTCAGTTTTGCTGCATAAGGGCAGCTGTTTGGAACCTAGCCAAACTGTAGCAGTTCTAGGTGATGGTGTGCTTACAGGAGAGGGGACTGTTGTATTGTGTTTTACGTGTCTCCTTGGTCTTCAGCGTTTGCTACCAGGTTTGAACAACTTGGCCTATTCTTATCTGTAAAGGCAGAAGAGCAGGAAGTTTGCTTCTGAAGAAAGACTTAAAAGGAAAATAAATCCAAGATCCTTCCAGCAGCTAGTATGGAATTAATTGGAATATTTAATAAGGCTTGTACTGGTATATATCATCTTGAGTTGGAAGGGGCTGGTTTGAATATGCAGAGGCTTTAAATGAAAATATGGGAAATTATGTGTGATTGACAGAGTGCTTCAAAGTACTTTTTGGCATAACACAATTATTTCATACCAAGTAGGATTCAAACTACAAACGATTAAGAAGGAAGCTGGGAAATTAAGTGCGAGCTAAACGGGTAGCAAATCCTGATAAATAAAGCAAAGGTTCACAAAGCAGTGGTTCATCAGAATGAAGTAGACTAAATTCTCCCTATTTGGGCTTCTTATAACTTACTCAAGGAAAAACAAAACCACTCAGGACCTGCAGCTCAAACCAGATCTTTTTTCACTTAAAGTGGAAAACATTTATAGCATTCCCAAACTGATTTTAAGATGCTGGAGAATCCACTAGTGATGAATTCAATACAGAATTAAAGGTGACTATGCAAGAATCTAAGTTTCAGGCTCTAGTCAAATTATTTGCCTTTTAAAAAGAAATATTCATTAGCTAGGTTTATTAACTACTAGTGACTGAATCATCCATCCACAGTTTTTACACACTGCTATTTCATACTTCTTGTAAATGGGCAAGGTATGAGTCACACCTACAAAACTGACCCTCCAACTACTTCTCAGCTGACTGAAATCTTATTCATGGTAATGTTTTGTGCTAACAAATGCATGTTTAAGAAGACAACATAGCCAAATAAAAGAAATAGTAATAGATCTAATATAAATAAACACCAATTTTCCCACTTGTCCAATTGGGAGTGGCTGAGTTGAATACAAAGCTGGAAAAGGCTGGTGGGTAAATAGGTAACTGCAAAAGAGTATTCATAAAAATTTGGATTCAAAATATCCAGAAGAACTTGTTTTCATGCTCAGGATACGAGTACATTTGAAGCTGCACAACATGCAGAGACAGAATTGAAAAGCTGAAGGGAGAAATTGCTGTGATAGGTGAAAAGCAGCTATTTCTCATTTTATTTTGAAATTCAAACCATTTGGGGCCTGAGTCCTTGGGCAATTTTCTACGTAGGAATTCATTTAATGCTGTTATTATTTTTTCCTCAATTTGATGAAATAAGACCAGGGAAGGCATTATACTTTTAAATACTCTTTTCATATGTGGAAAAGATCAGAGAACACTGAACTCCTCCTGATCCGATTTTCTGCTGCAGAAGAACGGAATTTCTGGCTGGATCACCGCTGCATGAAGTGTAACCATCCATTCACAAAGCAGAACACTAACTCTTAGCAGTGCATCTTGCCACAGAGAGGTACAATGGTTTAGTTAAACCACCACATAACCTAAGGGTCCTCAAAGTAAAAACCATAGCATCCCTTTAGAAATTATCTCACATAATGAAACTATATTCTCAAAGCAAAAACTAATATATTGCTAACTGAATGAGAACTAGAAATGTAACAAAAATCTCTGTTGTGGAAAAACAGAATATAGAATACAGAATTAATCAGGTTGGAAAAGACTTTCAAGATCAAGTCAAACTTATCACCCAACACCATCTAATCAACTAAACCACGGCACCAAGTGACTCATCCAGTCTCTTTTCAAACACTTCTGGTGATGGTGACTCCACCACCTCCCTGGGCAGCCCATTCCAATGGCCAATCACTCTTTCTATGAAGAAGTTCTTCCTAACATCCAGCCTAAATCTCCCCTGGCACAGCTTGAGACTGTGTCTTCTTGTTCTGCCACAGGTTGCCTGGGAGAAGATACCAACTCCCACCTGGCTACAACCACCCTTCAGGTAGTTGTAGATGGCAATGAAGTCTCCCCTGAGCCTCCTCTTCTCCAGGCTAAACAACCCCAGCTCTCTCAGCCACTCCTCATAAGGCTTGTGCTCCAAACCCCTCACCAGCTTTACTGACATAGACCTAAAGAGAGATTTTTAAAAGCAATTGCTGCCAAAGTAAGCTAAGCATATCTTTCTACAACAGTTTTTACCACACTTACTTCAAAGTTTTCCCAAGCCAAGCACAATGAAAATGAAAGCAGTGCCATTTCTGAATCACACCATTTCAACCAGTCCTGAAAATGAATTTTGGCCCCTCATAATTAAATATGTCTTTGGAGATAAAGTGCACAATGTAAGCTTGAGAGCAGTCATAAACCCCTTTGTTTCCATTGCTTGCACTTATTTCATGTTGTTAAAAAACACATTTCTCACAGACTATAACAGGCAACATTACTAACCTGGTAGGGGAAAAAACACACCCCAAAAAGTTGAGAAATTGAGATTAAAAAAAAAGTATTTTTAATTCAGTATCTTGTTTCTTCTTCAATTTTTGCTATATTAAACTACAATAAAAGAACAGAATGGTTTCAAAATGCCAGGAATAAAAAGGAAAGGGATAATTAAATAGGAAATAAATGAATGTGACAGAGTGGTATACTTTGTTTGCAATTTGGATCACAGTAGAGGTAGTAAATGTAACTATAACATGTAACTGACTCAGTGAGATGCAAGATTTGAGACCCCAAAGGGGTGCTAAGCTATTTACTCACCCCTTATGTATTCATACAAATTCCTCTGTTACTCACTCCAGTGTCCAATTGTAGATCATCACACCAGAATTTGGAGGACATCCAGTAATTTCAGCAGAAGCTATGCAAGTATATCTAAGGATGATGTTTGTGCAAATAAAAAGGTTATTTTCTCTCATGAAAATAAATAGAACGTTTCAGCAGTACAATGTGCAGGTTCACACATTTCAAGAGTACAGCACTGTCATAAACTAAAAAGCAAGCTAGTTTAGTGTGGTCTATAAACCAGTGGGTTTTGACTGGTCAATTATAGATATCCTCAAAAACAGAGTAGGAGTCCAGGCACTTTATTGTTCTCATACTTTATCCTCACCTCATTTGTCCCATTTCTCATGGCTGAGTTTTTGCAAATACTTGCGCAAAATCTGTCCCAGCTTTTCTTTGTCCTGGTCACCTTGCTTTGTACCTTACTGGGTTTTACTGGGCTATCCTATAGTATCACATTACTGTACTCTTCTGAGGGGGTGGAGAGGATCTGCATCCAGTGTTCAAACCGAGGTGACAGGGCAGCTGTATGTATAATGGCTCAGGTAGTGATAGGACTAAGGGGAATGGAATGAAGCTGGAGGTGGGGAGATTCAGGCTGGATGTGAGGAGGAAGTTCTTCACCATGAGAGTGGTGAAACCCTGGAATGGGTTGTCCAGGGAGGTGGTTGAGGCCCCGTCCCTGATGGTGTTTAAGACCAGGCTGGATGAGGCTCTGTCCAGCCTGATCTAGTGTGGGGTGTCCCTGCCCATGGCAGGGGGTTTGGAACTAGATGATCCTTGTGGTCCTTTCCAACCCTGACTGATACTATGATACTATGATACAATGCTCTCTGTCATATTTCCACACCCCATCCCCCCCAAAATAATAGCTGTGCTTTTAGACCACAGACAAAACTCTTTAAAATACTCAGTGACAAGGCTGTCAGTGTGAGAGTTAATTCACTACCGACTGTCATGTATATTAAGTAGCAATTATTCTTCCTCCTATATTCACTGCACTACATATATAAACATGGACCTTGATTTGCCATTTTACCACCTAGTCCCTGAAACAGCCTTCTGCATCTTTTTTTATGTGCCATGCTTTCATTACCCTGAATAACTTAGCCAACTGTGTCACTTCACTGCTCATTCTCTCTTTCAGATCAGTGATGAATACATCCCCGTGGGACTCCACGCTGATTTTCTTCCAGCAAGAAAGCTGGCCATTAACTCCTACTTGCCATACTGTAAGCTGTTTCTATGCATGGTAAATATGCAGAGTAGTATAGTATAGTATAGTATAGTATAGTATAGTATAGTATAGTATAGTATAGTATAGTATAGTATAGTATAGTATAGTATCGTATCAGTCAGGGTTGGAAGGGACCACAAGGATCATCTAGTTCCAACCCCCCTGCCATGGGTGGGGACACTCCACACTAGATCAGGCTGGCCAGAGCCTTGTCCAGCCTGGTCTTAAACACCTCCAGGGACGAGGCTTCTTTATGTACTTGTAACTTTAAAAGAAATATTAAAAATATTTATCTAATTATAATTATGTCTGATACACAGATGATATTTTAATGACATAAATACATTCCTAGATTCTCAGCAATTATTCTTTCAAAAACAAACAGGTTTTTTTTTTTCCCTTACTGGAAACAATTTAGGTTTGCCCTCTGTCGCACCTTGACTCTTCTCCTCTGCTTCTATTTTTTACATATGTGAATAACTACCTTTTCAACACCAAACTGTCAGAGACTTGTGTAGTTTGAAAAGAAGCCAACTTTCAGTATCATTATACTTACATATTCACCCTGAGGCATAATTGTTCTAATACACAATTTTCTTCCTGCAATTTAAAGGGGAGTTCGTGTGTCTTTGTGCCTTCCAGTAACTGTCATAGGATTTTCAGTATGCATTGGATAACACGAGCCCTTTCCTGTTCCCATGGAAATCAATAGTAACACTTCATACCCATTAAACTCTATCAGAGGAAAAAAATGGGATCTAAGTAATTAGGACCCACTTTTGTCTGGTCACTGGTTCATTTGAAATCAAGACAACTATAAGTCAGGACAGCACAGGGCAGTCTGCAATGAGCTAAAATTTTCAAACAGAAATAAAGGTGAAATACTCAGTGTCTCACCCAGTGGGACCTATGCTACCCCTGTCCCCTAGCTATGAAACCACATCACACTGTGCCAGCAGCAGTGCCAAGTGAAAGAAAAACCAACTCACCTGGGCTCAGGTGTGCCTTTCAGAGCAGCAGTGCCTGAGGTGCAGCCTGGGGTAGTGGAAGACACAGAGTAGGAAAATCCTGTGTTTGCAGCTGTGCTGAGTGAGAACTTCACCTAATCCAGGAATAAGAGACATGAGCCACTGTAAACCACCATCTGTTTTTTCTAGTCTCATATTGAGCCTGAGCGTTGCTCAGCATTGTTGATGTCTAATAAAATGTGGGATGCTTCCATGTGTACCAAAGGACTAAACTGGGATACACAATAAAAGTAATGGGTATTGGTCATCCACATTCCTTTTCTTCAAGTTTCTGCATCAGGTTCGTGAGCCCACAGAGGTCCTTCTCTCAGGCAAGATTTAAGGCAGTTTTAACCCAGTCGGCTGCAGCAATAAAGCTAAGGATCCAACATTTTACACAGGCCATCATCATCTCTGGGTTGTCAAAACATATTTAGTTGAAATAAAAATAGGGATTTTTTTGTTTTCCATAAAAATCCCCTAGCTTTGAAAGCCTTAAAGAAAGCTGAATATCACCTATGGGATTACCCATAGACTGCTGTAACTAGAATTTGTCATTGAATAAAAGGAAGAAGAATTTGCCAGATTTGCCCATAACTGAAAGATACAGAAAGTTCAGAATCAACCCAATGGAAATGCTGTGCACTAGGAGAGCAGAGAGTAACGTAAAAATGCAACAAGATGCAGTAAAAGCTAAATTACTGACTTCTCAAAGGAATGTATAATTCAAATATCAATCACACATAGTATATTCAAGACCTCAAGAGACAACTCTCACACTAAATGTCTTAGGATCACTGCCAGTTTTCTTGATAGTGGAAGATTTTGACTCTGAAGAAGGTAAATTAAAGCATTGCAGAAGCTACTTTCTTGCTGTGAGTGAATGATACAGACCTTGTCGTGAATTACAACTGCACCCCAGATAACTTCCGGTGTTTAGAACCTCATCAGCTCTTGCACTCCTTGAGGTTTGTCAGTCATATTTGACTGATGCAGAGTAATTTTCTGTAAAAATGAATATCCAGTTATTTAACAAACTCCTCTCATTTATTTTTCTAGAATTCAGTGAAAGCATAATTTAAGGCATAAAAATATGATGCACTTGCTTTGCTGAAGTAAAATACCCTACATTTTGTTTGCTGTATAGCTAATGTAGCTTAACTTTGACTTAACAAGCACTAACTTGCCACCCCCAACATAAGTTTTAAATATCAGCCTCAGTTCTTGCAGACCTCAGTTATTCTCAAGATAAAATACATGTTCAGTTTTAATAGTACTTGTGCTTACAGTGTGCTTAACAAAAAGTAGTGCAAAGTACACTTTTGCTCCAAATCTCTGAAGCAGAATAAAAGAGCTTGTGCTAAATACTCCTAAAATCTTTTTTTATACTACTAATACTAAATATTAGTATACAAGTTCAATTTATTTATGATAAAGTGTACTGCAATTTGGAGTATTTCAGATTTTTGATGCACCTTAATGTTCCAAGCTGTGGCTGGAATCCACAGAACTCTCACATTTAGAAACTAGTATTTACAGAGAAGATTTTCTGGGAATCTTTACTGTGAATTTGGATAAAAGATTGATAGAAGTCTGTACAACAGTGACTCAGATATCCTCAAGCCAGTGTTGTACAGACTGGAGAAGACAGAGGGGATTTACTAAATGTCTCTAAATATATGAGAGCTGGCTGTCAAGAGAGGGGACAGGCTCTTCTCAGTTGTCCTGCTCCATGACAGGACAAGGGGTAATGGATATAAACAACAGCACAGGAGGTTCCGCCTCAACATGAAGAGGAATTGTTTACTGTAAGGGTCACAGAGCACTGGAACAGGCTCCCCAGAAAGGTTGTGGAGTCTCCTTCTCTGGAGATTTTCAAGACCTGTCTGGATGCATTCCTGTGTGACCTGCACTAGATAATATGGTCATATGGTCCTGCTCTGGCAGGGGGATTGGACTCGATGATCTCCAGAGGTTGCTTCCAACCTCTAACATCCTGTGTAGGGTTACAACAAATGATGCAAAACCTAAGCAGCTAATTAAAAACTCTTTTAAAAACATATATATATATATATAAAGTGGCACAACATAAATAAGTAAGTATGGATAACCATTTTATTTCTCCATCCTGTTGATACTATGTACCAGCACACACTTGGTAATTAAAATGTTCCAAGAGCACATCTCTACCTATCAATCTTGTTTTGCTTTCAACAGTCTCGCCCTCCAGTTTTTTCCTCTCTTTAATTTTCTTCACAGCAATGCACTGATCCTGCAAGCTGTAACTTGTCTGTGACTGAGTTTAAAAAAAAAAAAATCTTTAAAATCTATATTTTACATGTCTGATTTTGTACTGAACAGGCCTAAAATATCAGTGCAATTCATTAAAAGAAGCATAATTGTATAAACAAAATGTTCTGCCTGTTCTTTAAAATGCATTATACCTATCAAGAGACTAGAGAAAAAGAGAAGAGCACATTCTTAGTATAACTTTCACATTGTCTAGTTATCATAACATTTTTACAGTTGCAGGAGACAACCCCACTAACTAGCAAGAAGCAAAATAATTTAAATAGCAATTACTATCACTGATACATTTCACAGATCTTTACTATCCTTTCAGTTGTCAAGTATATGGACCTATTTTGTGCTCTGAGTGCAGCATTAGTTTTGATTACTTTTTAACAAAATAGCTGTGAAAATTGACCTATTTAGAAGGCTTGCAATGCCATGCAGAAAGGTATTATCAAAACACTTTTTAAAAGAAAACATCAGAAAGGCAGCCTGCATTTGGCTCTAATGAAAGGCGAATGCGTTTTCATACGGCAACTGGGATTGAATCCGTTTCTATAAATGCAGCTATGTATGTAGGTTTTCATCCTTCTGAACCAAGCAACATACCTCCAAGTCTGCTATGGGATCAAACAACTGGATACTCTAATGAACTTCACAGTATCACCAAGGTTGGAAGAGACTGTGAGAGTCTAATAAGTTTGTCTCTCTCTATGTGAGTCAACAAAGATAAAAGTGATAGCAGAGCCACTGGAAAGAAAGACCCAGGCTGTCCAGAGGAGCCTCAGCACTGTTCCTGTATCAACCCAACATCTCCCCAGAGGACCACAGCTGTTCTCCAGCAAAAGCCTCACCACGGTTTCTCTACAAACCAAACATCTCCTGCAGCACCTTTCCTCCACAGACTTTAACTGTACTGGGGGGGATGAGGGGTGTGGTAATATAATTCCTTTCCTCTTCTATCTCTCGTCCCTCTCTCTCTCTCTCTTTTCTCCCTTTCCCTTCATATGTCCACTTTCTCTATTTTCTCCTTCTTCCTTTCTTATGTCCACTTTATCTAATAAATAGTCTAGCTGTTGATACTTTGGCCTCGTTTGTGCCTTTAATTTCACAACACGGGAATATTTAAAAGAACTGTGTCTCTGGACCGAGACATCTAATGTCTCCGGACCGTGACAGAGACCTCAGGGATCATCAAGTCCAACCTGTCGCCACAGACCCATGACTAGACCATGGCACCAAGTGCCACATCCAATCCCCTCTTGAACACCTCAAGGGATGGTGACTCCACCACCTCCCCGGGCAGCCCATTCCAATGACTAATGACTCTCTCGGTGAAGAACTTTCTCCTCACCTCGAGCCTAAACTTCCACTGGCACAGCTTGAGACTGTGTCCCTTTGTTCTGGTGCTGGTTGCCTGGGAGATGAGACCAAAAGATGTTTGCAGGAGACAGGACTTGCTGCAGCGGCTTCAATACACTCTTTGCTGTAAGGTGTCTAAGTAATAACACTGATGGATTAGAATAATGTTATGCAGAAATACAACAGAATGACTTAGAAGCTTATTGAGCAAATCTGTGAGTTACAGGCATCTATTCCAAACATACCTGTAGTTCTTCTGCTGAAGCTAACGAGGTGGAAAAGCAAGAAAAATTGTGGTATTATTTGACTACTGTCAACCTCTTTCCTATGATACTAACATTGCTGCAAAACAGAAACAGCAGTAAGTATTAAGTAAAAACAAACCCTGCAAAGTAGAGTTGCAAAGACTTGTTTTACATCAGTGAAGTTTTGTCGACAATTTTGGTGAGACTGACTTCACCAAAATGTCACCATAGTAAGTTGGAAGGCAATTCAAATGTTTCCATAAAATTCCTGTTGAGTGCCAGAATAAAATAAGTTTATCTCTTTCCAGATGTTATGGAAAGTATGGTTCAAACCAAGCCTACACACTGTCACACAAGAAGATTCTGACTGTCAAGAGCTTTATATTCAGCAGGTGAGGCAGATATCATCTTCCTGACATTTCATCAGCATCTCAGCCTAAGTGCAAAGAAGGAAATTCAGCCCCAGAGTGCCTCACAGGGAAGTTTTGTATTTTTTTACCTTATTTTTATTATTGTTAAGCTAAGGTAAAACTTGTATGCATCTAACTTTGAAAAGACATGCAAAGTTTTTAGTACAGCAAACATAAAAGAAGTGTCTTTCAGTTTTGTTTTCTTTCTAGGTAAGGGTAGGTAAATGTCAAGAAATCTCTTTAATTTTATATTCTAAAAAAGAATGATTTATGGGGAAGAGAAATCAAATTGCTTACCTATAATAGGAGATTTTTGAAGGTAGTTCCCTGTTTCCCTAAAGGTAACACCAAAAGATCTGTGATGATTCACCAGTTTGTAGTACAAAGTTAGGAGGCAGAAACTCTATTAATTATTCAACTCTATTAAGGAAAAGGAAGACAATGAAGAAAATTAAACACAAAGAACATAGAAATGAAAAGAAAAATTTCTTCATCTGTCAAAAATCCTCAGAAGTTTTTAAAAAAAAACAACAGGTGAGCTGAGCCTCCTGGAAGAAAAACTGCTAAATCCAGGGAAGGCGAGTCTGTAAAACTCTCTTAGTCTCTTGTATGTCAGGATGTTGGTGCTGAACGGAACCAGCCAAGCGTTTCCATCTTTTGGCGTGTAAGCATGGGTATAAACCTAACCACTTGCATAACAGACCTTGAAGGACTAACAATGTTTTCCTAGGCTCCAGAGTGCTGACCAGTCCAGTGATGCAGGCTGAGGCTTTACGCTTCCAGTGCAACTGGAACTGAGACATTTGATTGTGTCCAGAGGAGGGCAACCAGGCTGGGGAGAGGCCTTGAGCACAAGCCCTACGAGGAGAGGCTGAGGGAGCTGGGGCTGTTTAGCCTGGAAGAGGCTCAGGTGAGACCTTATTGCTGTCTACAACTACCTGAAAGGTGGTTGTAACTAGGAGGGGGTTGGTCTCTTCTCCCAGGCAACCAGTACCAGAACAAGAGGACACAGTCTCAAACTGCACCAGGGGAAGTTTAGACTGGAGGTGAGGAGGAAAGTTCTTCACTGAGAGAGTCGTTAGTCATTCAAATGGGCTGCCAAGGGAGGTGTTGGAGTCACCATACCTGGGGGTGTTCAAGAGGAGATTGGACGTGGCACTTGGTGCCATGGTTTAGTCATGAGGTCTGTGGTGACAGGTTGGACTTGATGATCTTTGAGGTCTCTTCCAACTTTGGTGATTCTGTGAACATATCAAAATTGAAATGGGGAAGGAAACCCCTTATGATTTGTAGTCAAAAACTCTACAGATAAGCATTAAAGTGATAAAATGACTCTACATAAACCTGTCTCGTATATCCACTCCTTCTTAACTTACATTTTTCTGTCTTTAATGCAGCCAGCATAATGCATTTGAACATCTGTTTAAATGCTCTATGATTGTAATTGATTATCATAGACGGTTAAAAGGAAGGTATAACGATTGCAGATCTCCAGAGAACATGATCTATATTTGTTTAGAACTGTAGAATTACCTTGTCCAAAAGGAACTGTTAAAAACAGCCTAATAAAACCATAAGATCAGTTCCTAGAAGTGATAGTTAAATCAATAACATGTGCAACCTATTATTCTGGTTGACATGAGCCTTGAGTAGTCTGGCAGCAGAAGGTTATGCTATGAAACATAATTAAAGAAAGAGAGAATTGATTACATATCTACTTCTCGAAACTGGAAAGGTATTTCAGATGATTATTGAAATATTGAAGTGTTTATCTTCTGTTTGCAGCCAATCAGTAGAAAAATCTCTTTTGCAATTTTGATGTATTATTCCTCAAATGGCTTTTATTATAAGAATGTACTTTTCCACTCTAAGAACTGGTTATGAATAGAGAACAGATACTCTTTGAAAGTACCAGTGTGAAATGTATAGTAATGAAATCAGATTAATATTTCCTGACATATTTCTGTGCTAATTTTGCTGTGTCTCTAGAAGAGCTTTACGTGTAAATTAAAACTGTAGAATAATCATCATTGCTATTTTTATTTATGATAGTTTTCCTCTAAAGTATACAGGACAACAAGAACAAGGCATGTTATCTTGCTTTCATGTAAGTTGCTGGGATGATTTGGATTGTAATGGGTTCTGAATAAGAGAGTTCCTACAGTGTTACATCTGACAAAGCCTTTATATGGGTCTACATAAGATGTCATTGTGCAAAGCCTATTTATTTTTCTTTTTGTAGAAAAGAAAGTAATTTTGTAGGGCTTTATGCAGACATCAGGGTTAGATGATCTAAGAACTAGTTTCAGATGTGCTTCTGAAGATAATGTGCAACTTTAAATAGGTCAGTTAACTATTGTGCAGTGTGGTTTGCCTTTTTTTGTGGAGGGAGAATAATAAAGTAGATAAAAACCTAATAATACAATATAATAATATTTGTATTTTCAGTGTGTGTGGCAGGGCTTCCTTATATGGTATACCTCAGTTACACTCAAGTTATGTGGCTGCTGTTACACAACTATGATTAATCTATGGCTATAATGAAAAAAAACCCTCCACTGTATCTCATTCTCTTTTTATTATGCATTTTTCATAATAGCACAACTTCAAAGATTTCACTGCAAAGACACAGAACTCATGTACCCTGACAGGAGAACAGAGCTCATTGTATATCACTCCCACTTGGTGCTTCTACTCTGTATAATTTTGTTTGTTGAAAGAAGTTAAAAAGGTCAGAATGTAATCATTATTCAGCATCATAATCAAGAATCAGCTTTGCATAGGAAGCCAGTAAGTTGCTAATTTAATCTTTTTGAAGCCTATTTTAAACTGCTTTTTTTGCACTAAAGGAAAAGAGTGGTATTCCAGTGAGCCACATTAATTCTATCATTTCAACTGTATCAGAGTGGTTAACAGCATACACGGCACAGAAGGAGGGAAGGGAAGCAGAGCCAACAAATGCTTCCTAGTTCCTTGTTTCCTTCACCTAGTTACACCATACTGACAGAATCATAGAATTGCTAGGGTTAGAAGGGACCTCAAGAACCATCTAGTTCCAACCCCCCTGCCATGGGCAGGGACTCCTCACATCAGATCAGGTTGCCCAGAGCCACATCCAGCCTGGCTTTAAAACCCTCCAGGGATGGGGCCTCCACCACCTCCCTGGGCAACCTGCTCCAGTGTCTCACCACCCTCATGGGGAAGAATTTCTTCCTAACATCCAATCTGAATCTACCCATTTCTATTTTTGTTCTATTCCCCCTAGTCCTATCACTACCTGACACCCTAAAAAGTCCCTCACCAGCTTTCTTGTAAGCCCCCTTAAGATACTGGAAGGCCACAATTAGGTCTCCTTGGAGCCTTCTCTAGACTGAGGCAAACCTAGCGGGCGGAGAAAATAAAGCACCACGCAAATTGTGGCAGGCAGTCAGCCTAGGAATTTCAGAGCTGTCAAAGCTGCATGTTTCAATCAGTTTTGACATCTCTTGGCATTTCTCTTCAAATTCTGCTTTCTATAAATAATTCCCTTACTTAGGTGTTATTTCTAGTTCATTTCTGTATATATAGCAAGAATGTTTCTCACCTCTAACTGGAGCTTTGCTTTGTCTTCATTTTGGAGACCTGTATGAAGAAGAATTAAAACTTGTTTGGGATTCAGTCTAGTATGTTTGGGATGATGGAACATATGTTGCATTTTAAATTAAATTTGCAATTCTCACATTGAGATCTTGGAGAAAACACCAGCATCTCTTTCCCTGATTTGATACAGTCTGAATTTCCTCTCAGCATTTTCAATGAGTTGGCAAATGAACAGCTTCCATCACAGCAGGGGAGCCTAGGGAAGGGTTACACTTCCCCTTCCATACTTTCCTCCTTGGCTCAGAGCAACACAAATTATGGTATGATTTCCTTGCACTTCTGTAGATTGTAGGGGATGTAGAGACAGTATCCAGTGCCTTTCCTATACAGTTCCATTAAGAGACCACATATTTCCCTAAAGGCAGCACTTCGTTCTATCACATCTGGTATTTCCTTTAACCTGAGCTCTACAAGGCTCTGGAAGCCTTTGGAGAAAAAGTCCACCAAGTGACCTCCAAGGATATAGTGGCTGTTTAAACCTGATTTTTATATCTTTTTTTTTTTTTTCCCCTTCCTTTTTCTCAGACATTTTTACCTTCCTAATTTTGCCCACTTTCTGGACTAGTGAGAGGTAATAGGAGTTACTGATTCTCTAGGAAGTTTCATTCCTCAACATTGTTGCTTCCATTGCAAGGTGTGTGTCAGGTGATTACCAAGCTTGTCAACTTCCTTTCAGGGAATTGTTCCTGGGCAGCAGAAGACTTCAGTCTATCAGAAAGGGTGGGTGTAGTCGATGGTTTGAAGTATTTACCTTGCAGTGAATAATATCCATTCTTTTTGGTAGCAAAAAAGAATGGGCTAAAATAATTGTTCCAGGGATCCAGGAAGTAATGGTGAATCCCTACAAGAACTATTTAATGGGACTATTTAAGGCTCTAAGAGGAGTAAAGGTGCAGCCAAGTGTTTTAATTTGTGTTACACCAATCTGGCCTCCAGTTAATGTACATATTGGTTAGAATAGAATAAACCAGGTTGGAAGAGACCTTCAAGATCATCACGTCCAACCTATCACCCAACACCACCCAATCAACTAACCCATGTAACCAAGCACCCTGTCAAGTCTCCTCCTGAACACCTCCAGTGACGGCGACTCCACCACCTCCCCGGGCAGCCCATTCCAATGGGCAATCACTCTCTCCGTGTAAAACTTCCTCCTGACCTCCAGCCTGAACTTCCCCTGGCGCAGCCTGAGACTGTGTCCTCTTGTTCTGGTGCTGGCTGCCTGGGAGAAGAGACCAACCTCTGCCTGTTTACAACCCCCCTTCAGGTAGTTGTAGAGAGCAATAAGGTCACCCCTGAGTCTCCTCCTCTCCAGGCTAAGCAGCCCCAGCTCCCTCAGTCCCTCCTCATAGGGCTTGTGTTCCAAGCCCCTCACTAACTTCGTTGCCCTTCTCTGGACTCGTTCCATCAAGTCAACATCCTTCCTAAACTGAGGGGCCCAGAACTGTTAGTACTGGGCCAAGAGCAGGTAACCACAAAACCTGTCACAAATTCTGCCAGCAGATGATTTCCTAAGTACAAATAGTTTTTTCAAAGTCTATCACCCTATATTACAGATACCAGCTATTTAGTGTGATCAGGAGGGAAAAAGCAATGTACTTACTTGAAGCTCTAAAACATACATCCTTGCTGATCACACCAATGGGGACGGTAGGACATTCTGCTCCAGTTATACTGCGATTCACAGCTTAAAAAGAAACCAAAGCAGTAAATACATACAATCTTTAACGTGACTCTAGAAGTTTTAGTTAGCATGTTTATTTTCAACTATTGATCTTATCTCTATTTATAGAGCTGGGACTATGAGACTCTGCAGAAATACTTCCTGAGGTGCCCAAATCATTGTCAATAGAATTAGTAGGAACAGAACTTCTCCCTATTGTAATAGAGAGAGAAAATAAAAAGAAAAAAAGAGAGAGAGACAAAGAAATAAAATGTCAAAAGCTTATTGCCTTTCTTTTTTTGCCCCCCAATGGCTGGAATTGTTTCAGCCACTTTGGCTGGAAACCTTTTCCTCCTCATCAATTTGCCTCTGTAGATTTTTCACTGCTGGCAATTAGCAAGCAGAAGAAATCCTGCTGAGCAGACCAAGTTAAAAGGGGACTTAAGAATGACTGTGCCCGGGAAACAAGCAGCCAATCTGGAGCAGCAGACATCCAGATTTCAAATACACACATTAGAGAGATGAACAGCCAGAGCAACCTCCCCTCTTAATGCCTTTTATCAGGGTCTCCAATCTGCTCACAGCAGCTTGTAGTCCAAAACTTAGTCCACTTCAATGGTCTCAGAAAGAAAATTACTAGGATTCCAGCATTCCTTGTACCCCCAAAATAGAACAATTTAGTTAATAGCTTTGCTACGTCTGGATAATAACCAAATGGCACTTTTTACATCCAAAACATTTCAGTCTGGCATCTTCCAGGAAGCCCTGATGTCTACAGATGAAAAGTGAAACATTTACACAGGAGGAAAGCTCTGCCTGCTGCCCAGATTTCATCTGTAACATGAAGAAACTGAAGGTGTTTTCAGTGATTTCAGTATGTCAGGGCAGTCAGTGTTATGTGCCTTGTTTATCAGGAGGAAAATAATCTCATAACTATGGATCATCTTGAGATCTTTCCTTGAGATCATCAAAGCTGTAGAAACACAAGGCAATGGAGGACAAAATATTCCTCAAACACAATGCTATTACAACTGCTCTTGCAGAAAATGCGGTTTTGAACTTGTAGAGATCTTCTTAGTGTCCCTATTCATGAGACCTGTGTGGTGTTTCAGCAGTGTGAACACAGAGACAACGGCTTTAGGTAAATTATCTTCAAAACATTGTCAGAACACTATTAAATAAAAGATGGCTTTTCAAACAGAATGTAAGATGTCACATAATATATTATCATTAAATAACTTTTGAGGGAAAACAAAAGCAGAGACGCAAAACTCTCTCTAGGAGTATTCACTGCTCACAAACAAAATCTGAAAATGCAGAAAGCATTTCAAAACCCAATTAATTTCACAGCTTCCAGCATTTTAAATAAATAAATAAATGAATCTGATGGACTGAATCTTGTGGTTCTAACTTCACTGCTCTCTGTACATTTCAGGAGCATAACAAGACCAACCAAAATTAATCCTGCCTATTAAAGGTTGGATCCTTTGAGCACATTTTTGGCTGAACATCTTTCTCGCATTTCATCCTGAATTACATCTTTTTCCTCCCTATAGTTTCATATGATCTCACTTGTCTGATCATGCTGATTAAAGACCAGCAAACACATACCAGCATTCTGCCCTCACTCCTGCAGTCATCTTCCACTGCAGGAGGAATGAAACAGTATGCCTGTGAGACACCCTGGTTTTGTCTTAGCTGTCCTACACTGGAAGGAGGTAATCACTGGTTGCAGGCAGGCAGTTTATCTGCCTGCTTGCACAAAGCTCACCAAAGCTAGGAGATATAGATGCACCATTTGAGAGCCAGTTTCAATACAGTTAGGTGATGAATGCTTGTAATGGAGGGGGATGCAGACTATACTCTGAGCAGTCAACCTGTTTTAGAGCATGTACCTCCTGAATAGCCAGAAGGGGGTGTCCATGTATAGTGTAACCTGGACACCCTTCCTCCACATCACATACTCTAATGATACATCAGTGGGATTTGCAGCCTTTGCCACTTCAGTAATAAGCACAGAATTCTGTCTTCAGGTGATGTAATCTTGGGGCACCAGGTCAGTCAACCTTCATATTAATTCTTTGCTCCTTATTTCAGTTGTGAGCAATTAGACTGAGAACATGTGTAAAAGATTGAGAACATTTGTTCCCAGATTACTTTCTTGGCAATTTTTTATGGCTTTATATAGCACTTTATCTGTGTTTCCATCATTTCTTTTGGGGAATCAACAATGCAATTTGGCCATTTATGAATGACAGATGTGTTGAGATATATGCTCTTAGACTGCTGTATTTTAACATTCTAAATAACTAGTCAAGTTAATTTTACAATTAAAGCACAGCTATATGTTTAAATTACAAATTAAACCACACTACTTTAAGCCTGCAATAAGGAGACAATGCTGCTTCCGAAGTACTGTTTAGCAGTGACTCCAGTATCCAATTGCTTTGTAAAGTTTGAGTACTCAGAAGTATCTTTTCTCAGGTTTTCAAAGACAGGAAATGTTAACTACTTCAATTAAATCAAATCAGCTCACACAACATCCCCCACAATCATCTCCATATCATGGAGAACTTTTTTGCACAATAGCAGTTCCAAAGGAGTATTTGCTGCACATTTTTGGATTTGGCTGTTCATTCATCTGAAACTCTCAGAAAACTCCACTGGAGAGGGAATGGTATGTTGAACAGGAAGAAACTCCTGTTAAATGGTGCAAGGTTTGTCCTAGTTTTAATTATTTGGGTTTTTTCCCTGACTCTGTTGGAGATAATAAGAAATTAGCTTGGTTTTGTTTTTGCTTTGTGCATGCCAAATACAAAGAGGCTGAAGCAGTCAGGGGATATGATATTAAAAGCCAAATTACAATAGAAAATCACAACCAATGGTTCTTTAGAGCAGCCCAAAATTAAAAGCAAATAGCAAAATTATTCCTTTGGGGTCTTTCATTTGGTGGAGTACTACAATACATTCATAGATTTATGCACAATAATGGATTCACTGAAATTGAAGTACAATTAGGGCCATGCCTAATAGCATTAAACTGAATTCTACATTAAACATATACATATATAAAAATGTGTCCTCAGAAAGAGGCATGCCAAAATTTAGTTGTACATAACTATATATATATATATATATATTGGCATTCATATACAATTAAATATGCTGGTCTCAAGTATTACAGTAGGACAAGTAAGATATCTCATGTTTCCCTCTTGTCAGCACTTCCCAAGAATTTCCCTTTCTATCATCCTTTCTTTCCCTCCAGTGGGAAATTTCCTTTGCATTAAAAGCAACTTATTGCTGCAAATGTAAAATACAATCCTATGAAGCCCCAAAGAAAACATACTTCCTTTAATTAAAGCTGAACCCCATTGCTGATTTGTTGTTAAGTGACAAAAATGTAGATTTATTTATTTAATAGGACATGGAGAGACAAATTTTCCTCTTTTCTTCCTCTGGGAAGTGTTTTATTGTTTGCTTCCTTTCTCTTGCCTGCTTGCTGTGTAATTTAAGACTGATGCCTCCCTGTGGGAAACAAAACTTGATCAGAGAACAGCCTGCACTGCCACCTAAACAAATTATGTTTTAGTCACTGCTGATGTTGGCTCTGTCATAATGGAAATGTATAATTAATGCCTTTGCTTTTACTGCTTTTGGAAAGCAGTAAAATCTGAAACTGGTTCAAGAGGAGGAATTTTAGGCCTGCACCCTTTCCCTTACCACAATGGATCGCTATAGCTGCCTCTAAAAATGAATTATTTGGTCCCTGATTGCTACAGTTATTTATGCAATCTACAGTTGAGACAATTTATTATTAAATAATAAAAATCTGCTGTGGAGTAAGAATTTGGCAAGGGATAATAGGAGAGAAAACTCAGTAACACAGGTGAAATCCTGTATTTCTCCTTTTAGAGGAGCTTGAAAAGATTAAGCTATTTCCATTAGTTTCCTGCAGAGTTGCAAGCAGTGATAATAGACATGTGCTAATTTCACTACTGCATTGTGCTATGAAGCAGGATTTTAGATCATCTTTCACCTGTGACATGACTCCAAATATCCCCAATTAACAGCTTTTATTTTCAGTTTTTGTTGTTGAATTTATAGCAATGGCTAAACATCTGGTATTATGACTGCAAATAGTCTCCATCTTCTCACCTCTGGGATGCAGTGTAGCTTTAGACTATTTATACTTTGATCTAAATTTCTAAATGACTAAATTATTCTGCTGTAATAGGTCCTAAGTGACGTTAAATGGATGGTCTTGGCTTTTTTATTCCCACCCCCTCACCCCCACCCCTCCAAATGGACAGCTCTCTCACCTCTTTTAGCTACTGCACTGCATGAAAAGCACAGCATAATGAAATAACAGCAATACCATTTTCAGGACTTAAATAACCTTTGATTTCTACCAAATTGTGTAGAAGTCAAGAAATAGCAAAGGCACTGAATGCAGTAACTGTTCTTGAGGCACATTCTCGTGTCACAAATAAATCAACATTTTTAGTCAAGGTTATTATCCACATGTCTGAAGCTGTAGAGGAATCAGAGTGAGGAAAGGAAAGTATCCATCCTCAAAGAGTCATGATCTAGACAGGTTTAAAGCATAGATGAAATGAGCTTGGCTTCCAAAATCACACTGCTTTCTGTATGCCATTTCCATGTAAGATATTCATAAGTATCATTCCCATACCTTTTCTTATTTCCCCAAATGTTACATTTTCAATCACTATCCACGTAAGGTTCACAATTATCATCATCATCATCATCCTATTTTACAGAAGAGAAAAAGGGTGCAGGGGTTAAGTCATTTGCTGGACTCCTTACATAAGTGTGGGTTTTTTTGTCATAGTCAGAAATAGATGAGAAGAGGTTGTAAAACAAAGGACTTGAGCTGATGTAAATTAGGTTACTTACTCTGGAAGCCCTAAATAGCTAAGATGAATTCAGACAAGTCTTAAATCTGTCCTCATATTTTCTGACTTTTGCAACTGAATCATTGAAGTACTCTTACTCTATTTCAAATCCAAAGAGGCAGCCAGATAGATTTGCTACATGTGACACTGTTCACTGATGTGTACGAAATGATGAAACTTGTACCAAAAAGTCTGACACAAGTTCAAGCTAGCAATAATGCTCCCTAAAGAGAACTCAATCTAAAACAGTATCTCCTTTTTAAATGCAAAGAAATCATTTTGAGACGTAAAGTTTAGGGAAAGTCAGTAATTTTTAGAGGAATCCAAAATCCACCAAAACTTTTCTTGTCTTCTGAATCTGAAATTGCCTTTTATTTTTTTTTCCCCTTGTGAAAACTTTCCTTCATTTCCCTCTGGCTTTTTATTATTCTACTTTTTGTTTATGGAATAGAATCTCCAGAGAAAGCAGCTGAGACAAAAGAAGAACGGAATAGAAGAAGAGACATCTTGTTGCCAGCCTTATTAAAAGAAGCCCAGATTATCTAAAGTTACAGGCCAATGGCAAATTAACTTTCACACCACCAGTAAGTTGGATTCCAGTCACTGTACAGGACATCATCTTCTATTCAGTCATTCAGGTAACAGGAGCCTGGGAACAGGCTTAGATGCTTGCTCTGGCACAGTGCTGATATGCTTTGGGGTGGGGAGGAAGTGGGACCACCTCTGCCAACCACAGCAAACCTGTTTGTCCCAGTACCTCCAGTTTTCCCACTTTCAGTTGGTGTGAGTCAACTAGTTTCATTTCTGTGTCAGTTGTCAAAGACTGATTTATAGGGTACATACACAGCTGCAAATGGGTCAAGCCTTTTGGCTGGTGACATAAGTCCTTTGGGGCATCTGTGTCTACAAACATCCGTGTGAGGCACTCAGTGGGCAGGACAGCTGTGATCTGGATATTTCTTGCAGACCTGTTTCAATAGCTCACACACTGAGAGGGCTAAGGTGGGTTGTTCTTGCCCAGCAAGACAGTATAAACCCTGCCTAATGCCTCTTTTCCCTTCTGCAAGAGTAAACAGGTTGGTGGAAATGAAGCTATTTATAGTCTGATGTGTCTGGAGACAACGAGACCACAAGTCATATTAAAGTACAGAGAAGGCCACTTGGCCCATGCTGCTTTCCTTATTAAAATTCTCTCTTTGTTTCTACTCACACATCACCTCAGTTGGCTGCTTCCTCTGAAATAAGTAGCAATAAACAGGTATCGGAACACATGGAAAAGGCTTAAGAGGATGGCCTGCCACAAGCTGAGAGTTTCAGGTTGTCAATGATGATTTCCTCATAGCAGAAACTTCATGGTCATTAGCTATTCAGCATGGCAGAGGGAACTGCATCTCCGAGCCTTCAGCATTAATAACATTTTGGGAACTAAAGTTTCCAGAACATGGGAACATTCCACTGAGCACTGAAAAAAACAACAGAGGTGCTGTGAGTTGAAACAACAATGGCTGCGAGAATCACTCATCACCATCAGAAACACTGTACCAGCACCTATAGGAAAGGACTGGCAGCTGTGCTGGGGTCATCTCTCTCGCTACCCCCAGCACAACACTACAGCAGCAAGAAAACAAACAAACCTAATAACGATATGCAAATATGTATCCGCAAGCAGAGGAGAAAAAGGCCAAAGTCACTCTGAGCGTTCAAGTAATTGGGAAGCACACAATGCCCCTAGGTAACCAGTTTTTTCTGAAAATCTATTACTGGAAATCCTCTTTGCTAAACTGAACAGTCTGACATGGGATTCCTTACACACATCACCGCAGGCAGGTGAATGTAGGAATCCCTCTGGGGTATTCATAGCGTTGCCAACAGATATCCCTGCGTTAACCTCCCTCCCAGGCAGCTATTTTTGGTTGCCTCCTTAGTCTGCAGACGCTAAGGGTATAATTTATTTTAATTATTTGTTTTCAAGTTGAATGGTTACAGACTCTGAACAAGAAATATCATTAGGCCACAGCATCTCAAATGGCATTGTAGAGAGGCTATTCATTCTGTAGGCATGCCAACAAATGTTAGCACTGTTGTTTAATATATTGATACACTGAAGATATTGATTTATAAAGGTATCACACCAACTTACATAACAATAAAATGTATTCTGTAATGTTGTGGCAGAGATCCTGAGGTAACAGCATTATCAAATGAGAAAAAAAAATACAGAGAGAGGTAGGAATACCATGGCACATTTATCATTTATATACCTTGTGAGGTTAGGACCCTTATCTTTCTCATAGTTGTTTCACTCGAGCAGTGTAAGGATAAATGGATTACACTGTACCTTTGTCTTCACAGTTATGCATTGTGCCATCTTTCACTCACTGTGGGCAAAAGCAGAAACAGAATTATGTTACAACAATCTGTCTTTCTTCCACATTAGGTTCTATCTTCCTCCTCATATGTACTGCAGCACCTGCCATAAATTGCTTAATGTATGTTTTAGCTGAATTTGCATCTATACATTATCCAAATAGGTAGTTCAGAAAGTTATGCTTCAATGGAAGTGGAGAGTAGTGTCACTGGAGAGAAGGAAATTAAGCTGAAATAAAAATATTGCAAGTGGAGAATTGGGATTAGAACCTCAAGATGATTGTGCAGAATCACTGTGAGGCTCCTTTATTATTTTATAATTAGAAGGAAAGCACGGACTCGAAAGTTAGGACAGGAAGAGGGGGGGAAAGCGGCTAAGAGCATTAGCAGCTGTCTCAGAAGACCAATGCCAGTGAGAGCACCTTCTGCTGTGCCCTCTGCTTCCCGCTGCTAGAGGCAACCGCTGCACTGCCTTTCCTTCCACAGGGCAGGCTGCATGTTCCACAGTGGAGCATTTGCGAAAGGCAGCGTGACAAAGAGCCACCCAGCCAGGGAGCTAGGCAAGGGAGTTAGGGGTTTCCACTCTCGTCAGCTTACACATGGGAGGCCCTAATATAGACTACTGGGTTGTTTTAGTGTGATACATAAAGCCTTATTTTCCTTTCTATTTATGTACAGGAAAAGGTTTTCTGGTCATGGAGTGGAAATGATGTGTTCAGTGCCCATTACTGCCCGAAAGGCCAGTGGATCTCTTTTTCCTTGTAACACTACTGTCTATCAGTGTAACATTTTCCACCTGAATCCCTAATGAAGCTTTCAAAATTAAGTGAACAAAACTTTACAGCATTTTTCTAAAATATTCACAACCCTAATTTTGTAAACACATTCCATCATTCCGCTGAGTTCAGCCTGAGCCCTACACCTGTCTTGTCTTCAAACACAGACCAAAATTTGAGATGATGGTTGCCTCGTGGGAAATGCCCCTTACATCAGAGTCTATTTTCATCCTTAATTTGTGTCTAATGCCACCACAGTCTTGTTTTCATTCACAGAAGCCAAAGTGCTTAATTTCACACTGAAAAAAAAGCCTCTTCAGTGGTTTTGCCTCTCTTGTCCTGCATTCTGTCAATGAGCAGCTCAGCTCTAAGGAATATCGCTGCAGGCCACTCCAAATGATTCAGAGAGACCCTTTATATCATAGCCAACACCAGATGAAGAATTGGATCCCCTGGGATCCAGATATTACTCAGTTCAGCTGAAGCCATTCTCACTTGGTTTGTCTGGGAGTGATTTTGCATTTTAATATTTAATAATTCTCTAATCCATCTGAAATGGGGGAGGGAAAACAAACAAAACAGAATCCCTCTGCAGCTTCTTTCTGCTTTATTTGTTTTCCCTCTTTTTTTCCCCTTAAATTCTGTATTTCTCTAATTTTAGATGCTATTGGTTGCATATATCAGTACGTCCTTGCTGTACTTTGAATGGTTAGGAATTTGCACAGCATTATTTTCTATGACCTTAATTTACTAAGAAAATCTTCTGTAAAGGTAGCTTTTACATTTCATTGAAAGGTACAAGCAGGCAGAAGTGATCAAAGTAGAATTAGGTTTCCCCCTGCATCTTCCAATTCCCCTTCTATTTCACCTCATCCTTCTTGTAATCTAAATTCTCTGTGCCACTTCTTCCTATTGTAAGTTCTTTCATTTCTCTACCACACTGTGTCCTACTGTGGCGTAGTTTATGTATATTCCTTGTAGAGATAGGTGTATACTACTGAAACTCCCTCAGAACCATGAAACATGCTCTTTATTTTAAAAGCAGTCTTATCTCAGCTGCATAAAGAAAAATATTAACTTCAGTTAAAAGCTGCTCTGTGACAAAAAGTTTTGCCTCTATATGCATGAACCAGGGAGAATACGCCAAAACCTTGGCAGGTAGCCATTTTTGCCAGTAGTTTAAAAACAAAGCCAGCAATGAAATATAGATACCAAGGGGGAAGCTGAAAAAGGGGGACAGGACAAAAGTGATTTGCTTCAATCTTCACAACTTCAGAGCCTGAGAAATCTGTGCAAACTGAGCCTGCACGTTGCACACAAGTACATGTAATCTGAAGAGCTGAAATGGAGGGGATTAGTGTACTGCCAGTTCCAGCAGATACTAGCAGCCTGAGTGTGTTTTCAGGGTATTGGTGGGCAGCAGCAGATGGTGGTCATTTCCCTGGTAGGCCCTATCTGGGATAATTACCAGACACAGTTCCAAGGTTTATGATATTATAACCCTCTCTTTCATTTCTCATTCACTGCATGGGGAAAGTATGGCCCTTTTAACTCCCTTCTTATTGATTTTCTACGAGTGTAACAGCTTTGCCTTCAGTGATGTTGAAATGATTCAGTGGTGAAGTTAAACAAAACCCACAACTTTTAAGTTGTATTTTAAGAAATAAAAAGAAATAAAGAAATAAACCCCACCACCAAGTAATCTTAACACTGTTCTTATTTTTTGCATTTTGAAAATAAGTAGACTTATGATGATTAATGAAACAAAAGGCAATAGTTCCTAGCAGAATGTGCTGCATTGGGTGCTGGCAGAATTTAGTACCATTCATTGCCTTTTAAAAATTGCTGATACTTAAGATGACTCTGAAATACATTACCCTGTGAACTCACTATATCTACCAGACTAGTAAGGAGGAGAGGGCAGGGCTGGAAAGGGTTACTCTGAGAGGCAGCACAAACTCTATCCTTGAAAATTCTTCAGACACCAACAGACAAATCCCTGGATGGCCTGATCTGGGTTTGGTGACAGTCACAGATTGAGAAGAATGCTCCACATGGTGACCTCCTTTTCAACCAGCATTTCTAGTATTCTCTTCTATGTTTTCTTTCATTTTTGTGTGCATTTCTTTGATGACTAAACAAGCTTTTAAGAATTGGCTCTTTGCCCTTTCCTTCAAGTGTCAATGCAACTGGTAACACACTTGACTATGGAATTATTTTTTTTTAGAAGCCAAGACTGGCAAATGTTACAAAATAAATAATATAAAAATATATGGAATGGCAGTGGTAAATATTTACCCATCACAAGTTCATTTATTCTTTTGGTTTTTAACTAGATATTAGCAGGCCAAAGCCAACCACAACAACACAGAAGCTGCTGAAAGATAGCCCAAGGGGAAAGAGACATGCTCAGAGCTTCCACCTTCTACATCTCTAAGGTATTTGGTTCCTAATAGGAAAGCATAGGAGTGCTTCATTTGTCTCACATAGAGGATTGAGAAATGTGATTTCAACTGTAGCTGATGGCAAGAAAGCAATACATTATGGGGTGCAAGTTAATGACTGCAGCTTGGCAGAACTGGAAAAATACAGGAAAGCTGAGGTAAAGAGGGGAATTGTTAAAGACAACAGAATAAAAGAGTAACCATAGAATTGTTCTGGAAAAGACCTCTAAGATCATCATGTTCAGTTATCAGCATAACACCACCATGGTCATTAAGACTATCAAATGGATGATTAGAGTAATTCAGGCATCATTTGTACATCTAGTTGTAAACCAAACAAAGGGTTAACACCTAGACCAAGCTGTTTATGAAGCATATGATATATTGCCATGCTGTGAACCCTTTACTGTATTGCTCCTAATTGTCTTTCAGGTATGGAGAAACTACCATCTCACACGTTATTGTGGGGTGGTAAAAAGCAGTTTGTGTTTTGTAGAAGCTAGTAGAGAAAGTAAAAAAAGTCCCTGTCCTCTATCTTAGAGTCTCCAAGATGTTCTTAGGGAGTCCTGTCACATTGACCTCCCCTGGTGATTCCCTTCAGATCTTGCCAGAACTGCTCTCAGGCAAGCTCAAAACCAAGAAGAAAATGAAAACTGACCGAAGATAGCCTTCCTAGAAGTAAATATATTGCCTCAGTGCAGCTCCTATCCTTTACTGTCCCCGAGTAATAAGCAACTTGTCCTGAAGTTGGCTTGTGAAGCACTGTAAGAAAATGAAAATGGGGTAAGATACTAATATTTCTTGAAACAAGGAGCTGGGATCATTCCTGCCCTCTGATTAATCCCTCATGCACTGCTCCAGTCCATTAGAGACATAAAGGTGCCTTTAACAGGCCTCTGAGCAAAGTGCTTTATGCAACATATTCCCTGTCCTTGACACAGAGACGGAGTATCTTAAGCTGTGTCTCCGGCTAGCACGAAGTATTCAGAAACACAGCAATGCCTCCAGAGAGCTCTTTCTGCCAAGAGAAATTAGAGCAGCTCATGGTTACTCTAACTTAAGGGGAAGCCAAGCTGTGCCCGGCCTCTGAGTGGAAAAGGTGCACGGAGAAGCCAGGGCAGGAGCTGCCCAGTTCTGTCCTCCTGGGACTGTAAGTGCATCCTGCTGGTCCCAGCAGTCACTGCAACACAGAAGGAGGGTCAGTCCCTGTTTCAAAACTACAGAAAATTCTTGTGCTCATACAATATAGACACATTGTTGAGTTAGATTGCATTAACAAGTAACTGAACTGTCAGTTGTTTCATGCAAAGAGGGCTGCTCTGCAAAACAGAGAACAAGACCTTACCAAGCAAATTAGAGAAGGGGATAGATGTATCAAATACACTTTCTTTTCTGAGTAAGAATGCACTGACTAACGGCACTGCTAGACTGCTGCTTTACACTAAGCTGCAACTGGCTAACTTTTTACAAGAGGGTTTCAAACACAAGCGGTATAAACACTTCTGTGGGTGCTACATAGATTTTGAAGTGCATACACTGTAAGAAATGATCTTGTATGATCTTCTCTGTTACTTTATTATTGTTTTATAAGTGATGGAAGCAGTCATTTTTGTATTAAAGGTCAGCCCATTCTCTCAAATATAACGAACCCTGCAATGAATCTACAGCCATGTGGCTGCAGAGGGAAGTAGGAAGATCTAAAACAGAATAGATGACTGGAAAAGACAATTCAAGAACATTAACGTAGTCAGAAAGCTGGAGAAAAGGGGAAGGAATAAATGAAGGAAAAGAAGATTTCTCTGTAGTACTTTTATTGGAGTGCTATCAAAAATTACCTTGTTAACAGCATCAGTTCCTCATGTTCCCCAGCATAAGAACTAATAAAAACACTTAAGACTTACAGACCTGGCATGTTTTGCTTCAGCAGTGTATGTTGGCATTATTCCAGTCTGGCACACCATGCTTTTATGGTAAGCATCTTGTTAATTCAGAATATTTGAGTAACAATATTATTTTCCTTCAGTAATTTACCAAATATTCCATCAGTGTCATATTTCTCTGGGGGATATTTCCCTTAAAAGTACTCTTTTACACCAAAACACTCAGAATTGCAAACAGTGAAACTTTAAACTGGTGGGAATCTGCTCATCTCTGACATCCACAATTTTCTTGAATTTAGGATATATGTATTTCTGCCATACTGTATGGTTACAGAGGAGCTCTTTCAGAAACAATTTTCCAATTGAAGCTGGAAGCCAATGTCAGGAACTTGGTAAGTGTTACTGTTTATGCAACTGAAATGCCTGTTGAATAAATGGTTCTCTGCAGTGCTGTTACACTTGTCTATTTCTGAATGCCAACTATGGTATTTTCTAAAGTATATACCCTTGTGGTATCTAATCACTGACAGTCAAACACTTCACTTAGGTATGGTTCCAGCAGTGCATAGGAGCCATAAAGAAAACTTAATGAGCTACCTGGGGTTTGCCTATAATAGAGGAACATGCATGTGGCATATAGCTGCTTGGTGCTAATTCTGAAAGGTTTAAAAAAAAAAAGAAAGGAGGTGTAAAATCTACTGCAGGAAAGTCACCAATGGGAAAAAACTATGAACTTACAGCAAACCTTTTAAAGGAGATAACCTGGAGATTAATGAAGAGATGAAATGTCAGAAAATGTCTGCATTTATATTACTTCTTTCATAAGGAGTATGGCTAACAGAGTTCTTCCTATAAATTTATGACTTATATCCTTTTAGCCTTTGCCCCTCTCTAGAGTAATTCTAGTTGTTCTCTACACATTCCAATATCTCTCTCATGTTTTTAATTCTAAGTCCTTCCCACAGATCCCCTAAACTCCTCCTGTTGTTCTCCCAAAACCTATTAAGAAAGAAAAAACAGCCATGGCTGATGCTGAGCCACAGATATTTTGAGTTACTCATCTAGCATATGGACAAAACAGGCCAGCTCAAGCTCTGCTTAATTTTTCTCCTAAACCTCATCACTGACATAATGGGTTGGACACAATGATCTTGAAGGTCTCTTCCAACCTATTCTATTCTATTCTATTCTATTCTATTCTATTCTATTCTATTCTATTCTATTCTATTCTATTCCGTTCCGTTCCGTTCCGTTCCATTCCGTTCCATTCCGTTCCATTCCATTCCATTCCCTTCCCCATCTTCAAGATAGTAATTGCAAATTGTAGGCAGTTCAAACCTCTCTGAGGTTTGAAAAACACTTTTATCTCAAAATCAGCTTAAAAAATTACTTGGGGGAAGAGAAGGGCATTTGCAGAAGGGGAAAAAAAACCCTAATTCCAGATGATCAGGATAAATAAGCATAAATAAAAATAAGAAACCAACTAGAAGTAAGAACCAAGAAATCTGGTTATTAGAGTAACTTTGAGGTATAGACAGGGCCGTTCCTGAACAGTGACACATTGAGAGTTCAGTATTTCTAACACAAATGTTTTGCTTCATGCTGTTCCCATCCTTTCCTTGTTGTCGATCTCACTTTCAAAGTAGCATCACACCCACTTTAAGACACACATGGCAATAGCCATGCAGCCTAATTAAGAGGCACTGTTGTACCAAGCCACATGGGCTGACCTAGCTTGCAGAGAAAGAGCATAAATTCACAGCCACTTGATACATCTGAAAAGGGAACACTTCACTGTTTCTAAGCCTGAGTACACACTGGGCTTCCTCCAACCAACTCAGAGTGGGTCAAAACGTGGCTGTGTACCATCTTCACAATCCTTGATTTTTATGGGTAGGAAAGCCAGTATGGTGTGCCAGGTGCCCAAGAAAGCCACTCTATCACTCCCCTTCTTAGATGGACAGGGGAAAAGGAAAATAAAATGATAAAAGCAGTTTAATAGGGAAAAAGTGAAAGCAAATGATGCATGTAGATTCCACAGCAAAGATGTTATTCTCTATTCATCAGAAGACTATGTCTGGCAGGTACTTGAGAAGCAGGGCTCCAATACTCTTGCAGCTGCTCAGGAGGACACATGCCATTAAAGAATGCCCCCACACTTCCTTCTTTCTCTTCGCTTTCTTATCTGAGCTGACATCATTAAGCTTTGGTCACTTTGGGTCAGCTGGCCCAGCTATGTCCCCTCCCAGTATCTTGCCCATCCCTCAGCCTACTGTTAAGGGGCAAATGTCAGAAAAGCACAGCTTTGGGGCCATGCTAGCACTGCTCAGCAGTAACCCAAGCACTGGTGTGCTATCAACACTCTTCCACTGCAAAACACAGCACTGCTATGGGGAAAGCTAACTCCACCTCAGCCAAACCCAATACACCCATGTGTGTACACAAGTCTGTTCAATGAAGCCTCTGAACTGCACTCCTACTTAAACCTAACTTTAAACTGTCTAATTTTGACGTATACAGTCAGAATAATCATTCCTTTAGAAGCATTTAAGGCTCCTCCAGACTTCTACTTTTGGAGTAATATTAATTTTCATTTTATAAACAAGATATTCTTTTTCTTCTCTCTTTGCAAGGTCCTTCTATTTTATTATCTTTTCTCTATCCAAAAATGCAATAAACAGGTAAACATGAGATGCTTCATAATAATTTCTTTAAAGTCTAAATGCTTTAAGATCAGACAGGGAAGGATATGTATATTTTATGAAGTTTGCAAACATCACATTAGATACTCTCTGATCAAAATATGTTGTGCTTTATGCTGGGAATATTTGGGGTGGAGCATTTGCTATTATTTCAGATGTACTCTTGAACTTTCTTACTTAAATTGAGATTTACATTCTCCAGTACCATAGGCTTTCTTATTTCATTGATGAGTGGTATCAGCTACCTTCCAACTGGTTTACCAACAAGCCATGAATTATAACCACAAATAGCAGTTCTCACCTAGGATCTATTTTGATCAATCATCAGGAGAAGCTTGGAGATTTGAGGCCACTTGGTCACTATGCAACATTTCCCTACTAAGTAAAGCAAGGAGAAAAAAAATACCTAATCATTAAAAAAATAACTTTAGATAGATGCAATCATTTGGAGAGAAACAAGTACATCCTGCAAATTCAAAGGGAGACAAGTAGAAACATAATGCTTTTACAAGCTCAGAAATATTTTGTGAAACTGCTGTAGTTTGGACTAATCAATAAAAGAAGTTTCTGCTGTTCCAGTAAAATATAAGCATGCCATTGTTCAGTCAATGCAGAATTATTACTCACACTGTATCAAGAATACCAGAATCACAGAATCACCAAGGTTGGAAGAGACCTCAAAGATCATCACAGACCTCACCACAGACCTCATGACTGCTGGACCATGGCACCAAGTGCCACATCCAATCCCCTCTTCAACACCTCCAGGGATGGTGACTCCACCACCTCCCTGGGCAGCACATTCCAATGGCTAACAACTCCCTCTGGGAAGAACTTTCTCCTCACCTTGAGCTTAAACTTCCCCTGGTGCAGTTTGAGACTGTGTCTTTTTGTTCTGGTCCTGGTTGCCTGGGGGAAGAGACCAACCCCCTCCTGGCTACAATCACCTTTCAGGTAGTTGTAGAGAGCAATAAGGTCTCCCCTGTGCCTCCTCTTCAGGCTAAACAACCCCAGCTCCCTCAGCCTCTCCTCATAGGGCTCGTGCTTGAGGACTCTCCCCAGCCTCATTGCCCTTCTCTGGACGTGTTCAAGTGTCTGAATGTCCTTCTTAAATTGAGGGACCCAGAACTAGACACAGGACTCAATGTGTGGCCTTGTTTTTTCGCTTTGCTCTTGAAGTTTTTTTCATAATCAAGTTTCCAAGTCATATTTGTCTCAAAAATGCATGCTTAGCCAAAGTCTTCCCTAATTTAAAGGACATTCCTTTTCTCTCCAATAAAAATGTGGCATTCCAGCCTGTCCTTAACTTTGGAAAAAAAAAATCATTAAAAAAAAAATAAGAAGAAAAGCAGGACTGTGTATGGTGTTTTCCAAATCTGAATCTAAAAAATGACTAACAGGAGTCAAGAAGAATCCATAAAGACTGCAGAAACACAGATTCTCAAAGACAGATGGTATCAGACAGATTAAGCAAGAAGTCAAAAGTTAATCAAATAATCTCATTTACCTTTGTTGATGAGCAATCCTAAGTCCTACCAGAAAAATCTATGTGGCATTTGGAAACGTTGCCAGCTTCTTAAAAATGACCATAAAATGTGTTATGATTTTCACACAGATACATGTGTGAAGAATGTTCAGCAAAATCTGAACCCAACCATTCTTAACAGAGACTCTGAAGATGCCACACACCCCCCCCCCCAATCCATTTTTTTTGACCTTCATTTGCCCTGAAAAACATGCAAGATACGCATAATAATTTAGCTGGTTATGGTAGATTTTTGTGATACACTTTAGCTCCTTTCACTGACAAATCTTAAAGATTTACAGTACCTCATTTCTTCCTTGTGTAGATGATTTCTGAATTCTCAGCAGCGCTACACTTATGACTCACTCCTGAACACAGAAGCAGAAACGATGCACAGCCAAAGAAGCAGGAATGTCGCTTCTAGTTCCCTTCCAGGTATTGAGCCTGGGAAAAGCAGAGAACTGCATGATGTTTCTTTCCTGAAATAAGCGGTGTTACTGGGTTTGCCCAAAGCAAATCTTTATGCTGGCACTGCCAGGACCCTTTCCCATGGGGATCACGGACCTCTTCTATCTTGAACATCATTTTAGGATCATGTGATAACCTGATCAGGTTAGGCTATCTTTAAGATCTTAAAGATAGACATACAGTGGCAACTATGGTTTTGTCCAGTGAATAATTGCACTGATGTCCAATATGGGTGAGATTATTCAGTCTCATATATCTTTTAAAGTTGCTGTGGTTTAATTTCTCTATTTTCACAAAACAGGCTGCTCAGACAAGAGCTTCCCATACCGGTACATGTATCAATATCTAAAATTGAGCTCAATTACCCATTTTCATTAACTTCCTTCAGCTTTCAGAAAGGAGTTGTTTCAAAATGCTAACGAGATACTACACTTTATAGGGCTTGTCCTCTCTTTGTACACACTTGAGATAGTAAGGTTAGAGTCACCAGCAGGACTTTGCATTCTTGTGACAGAGGCAGACTGTCCTCTGACTTGTTCATGCACTATGGAGAGGAAGCGACAAGAAGGATCTTTCCCTCTGTGTCTTGTTTTCTATTACATCCTTACTCACTGCTCTTGCATTAATGGCCTTGTTCGGTTCAACAAGATTTTTATGCATGTGTTTCATTGTTGTTAAGTCTTACAGCATGAGGAGGTAGCAAATCCTTTTTTTCAGGAGATGTGTTGAATGAATACTCTTTAGGGAATAAAAGCAGGTCAGCTATTTCAGTAGGCAGCATCTCCAGATGTAATTCCTCTATGAATTATATACACAGATATAAACTAGCAGACACTCTTAACTGAACTGGCATTTGTAAAAGAAGAGGCAGCAAACTGAAGAAGCTCACTTTCTATAGCAACAATCCTACATGACTTGTAGCTGTCTTGTAAAGGTGAACTTAATTTAACTCCTGAAAAAAAAGGTCTTGTAGAGATTGAATTCATTTAACTCCTGAAAAAAAAAAACCCAAAGTTTTACTTTGATTTCAGCAGATTTGGTTACTCTGATTTTATAAGTCATGGCACATATACCATTCTTTTCAGAGAACAGCATAAATAATAACTGGCAGGATGGTTTAATTATGAACTGAGAAACTGTCCTGTATGATGTGTGAATTACAAAAAGTGTCACATTGATCTAAACTAATGATGGTCTCCTATAATACAGGAAACAGTAAAGATGGAGTCTCAAATAAATTAAACATATGCCTTAGAAATCCTGCAACAGATAAAATAGGTTTATTTCAGTTGCCAGAGAGATAAATATGGTGCAGAATACCTGTGCAAACAGAAACATAGTCCATAAAATTTACTAATAGTTAAATAGTCATTTATCAAAGAAAAATAGAGACAAGGAACTATAATTACATCACCTGCATCTCTTTTTCAGTGCTAGACTTCAATGCCCACTGATGACAACCAGCATTTTGTGAACTTAGCTGTTTATCTTGGCTGCGGAGATAACAATCTAGTCCTCTGAAAGTAATCAGAAAGTTTTCATCAGACTTGAACAGTGATGTATAAGGAGTAATTCTGGAGGATATTATGTCCTGTGGGCACACTTTTCCCTTACAGTTTCTCAAAGTTTATTTTCAGTCTAAGGTTATTTGCTACTGCTTTATACCAGCAATACTGCATTTTCCAGTCAGACTGCCTATGGAAGCAACAGAAGGGTAGAACTGCAGACTTCTCCTCCAGCTACCTCCCACCCATAGATTCAGCTATCCAAAGCAATGAAAAAGCATTAACACAGATTACAAATTCTTTGACATATGTATGAAAAGGTCTGCCACAAAATTAACAACAAATTAGGAGAGGTGACATTGGAACTCAAGGAAGATGCAAACCCTCAGCTTACCATTATCCACACTTATTCTGAGAGGTGAAGAGAAGCTTAGCTCAACTGTGTCCTTCTAGATTTAAGGTACTATTTTTAAACCTAAATGTTATTTTGTCATCTGTGGGTGCTATCTCCAAATTTAAGAAATGGGGACAAGACAGGGGTGGGGACAAGATCAGAACTAAAGAGTTGAAGGGGGGAAGGAGAAGACAAGGAGGGAAATTATGCAGCCAAAGGTTGTGTACAGTATTTACTGCGATGTTAAGCGCATTTTGATAAGAGCGCCACTATGTCTATTAATTAGAGGTCAGACAGACAGTAGGCCAGATTTAGGAATGTATTTATGAGATAGTAACTAGTATGTCTGCATGACATTCTATTTTACTTGGTCTGTGATTAGTAAAGCTCTTTTATTTGTTTCTGTCAGTTTGTGTTAAGTCATTGCTGAAGAAAACGCAAACAATCTGCTTTATTTGCTTCATAAATATAATTATAAACTTGCCAGAACCAGGTTAGCCACAAATTAACATGACAGCTACATTCACTTCCACATAGATTATTTATGAAGAAACTTCAACAGAGTAAAGCTACTGATAGGACCAGGTGTTGCTGTAGAAGCCAGTAGAGTTGCCATAGTGACAGGCCACAAGAGTGGTCTAAAAGGTATGATAAATGACAAACATCTTGCAATTTGCAAGCCAGCAACGTTTGGCATTTAAGAAATGTTGGTTACATCTGCAAATTTATCTTCTCATGTGGGAAAAAGCCAGAGCACTGTATGAGGATCCACATGAAACTAATGTACTTGTTTGGCTCTCATGCCTATAAACACTGCATAGCTCTCAACATCCATGTAGTAACCAAATTACTCCTTTCCTCCTTACAGATGGTACCTCTTCTTTTACTCTAAGCATTAGACTTAACCAATGTCCACAAGATGATTCTCCTCGGTATCTTTTGAGTTCCAAGCATGCACCATGTTAGTGGCACTGGATTTTAAATATTTAAAATTTATTCATCTTTTTGAGCTTCTGGAAACTGGCAACGGATTTTCCAAATAAATAATACAACATAAACCTATTTTATCCATCAGTTAGCACTTCCAGATTACAAACAAGAAACAACACCCCCCACCCCCCAAAAAAAAAAAAGTTCCAAACCCCCATAACCATAGAAAAGAAAAAGGCCTAGAAGCATTATTAAAGCTGTTAGGGAAACCTGTATGGAGCTGACTGTACAGTGTCAGAACTTTCTGCATGGATAAATGTTGCATCATTGATATTTACACACAATGTAAGGCTGTTTTTTCCCCCCTCCCTTCTTTTTAGGAGGTCAGGAACAGCTTACAGATATACCTGACAAGGCTTAAGCCAAGAGGTGGGAATCATCAGACTAACAAGTGAGAATAAAATTAAAAAGCCCCCTGTCTTTTTGCAATATTGAAAGAACTAGGCTGTGGCAGTGATAAATTGGTACTAACTTTCAGATCAACAAATGCAATGCTGTAACCTTCCATATAGAAAGCATGAAGTAAATAAATTATTGCTAGAAAAAGCACATTTTCAAAATGGTATTAGCTGCACTGGGGACACTCAAAAGAGTCCAGTCTCACTATATTTTAAAGGCTAACTGAATAGAATATAAACTGAAATATTCATGTTCTCTAATTTCCTCTCTAAATTCTGTTAACTTTATGTGAGGCCTCACAAAGTACTCAATGATCACATCTACAAATTCTGTGTTTGTCATTTCTCTTTGTCCATAGCAACTAACTAAATAAATGCAACCAACAAAAAATGCTACCATCTATGAAGGTTGAAACAGTCTTATAACCCCAGAAACTTAAGGCCTTGTAGTGCCCTTTGCAAAGGCAAAGCATGTCAGGTCTGAATTCAAATAAGCTACTGAAAAAAATTAAGACCTAAGAAATCTTCTAGACTTCAAGTGGGATTTGTCTTGAAAGACCCAGCGTGTACAAGTCTTATGTGGCTGCAGCACTTTAGTTTGTTTGTTTGTTTGAAAGACCAAATAAAGGCAAAAAAAATATTTATCATCACAGAGGAAAGGAAATGGATTGTTAATGCTATATGAAAATGTTGTTTACAGAGGCAAAACAAAAAGCACTTTGGGCAGACAGCCAATTTGACTTTTCTTACTTTCTTAGCAAAAGGGAATATTCTCCAGTCAAAGGTATCTTAAGTAGGTTTACTTGGTTGCTTTTGGGTTTTCTAGTTCCACATAGATTTTGTGGCTGGGAAAAAAATCAGAGGAAGTGAAGACTGGTTAACAGCAAGAAGTTACTTAACAACAAACATCATCTCCTTTTATTACATGAGAAGTTTAGCACATGACAGGCTTTATTCTTAAAGTCTCTGTAATTTAAAGAAAGAACAACATGGAAAAAAAAATACACTATCATCAACCTCTAGGTAATTTTTAGAATCAGCTATTTTTTTTTTCCAAGAAAGATGCTAAAATATTTCTCTACCTCAGAAATATTCAGAGACTCTACTTCAATACTTTATAACAAAAAAGGTGAAACCAAATGTTTCCTTCTGCCTGGTACTGAATAATTTAGCTTTTTATCGATCTCTACAGGCTTATTTTCAATATTTGATTTTAAAATACAGCTACCAAAATTACTCCTGTAGCTGCAGAAGACAAGAATAAACAGGCACAGATGAGTCTTTAAAGGATACAAACATAAAATACAGTGTTTGGATAACTTTTAGTAAATGGTTTTTTGCCAGCCTCCTCCAGCCAGTACTCTTACCATGAATAGAATAGAATAGAATAGAATAGAATAGAATAGAATAGAATAGAATAGAATAGAATAGAATAGACCAGACGAGACGAGACGAGACCTTCAAGATCATCGCGTCCAACCTATCAACTAATCCAACCCACCTAATCAACTAAACCATGGCAACAAGCACCCCATCAAGTCTCCTCCTGAACAGTGATGGTGACTCCACCACCTCCCTGGGCAGCCCATTCCAACGGGCAATCACTCTCTCTCTGTAGAATTTCTTCCTAACATCCAGCCTAAACCTCCCCTGGCACAGCTTGAGACTGTGGCCTCTTGTTCTGATACTGGCTGCCTGGGAGAAGAGACCAACATCCACCTGTCTACAACGTTCCTTCAGGGAGTTGTAGAGCGCAATAAGGTCACCTCTGAGTCTCCTCTTCTCCAGGCTAAGCAACCCCAGCTCCCTCAGCATCTCCTCGTAGGGCTTGTGTTCCAAACCTCTCACCAACTTCATTGCCTTTCTCTGGACACGTTCCAGCAAGTCAACATCCTTCCTAAACTGAGGGGCCCAGAACTGGACACAGCACTCAAGGTGTGGCCTAACCAGTGCAGCGTACAGGGGGAGAATCACCTCCCTGCTCCTGCTGGCCACACTGTTCCTGATGCAGGCCAGGACACCACTGGCCACTTCTTCTAGCGTATAATAAAATTTTAATACGATGGTTTGCGAAGAACCCCAAACAGACTGCATATAATTTCTGTTCTTTTCAGATTCAGAAAAAACATGTCCATTGTGAAACCATAGTCCATTTACAGTATCACCACATCGTAATTCGGCTTTTCTTTAAATCATTTCCTTGTATTCCCTATGTGGCAAAATTATAACACTGTATACTGAATAGAACAGCTTGAAGACTTGCAAAGGTATTTGCCATTATGTCAAATGATTTCTCTCCCATTCAGAAATGTCCTAAAACCAGCTTATTTCACAGTACTCATGCAAAGCACATACATTAGAGTTTTAAAAGGAAGGTAGGAAAAAAGCCTACAAACAAATCTGTACTTCTAGACTTCCTTTTGTGTCTTATTCAGAGTAATTTTATCATTTAGCCTTTCAATGTAAAGATTGTTTTTAGTACACAATAAATTGTCATTGTAATGGCAATTTATTCTCGCTCTGCTTTCAGAACAAGAAAGTAGACAGAGTAGATAAATTAATCACTGTAAAACATTCACTGGATTCTGCAATTAGAGCTTTATCACTGAACAATAACTTCCCACAAATACTTTCACAACTCTTTATTTTTAGGCAAAGTCGCATTAGCCACCTTGCATACTGCATTCTTCACACACCAGGAGCCAAAAAGTGGCACAATTAAGTACATAGTACACAAAGTAATAATTTTGGAATATTATAGATGATCATTCACAGGGACAGAGCCTAAATCTTTTGTAGTAGGTACAATAAATGTATGTACATGGCCTCCATATGCCACTCTTTTTCCTGCCCTGTTAGGCGCCTGAAAAAGAGTCTCTCTTTGAACATGGAAAAGCAAAGGCATATCAAGTACTTAATGAAATAAATTTGTCCTATAGCTGGGAAGATGATTCATGCATGAAGTGGACCAGTAAAGAGATTGGTTGCTGATTTCTTTATGACTCTGACTTCTAAACACATCCAGTGCCAAGAAAGTGGAAGGTTTGCAGAGACAGGCTGAACGGAAAGCAGCGTTAGTTTGGGATTCATATAAATTTTGAACTGATTCCTTAAAGAGATTTCTTTCAAGTGCTTTTGCCCTTAGATCTTGGATGAAATTTAGCAGCATACAGTGTCTTAGTTCCAAGACATCCAAGCCTAGGGGAATCTAGTAACTGATTCATAATCATCTTTCTTCAGAACAAACAGTAAAAGTCACTACAGATATTCTGTGCCTAAGCATTTTTTAAAGTGCAGCAATACTTCAGTGAAGAAATATGATAATTATTCAAATTGCCTTTACACAGTAAGGAAACAAAAAGTTACTTAAAAAAATGTTGCCAATAAGAACATGAAGATCAAGGAAAAATCACCCCTGGAAAAGCAAAATTTTTCTGACAAACAGCAGGCAAATACCGAAGCATTTCCATATATATTTGAAATACTTTCTGCATTGTCAAGAATCAGCTTACACCAAAGAGGCTCAAAAGTGAATCGTGCAGAATATCTGGCTGGAAAAATATTGAAGTAAATTTGGACTGTTCAAAGGGAAAAAAAAAGGCTAATAAGAGGTTCAAAAGTGAACAGGAGCCTGATGAAAAGTACAATTAAAATCTCCATAGTAACTTGATAAAAAATATAATTCAGCTAAGCAAACTCAAAGGGTTCCTCAGCTGCTTTCAAAACACTGGATCGTAATTCACAATCAGATTATTTGTTCAGATTACTCTCATCACTATTTGATCCCACTGCAGAGCTGGAAGTTTGTCCTGAGACATTAGAGTAAATCTGCTAATTAATTTGCACAGTTAAAAACGTAAGATGCCCTTTGCAAGAATGCATTTGTTCTGTTAAAAAGAAACGATGAGAAAATCTCAGTCCTTTTAAGTCAGATCTCCCCCAACCTGGCTATGAAATGATGCCAAGTTTGACACACTGTTTGGATCCAGAAGCATTACAAGACCTTGATCCTCTAGCTTAAATCAGGAAACCCATTTCTTGACAGTTTCACTTACAGCAATGATTCAACTGCTTGTATTTTGTTACATACACAGCATTCTTTACTGGGAGTTTGTCCATGCCTAATGCCTATGGTTCATAATGGATGACTGCTTTAGTTCAATAAGCACAGAAATTAAACAGAAGTGGTTCAAGTAAATCTCCTAATGGATTTATGAACAGAATTTTGGTATGACAGACACGAATGACTTCAATCTGTAAGTAGGCAGGCATTGTTTCACAAGACAGAGCTTGAGACAAATAGGAGTATGAACACTACTGGAGGGAACGCACCACTCCTGATAAAGTCAAACTTTATCAGTGCACATGAATAGAAGTAAAGCAGGTAATGCACTGGATCTTTACCAAGAGTAACCATTGAAGTGAGGAAGAGGCACCCAGAAATACAATTAGATCAGTAGGTTGAAATGCACTGGAGGCAGCTATAAATGATGTATCTGAGCTTAAATGCCTTTAGGAGCAGGGTTACAGAAAGGTAACAAAAAAAAATCTGAACAATGAAAAATTTGGTTTATACTTATTAAATGTAACTTCCCAGCCACAACTGCACATGTTCCACACTCTTCTTTATCCTGATTTAATAAACAAACCACACACACACAGACACTTTCAAACTGCAACTAACCGCGCACACAAACAAACAACCCCGAGTTTGAAAGCTTAAAGTATTGTGTGGGTAGTTTTGAGCTCTTATTATACTGCTGTAGTTCCAATATGCTAATCTAGTTGACAAGTAAATGCAATGTATTTCAGGATCTTCATCTCTGAGATTTGTGTGTCTGCTATGTACTCATTCCACTGTGGGTGCTTTTATAGCATTAAGTACTGAGATCAGCTTCCCAACTTTTGTGGAACCTGGCCAATTGATACCACCCACAAACCAGAGATATCAATTAAAACTTACACAGTACACAAAGGTAAACAATGAACACCTGGGGCTAAGGGGTTTTTCTCTCCCCTAAAACCAGGACACTGCCTTCAAAAGTAGTGGCTAGAACTATGGAAGCTCATTCATTATCATTTTAGTCAATGACCTTTGTGGCAGTTTATGACTTCAGCATTAAATGAGGTCATTCTTAGAGATTTCAAGCTGTCAACATTCAGCAAAGGATGATAACAATTAACTGTAGTTCTCAGGCTATGCTGAGACATGAACTCATCAACAGATTATTTAAGAGAGTAAACACCTGCCTGACTTAATTACACATAGCATAGCAACAAAGGCAACTATATTCTACAGAATATCATACATGGAGCCTTCCTGGGCATTATCCTATAGGATATACTTCAGTTAATACACTTAGACATTCATCTGAAGCCTGACAAGCTGGTGCTGCACGTTAATTTATGGGAATTGTGGTTAAAGGTGATCTGAACAAACAGCTGAGAACTGAAGCAGTAATTAGTGCAACCAAGGAAGTGTGGAAGGATTAGAGATAAATAAAATAAAGTCATTTTCTGGTGGAGGGTGTCAGAAAGGTTCTTAGGGAGCATTTCAAATGAACTGAAATTGTTTTATGAAAATGCATTATTATTATATGGATTAATGAGCCATTAATGTCTATCATTTATAATCATCATAAAGTTTACCACTTGAAGTTATGTAAAATTATATTGCACTTGATATAGTGCCATGAAGATGTAGGTTCAAACTATTTGAGTTAACTGTTCATATAGCCATGGTACTAAGCTTGTTCATTATATTGGAAAGTCACAGCCTTCAGGACTCGCAATTCCCTGTTGCTCAATAATAATACAGGGGCAATGCACAAAGCATACTATCCTCAGGGTTTAAACCTCCCCCTCTGATCTTTTCATTTTGAATATATTATCTGAGGAAGCTGCCTCTTCATTTCTCCACTCTGAAGTTTCACCAGCAACTGTCTGTTGTGAAGGTAAACTCATTCAAGTGAATCACACAGATGTTGAGACCCACATTCTCTGCATTTGCTAAGTGACCAAGATTACAGTGCCAAAAAATATTTGAAAGCTTAGGGAAACAAATGTCCTTTTCTCTCAGGAAGGGACAACTAAGGGATTGCTAAGCACAAGGAAAATAAATACTGTACCATATGGATTCTCCAAAATAAACTGCCTTCTCCCAACTTATTATTCTTATTTTCTTTCGTTTACAAAATTGCTTTACTTGTGACAATCATTTATGTCCAGCCCTGAATAGAATCCTGAACCAGCCAGAACAGGATTAGAAAGAGATTGCAATGGTAGGTTCACCTTGACATATGCAGAAGAAAAAGGAGGTATCCAGTAATAGATAGCACAAGCTCTTCAACTGGATGCTTCTCCTGAAAGGGAGAAAATCGTATCATTACAGTTCTGTTGGGGTGACATTGGTTCCAATTGCCCTCTTCAGAAACAAAGCAAGGGCTCCTATCCATCAAGGAAAGCAATAGCAATACCTTAGGGACAAAAGAAAGGTTTCATAGCAATACTTAGCCAGATTTCACTCTTCTTTTCACAGACAAGTGGAAAAATCAAGTTAAACAATAGTTTGCAAACCTCCAAAATAGGATGTAGGATAATAACCTTGTACTATTTTAGCTGTCTGCCATTGCACAATGTAACCACTGGCAGCATCCTTGAACAAATGGCCTTTTCCAAATGTCATATGATTTCACTGCCATCAGATTTTAGACACATTCTCCAGGAATGGGATGTCTAACCCACAGAAAAAGAAGATACATGTAAATTGATGCGTGTAGGACGGATATTTTTGTTTGCAACTGCATCTGGTTTTGTCTTGTCACTGCCACAAGTCTCTCCAATTTTCTCTTACCACCTCCATCCACCTGTGTGTTTTCTTTCAAACTGGCAGCTTCTGCCTGCTAGTGCAGTTTTGTTTCCCCTCAGGAGAACAGAAACAAAAGGCAAAACCAAAAGGCTGTAAAAATCCTTGCTCTTGCTTCTGTTGTAATATGTTACTGCCTACCTGGTTACAAGGCAACAATTATCTCTCTTCTGCTATCTCATCTTTGGCACGTTTATAAAAGAATATATTGCAGATCTTAGAAACTTTCTGGACACAACCAGCAACACTGCTATGCAATAATCCACTAAATACCAGAGCCACAGCACCATTTTAGCTACTTTGAAGCCAATCAATGGATATGCCCAATAGCACAGTTACCCTAGGGACAGGACTGTCACTAATGAGCAGGAATATTGGTGTGAAGCCATGTCCCTTTTTGTGAGGCTTTACTGCAGAGAGCATAATCAGGGCAGGGGGGGGAGAGACAGCTCTGTGATGTCCCCAAGTTCCAGCAACTCCTATTTGCCAATAAGCACCACCAGGGCAATAAGATTTAATTTTCTCTAATTCATGAAGCAAATCAGGCTGGCTAACAGCCAGTTTTAGAGCAAGAAGAGCGTGAGAGTAGCTCAAAGCTAGCTGACTCCATCACAGAACATTGCACTATACTAAGCCTGCATCATGCCAAACCAGAAGACTTAGTGTGAAGTTATGACAGTGAATCAATTCTCTCAAGACTTCCTACTAAGACACTGCACATAGGGGGGAAAAAAAAAAACTTTCTCAGTATAAAAAATAACCAGAAATCTCCCCAGCTATATTAGAAGTCTGAAAGCAACCAATAGATAGTTGTAAATCAATAGTTGTAAATTGCATTATCTATATGATACTTCTGGCTTTTAGGTAATATTTGTCTCTGGGTTTACAAGATTAGTCATAAAAAGATGCTGAACTTAATTCTAATTCACTGTGTAAAGTCTTGCTGCAAGATAAGTAGGGGGGGTAGAAACCATCAACTTAATACAGAGCTTGAAAGAGAGAAAATGAATGAAAGCTTCAAGTTGTTATTAGGTTGCCAAAGTTTGTGGACTCAACAGCATCTATGGGTAATCTATCATAATCCAATTCAAACCCAATTCATATCAATTTGAAGTGATTTCTTTCTCCTACATCAATGGAATCTTGAACTAAATTAATAAAAAGCAGGAAGCTGCATAGCTTTAATCAAATCAACTCTAAAAATGGTATTAACAAAAGCAATGCAGCTCATGTGAAAGTGAGAGAAAAGATCACATGCTGATGAACACTGTATAAAGAGAGACTCATTTGATCAGTTTGCATTCAATTTGTTCTATTTTTGGATAGGCAGTAGAGGGCCTAAATACCGTCCCTGTTCTTTGAAGTAATTTTGCAGAACTCATTGACATTGCTAAGGACAGCAGCAGGCCCTTGCTATTGATTGTTTCTGCCTATACATGTCCACAGGCAGGCTCCCAGAAACCTAATGCAAACCTGGTTTCTAAGAATAACTGGCTAAATAATGGATGAACTGTGCCACACACACATTATGTTTATTCACAGTGAAACCTCCGAAATTTCATCTGTAACTCAATTAGGCTGTTACAATCTAATTGCACTAGTGCAAGTATTACTTATTGGGCTTAATTCTTAACAAAGGCTGTCAACCCAGTCCCCTCACCCTCCTATTGTACATTTCTGGACTTCCTCCTGTATCAAGGCTTGCCATTTCCAAGAAATTTTCACAGATGATGGAATGGTGTAGCAACATCCTCTCCTTACTAAATTTCCATCCCAGATGGCTTGGCAGTAACACTCCTCCAGGTCCTGCTGTCAGATAGGAGCTTCATCTGAATTACCTCCTTTCCAAGCTCCTGGACACCTTCCTGCCCTTCTTCACTACACAATGTCTTCTCCAGACTTTTGTTCTCACTATACCTCACCCCATTGAGGCATAATGGGGACAGCTGTCTTCACCATTAGTGAGACAGGATGAACAGATGTGTGTGAAGGAGCCACTTGCTGTATGACTAGTAGTCTAAGTTCTGAACAGAGACACAGAAATTACAGGATGCTCCAATATGTGGTAGATGCTCACAGCAGTTACTTCACATGCCCTTAGGTGTTTGCAAGTAAATCCACATTAGAGTGCATCAAGCCAATTGTTCTCATTGCTGAGCATGGATTTCTCGGTGCTTTAATTAATTCACCCACAGCAAGAGCACCATTGTGTTTCATGCACACTCCTCAAAGAGCTTGGGTATGTCATTACTACCGTGGAACAAAGACTAATGGGATGACAGAAAGAGTGGACTAGAAACATGAAGGGGGAAAAAAAGAGTCTTAGTGAGACAGCCAAATCTCACTTGAACTTCTTCTGGCAGAAGCTGTAAGCAAACACACCAAAAAAAATTGTGTGTATATATAAGGTATCAATATACATATAAACACACACACATACATACTTACTTACACACACACATACATACATACTTTTTCAAATCTTCATTCATTTTCTTGAGTCTCCCAAAGGCTCTGGACATTGAAAAATTACTCTCTTTAGTTTAAGGTTTTGCCTAGAGTTGTATTTAAAAGTTATTTCTAGTCTTTTTGTTTTAGTTTGTTTTGTTTCTCATCTGTTGGCTTAAGAACACTTGGGGCAGATGGGAAAAGGAAAATCATCGTTTTCATTTGCTTCTGTTCTTGAAAAGCTGGTTTAGTACCCTATGAAGTGAGATCAAACCCCCCAAAACAGGGAAAAATAAAATCACAGCAATAAAACATGTAGGCACTTCTCTGACTTGCCCAATAAATGTGCTATTCCAGACAAATGGGTAATGTGGATATTCTGTTAGTGTACTTCTTATATATGAATGGCTTTTCCCTCCCTTCTTTCTGATGTTTTTTCACAGTATCACAGTATCACTTAGGTTGGAAAGGACCTCAAGGATCATCGAGTCCAACCTATCAACACAGACCCCATGCCTAGACCATGGCACCAAGTGCCACGTCCAATCTCCCCTTGAAAAATGCCATTGTGCTGTAAGTGTGCTTGGCAGACTTGCACCACAGACAAAGTTCATTCATCATCATCATTCAGTATTCCTAAGGTTGGAAGAGACCCCAAAGATCATCGAGTCCAACCTGTCACCACAGACCTCATGACTAGAGGAGGGAGGACACTACTGCCCACTGCAGGCTTGAACTCACAATCTTCCCATTAAGGGTCTGATGCACTACCAACTGAGCCACCTGAAGTTATCAACCACCTGAAGTTATCAACAGACCATGTTATCATAACAGACCATAGCCTTAACAGCTGGTATTTGTGACACAGCTGCAAGCCTTTTGCTTCTGTGAATGTCAGGCTTTCCTGAAGTCTGAGAGAAGGAATGAAAATTTGCTTGTGGTACTGATTTTTCTTTATGAATCTGACCACATTTTGATTTATGCAACTAGCATGCTCTGGTGTGCACTTCTTCAACAGAAAGTTTAAGATAGCATTGGGTTTGCAACAAAGTTGGTGAGGGGCTTGGAACACAAGCCCTGTGAGGAGAGACTGAGGGAGCTGGGGTTGCTTAGCCTGGGGAAGAGGAGACTCAGGGGTAACCTTATTGCTCTCTACAACTACCTTAAGGGAGGTTGTAGACAGGCAGAGGTTGGTCTCTTCTCCCAGGCAACCAGCACCAGAACAAGAGGACACAGTCTCGGGCTGCACCAGGGGAGGTTTAGGCTGGAGGTCAGGAGGAAGTTTTCTATGCAGAGAGAGTGATTGCCCATTGAAATGGGCTGCCTGAGGAGGTGGTGGAGTCACCATCACTGGAGGTGTTCAGGAGGAGACTTGATAAGGTGCTTGGTTACATGGGTTAGTTGATTAGGTGGTGTTGGATGACAGGTTGGACACGATGATCTTGAAGGTCTCTTCCAACCTGGTCTGGTCTGGTCTGATCTGGTCTATTCTATTCTAAAACAGTCCATTTCGACAGTTACCAAGAAAGTAAACTGTTTAAGCCAAATATATTAATGTAAATATTTTGGTCACATCTTTAAGGCAGAACAAAGCTACTGTAAAAAGTTGAAAAGGTCGAATTAAACTTGAATCAGATTAAAAATGACAGAGAGTGTTATCAAGAAACACAGCCACATGGTGACACCATGTTTCAATTAAAACATTGTTTCAGTCAGATCTATTTGTCAATACAAAGCCATGTAATGAAAAGAAATAAAATTAAATGAAAGGGAAAATTGACACCTCTGATCTCAGATTTAAAGACTTTGGTGCTGTACATCTTGGGTAACAACTAATAGGATATTCCAAGATATTATCTACTTAGCCCATGACAACCTAAAGTTTTCCCCTTTGCACAGAAAAATATTTACTAAATCTACAACAAGCTGATTTCAGGCCAGCTACTGGGAGCTCATCTGGAATGTGCTAATTGGAAAGGAACATGTATACAACTTTCCCAAAACCCAGATGATTGCCTTGATCAGCAGGCTATGTAATTAGGGCTCTATTTCTAGGTTTTCATGATAATTTGGAACTTAGCGTAGCAGTGTTCTCTCCAATAAAGCACAAAAATAAATGTGGAAAATTCAATATTGCATTATATGTGAAATTCTTCTTTTCCAGCCAGATCTATCTGTATTTATTTGCTTTGCTACTGGTAGCAAAAGCTTTGCTTTAAGAAATACTCTTGCTTTATGTAAAGGAAATAAGGCAACATTTTCGCACTCAGCAATACCCTCCAGGAACCCAGGCGCTCCTTGGAGAATTAAAAGAAAAAGAACAGGTGCAGACAAACAAAAGGAGCAACCATGTTGTGAGAATTCTTAGGTACATCTTAGAAAACCAAATCTGTACAAATGGGAGTAAACAAACCCTTCAGTGTGGCAGGTCCTTCAAATGGGCGTTGAGAACTTCTATGGGTCTCTTCTCTATGTTCAGTGCTGCAGCAAAATCCCAAATGAATATCCAATTTAAGAAGGAGCTATTGTCAGCTGCCAATCAACACAACTTCTGCTTTACTATCTATCCAATTTATTCTCCAAGAGGAGCCCCAGCTGTAGTTTGCCTGCTTGCTTTGTTTTGTATTTTCCTTATGCTGTCGCTGCTTGGTTTTGCAAACCTCCTTACAATCCTCAATAAAGCTGTTGCAGTCTGTTCACATACTGCACAGTACACATGCAATACAGTGGTTTCTGTTGGTGTTCCAGAGCTATTCATTATTGTCATCATTTCAGCACAGTGCTGTTACTGCAGGCTGCCAACTATTGTTTTTCATGTGCATAGATTTTATGCCTAAAGAAAGACACCTACTATTGTTATTTAATAAAATGACTATAATAATACTACCTTACATTTATATAAATCTCCTTTCATCCAAGAGTCTTAAAACACTTTATGAATACCTATTTTTTTTTCCCCTTGGACAAAACACCACAGATTGTCCCACCTACCACTGAAAAAAAACCCAGTTCCTTGCAACATATCTGCTTAACAGCAGAAAGCACACACCATTTTGAACATGACTACATGATTACATCAGTGATAGAAGACCATCTCACAAGCACCCCAGGTGCAGAGGCACAGCAGGGCAATGTTAAAAGGGATCAGTACAGACCCATTTACTGCTCCTATGGTCACTGCTACCAAGAAAATAGGGCCACAGGTATGCTGACCCATAAAAGTAGATTTTAGGGGAAGTCTGAGGCATTTGCTTGTAAAACTGGATGGAAGAAAACCTCTCAGGAATAAAGAGAGCAGTGCCTAAGATGCTAAGGTATATTTTTAATCGTGATTACGTCCAAAAAGCCTAAATACTCAAACATGAAATACACCAAACTTGAAATTAAAGATCCATGGAAGAAGTAGGTCTGCTGCTTTGTATAAATCAAACTAAACCCACCCTTCTTATCTCTTTGTCTCCCAACTAAGAAGGTGCTGACACTGTGAGAACACGTTCCCTATTCACCTCCACGGCCAGACTAACCTAATGGCTTATGGTAAGCTTCTTACTTTCACATAACCAGACTTATCCCTTTCAAGTGCTTTGATTTAGAGATTGTAACTCTGTGACAGCACCAAGTATTAGTGTTTCTCATAAGTGCTGTACTGAAGCCTAGAAAAGGAAAGGAGAAGAGACGGGATTACATTATTACCACAAAAGAAATTGAAACACTATTTTGCTATTCTTCACCTGTGATTGCAATACCAGTTCTTTCTCGGGAGGGTCCCTTGCACCGTGCCACACTGACTCTGCAAATGTTGCTCACCTCTGAAGTAAGTGTAGGGCTTGATAAGCTTATCTGTAACATCAATTAAATTTGAGATGCATCCCACCCAAACTCCTTCCGTAACTAGCAGCTAGAAAAGAAGTGTTTCTTCTAAATCTGTGTCCAACATGAACCCTTGAAGCTCTGTATGCACATCAAGGGCAGCACATGACCCTAAGTTTGTTTGAATCAGTTTTTGTGGAAAAAGCCTGTTATAATATTGGCCCTGTTCTTATCTCTTGAAGACAGTAGCCCAAATTCTTCCCCATTACACAAGTCCAATCTCACATTGATTTCAATGGGTTTCAGAGAAATAAGTGAAAAGAGAGTTTGGCCCTTAATCTCTGACTTTATCATATAACTAGTAAGTGCTTGGCTAAGATTAGATTTAAAGATAGCCCAGGGGGATAATTCAAGGACTCCAGAACTTTTACTGACACCAAAGTCTCCTGCCTTTAGGGAAAACAAAACAAAACACCTTTAAAGCACTATATTCATTGAATGGGAGGAAATCCTTAACTTATATGCTAGCTGATGTTTCTCTTCCTCCACCAAAAAGCCAAATAAGGGGAACACTTATTTCCAGAAGAGAATTTGGTATTTCCTGTTCTGAAATTTTCTTTCAAAAGTTTATAAGCAGGTATACTTCATTGTTTTAGTGAAGGCAATACTTTCTGGTTTGTTAGTCTTGGGTGGGTTGGTTGTTTTTAATTCTACATACAATGTCATTTGAAACAATAAGTACCATCATATACATTTATCTACAAAGATTTTCTTTTTACTTCAAAAGTTAATTGGCCAAATACATGAATAGAATAGAATAGAATAGAATAGAATAGAATAGAATAGAATAGAATAGAATAGAATAGAATAGAATAGAATAGAATAGACAAGACCAGGTTGGAAGAGACCTTCAAAATCATCGCGTCCAACCTATCGTCCAACAACACCCGATCAACTAAACCATGGCACCAAGCACCCCATCAAGTCTCCTCCTAAACACCTCCAATGATGGTGACTCCACCACCTCCCCAGGCAGCCCATTCCAATGGGCAATCATTCTCTCTGTGTAGAATTTCTTCCTAACCTCCAGCCTAAACCTCCCCTGGCACAGCTTGAGACTGTGGTTTCTTGTTCTGGTGCTGGTTGCCTGGGAGAAGAGACCAACCCCCACCTGGCTACAACCTCCTTTCAGGTAGTTGTAGAGAGCAATCTCATTTGTGCTGCAAGTCACTCTTTGCTACGTGCTACGTGGCCTAGGAGCTAAGGGATGAGACTTTCTTTGACACGAGTTGTTGTATGCATAAAACATATTCCATCATCACTGTGACCTTCAGTACTTGCATTGACAATGACTGTAAATGGTTATTCATGATTGAGGAGGTGGCTTATTAGCCTCTGTTCCACTCACAAGTCTTCCTCCCTTGAATTGGACATGGACTAGAAAGTTAGCAAGAATCAATTGCCAAAGGAAGTCACTGAATAAAAAGCACTTCATTGGATTTTACACCATTGTGGCTGCTTGGTGTTGGCCTTGTGAAGACAAGCACACTGCTTCGTGCTCCAGGGAAAAGGGAAAAAAGGGGAAAGGGCAAAAAAAAGTAGGAAAAAAAAGGGGAAAAGGAATAGGAAAAAAAAGAAAAAAATGAAATGTTAAACAAGTAGAAAAAGCCAAGGACCTTTTCACTCTCTTAATTCATTAATCATACTACTTGGTTTATAATATAAAATACTATAAGGCAAGAAAAACAACTGATCTCTATCTAGCCTGGATAAGGCCACAAAGAAAGATCAGTCACATTTCCAGGTTTTAGAAAGATTTTAATCTTAGCAGTTGCAGCAGATAAGATTATGCATGAAATAAATGCATAATACCTTGCCCAAACAACCTCAAATCATTGAAGGAGAGGTAACTGAGAAATTAAATGTAAATGGCCAAAAGGAGTAGGGAAATTCTAAGAGCATGAGATCAGTGAATTAAAACAAGCCCCAGGAGCAATGGGTAACTCATGGTCACTTCCACAAGCTCTTCTGTATTCAATTTTGTAGTCTAAATTATACCTCTGGAAAGGAAACCTACCCTGACTTTAGGTGCCTGCAGAAATATATCTTATGCAGAATGCTGTTGAAAACTTTAAAGTTGCAGAAGCCCCAGCCCTCCTCTCTCACCACTCTCTGGAGAAGATAGGGATCAGGGCCACAGGAATGCCTGCTAGCTGCAGGTCCCCTGCTCCCATCCTAATTTGCCTTAGTCCGTACTGAGAGAGCTGATAGACATTTAATTAGCAGCTGTGGCTGTTAGAGATGCCTCAGCCTGATTTATTTGTTATTGCCCCTCTACCTGAAGTTACCATCTTCCCAGTTTACATCATAGGTCACTGGCTGCGGGAAGTGAGCCTGTAGACCATCTGACCCTGGTGGAAACAGCAGCATGTGGAGCAGTAATAATGGTAGCTGCTGAGTTCACTACAAATGCTACATAGACAAAAGCGTCTCAGGCAAGCTCAACTCTTTGTTACCATCCTTAAGTTGCACCATCATACACTGTAAATAAAGAGATGTAGTACTTGTCTGCAGCTCCGCTGGCTCTCTTCTCTTGACCTTTCTTCTCCAAGCTTTGATTTTTATGGTTAAAATCAGCAATGGCTGCTTGTATCAAGAGGGAACATTTCTGGGTTTTCTTTGCTGAGTGGCTGAGCAGCATAGTAAATCTACGTATTTGACAATTGTGTGGTATGGACTCTGAAAGCTATTCCTAAAAACAATTTCCACAAAAATAAAACAATTCCAATGTATCCCTGTGTGCAACATCAGGGATGCACAATTACAGGGAACTACACTCTGCCAACACTGTTAAATTGAGAACCTCTCTTTTCCTGGCTCTGCTACTGCTGGACAGCTTATGTTCCCACTGCTTTGCCTCCATCTGTGCTAACAACAGAATCCTTTTTGATTAAAATGTTGCTGAGTTATATTGTGAAAGTTCATTTCAACTGTGCACTTGCTTCACTTAGAAATACTTTTCCCCCATTTGGATGCAAGATATTAGCATTTGAGTGTTCTGCCTCCAGCCGGAGTTATTTCACTGAGAGGCAAAAAAATCAGATCTTTTAATTAATGTACAGTTTTTCAAGCAAGGGGAAACTTAAGCTCTGAAGCAGGCTTTTCTTACTGTGTATAGAATCACAGAATGGTTTGGGTTGGAAGGGACCTCCAAAGGTTATCAAGTCCAACCCCCTTGCATTGAGCAGGGACATCCTTCACTAGATCAGGTTGCTCAGGACCTGACTGAATATATCCAGGGGTGGATCCTGAGCTACCTCTTCCAGCGTTCCACTGCCCCGATGGTAAAGAACTTGTTTCTAACATCCAATCTAAATCTACTCTTCTCTAATTTCAAACCATTGTCCCTCATCCTGTCACTGCAGGCCTTTGCAAACAGTCTATCTGCAGCCTTCTTGCAGGCCCCCTTCAGGTTCTAGAAGACTGCTATTTAGGTATCCCCAGAGCCTTTGCTTCTCCAGGCTGAACTGGTTGTTGGTTGCTTCAATATAGTTAATCAACATTTTTGAAAGAATGCCTGGAGAAGAGTGTAAGTTGGGAATATTCACTTATGGAGGTATGCAGACTCAGATTTTGGAGGTTTCCAAAACCAAAAGAATAATTAGAGAGTCCCACTACAGATCTGCTTAAATGAGAGACAGAAGGAATGACAACTAAGTGGAAACTGAGGTCCTAAACATTCTACTTCATGACTCTACTTCATGAATAAATCTCAGGACTATTTGGTCTCCTCATAAAACCTGCCTGTTTTGTTGGTTGTTTTTGAATGGTAAGAAATAAATAGCCTAAGTTTTCCTGTGTTCTCAGAGCGACTGACAAGTCCATGGCTGTTCAAGTTTTTAATGAAAGCAAGCTAACTCCAACATGGCAACATCACAGGCAACTGTAATTCACTGCAGGTAAGAAACTTACCTTTTGTCACAGCAAGGAGTGTAAAGTCTGTTTCCCAATTAAAGGAGGTAAGATAAAACTGTAACATATTAAATCAGGGATTAATAAAGAAATTACCAGAGGAAATTAAGATAAATTAGTAATTAATTAGAGTGTAATTAGGAGGTAATTAAGTAAATTAAGGAATTTAGGATGTACATTATATGTTCTAACTAAAATAATAGTCCTAGGTCAAAATCTCATGTCATTAAGCACTTTGGTATTCTCAGAGACACATTTCAGATCTTGAAAGACCAGAGTTTACATTTTCAGAGAAGCCTTCAGCTTACACAATATCTCTGTGTTGAGTGGAATCAAAGAGCTGGATATGTTTCTTGGGAACTGTTCAACATTTTAGAAATGATGCAATTCCTGCATTGAAAAAAGACTAGGTCTGAGTCCAGGGTTGGAATCCCTTTAGTAAGTGGAATAAGAATTTGGTTATTTTATATCACTTTCACTGAGAACAGAGAATACTAGTGCAGGAGATGGAGACAAACCAGGAAACTTTGGCACTCTTGGCATTTTAAAACATTAGAATATGTTCATGCCTGAACTGTATTTAAGGGATGGGCTCAGAGTAGTTCTTACTTCATCCAAACTGGTCCTTACGTAGATACTTACAGGAAGAGTTACTTTAGGAGTTGACAGAAAGCACATTAAGCAATCTTCACAGGTATTGCAAGATCAGAAAGACTCTTCTCTTTCTCACTGATGTCCAAACATTTACTACTACAAGAAGCAAGATCCCATTTGTTTTCATTGGTCTCCAGAGCTCCAGCTCCACTCAGATCTAACATTAACTCCAAATATGCATTATTTAGTATCTTACAGTTCAACCCACACACAGCCAGAAAAGGCATCACACACAGTTCAGAGCTTGTGGGCCCAAGTTAACCATGCTTTTATATGAAGGTCTTACCTTTTTGCAAAGCACAATACTCTGTCCATGGAAGGGCCCAGTTTGTAACAGCACTATGCTACCATACTATGGCGATTCCAAAGCAATCAGTTCCATTTTCCAACGTGCTTAAGCAGGAGTAAATTCAGGAAGGAAATTATTCAGCTTAAATTAGCCCCTCTACTTGTTATTCCCATCTGATATCCATTCTCACGACTGTAAAGCTACAGAGCCAAAGCCTGATTAATAATAATAATTAAAAAAAGAAAATGAGCATATAATACTTTCTCTGTGATAAAATACCTCTCTCCTCAATGAGATTAAACTTGCAATTACGTTTGAAGACTGATGTCAGGTAACTGCTTAGCTTCTGCGCAGGCAGTGAGCAATATGTTTGCATTCACTGCTCAGACTCACAGGCCAACAAGATGAAAACTCTCGGTTGCTGATAAAGAGAACCAAGTCATTTGCAGGATATTTCTGGAAGGGATCCTTGGAGAAAGGAGTCCCTAGGAGTTTTCACAAAACAACAGAGGCAAGTATTTTCCCTTTGTTCTAAATTTTGTTTCCCTTCTCTTTCTTTCATCAGGAGTCTGATGCACATCAGAATATATATGATGCATAAATGTAAATAATATTTGGTTTACATAGTATTAATTACCTAGAGGGATTAATTACCTTGCCAAAGAAATCTGTATAGGAGCCATGGGAGTCGGCCACTAGAACACAATGATGCTCTAAATAAATATAACTACATAGCAATAAACAGCAGCAGCATACAGTACAGTAGAAAGAGAATAATATGTTCTATTGTAAGCCACTGTGCATGGAAATTTAGGCAGGCATAATACAATTACCCAAATGGAGGTCAAATGCAATTTCACAGGGTGAATAGCAGACTGTGACCATGTATCTGTTGAACTTTTTTTTTAATTTCAGAATGATCCAGCCATTATTTAACATTTGGAAATATCTCTAATTTTTCATATGCTGTTCTGATGAACACAATTAATTAATTTAGCAGACAATTGCCATTTGCATAATTTTCGCCAGGAATGCTTAATGTTTGAAGTGTTATTTTCTGGGCCCCACGCAAACTGAAAATGGAAGGAGGCGAAGTGAACAGAGACTATTAGTCATAACAGTCGGTTAAGATCACCTGAGAACACTACCTACTATTACAACTTGGAACAGATAGGTTTGCTGCATTATAAAATATAACTAACAGAGATATGACATTATATCTATGTTTCTAATAAAATGAAAACAACAACAAAAACACCACATCAAACCCCACAAAACACAAAAAACAACCAAAAAAATCACCAACAACAAACAAAACCAAGAAAAAACCCCAAACTCAGACACTTCTGAGTTGCCTATAAAGAAAGCCACCAGCATATATAACAAAAACATATCAAAGAGTCCAGGTTTAATTTTTACATTCAGATTGTGTTATCAGCCTCAAGTGAGGCCTCGCAAATATGTCTGGTTTTTATGTCCTTCTTCATACACAAGCATACTTGAGCTGCACCAGGGAAGGTTTAGGCTGGATGTTAGGAAGAAGTTCTTCATAGAAAGAATGATTGGCCATTGGAATGTGCTGCCCAGGGAGGTGGTGGAGTTACCATCACTGGAAGTGTTTAGGAGGAGACTGGATGAGGTGCTCGGTGCCATGGTTTAGTTGATTAGATTGTGTTGGGTGATAGGTTGGACTCAATGATCTCAAAGGTCCCTTCCAACCTGGTCTGGTCTGGTCTGGTCTATTCTATTCTATTCTATATTTTTAGCTATTATTTACTATCTACATGCTTCATTGTTATTTACTGATAATCAGAGTTTTATTTTTCTCCCCTTCTTTAAAGGTCTTGATTCTGTTGTATATACAAGAGCAAACAAGCAAACAAAATGGTCAGGCTTTTTTAAACAGTGAAATTTCATTACCATGTTGATTCAGAACCAGAAGAACTTTAATTAGAGATCCTTCTCCCTCCTATATACTGCTGCAAATAAATAACATTCATGAAAAGAATTCCATCACTTCACTTGCCAGTTTCTGCAATAAATAAATAAATAAATCCTTCCAAATATAAGATTGCTTAACATGTCTTTTGGAGGCCTCAGATACATTACCTGAACCGTGGTATCCAAAGAGCACACTCAACAGAAGTGGTTATCCCTTGCAAAATGCAATTCTATCACTTCACTTGTCAGTTTCTGAAATAAACAATTAAATAAATCATTTCCAGTATAAGATTGTTCAACATGTCTTTTAGAGGCCTCAGATCCATTACTTGAACCGTGGTATCCAAAGGGCACACTCAACATAAGTAGTTACCACTTGCAAAATGCAATGCTTATCAGAGAAAATGACATAAATGGTTCATCATCCTAAAGACCTTTGCTACTACCTCCATAAATACGATACTTAATTAATAAGACACTAGGTTGGATCAATGCTAGCTCTTTCTGACAGTTCTACCACATACTTGTCTGATTTTGTTAGCTTAATGAACATGTTCCCAGCTCAATCCCACAACTACAGTGTGCTGTCTGCTTTACTAAAAGAGAAAAGGGGATGAGGAAAAAAGAAGAAAATCACCATTCAGCTGATACAGATTTTAGAGTCACTCATCTATGCAAAACTGACTTCTTTTGGCCCAGAACCAACTACGAGCGGCAGCGTGAAGCAACTTCTGCTGCTGTGCTTTTCCCTTGTGAACACTGGAAATTATTTTGGTCATACCACTCAGTTTTGGTAGTTAAAAAAAAAAAAAATCTCTGAAAACTATTCATTCACCAGCAATTTCCTGCATAGGGATGTATTTGCTGTACCCCTTAAAAACAATTAGGCCAGGCCGATGATGCACAGATGTATCTGGCTGCATTGCTTCCTGAGGCTGTCCCAGAATTAAAGATTTTTCCTCATTCTGCGTGCAGACTGATAACAACAGTGGAGTCACAAGTCTACAAATAAGAGGTGAACTTGGCAGCATCAGCACTGAAACCATAGGGTAAAAATCATGTTTACTGTACGCAGCCCAATTGTTCAAAGAACTGAGCACGTTGGCACCAATCCAGTAAAGCACTTAGAGGCCGGCTGGGACTGCTGGCGTGCAGACAGCTCATCCCGTCTCAGAGCTTTACCCAACTGAAGCCTGAGAACTGAGCACCTCATAGAGTAGAACCCGTGCCAGACTACTGCACCAGGGGCTTGGCCACCATCTTTGCTGTTAAAGGATTGATATTTATTGATAGCAGTAACAGTGGCAATCTACTCAGCGGAATCAGTGGTATAGCAGGAAAATATCAAGAAAATCCTATCAAGGAACCCCCACCAAGGAAACTTCACTGATATTAATGAAAATTGGACTGTTGATTTCAACACAGATGGCATCTTTAGTCATTCTGCTCACCTTTTCTTGATTTTTGTATTTTATTTTGTTAAGTGTTTTGCAAATTGCATTGATCATTAATTGCACAGTGAAGGAGGAAATGCTGCTCTGAAGCATATACATCAACCATCTTGTCTGGTTGGTTTTGTTGGTACAATCACCCACACACGGTGGGCTTGTTCTATGTTGATGAGAAGAAAAAAAGAAAGTTTGTGTGTCAAACTGCTCAAACTATCATTTTTTTCTTTACAGGCTTAATTATGAGACCCTGAGAGGTTTTCTTCCCCATGCAGATATTGCAGTGGTCAGAGTGAAGCAGGCACATGGATTAATTGCTTGCTCATTTAAGGTTTTGGTTAGTAATGACCAAACTGTTTAACTGTGTTAACTATGTTGAAAGATTTCAGTTTTAATCTCTTAAGTACAATTTGGAGCTTTGAATTTAAGAGTATGCATACATACCTGAAAATATTTGGAAGAATGCTAACTATTCATGAAAGCAGTAATAGGTTATCTGTTAGTTTATTTAGATGAGTTTGGGCTTATGTGAGGCAGGAGAACGACTTGATGACCTCAGGAACAGAGGGCTCTCATTATTCATCCTGGAATTTCTAAAGCCCTGAGGAAAACTCCTCCATACAAAGATAAAAATCCACCCAGAAATTTTTTTCCACTCACATTTCATGCAGCTTTTTAAATTTAAGATTCATCAAATCTTTGACATTTAGACACAGGCGCTTCTACAAGACAAACAGGTGGAGATATTAAGCTAAAAAACCCTGTGTAATAGCATTATACTTTCTCATCGTGATCCTGATAACTTGCTATTAACAAACAAGGGAGATGCAAAGGAATGGTAATCTGAAAATAAAGAGTTATGGGCAACAGCAAATTTCCTAACAGCAGAGAAACAGCAAACATGATTGTGTTTTTTAATTTCAGATAATGTTTCCCTAGGAACTCATATAAAATAATAATTACTTTAGTATACTTCTTTTAAGGATAAAAAAAACTAACAATAATCACTTTGTGAGTACAGTCAATGTCTTCAAATTCCTGATTTAGGGTCTCCCTCCTTTTCTTGTGTGATTTTTTTCCCCTCTCATGTACTCAAATACATAAATCAGGGGTTTATTCTGAAAGCCTGCTATTTTTGCAATGATTGGCTCTCTTGATTTCCCTCCTACACATTAGCCTGCCTCTTCATCATGAAATCATTGTTAATTTTCCTTCCACTTCTGTTTTTCAAAGACTCTCCTCTAATTTCACTATTTGGGAATAGATGAGATTTCCCCCTCCCCCCAATCTTCATACTAATGATTTCAAAACTAACTTGTTAGTGCTACGTTCATATTTCACCCTGGCCCATTAAGATCTTTATGTAGATATTAGCCATTAAAAAAATAAATATCTAAAACAACCAATGAAGCATACACACACACACACACAAAAAGAGGTGGCAAAAGGAATGACAAATTGGGGTTGGGTATCAGATCTGCAGCTTATACACTGACTGCTTAAGCAAGTTTGCTATAATACCATTAGAGGATCTGCACCCTGTTCTCTACTTCAATAATTTCTCTTCATCCATATCTCTAAAGGCTTAAAAACCCATGAAGTTTAAAGGGCTTTGCCTCTTTTTTCTTGGTTTCTTTAAGGGTAACTTTCAAATGAAACCAATATGTGGAGCCAGTATGTACTTTTGATAGAAGACAGAATGACTTTCCAGTTTTCTCCCTCAGTCCCAACATCTTCCTCCTGTCACCCTCATACCTTTCCCTGCACTCCTACACATATATGAACAAGAGTTATGAGACAGCCCAAAAAAAGAATTCTAGAAGAAATTCCTGCCTATCAGACCATGCTGACCATTTGCATGTGTTTTCCAAAATTCCCCTCCCCTGTCATAAACACACAGGGTGAAAAAATCCTATCTTTCTGTCTCTATGAGATAGGTTATTGCCAGGTGCTCCACAAAGTCCACAGCCACATCTCTAAATGGGCTGTATATTAAAATGAAGATTTAACTCCTTCAACTGGTGATGCTTTGTACTGCACCACAGTGACTGATTTATTTTCTCTAATCTTGGGCTAATAATGAACTGCACACAATGTGAAAAAACAATTGCTCAGTAGTTGTATAAAGCATATTTTAGGTGCAGGAATACAAAGAACACATAAGGATATACCTTATTCCATGCAGATGAGTAAACCAACAGAACTTCAGATCAGAGGAAAGGGTGCCTTGAGGGCTTACTTTGCTTTGTCAGTCCATCCTGACACTGTTGGCATACTAGTGAGCCACTGGCTTTCCTGCAGATAAAGACAGGAGCTAGTCACCACACAACTTCTTTACCTGTAAGAATAAATGAAATGAAAGAGAGACCCTAAGAACAAAAACAGCACCTGGATCATATGTGCATCACCCTTCCCTTCTCTGTTTCCTACAGACTTACTTCCATCATCCTATGGGTCACCACTAGGTTAGCACTGTGAAGAAACAAGGCTTCCTCTCTTGGCTCAGATCTTGAACTGCATGTCACCTTAATTTAGTAATTTCCATTTTGAAAAAGAAAGCGTGGTGTATGGTAAAATGCAACTTTCATTTCCTCCTATAAAAAATGCAAAAGCTTATTAAAAAATTCTCATTCTGCTCCAGAGCCCTGAAACTAAATCATTGATTTCATAATCTTTAAATTTTAATTAAAACTAAACTCTTGCAAAACAAATTAGAAATACATAAATATCGTGCGTTAAGAATACCAAAGGATTATTCTGACAAGGTACAATGGCAGTCCCCCTGTCTCAGTGGATGTAGCACAGTACACAAATGTGTTTTGAGGTTTCCTCCGTTCTAGCTTCAGCTCGTGATCAAAGGAGCTTGTCAAATAAATGTCACAAAATTGTCACTACATTAAAAACCAACTTTTTATTTTATTTTCTTTTAAAACTGGATAAGGTTATTACCATTAGAAACTACTAAGTGTCCCAGCATCCACTAGAGACTGCACTTCAACAGAAAAGCTCTCTTACTCCATGTGCTGTGTTTAGCAGGTTCCCTGGGGAGGATAATGCCCCACAGGGCACTCCACCGGCTTCCACCATGATAAATGCCAGGAGAGTCTGCCATGAGAATGATGACAACATTTATTTCCTTATTTCTCAGACTTTCATTCTGTCTAAGAGTCAAAAAATAAATAAAACCCACCAGAAACCAAACACCACCAAATCAAACAAACCTAAACCTGAAGATTATTTTACATGCAAAATGTTTTCACTGGCATGTGTAATCCGCCACTCTTTGCACTCAGTGTGATTACAGCTTTGGAACTATTTAACAGAATTAAACTGAACAACACTGGAAAAGTTGTAAATGTTAACTTTAAAAACAAAACATTAGAATTACAAAACTTGCACAAGACTGAAAGTTGGCACTGTAAAATGTTACAAACCTGGAGCAGCTTTATGCAGATGAGAAGCTCAAATGACCTTAACGCCCTCTCCCTGGCAGGAAAATCAAGCACGATCTAACTTCTGCAGTCGAGCCTGCTGATCAACAAAGCTGGGCACACTCAGAAACCCTTGCAGGACTGAATCTGTGGAAGTGATGTGTTGTGTTTCTTGTCTTAGTTTCCTTTGGTACTAAAATCTAGACACAAACAGAAAATATTTTTGGTGAAGATTTAGTTGTAAAGTCATAGAACAAAGTGGCTGTGAACAAACTATGCAGATGTCCAAGGGAATCATCACCAACCCCCTACGCTATCAGAAGATCCTAATTTTCAGGATCTTAATTTAGTTGCCTAAATATGTATCTAATTTCTGTAGGGAGGACTCATTCCACTGAGTCTTTATCCTTTACTTGTGAGAATTTGCCATGTGCTGTTTATTTAAAATGTATTTCAGAGGACTTCAGCATAACAATCTCAAACTACTTCCAAGACTACATTGGGGTGAGGTACTGTTTTAAATATACAAAGAACTTTGTAGCCAGTTCCTAAAAAGCTTTAACATTTCCAGTTTTGCAGCAGGGACCTGAAACTTACTTAGGATTGTCTCACACTACAAGGACTGACTTTCTGCTGGATAGCAGAAAAAGCAAATGTTAAAGCCATACTAAGACTTTGATCACACTTTGCATATGCTCAGCATTTTGACAGATAAATTCTCTAAAGAGCCCCTCTTAGATGACCCTCTCCAAACCAGGACTACATTAGCTCTGTGGAACTTCATCTGTAGCTGCGGCAGCTAGATGCCACTGTGGCACAAAGCACTGTAAGTGAAAGTAAAGATCCTTTTCCCTGCCTGCTCACTGCCTGCCAGGCACACAGGAGGAAGCTGGAAGCAGCCAAACATACACATAGACGGGACTAGGAACTGAACAGGTTCAGAAGGCTTTGTGCATGGCAAGGCCAGGATTCAAGAGAGATCCAAGCTAGGAAGGAATGACAGAAGGAATTAGACTCAAGAAAATAATGAAATAATAAGCTAGGACTATAGAGAAAGACTTAGAAAATAAAGTGAGTAGGAGCCAGGGAGTGGCTCATGATGCTGATTTCATATTGCTTTGCAGTCAGAAAAGGCAGGAGTAACCAGGTCTAAGTCCATCATTCTTCTTTTTCCATAGCTTGGAATAGAAACTGAGACATTTGGTGTTACACATTTGTCTCCTAACAATTTGCTACCTCAATTACAGAGAAATATATCCTGTGTATCTTGATGTTTATTAGACAATCATTTTGCTGAGTATTTGAATTTTCAAAAACCAAGTGAAAGATTGGAATTTGAAAAGAGAAAGCAAGCCAGACCTAAGGACCTTAGTGTTCCCATGGCATTCCTGGTAAAACACGACACAGTAAAAGAATTCCTTCACTTGCATTGCTCTGTTGCAAGGCAGCATGTACATCAACAAGCTGTGTGATGTATTACATGATTTAAAAAATTATCAATAAAAGTCTTGAGCCCAATGTGATGGTTTTAAGTAGCTTAATCTATACAGAGCACTAGACAAAGGAGACGCAAGTAGGTAACAACAACAAAACGTTACTTCTGCGAAGCATGAAGCTGTATCATGAAGATGACTGAAAAGAACCTGAAAAGCTCCCTTTACACTATGCAAAACAATGTTAGCCTGTGACAAATGTGCCCCTGATGACAAATTAAACATCTTGTCTTAGAGCTGCTGTCATAGCCTGAACTTCTTGGAATTACTATTTGATTGAGGGAGAGATCTCTAGCTGCTTCATAAAACTAAGCCACTAAACAACAGTACTCTTCCATTTATCTTTGACAACTATTTAGTTTGTTGGTTTTTTTTTAATGGGACTTATTTGCTGGGATTTAAGTTTCAGTCCTTATTACTGCAGATCTGCAAAAGTCACAAAAAACACCACAATATAAACTACCAGAAAGTTAAGAAATGGAGTCTGATGATTTCTACTGACCTTCGATTTTCAACTCTGAAACCCTAGGAGATCCATTTGGTTAGTCCTCCCTTCAACATAAGTAATTTTACAGAAGAGACCATGGAAGCTGTGCTGGGGAAGCTAATGTTGATCACTAGTAGGGGCTTTATCTGGACAAAAAAAATAGCAGCACTTCCCTCTACACACCTGTAACAACAAAAATATACACACACAGAAAAGTAAAACCCAACCTCTCCTTTGCCTCCCTCTCACTATGGGTTTACCATATCCTCTCCTCTTCCTCCAGTTTTACAGCACCTAAACTGTACTTCAGGATGGCTTTTTTCATGCATTTCAAGAAAAGCAGCAGCACCAGAGCTGGATCAGACAGGCACAGCAACACATGGTTTGTTGTCCATCACCAGGAGAGGCAGAGGTTCCTGTTCTACTGTGGGGATAGTGCCTCTGCCTCTTCACCAGCAGCTCTAGCCTTGCTCATTCCCATTTGCAAGAGGGTTGCCCAGTTAGCAGCTCACCATGATGGAAGAAGGGGTGTTTGATTCTTTGAAATGTATGGTTGTGGCAGTGGGGAGAGAACCACTATATACATAATTGACAGAGCACCACACCCTTGAGGTGCTGGAGAACCAGATTCACTGCCCTGACACAACTGGGGCAACACAGAGATCACACATTTCCCACATCTTGGACAAATGCTAGAAAGCTTTGCTGGTCAACACATTGCTCAATGCCCTTGCACAATTCCTCAGAAACAAGGCTGACTACCAAGAGTTTTCTGAGTGAAAATCTTAAAAGCACCAGTTCCAGTGAACAGAATTTGGTTTTTCGTGTTTGTTCCAAGATATTTTTTTTGCTGCAGAACATTAGGCAACCTCACAGTTATTAATTCATTGCAGAGACCTTGAAATCTCATTCTGATATATGGCTACTTCAATCTGCGCTTCTTCCTACCCCATTATAAACTTGACCTTAATTAACCCTCTTAGTGAAAGGGAGTTTGTTGACTCTCAAGGACATCCTGATTGAAAAACAATGTTGCAATGTCACTCAAAAGCTACAGTAAGGCAGCTTTTTAAAGGGATTTGTACTAATAACCCTTGAATATTAATAGCTTCTTATGGCATGTGGTTTATATAAACTTATCTGTATCAGCTAGGATTGAGCTCCGTCTGTCTCAGGCTTCTAAAAAAGAGCACATTTCCTTTAGCAAAACCTCTTTCTCTTTGGTAACTACATCAATTTTCTTTGAAAAACATACATATATATAAATAAATACAAAGCTTAAATGTAGATTTATGGCAGACCAATTTTTACCAGCTGTAAATCAAAACACTTCTTGTCAAACTAGGATAACCAATTAACACTAACTTCTACTGTGACTTTAAGCTGTTTTATAGAGAACAAATATAAAGGGCAGATCCTCAGGCTGGATAATTTGATTTTAAAACCTCCTATGGAAGAGTTTGGTACTACAATGGTTACAGCTGCCCTGCATCATCTGAAGGTCTTGGAACATGCTCAGGGCTGATGTTGAGAAGGGTCTGTATTAGCATCCTAGCTGTATGCTGCAAATAAGAGATAACAGCAACTGATCTTTCACAATTCACTTTAAAGGAAGCATGTGCTTTTTATGAAAATAATTGAGACCACTCAGGACTAAATTGTTTCCTTTGTCCAGAGTTTAAAGGTGTAGGCTTCAGAGCCGATGGTCACACATTTTTTGCCCTTACACATCTCTGTGCCAGTCTTCACTTTCAAGAGCTATAACAAGCTATAATTATTTCTCACATTAGTTAGGGACCAAACAAAGATTAGGAGTTAGCTGAACAATGAATTCATACAGAGCATTTAAGTAGCTGAAGTTATAAAAAAATCCTCAACAGAAATCTTCTGAATGGTATTTGAACAGTTTGTAATTTATGGAGGGAAAAAAACATTACTAACTATTTTATGGATGCACAGTACATTTATTACCTTGTCAAGAAGTACATTTTATCCTCTTCATTCTGAATAACAGTATGCATATAAAGCACTAATGCCAAATAAGGGAACTTAAGACTTTTACATACCAGGGAACCAAAGAGAAAAGCTATTATTTACCAGTGGGTTAGTGTGCAAGCATTTCTCAGTAGTTGGCAAGTAGTACCCAAAATTTGCAGAACCTTACCTTTTCACCCAGGTAGTGAGTATGTTTTATTCAGTTTATTTTTCCACTACTGTGCTGAAGCATTTAAGTAAAACCCAAAATATTTAAGAACTAAAAATTCAAAGCATGTGTGCTACCATGCAAAGACTGCAACCTCAGTGTGTGATGAGGAAAGATGCCTCAGCCTCTAAGCAGATTACTCAGTTAGCAATGCTTTGCTCCTTCCTAAACTGAGGGGCCCAGAACTGGACACAGTACTCGAGGTGCAGCCTAACCAGTGCAGAAGTTCACTTTGTATCAGAAGTTTCTAGACTTTCACCAAAGACTGGAAATTAACTTGTAGAGTTAATGGTTGGACTCTATCATCTTAAAGGTCTTTTTCAACCCGAAGGATTCTATGATTCTAAAGGGGGAGCTCAAGAGTGCACAACCAGTCCTCCTGGCAGTGTTCCTGCAATACTAAATGCATAGACTAGAAAATTTATTTCATAGACATCCAAACTTTACCCATGTCCTCTTTCCTACAGGTACAGTATAGAAAAGGAAAATTCTTGTCATCTCCTTGTGTAAGCTTCAGTAGTGAAAGCCTTTTTGCTCTGCAGTGTACCTGGAGAGTATCAATGACTGTCAGTCCATCTTTCCTTCACCTGCATTATTGTGTCATCAGTTGTAAACGAGGATGTTGGAGTTTTCTCTTATATGCCTATTAATACAAACTAATTTACCTGACAACTATTAAGAAGACATAACATAATAATTTGCTGATGTTACTAAATGAACAATGACAGAATTATATATCAAGGAAAGTGGAAGCCAAATGCGGAGATTACAGTCAAACGCTAGAGAGTTTTACACGCATCACTGTGCCTACCTGTCACTGTAAAATTAGTAACTCTTTGTCCAAGTCATGAAGCCATGTTAGCACAAAATTTGAACCAGTTCTCTCATGTCACAGTTGCATGCTATGACTGCAACACACAGCGTGTGATTAGAGGAACCTCACTGTTCCTTTTTTCCCCTCCTCTGAAGCTCTTCCAGATTTTTCGTGTTCCATGTAGCCTAGTGAAATTATGTAGGATAAAGCAGTAATTTTACCTACAGCCTATGAAATTATCAACTGTCAGAATAAGCCTTTATAAAGTTTCTTTTGAATGACATTGTTTTAATCAGATCAAAAAGTCACCATGATTGCTCTTCTGACATGCCATTTTTACTAAAAAATCGTTTGCAGGCCTGTCAAATATTTAATCATTTAAGTATCATGGGAGAGGATGGATTCAAGGTCTGCTTTATCTTAACTAGTGTGCCTCTGAAAACAAATAAACAACCCAAACAAATCAACCAAATAAAAAAATGCCAAATCAACTCACTGTTAAAAGGGTTCACTACGGTGAGCATCCAAAATTTGTTCCTTTCTCTACCATTTCCTTCTGAAACTTCACCCTGAAACACGATCTACGGACCACCACATCCCTGTTGTATATAGCTACATGTCAGGAAAGGCCAAATTAAACTACAACTGTGTGATGAAGTTGGGGCCTATGAATTCAAGTAGTTTATGTACCCAACTCAAGATTTATCATCTTTACAGTCTTTATTTGCCACTCTGGCATACCCAGAGCATATTTTCTCTTTCTCCTATGACAAATAACCTTTAGGATCTAAGACTCCATTTTTCAAATACGTCAAAGTGTTTAGCAATGCTTAAGAAGGCAACATTTCTCTACAAGCAATGGAAACTTTTTGATTGATGACATTGTTATGGAATATTTAACCAAAACAGGAAAGCCTAATACACTGCTGGGAATGATCTGCTGGTTAGCTCTTATTTTATCTTCCCTCTAACATCATATAAATTGCACCAGTTAATTATATTTGCTTTCTCAGATAGCCTACTGTAACTACATTCAAGACAATATTTACTTTTTCTATTTACTTTGTACAAATCATAAAAGGAAACAGCTGCTTGAAAACCAAAACCATTGAAACATACCAAAAGTGTGGGCAAGCAGCAGAATGCAGTCTCTCCTATTTTTGCTATCCTAAGGTGGAAGAACTTGACAATTTTCCTTAGGTAACAAAAGTAATGGCATGATTTACTTTAAGCCAACCCTATCTACTTTTGGGTGTTTGTAGGTAAGACAACATGCATTTTCAATTCTAGTATCTGTAAGAATTCTCTCTGATCTATCCAGCATTAAAAATACATTTACTTACATCCAAAAGTGATACATTTCTCTTTCCAGCAAAGTCTAAATATGCAGAGGTTGGCAGGCTGGAAACAGTGTTTTGCAAATGAAAAGTCCATACTGTGCTTTAAGTTTTAAGTGGGAGAGAAAAAAAACATAGGCCCCTGAAAATTAACCAAATACAGAGCATGAATGTTGCTGAAGCTAAAAGTATAAGTCATAGACTGGACTTGACAATCTCAGAGGTCTTTTCCAGCCTCAATAGTTCTGTGATTCTGATATTTCCTGAATGATGCCTGATCATGACTTTATTTTTTTTCCTGAAAGATGATAAATTAAATATTTTACAGATGAACAGCACAGTTATGATCCTGCATGTGGTGAAGAACCTCTCTTCAATAAATATGGCCAGAGAGAAAAAATGGGGCAATTAACTGATTTAATGGGATGAAAAGGGCATGGAAAACATGTAAGATGGTGGGAATGAGTCTGTCCTTCTGAAGCCACCTCATGAGGAAACAGAGAATAGAAATTGCTTTGAATTAAAAAAAAACCAACAAAATCAGCATGCCCTCACTCGCACTCTCAAGCCCCATGCTGAACACAGCACACTGAAGTCTGAGAATTAGGCCATACACTATATATACACTACATGAGTGTATGATTATACACACACTAGAATGTTTCCTTCTAAAGAAAATAAGCCTTCCCTATGAACAGAATAGAATAAACCAGGTTGGAAGAGACTTTTGAGATTGAGTCCAACCTATAATCCAACACTATGTAATCAACTAAACCACGGCACCAAGCACCCCATCCAGCCTCCTTCTAAACACCTCCAGTGATGGTGACTCCCAGCCCAGCCCATTCCAACAGGCAATCACTCTTTCTGTGAAGAACTTCTTCCTAATATCCAGCCTAAACCTCCCCTGGTGCAGCTTGAGACTGTGGTTTCTTGTTCTGGTGCTGGTTGCCTGAGAGACGAGACCAGCCCCCACCTGGCTACAATCTCCCTTCAGGTAGTTATAGACAGCAATAAGGTCTCCTCTGAGCCTCCTCTTCACAATGCTTACTTTATTTTCGAGTAAGTGTTGGAGATGTAGATACTAAGGAGGAGAATAAGGTTCATGTTTTCAGACCCATTACCGTAATCAAGTCAGACAACGCATACATTTAAGACAATGCATATTAATCTATTACTAGACTAAGAACTGCATTATTAATAAGGATTTTCTTCTTGTTAAATAACACACTTCCATCTGTGATACATGGCCACCTAGTGACTAATTTAAATTGATGGAAACATTTATGTGATATATACTGTTAATTACATTTCACCTTCACCACTTGAACATGTTCCGAAACAACTGTCAAGGATGCAGCACCAAACTGTAACTGCTGGCTGTGAAATGTGTAGCTTTGGTAAAGACTTGGTGTTTATGAAGACACTATTTAAAAAGAGATTCAAAGGTGGGTCCTCCAGTTATGAACTGTTGTGCAGGCATTCTTATTTGGGAGGAAAAACATGAAATTAATGTAACAGACTTATAGGGAACAGAGATTATGTTTGGCATGCTTTAAAAAAACAAAACAAAACATAAAATTAAATTAAAATCTAACTTTAAAAAGGAACTTTTCTTTTTTCCTGTTGGAAAAAAATATAACTTTTAAAAGTAACTATTTTTTTTAATGGTACAACAGAAACCAGTTCTCAAACCCCTTGGATTAACTCCGGCTGAAACCAAGAGGTTTTCAGAATTTAAGAAGTTGGTTCCATTAGGGGTTGGCTGTTGTGATGCTAGGCAAAATATGTAATGGTTTTACTATCTCTACAACTCCAGGTTTTATCCAGAACTGAGAAGAAAATTCATCACAGAAAGAGAGAATTGGCCATTGGAATGTGCTGCCCAGGGAGGTGGTGGAGTCACTGTCCGTGGGTCACCATCACAGAATCACAGAACCACCAAGGTTGGAAGAGACCTCAAAGATCATCAAATCCAACCTGTCCCTGGAGGTGTTCAAAAAAGGATTGGATGTGGCACTTGAAGCCATGGTTTAGTTGTCATGAGGTGTTAGGTATTAGGCAATAGGTTGGACTTGATGATCTCTGAGGTCTTTTCCAACCTGGTTGATTCTATGATTCTATTTCCACATTCCTCAGGCATGTTCCTATTCTTGATGCTGGTATTTTGTGCTTTTTTTCTGATGATTCATACCACATTTGATAAGAAGAAAAGAAAACCAATCTAAACCAAGCACAAAACCACCAAAATTGTAACTATTTGAACTCTGCACATTATGCTACCAGGTTATTATAACCACACTCAGTGTTCACAGTTCTCTATTCAAACACAGAGATTAACAGGCTGACAAGGGGGGTTGTGGAGTCTCCCTTTCTGGAGATATTAGAAAACTTGCCTGGATGAGTTCCTGTGTGATGTGGTATAGGTGATCCTGCTCTGGCAGGGAGGTTGGACTGGCTGATCCTTCCCTTCCAACCCCCTAACATGCTATGATTCTGGGATTAAAAACCAGACAGTTGCCTGCACATTTTACATTACATCATCCTAACTACAGATGCCCATTCCTACAAAATTTTGTTTATAGATAGTAATTCTTCCTAGTGTTTTGTGAAACCAGTACCACCACGAGTGAAATATGGAACAGACATGGGAAACTCATTTATTAACTTGCTCTAACTGATTTTCTTGCCGTAATTCCCCTGTTCTCATTAGATTCAAGAAGTTCACATTTGTACTTGCTAGTGAACTGAACATGAACCAGAGGTAATTTGGAACTGATGATGACATTTGGACAGGTGAAGACTTGGACTCCTGTTTCCAATAAAATAAGCATAGAGCAGCAAAATCTGAAGAAAGAACAATATCCCAGACCTCCAAGTAGAGGATGGAGAAGGGAGATTTAATAAATAAATGGTCCTGACAGTTCTTTATTCGTTCCTGACAGTTCATGGCATTTGAAGGCTTCTGTATCATTAGTCATGACACAGAGCACTTCCCCTCCCTCTCTCTCTCCCTTTCCATATATTTTCCACCTCCTTTCTCACTTGTAAAGCCTAAATGTATGATTGGTTTAGCATTGCTTTTTAGGGTTTTAAATTAAGCTTGCGGTTTGTTTTCCCTCTTCTTGAAGTCAGATTATATTTCCTGGCTAGTAATGAATGAAACTTTGTCAGAGTGTAAGAAACACCTTAAATTTGCTACTATTCTGTGAAAGACTTTTTCCGCCCTGTATTAAATTTTCATTGGAGAGTCATTCTGCTACATTACCTGTTCTCAAATTCATAATTACAAAAATAAAAACTGGTGAGGATGAAAACAAACTGTCCCTTCCTCCAGCTAATTATATGTGACCTTTACTTGCTGTGTGGTTTGCACCATAAAAGCACGGGAAGCAGCGGACAAGTGGTAACAGAAGGAAGTGGTACTCTCTATTGCACTGCCTGTGTCTAATATTATTTGGCCACTCTCAATCACTACTTAACTGGGACCAGTTGCTGGCATATTTTTGCATTATTGCTGCATTCCCCTTTTCACAAGGCAGGTTAGGCTTCCCCCTTTCTTGCAACTCTTTAATGCAAAAAACTAACACAGTTTCAAATCACATCTGGGGAACTTTAACAGCGTGGAAGAAATGTGCACATCTCCATTTGGGAACTGACCTAATCCTATTACTAGATTTATTACCTCTGAAATTCCTCCCTTCAATTCCACAATATAGTGAATCTATTGCCTTCCAATGCTGACACCTGGAATCAGACAAGGCACAATAATAACAATCAGAATTTGTTTCTTCTCCTCTTGCAAAATAAACTCAGTCCAAGCTTCTCAATGTCCTGAAAACTTCTCTTTTAGCCATTGACTTTGAAGACCAGCATTATTACAACTAACCACTACTACAGCACAGCAGCTTTTTGCCTCTGTTCAAACAGGTAGAAGTAGAGACCAAATTTTCCTAAAAGAAATAGGAAGGGGAAAAGGAAATCTGATATCCTATTCAAAACACATGATTAAAGTACTACTCAAGAAAAGAACATTATATATGTGATTCCTGTTTTCAGACTGGATGTTTCATAACTCATATTATTAGATGAGCTGTCAATCCACCCAGCTTCTAAGAGTCTGGAACAAGAGAAAGCAGGCTTCATACTCAGCCAACCACGTCTGAGAATTTAGAACACACCTTCCTTGCATCTGTTTTGCATTAACAATGTATTTTTAAGCATATCTGGATGACACAGATAGTACTTACTTGGAATAAAGAGACTGTCAGAGGAGCCTGGCTGCAATTTCTTCAAATTTGGTAAAAGGATTCCATAGTTTAACAAATCACAGTATCACAGTATCACTTAGGTTGGAAAGGACCTGGAGGATCATCGAGTCCAACCTATCAACACAGACCCCATGACTAGACCATGGCACCCAGTGCCTTGTCCAATCTCCTCTTGAATGCCTCCAGGGTCGATGACTCAACCACCTCCCTGGGCAACCCGTTCCAATGAGGAATGACTCGCTCGGTGAAGAACTTCCTCCTCACCTCGAGTCTAAACCTCCCTTGGCGCAGCTTGAGACTGTGTCCCCTTGTTCTGGTGCTGGTTGCCTGGGAGAAGAGGCCAACCCCTTCCTGGCTATAACCACCCTTCAAGTAGCTGTAGAGATTATGAAAAACATGACATAGTCACTTTCTGGTCACAATTCTCCTTGATAATCATTTGGACCAATCTGTAGAAGAAAAGACTTTATGGTGAACCCCTAATGTTCTCCTTTGGTAGTTTCAGGGCAATGGGTAATGCAAGTCCAGAATTCAAATTTCTATAAAAATATAACATCAAGCTTCCTAATCATTCACAAATATCAAATGCTCTTCTTCAGGGGACTTATCTGATATTTCTCCATAAATCTGTTTCTGAGAATACTAAACATTTTTAATTTACATTTATTATTTGCTAATGAAATTAATTGCAATACATTTTCCCTGTTCTAAAGAACTTCCGTGTGCCTCAAGCACATGAAAGTGTTGTCTTTTCCATCGTTGAATTACTGAGCACTGTGTGGGGACAGTATTTATAATCACACCACACAAAGAGACAAGATCACCATGAAATATTTAGTCTCCCACTAAAAAGCCAAATAAAAGATATTGACAGAGATGGGAACACTATAAGAAATAAAAAGGCAAATATGAATAGAATAGAATAGAATAGAATAGAATAGAATAGAATAGAATAGAATAGAATAGAATAGAATAGTATAAACCAGGTTGGAAGAGACCTTCAAGATCATCGTGTCCAACCTATCATCCAACACCACCTAATCAACTAACCCATGTAACCAAGCACCCTGTCAAGTCTCCTCCTGAACACCTCCAGTGACGGCGACTCCACCACCTCCCCGGGCAGCCCATTCCAATGGGCAATCACTCTCTCTGTGTAAAACTTCCTCCTGACCTCCAGCCTGAACTTCCCCTGGCGCAGCCTGAGACTGTGTCCTCTTGTTCTGGTGCTGGCTGCCTGGGAGAAGAGACCAACCTCTGCCTGTTTACAACCCCCCTTCAGGTAGTTGTAGAGAGCAATAAGGTCACCCCTGAGTCTCCTCCTCTCCAGGCTAAGCAGCCCCAGCTCCCTCAGTCTCTCCTCATAGGGCTTATGTTCCAAGCCCCTCACTAACTTCGTTGCCCTTCTCTGGACTCGTTCCAGCAAGTCAACATCCTTCCTAAAGTGAGGGGCCCAGAACTGGACACAGTACTCGAGGTGTGGCCTAACCAGTGCAGTGTACAGGGGCAGAATGACCTCCCTGCTCCTGCTGGCCACACTGTTCTTACTGCAGGCCAGGATGCCATTGGCCCTCTTGGCTGCCTGGGCACACTGCAGGCTCATGTTCATCCTACCATCAACCAGCACCCCCAGGTCCCTCTCTGCCTGGCTGCTCTCCAGCCACTCTGACCCCAGCCTGTAGCACTGCATGGGGTTGTTGTGGCCAATGTGCAGAACCCGGCACTTGGATGCATTAAATCTCATGCCGTTGGACTCTGCCCATGTGAGTGTGCGTAGTCAAATTTCATGGTCTTTTAAGATTTCCTTCATGTGTAAGGTCCATACCATAAGACGTTGACTTGCTTACCTGAGCACCAGAATATGAATTGTTTGCAATAATAATTTTCTAATTCCTGAGCACAAGAAAACATTGCCCTGGGTACAGTACATAGGTTACACAAAGCCCTTCCATTGAATGCATATTTATTTATTGTTTGCCATGTAAATTATTCTAATGGGAGAATGTTGTTTCAACACAGTGTGTTGAACATTTCATCCTTCTGAAAGCGAAATGCCATTGCTGTTCCTAATTAAGCTATTTTCCTTTTAAGTTTTCCAGAGGATGATGTGAAGGGTGGCAATATTGATGAAGATTAATTGGATTGAAACTAACTGTGATACAGCTGTAGATAAGGTTATTCTGCTAGTTAGCAAATGAAAATTGCAGCTATTTAACAGCTGAGTACTTGAAGGCTTGGCTTTCTTGGGGTTCAGATGGTATGCAACAGGGAAAAATCCAGGAGCTACAGGAAATAGAGAGATTTCAGATAGGTTGGCATTCTTCCACGTGGTTTAAGAACAATAAAAATGCAATGTTGATTAAAAAAACACACATTAACTATATAGAATACTATATGTATCATGTTAGGGGATTATTCAATTTGGACTGGGAACCTGATAGATCTGTTGAGCTAGGATAAATTAGAACATGCCAAGGAACAGAGTTTTGCCAGAGCACTCTCACTACAGAGCTATAAAAGTACTAAAGAATCACAAGTACCTTTTCAGGAGAGTTGAACTGACACTTTCTCAGGTACTTGAAGGCAATGCTCTCAAGTCAGTCGCTGCCCAGCCTATATTGGTGCGTGGGATTGCCCTTATGCAGATGCAAGACCTTGCATTTCATCAATAGAGTAGAATTTACCAGGTTGGAAAAGACCTTTGTGATCATCAAGTCCAACCTATCATCCAACACCATCTAATCAACTAAACCATGGCACCGGGCACCCCATCCAGTCTCCTCCTAAACACCTCCAGTGATGGTAACTCCACCACCTCCCTGGGCAGCACATTCCAATAGCCAATCTCTCTCTCTGTGAAGAACTTTCTCCTAACATCCAGCCTAAACCTCCCCTGGCACAGCTTGAGACTGTGTCCTCTTGTTCTGGTGCTGGTTGCCTGAGAGAAGAGACCAACCCCCACCTGGCTACAACCTCCCTTCAGGTAGTTGTAGAGAGCAATAAGGTCTCCTCTGAGCCTCCTCTTCTCCAGGCTCAGCAACCCCAGCTCCCTCAGCCTCTCCTCACTGGACTTGTGCTCCAAACCCCTCACCAGCTCTGTTGCCCTTCTCTGGACACATTCCAGCAACTCAACATCTTTCTTAAACTGAGGGGCAAATATACACAGATCAAGATATATTTATAAACATACATCATGTGTTTACTTATTTCATACTTAGTTCAAATATTATTAAAATCAATAAAATCATTTGCCATGTATACTTCCTTATAAAGTAGAAAGATTGTCATGACTTTAGATCCTCATATATGCAATCCATGATGCAGAGGTATTGTTTACTGCCCAGAAACAAAAATATAGTCACATTATTTATGCAGACATATAACCTGCTAAGTCACAACACCTGCTGATACTTGTATCAACATTTTGTTTCTAATAAGCAAGATGTGTACCTCTCACTTTTCAGATTCTTCACTTGAATGCAAAATTTCTCTTTTTCTGTTTGCTTTCTGTTTCTAACAGCTGCTATCACTATCAGCCATCCATTCAGAAAGAAACCACATCCCAGTCACCCGTATATAAGGATGCCTCCATAATGCAGTTATCCACAGCAGCATCCAAGTTTAGCGCAGAGATACCTCAGAGCTATCCAGAATCTCTTGGAAGAAAACTGTGAGACAAAAATTGAACTGTGTTAAACAGAACTGAAAATGAAGAGGCTCAGCAAATCGTGGTACCTGGCACCAGGTTCCAGCAAGCAGAACAGCTGAGTAAGAAAATGAAAAATGGCTTGACATAAAGACAGTGCCAGTCCTTTTCAAGCAAGTATTAAAATGCAAAACCTGTTGTTGTCCCTTTTCAGTCCAAGAGCTTCTATAGGAAACCACATCAGTTTTGCTATAGTTTGCTCCTTAAGATGAGGATAAGTTATCAGACAGGACAAACTGCCAAATCAATCTGTGGAGCTGCCACAGGACTGGCTAAGCCTTCCAGGACTCCTAGCTCCTGGGAAGGGAAAGGCACATATGTGAGAAAAGCTGCATGTGGAAGAAGCTGTGGTGAACAAACCTTGTCTGAATTAAGCTGGCCCCAAACTCTGCAACAGTTCCTGAACAGTTTAGATGAACCAGCCACATTTTGGGTTGGGATATCACAGCCCTGTGTTACCATTCACAGCTGGTGATTATGCAGAAGATATTTCCCTGGGTGGAGGGAAACACCTCACTTATAATACATTAGACTGAAAGTGTATTATATTGATTTTTTAGTTTAATGTACACAAATAAGGGAGATCTTAACTAGTTAAATAAGCAAAACCCAGTAGAAGGATGTTCAATGAATTTCCCAGGAAATAAGAATATTTCCTGAATATCATTAAGTGGAACACAGAAATACACAAGAAGCCATTTAGCATAATAAAGCTCAAACTCTTGTTAAGCCTCAAGAGACTTAGCACAATTTTCAAACAAAAAGTCTTCTCTACTCTCATAAAATCCCAAACCAGAAAACAAACAAAACAAACAGCAGATATCCATACATCCAGATCTCTCTCTGATACCTGTCACTTGCAATTCACTCTATTGAAATCCATCCAAGAAAATAAAATGATGATTTAGTATGTTTGCAAGTTTCACTATCTGCCTGATTTTCTTTTCTCAAGTGTTCCAGAAGTTATACAGGGAACCACTGAAATGGCTTAAGTTTCTGTGAGGACTTGGCCTTTCATGAACTTGGAGAGATACAGCACTATCAGTACTGGGAAGCTGAAATATTCTCTATTCCACATCACATTCACAACCAGTTGCAACTGACCTTATCTATCATGATAAAATCATAGAATAGTTTGGGTTGGAAGGGACCTTCAAGACCACCTAGATCAACCCCCCCTGCCATGGGCAGGGACACCTTTCAGTAGACCAGGGTGCTCAAAGCCCCATCCAACCTGGCCTTGAATACTTTCAGCAAGGGAGCATTATCCATTAAAAAGAATCTGAAAAGGCAGAAATTGAACTACACTGCAGATGAAATAACTTCCTGTATTTTATAATTGTGCTAGTCTGTGTTTGTAGCTGAATAACAAACTGATGTAATTTCTCGTGTCATGCAGGTGACTATGCTCTTTGACTTTCAAATACAAATGAATCACATCATCTTTGACACCAAAGAGAGAGATGTCTTGGTATGGCATTCATGCTAGCAACTCATCTCAAATGCAACAGGTAGAGGTAGTACTCTGAGGAAGAGCAAGTTGTGAGTTGCAGTCTGGCTGCCACTTGAAATACATTTTCCTTGCCCTTCTCCTTCCTGTATAGACAGAAAGCAGCACACCATGCCACTCACCAGCCACAGTTCATCTTGAAAGCTGTATTTAGATGACTACTTATCCTTGCTCTCCACATGTTGCAAATTCTTTGGCTCAGGTAAAACTCTCCTGAGATGCTGCAATGTCATTATGAATGCTTGCTTATTAAATGAAAGACTGATTTTAAACCAAGATCCTTCCTATTAAAAATGGGCATGTCGAAGCCCCAAGTTTCCATTGCTAATCAATTTCAACACTGCACTTTCCATCAGCTCTGCAGGACAGCAAAATGCTTCTGTCTTTGTTTCCATGGGAAATTCATTCATCCCTTCACAAATAACCAATATTAAAGTGTTTCTGTTAAGATTACTAGGACAAGGTACACATGAAAGCCTCATCATCTCTTTCACTTTGCACTTCTACTTTAAGTTGCAGATGTCTGTTTGACAGAGCTGATGGCCAGTAAGGCTGAGCAAGACAAGCATCCAGAGTGCCAAGGAGCTGTACTGTCCACAGCCAGGCAGCTCTCATTAGTATTGGTGGAATCATGCAGTAAAACTGCCTCCAGCCCAGCTTTGCTAATTTACCTCAACTGATGTGATTTAGATGACTATCAGTACTGATTCCACTTTTTTTTTTCCTTGTAAACAATGTAACCACTCTACAAAACAGAAAATATGTAAATCCTATGCTTTAACTTTACGCAGCAATTCTGTGCTAAGCTATACTATGTCCCAGAAGGTTTTGCCACTAGATCATTATTTACTAATGGGCTGTAGGGTAGCAATAGAACATAACCTCCAAAGGCACGGAGATGAATATTTAATCCAGAGTTTCTGCCTGTTAATATTTTATTAAAGCCTGGCTATTTTCCACCATCCTGAAAATGCTACATTCCATTAATGATAATTGTGAATCTCAACAGATTCAGATTTTAGTAACTTCTGGATGCTGCAGTGAAATAATTCCTACGCTGTTCATTAAGAGCAAAGATGGTACTGTCTGCAGCTTCAAGCCCCAGTATTTATTTTTAATAATTTTCTTTTAACCCAATGAGTACAGGGTAGGAAGTGGGTCGAGAACCCACATTGATTATAATACAAATACAAAAATATTTCCTTTGTTTTTTTCCCAAATGCAAAAAGCAGCACTTAGGCTCCAGTTCCTTTGCGGTGTGAAGAAATAAGACGCAAGCCCTTTCTCTGTTGTAAACAGAGCCAGCCCTTGCAAATGATAGCTCTTCACTCATCCAGGTAACATTAATTGGATATCACAGCCTGCCTTTTTCTGGCCCTGTGCAAAACAATATACATGATCATGGCGCCAGCGACAGAGCAATGGGCATTAAATTAAATTTTCTAGATCAAGCCTAGCAGAAAAACCTTTCCCTGTGCTTTTCTATGACTAGAAGACTAATCTCCAATGACTTTATTGAATGTCTTTCGCAGATATTCGATTATCTAAAACAATAAAACAAAGCAAAGCAGTTTATTGCCGTGGGAACGGCAAATTTCCTTCTCCCTTCATTACAAAGGTACTGGAAGCAGAAATCCACTTCTTGAAAGTCCTGTAAGACTGGGATGGCAAGAAAATAGCTAAGCAAATGTTCAGGATCACTATACAGAGGGAAAAAAAACCAACAATGAAAGTCTTTCCCCTTCCTTAAGATACCACATCAAGATTTTTGCTTAAGATCTGGAAACCTGCTTAAAGTGAGAGTTCCATCACGTAAAAAAACCTCAAAGGATGTGGTATCATGTCCTTTAAGTCCTTGCAAGAACACTTTCATTTACAGTTTCATTCTGATAGTGGTTTAAACCATGGAGACATCTAAGCTGCATTTGATGAGCAAGTGTTTATCATCTCTGCTAGCTTTTGAACTAAAAAAATATACTAAAAAGAGTTCAATATCCATTTACATTCATGCTTACCTGTCACTAGGAATATTATTAATGCACATAAAATCAAACAGACTTTGTTTTGAAGGCTAAATCTTCAAAACTGTAATGAGTGCAGAAGTTACATAATTGATACACACGTTCATTAATGAGCTTATTTTAGTAGCAGATGTCACCATACAATGCTTTCTACCTACATAACAGAAGCAGAATATATTTATTACTTTCATGTCCTATGAGAGCAGTATTATTCAAAACATGCTTTATATCACAGTACATTAGAGGTTAGAAGGGACCTCCAGAGATCGTCGGGTCCAACACCCCTGCCAAAGCAGGATCACCCAGGTTGGTCCACACAGGAATGCAAGCAGAAGGGTTTTGAATGTGTCCAGAGAAGGAGACTCCACAACATCTCTGGGCAGCCTGTTCCAGTGCTCCATCCCTCTCAATGTGAATGAATTTATATATCAATGTATTTTGGATACTATGTGTGTTTACATATATGTATTGAATTGTTACATGCTAAATGATCCCCACATCCTTTTGATTTTGTACTATATAGTATATTTACGTTCAAGAGCAATCTCCTTCTGAAGACATATGAGAACCCATTTGTCATCACACTCTTTCATGGATGTTTGAAATAATCTTGGTTATATCTCAGTGCTAAATATGCTCATTGTATTGTTTTTACTTTTAAGTTTCAACTGACACTACAGATGTTCAGGCCTTGAACTAATGTCTGTTTCCAGTGCATAAAAGCTTTCATTTACCTGAATGAAGTAGGTCAAGTCCAGCTTCATCATCCTTCAGAATGCAAACTGTCTTTCCTTCACTATAACAGTTTTTTGCTGTGTTTCAGCACATGGTGAGTAGATATTTCACTTCAGAAACCTTTTGCTTACCCTTCTGAAAATACTTCTGCTTTGCAGTTAAAGCATTCGTACATTTCCTTGAGAAATTATTTCCATTTAAAAGAGAAAATCCATTTTCTCAATCTTTAGCTTTATATAGTTCCTCATTAGTCTGGTGCTATTTCTACATTCAATTCCAACATCAGTAAAAGGAATATTTTTGTCATAGAATAAATAATAGATTCTTTTTCTCCTGTCAGTAAAAGGAAATTTTTGTCACAGAATAAATAAAAAGATTCCTTTTCCCTTTCTCAATCACATACACACATAGACAAAAAAATAAACTGACAAGTTGTTTTCAAAAAGAAACAAGTAACAGAGTTATTTACTCTTTTTTTTTCTCCTGTGTGCATCACTGAGTAAAGGGCAGAGGAGATAGAGGATGAACTTGTAAGTATTCTGTCTCATTTCAGGATGCAAACTGTTTTGAGAGCAGTGACTATGACCAGAAGAGCGTCAGCAAGTCAGATTGAAAGAGGTAGGTAGAAAACTGATAATGTACAAGAATAAAGTAAACATGCAGGAACTTTTATGTACTTTCATCAGAAATCTTGCAATATTCAGCACAAAAATGATCTTAAACAGCAATTCTGATGTAACAGTTGATCAGTTTGAGAGACACTGTGCATTTTGCCCTGTTGTGATAAGTGACGCACAGGAGCCTTTTATTCCAGATGAGAACTATACTGCTGACCCCAAAAAAGGGCTTGTACAAAAATCTTAGGTTTAGGCAGCTTCTTAAATGTGATGATCTGTTAATTATTCAGACAAGGTAGAAAGTTACTATCACATACTGTCACAGTGTGTATGTGAGTGAAAACATACACAGAGCATTTGACGGATGATATGTGGCAAAGCTCTCATGCATACTCATGAAGTAGACAGTTGATAATGGCAGAAATGATCATTAATTAAAACACAGAACTGAAAGATTCTTATCTAGAATGCCATTAGTTACAAAGTCTGCGTGGGGTGTAGCTGAACGATATACAAATGAAGAGCTAATGGTCTATGGCTGGCTTCTGCAGATCCTGTTGCTGATAAGGATTTCACTTCTGAAAGATAAGGAAGTGGCAGAAGAGATAACCCACTTGGATGAGGCACTTCTCAATTTGCACTACAGCAGGAAATAAATATGGAATGGATAACATTTATTACAAATTAGGAGATGTATTTCAAAGCTTCCCTGTAAGAGTCTTTTTCTTCAAGTGCATCCCTTACATAGTACATCACACTTACGGATTCATGCCACTTTGTGTACTCTGAGTTGACATGCTACACGTTTGGGAAGCAAAGTAGTCCTCCACTGAAGAAGCACAAAGATTATAACTGATTTCACTGAGAGGGGGATTTTGAGCTTTATATTTATGTAAAAACATTTATGTGTATGCACATTTATGTGTAGCTGAATTGTATTTTAAGTGTAACCTAACATTAATAACTGCCTTGTTATGCACTAAATTGCCCAAAACATAGTTTTAAAATAGTCAAAATAATATTAATGTATATTCACATTGCCTTTACCTCTTTATTATTATTTTTTATATATATATATATATATATATATATTTAAGACCAACATTGAGTACATGACTGATGCTGCCAAAAGTACCTTTTCTCTAAAACTGGAAAAACACAAATCATGCCAGCCACCACTACAAAAGATGTAAAGAGTGAGGTAGGATCATTGGTTTAGGTGAATGTACAAGGGATCATTTTGTAGCTGCCCCTCTTGCTGGGAATGAAAGGGGGAACAAAAAACTCGTAACCCTAACCATCAAATAGCAAAACCCCACAACCCGTGATCAAACAATAACAAGCTTTAAATCTCTGAACTTCTGTAAGAACACAAGCACTGAACTGAGCTTTCCTAACAGGTCAAATGCTATGCAAAAGCAAAGAATAAATCTGGAGTGGTGAAGACTACTTTTTTTTAATGTAACTTCTGCACTACAGAAGTACTAACCTGACAGTGCAAATAAATTATAAACAGATTTTCTTCCCTCCCTCTCCAGAATGCACATTTCTTTAAACTGCAAATAAGATTTGGTAATGTTTTCCCTTCACAAATCTTGGGAGCTTCAGTGCCCTGCTCTCTTTTTCCCAGAGTGGTAGCGGTACTGAGCTCTTGTTCTGCTGTTCGTCATCAATACGAAGCTAGGGCGTTGGAACAGAGTATTACATCTTTTCTCTCTTCAATATGTGTATGGACACATCTGCTGGTCTCTCCAATATGTAGTTATTACATGAGTAAGAAATACTGATTTTTGTGCTATCAGTGGAGCTATAATTAATCGTCTGCTGAATGGTTGTGGAACACAAGCTAAAATCTAATTAATTTTTAAAGGAAATTACCAATAGGAATACTACCAACTATAGACAACACATCTTGGCACTGCTAGGAAAGACTGTTTAGCATACCAAAGAACAGAGACACACACACACCTCCCAGACAGAGCAAGGAAGACACATCCATTCCCTGCTGACAGCTGTTGGAGACCTACCAAAAACACAGCAGAGAATCATTAAGGTAGCTTCTGCCAGAGAAATGCTATGAAATGAATGGCTGGCCCACATTAGAAGCACAGAGGTATCATCAAAATAAACACCTGAAACAGTATTCTGTCTGTTTTAAAACCAAAACTCTCTTATGGTAAAAAAAAAAAAAACTAATAAAATAAAGATCCCAGACAGGGAAAGGTTTCAGTGAGTCACACTAGTAACTGGGGATCTTTTATGTTTGCTTTCCCACTTGAAAGGTGGCAGGGAAGTCATTGTGCCCCTGTATTCAGCACTGGTTAGACCTTACCTTGAGTACTGTGTCCAGCTCTGGGCCACTAATTTAAGAAGGACATTGAGACTCTTGAATGTGTCCAGAGAAGGGCAACGAGACTGGGGAGAGGCCTCGAGCACAAGCCCTACGAGAAGAGGCTGAAGGGGCTGGGGCTGTTCAGCCTGGAGAAGAGGAGACACAGGGGAGACCTTATTGCTGTCCACAACTACCTGAAAGGTGGTTGTAGCCAGGAGGGAGTTGGTCTCTTCTCCCAGGCAACCAGCACCAGAAAAAGTGGACATAGTCTCAAGCTGCACCAGGGGAAGTTTAGGCTCGAGATGAGGAGAAAGTTCTCCACAGAGAGAGTTATTAGCCACTGGAATGTACTGCCCAGGGAGGTGGTGGAGTCACCATCCCTGGAGATGTTTAAGAGGGGACTGGACGTGGCACTTGGTGCCACGGTTTAGTAGTCATGAGGTCTTGGGTGGCAGGTTGGACTTGATGATCTTTGAGGTTCTTTTCCAACCTTGTTGATTCTTTGATTCTATGATCAAATCGTAGAAACAAGGCAGCCCAACCCATATTCATAACTGTAGCTCACACTGGGTAGTGAGACAAGTCACTTTTAAGGAAAACTGAATATTTTGACCTGGAACTATGACACTGGAATCAAAATATTTCAAGAAAAAACATGTAAAGATTTGACTGATCTCATATTCCATTCTGTATGCACAGCCAGTGATGTTAGCAGTAGGATTACTTAACTGTATTACAGCAAAAAGCAAAACATCAGGTGGTATTTGTACACAGCAAGGTGCAGTTTGATCCACTCTTATACCACAAGGCTCTTAGGTTGAGGAGGTTTTATGTGGTTATACACATTTCAGCACAGCTTGACCCTTACCTCTGACCTGGATTCCCAGACATCAGTAGAAATGTAGTGAACAGGGGGTGTAACACTCCCTGAGTGCACCCCACTGGTGTGAGCTGATCCTGCAGACTGCTAGACCAGAGGTGCGGAGGCTGCTCCATGGGACCTCAGCAGCCGTTCTGCTACATGGTACATGGCTGGTGCTTCATGCTTGCTCATGCATTTAGTTGACAGTGAGGCACAAAGGACCCATCCTAAATTCAGAAAGACAGAGAGAGCAGGACCCAAGCAGCAAAACACAACAGACAGTCAAGGGAATTTCTGTATATTACGCTGGAGTCAAGGGTTCAGCCCCCCTGGCCTGAACTTCCCATTGCTGCTAACAGAAAGGAGCCATTGCACAGCTGTTGCTTCACAATCCTGGCTACACACATAGCAGCCAAACCATAATATAGCTAAAGGGATACTTACAATTTGCCAGTTCAGCTTTGAAATACATTATTTGTTAACCTCTGGTACTTTCTGAAACCAAAATACATTGTTATGTACTCACTGGCATACACAAAGAGGTGGTTCAGCAAACAAACAACTTTCTTTGAAGATGTCCCGTTTTAAACTAATAGAGAAGTAAAATTTGCTTAATTGATTCCTTTCCTCCTTACTCAAGCATTATGAAACTATAATACATTAGCAGTCTGTTCTGAGCATCAGAAAAAATCTTGATTCATGCTAGCAGTAAGTGGCCCTTGGAGGATTTGGGTGTTTTTACCCCCAGACACTTCCCTTATTCTTTTGGTTGATCTAAATCTTATCAATTTTTATCTCTTGAAGTAAAAAGGAGTTCAGCTCTCAGATGGCTTGTGGTTTCAGAGACTGAAGTGGTGGGAGAATGACAGTCTGTCTGTCTCAAAACCTATTTCTGAATTCATTCATTAGCCCTCATTAAAGATGTAAGAGAATTATGAAGGCAGAGAAATAACGAAATAGGAGTCTCTTCCAAACTGGTTTCACTATCCCACCACACTCAGACATCCAATATCCATTGTGACACTCTTCTGTACTGATAAATTTTAATTTCTGTTGCTCTAGGGTAACACTCCAGGAACAGTGTGAGTGGTCATTATATCACACACATATTATGAGTCTGCCTCTCTCCAGACTAGATGCCTGAATTAACAAGGTCCTTTTCCTGTACTGTGCTGCCGTACTGGCAAATACTTTGTGACTGGGTAAAACTAAAGTGCAAAAAAATTGCTTTCCCAGCTGTCTTCTGAAGTCAAGATCAGAGAACAGTGTGCAGTCTTTTGATATTTCATGTCAGCATGTGCATTCTCCAGAGCCCTCCATGTTGCTGATGGAGACCACAGTTCAATTCAACCACATTCTTCAACTTGGCAAAGGGGCAGACAAGTTCCTGCCTCCTCCTCCTCTGCATGCCCATTCCCCAACAAATCACAAAGTGCTACCATCACCTACAATGCAGTATTAAATAAATTAAATAAGTAAATAAGCTTTCACAGAATCACAGAATGCTTTGGATCAAAAGGGACCTTAAAGATCATCTAGTTCCAACCCTTCTGCCATGGGCAGGGACACCTTCCACTAGATCAGGCTGTTCAAGGTGTCATTCAGCATAGCCTTGAACACCTCCAGGAAGGGGGCATCCATAACCTTCCTGGGCAACCTGTTTCAGTGTCTCACCACCCTCACTGTAAAGAATTTCTTCCTAATATCCTTTCTAAATCTGCCCTCCTCAAGCTTCTCTCTTGTCCTCCTGGCCTGCATCAGGAACAGTGTGGCCAGCAGGAGCAGGGAGGTCATTCTGCCCCTGTATACTGCACTGGTTAGGCCACACCTTGAGTACTGTGTCCAGTTCTGGGCCCCTCAGTTTAGGAAGGAGGTTGACTTGCTGGAACGAGTCCAGAGAAGAGCAACAAAGTTGGTGAGGGGTTTGAAACACAAGCCCTATAAGGAAAGACTGAGGGAGCTGGGGTCACTCAGCCTGGAGAAGAGGAGACTCAGGGGTGACCTTATCACTCTCTACAACTACCTGAAGGGAGGTTGTAGACAGGCTGATGATGGTCCCTTCTCCCAGGCACCCAGTACCAGAACAAGAGGACACAGTCTCAGGCTGCACCAGGGGAGGTTCAGGTTGGATGTTAGGAAGAAGTTCTATACAGAAAGAGTGATTGCCCATTGGAATGGGCTGCCTGGGGAGGTGGTGGAGTCGCCGTCATTGAAGGTATTCAGAAGGAGACTTGATGGGGTGCTTGGTGCCATGGGTTAGCTGTTTGGGTGGGTTGGATTGGTTGATGGGTTGGACACGATGATCTTGAAGGTCTCTTCCAACCTGGTTTGGTTTATTCTAATAAAGGTTTATTCTAATACAAGCCCTTGTAAAAAGTCCCTTCTGGGGTTTGTTATAGGCCCATTTCAGGTACCGGGGGGCTCCTAGAAGGTCTCCCTAAAGCCTTCTCTTCTCCAGGCTGAACAGCCCCAGCTGTCTCTGCCTGTCCCCAGCATTATTGTGCTACAGAGCTGAATATTCTAAGCACTAGCATAAAAGGTGAACTCAATCTTCAGTGCAAAATACTTAAAGAAAGATGTATTCCCATTTCATTATGCCGCAGCAATCTCTTCGCGAGTTGTCAAGCAAAACTGTCAGTCTATGTCACAAAGGTACTCAGAGGACTAATTTGCTTGGGTAAAATGCTGCTGTACAGTTTTCTGAAACACCTTTCCTACATATAGCTTGGGTATTTCAGCACAGAAGTATGTTAACTTTGCAGAAGGTGCCAGTAATTTTGTTCTCTTAGAGATCAGTCATACATCAGCAACAAGGCCAGCCTTTCAATATTAATCAAGTCTATATCTTACCTTTTCCCAGGTGATTGACTGTGATGCCAGGTGAAAGGGTGATGGAGAGGTCAAAACCTGAGAAAAGTTACATATATATGCAAAATAAATTAGCAAACAAAAAGGTTTAGGATGGATGTTAGGAAGAAATTCTTCACTAAAAGAGAGACCGGCCATTGGAATGGGCTGCCCAGGGAGTCATCATCACTGGAGGTGTTTAAAAAGAGATTGGATGAGGCATTTAGTGCCATGGTTTAGCTGATTAGATGGTGTTGGGTGACAGGTTGGGCTTGATGATCTCAAAGGTCTTCTCCAACCTGGTTAATTTTTTATTCTGTATCTAGGGATGCTATTGGTTAAGAAAGACATGAGCTCTGTGGTTAGGGAAAGACACAAGCCCTAGCAAGAGATCTGAGGGTCCTCTTGTCTTGACATAACAAGGGACACACTGGCGAGGGGAAAAGAAGATCTAGATTTTAAATTTTTCCCAAATGTGGAGAAAAACTCTCCACCACCCTCCTGGTTTGCCAGATTGGTCTTTACTTGAAGCTGCTGCTCTACTCCAACCGTCTCACTCACACGCACATGAACACACAGACAGTGAGGGATGCCTGCCTACAAAATACTTCCCCAGTCTGGTCCCACAAGCAAGCTCTGTGTGTTTATACAGATCTGTTTCTTTAATTAGAAGAGCTCTATCAGACTTGCAGCAATTCATGCCTCAGTTTTGAAAGACAGGAAGCAAGGCAAAAGCTGGGGAGGGAGGAGGGAAAAAGAAAAAAGTTGGACAAAGAGGAAAAAAAAGCAAATTAAAACATTTGGACATTACCTGCCTCCCTCTGAAGGCAGGTTAGTACTACTGCATCAATAATACAAGATTTGTTCAAATCTTCACTGTCAGGTCCCTCGTACAAACAACCTGTTAATTTGTGAATGTGATTTTGAGATGCAGACAGTATTCTTTTAACTTGATGTCCTGACATGGGCACACCACACGTGGTAGTATGTTTTGGGTTGTTTTTTCCAAGTATGATTGGGCAGAATCCTGATATATTCTTGGTAAAGTGCATGCTCTTGCTTTAGGATTCCCAAGTTTCTTATTCTAGAAATTTGAATTACATACCAAATGTTTTAAAAAGTGTCTACACAACCCATTTCCTAACCACTTGTTATTAATATTTTAACAATATCTAATTGTAGCAGTGTTATTCTACATGTTTCAGACTTTATTCCTTGCCAGGTGACAGCAAGCAGCAGTGAAAAATAAAGTAAGTTATGTTTGAATAATGCATTTACTTCGCTATTATTTAGCACGTTCTTCAGGTGTCTCAGAACCTGGACTCTTGGCAGCTTTCTGGAAAGCCAGTTTTGCAGCATGCACCAAATACTAGAAAGATAGAGATGTATTAAAATTTGAGACTGACAGACAGCTGGCTGGATTTAAAGGGACAGCAAGTACAGTGGTGGTAGTGGCTATGTGAACTTAATAGCAGGAAAGTGAGAGTCGTGGGATATCTGGGATCAGGCTCTGACAGCCAGAAGATGGAATTACACCTTTAAGGCCATCAGGCTCCCAGTCTGGTAAGGAAACAGATGATTTAAAACCAGCTCTGTCAAGTGTTAAGGGAGCCCAAAGTAATTTGAACTGTCAGAATGATTTGTAAAATTGCATTGGATTAGGATAAAGTTTGGCCTGCTCTTTCTGGCTGGTAAGGAAATAAGGTAATACAATGAGAACACAGAAACTCTTTAAAAATTATTCTTACACTGGTTTTCAGTTTGCACATACTCAGCATGGATCAGCATGCCTGTGGCTATTTAACACTATTCCTCCTCTTTGTAGCTATGGTTTTGATTTTTCTTACTGAACACCAGATGAAGTCAAATCATGATCACTCCAAAGTGAAGGAAGTGCACAAGTCTCTGAAATCCTCTTGCAGTTGTTGACATGAGAGTGTGCTGAGGAACAGAGTTTTTCATACTAAGGAGGTGATCTCATTTGCTGTAACATGGAATCACTGTCACAGTCAAGACAGTTGTATTGCATCAGTAATTTTAACTGCTGTGTTACCAAGGTGTGAACACCTTATTTCCCTTCTTAGGGATTTACATCTCAGCAAATAGATAAATCATATAAAACACAGAAAAAGGAAAGCTGGTAGAATTAATAAAGAGATTATCATTGGAATAAAGTCTCCAGATGATTAATTTCACAACTTCAATATTAGAATTCATTATCTCACAGGGACTTCTAAAATTATCTGTATTGTTTGACCCTTGCAGAGACTTTTCAGTCACATATCTGGGAGACTTCTGGAGGATTTTTGGCTTTGCAAAGTTTCTACATAATTTTTCCACACCAACTAGTTTACATTTTCAGTCTGTTTAAACTTTCCTTGTAGACAGCTCACAATTATTGACAAGTTTTTCCTCAGTTATCTTGCTATACTTTAATGACTCCTTGCTATAAGTAAATCAGAGCACACACTATGTTCCTTAAGAGCTAGTCATCTAACTTAATAGCACTAAGTAGCAACTAGCAGGCATAGTGATGACAGTAGGTCTCAATTTCACACAGTCCCACCGCTGTTCCTTGCCTCTCCTTCACACTTCAATTTCTTTGCAAGTAGCATAATTTGACAGAAGTAAAAGAGAAATGCTTGAAAGAGTGACTCAATTATTCTTCTGACTAGGTAGGGAAGAAATTACCAAAAAACCCACAAAACAAACAAAAAAAGAGGCATAAAAACTTTCCTTAGGAAGGTACTGGAGTTATTTTGGAAGCCCAGAGAGTGAAAAATGAACCAAACTTAAGGCTTAGCATTCACTAAGAATGGCAAAGAGACTAAAGATAATGTCAGTTATGGTCCCAAAACACAGCAAGTACATTTCTTTATTGAAAGCAGAAGCAAGGACATTGCTGATGAGATCAAAGGCAAGAAAAACAGTGGAAATGACAGATAGTGAACCTCCATCCTGGAGGAATACCAAATTCCTGAATTAAAGCTGATCACACAAGGAACAGGGAATGTGCTTACAGGAACTCAGAGTTATACTAAGAGCAGAACAGAAATACACATAAAAACAGGAAAACAGTAAGTCTTCTATTTCTCTTTAAGAACAAAGAGGGAAAAATGTATCATTAAGCAAGAAATCATATTAGTCTTCTCTCAGTTGATCAAAATACTATCCCTCAAAACTCGTGCATAAAAGACAGGCATCTAAATTAATGGAAGTTTGGTAAACCTATGTTGAGTGTTATTGAAAACAGATTGCTCCAGACTAATGCCATAATTGCTTTATAAACAAGCTAAACTAAAACCAAATGCAAATAAATTATCCTATGTTCAATATAGCACTACAACAAAAAAAACCTGAGTTCAGCTGCAAAAGACAGGCTGTAGTAGGAGAATTTTAAATACTGTAAAGAATGAACTGAAGAAAAATAACAGTGATTCACACTGGACAAAAAGAAAGTTGTTCAAGTACTCCTCCAAGGATGAGTCTTGGAATGCATGTCAAGAGTTTTGTTGCAGAGAATGGAATGGGCTTGTAAAGTGTGGTGGTCCAGATAAATTATCAAAATAAAGTTGAATGTAGCAGCGAATAACTCATGGAAGTTATGGGAGCAGTAAAATTGGGATGATATTCAGCCAAAGTTCAGTCATTTATTCATCAATACAAAGCATTTCCAGCTTGAGATATGAATTATTTGGAAGTGACAAAGACAGACAGACTCGAGTTTCTATTTCAGACTGATTGACTGAGCTATTAATTCAGTGTAGCCTTAGAAGAAACAAATACAGTCTTGTGAGGTGGCAGCTGATGTATTTCAATGTTATAAAGTATCATTAATGTCATAGCACAAAACCCCTTGTGAATCAAAACAGCTTAAAACAGTGACATCTACCCTGCCCTTAGCACCAAGATAATGAAAATGCGCTTCTTAGAAAGCGGAGAATTTAGACAACTATGATGCTGTCACTTTTCAGTGAGCAACAAACTCATTAAAACTAAATGTAAGATATTCCTATGCCTCAAGAAATTCTTCACATCAGCCTGAGAACAGAAACAATGCCATCATTAAGAATCAGCATAAGCTTCAGCCAACAGAAGGCAGAAGTGGACAAAGATAACTCCTTTGGTTTCTATCATGTGCCTCATATTTAGAGCTTGAAGACAGAATTTCTAATGAAGCGCCTGTACCTGAATAGTAATCCATCATCTGCTAACAAATCTCACAGCCTGGAGAAAATTACTGATTTAACTGCTGACCTTAACCACCTCAAATGATTCTTTGCTATGTTACTTTTGGTTTGGGTTGGACAGGACCTTAAAGATCATTCCGCTCCAATCTCCTTGACATAGGCAGAGACACCTTCTACTAGGTCAGGATGCTGAAAGCCTCATTCAACCAGACCTTTATACTTCCAGGGTATACAGGCATAAGTCAAGTTAAACCAGCTTCATGTGAAGACAAGCAGGCAAACAAAAGATATGCAGAACAGGGCTTGCCCTCCTAGTGGACATTATTAAAATCAGTTACAGTATATGAAGGGCAGAAGGTTTGCAAGTCAAAAAGGCAGACACACATCACTGATTTATTTCCACAGCCCTCAAAGCAGGAGACCTCCTTGATTCCTGGTCACAGGTCCCCTCTGACCCCCTCCTGGAAGCGTTAATGATAAAGGTGATAACATTCCATGAATACCTCATAACCCTGAACATAGCCTCTAGATTTAATTCAGCCATTCTTGTCTCTTCCACTTTCTGCCACAGTCTTGTTCGAGAGTTATGTTATCTTGGCTTATAACTTTGACCTCTGAAGGCTAGGGGCAGGGAGTCAATCAATTCCTCATACTTTAGACCTACCTGAAAGATCATTTCATCATGTCACTGTATTCGCTTTCTGAAATAATCTCTGAATATTGTGAACCTGTTTCAGCCCCAAAACTACTATGAAAAAATTGAGTGAATTCTCACACCCTCTTCCAGGTCTAGCCATGTTTTTCCCTTGCTCATTTTGGTTGGGTGTGGGGTGAACCAACAAAATAACTTGACCTATTCAGTAGTGTGCTGACATGTACAAATGAAGAAATTCTTATTTTGTTCTTCCTTTCAAACTGACTGAATAATGTTGTCCTCTATATTCATTCTGAAAGTTGTTTTACTTGAATCTATAGGCAAAAGAAGGGGGGGGGAAAGTCTCCTAACAATTAATGTTTTCCTACTCCCCTCCCCAACAAGTTTCTCATTATGAGCAGCTCTTAGTTCCGCTTTACATACAGCTACAGGTATGAATTAGTTTAAATATCAAAGTAGGCCATTAAATAGGCAGCCAATTAGAATCATAGAATCAACCAGTTGGAAAACACCTCAGAGATCATCAAGCTCAACCTATTACCTAATACCTAACACCTCATGACAACTAAACCATGGCTTCAAGTGCCACGTCCAATCCTCTTTTGAACACCCCCAGGGACGGTGACTCCACCACCTCCCCTGGCAGCACATTCCAATGGCCATTCTCCCTTTCTGTGATGAACTTTCTCCTCATCTCAAGCCTAAACTTGCCCTGGGCACAGCTTGAGACTGTCCTCTTGTTGGATAATTTCCATTACAGAAAACAGTGTTATTTAATTGTGGGTTTTGTTTTTTTAAACATCCCTGTACACATTCCCTGATGATAAAACCTCCTGTAAAAGAATAAATTATAGATAGACACTGAAGTTGCCCACTTTCTCAGGGATACAAATATATTTCTCAGAGAAAATAAGTAGAGACCCTTATGAGGTATCTTCTTCTTGAAGGCACAAGATCCAAAATGGCCTGAAATCTATTCTCTTGGCTACTATGCCTGAGTGCAAAAGAAGAATGCTGGCCAGTTATGTGTCAGAAGAAAGGAAATCTTTCTCAATCCTCTCCAAAACAAGAGCATCAAGAAGAATTATATTCCTAGAAACTTCATGACAAGCAGCCCTTGAGCAGAAGAGGAACTTCCCTTGGTAACAGGGAGCTAATTTGGAAAAGTATGGACATTTAGGTTCAAGCCTAAAATAAGATGCTGAACCTCTGTCATGGTATTAATGAAGTCCAGCATTAGGGGATAAGAGGTGGGCATGGACCTACGCTGTACAAGAGCAAGCATGTATTTGTCCACGGCAAGACAATTTCTGTGGTAAAGTTACTGAGGGACCTGAGAGATCAAGATTTTGGAAGAGCAAGTCATTACTACCCAAGTTACCAGTGCAACTGCTTTCACCCATCTCACTCCAAAGAGCAGGGATTACTTTTGTGACAATAACGGGACTCCCAGATCTTCCAGAAGCCTCTGCTCACAGCCAGAAACATCTGAAGGAGTTGCTCTCCACTTCCAGATATTTCTTGTGCCAGTTATTTGTACCCAGCTACCTCCCCAACACAGATTTGTATGCTAAAATAAAGCTATGTGCACTCTAGTTTAAGAGATACCTGCATGTTGACACCCCTAAACTATCTCTATATCATGCAGAGGAACTGAAAAACAGAGTGGGGTTATTTCTTCTTCCCTTCCCACCTTACAGGGAATAGAAATAAATGGTGTCACGCTACAAAGGCAAGAGCTCTTTCTGTGCCCAGCAACTGCTGTTTTCCCCTTGCAGCATATGGTCTTGTTTAGTGGCTTTCTCTCCTAGCAGTGAACTAATAAACATGAGGTAGGCCTCTGTCTTTTCCCCAAGTGAAAAAGAGAAACGTACTTCCAACACAAGGCAGACACTTATCTTGGTGCCAAGAAAAAGTGTTCATGCCCCATTAAGCAGAAGGTAGATTCCTGTCTCTCTGGTTCTTTTGTTTGTTGCCTCAGATTGTTAAACAGAGCAAGGGCACTCCTGCTTCCAAGCACCTGCATTTAATTGCAGCTTATTGCATTCCCCACAGGGAGGCAGGAACAGCTGCAAGGGAACACTGTACTGATGCAAGAGCAGAAAATACTGATTTTTTTTTTTTCCCTGAGCAGGAAATGTGCTCTCTTCTACAAAAAGACACACTGCTCTAGAGAGAAATCATTAGAAAAACAACTAATACTGCCTGGCTTTCCTGTTTTCTTTCATTTATCTTTTCTCAACGAATTTAATAAACTGCTATTCAAAAAAGAAAAATAAACACCAAGAATATATTTAAACATCACTTTTCAAGAAAAATAATGGTTTTGGCTCAGCAACCTGCTTGACAGATTATTTAATTGAAAGATTTTCCACAAAGTCTTGGCAGGTCATCAAGATTTAAATTTTAGTCAATATAATTATTCAATAAAATGAAGGCAAAAAGTAAGTTTAGGACTATCTTCTAGAGACAAAATAAAATCCTGAGGATTTCTCCCCTTTTTGCATGGTGTTTAATTGCTTGTTTATGGAAGGCTGTGCAATGAAATTCTGGGAAGGCTTGTACATTTTTCACTTTGTGACAGCTACAGTCGGCCCTTCTTTTTTTACAGCATTTGTTCCATTTATTTGTCTTCTGAATAGAATATTTTAGCAACTCCCTCTACCCACAGAGGTTATGTTTTTTTCCCCCAGTATTTTCACTGTATCTTTCCTTGCTTCCTTTTAGAAAGTACCTAGTATGATGAAGACTACTAAAAACAAATTAATAATTATACTGAGCCCAAACTCTACAGGCCAGCTTCAAACTCAGGAGATATCCATTAGCTAATAGAACAATGAGTGAACCTTCCTATGAAAGGAGGGCTGGTTTGAGAGGGCCTTTATCTTAGGAGAGCAGAGGAAACCCAGAAACTGTGTCGCAGAATCACCAAGCTCGGAAGTGACCTCAAAGATCATCAAGTGCAACCTGTCACCACAGACCTCATGAGTAAACCATGGCACCAAGTGCCACGTCCAATCCCCTCTTGAACACCTCCAGGGACGGCAACTCCACCACCTCCCTGGGCAGCCCATTCCAATGGCCAGCGGCTCTCATCAGTGAAGAATTTTCTCCTCACCTCGAGCCTAAACTTCCCCTGGCGCAGCTTGAGACTGTGCCCTCTTGTTCTGATGAAAGTAAGGAGAAAACAGAGTAGAGTCATGCAAAGGACTACCCATGTTCATCTCTGGAGGACTTTCAAAACCTGCCTGGGTATGTGCCTGTGCAGCCTGATGTAGGCAAACCTGCTTCAGCAGTGAGGTTGGACTAGATGATCCCCAGAGGTCCCTTCCAACCCATACCAACCTGTTTCATTCTGAAAAGCCAGCAAGAAAGTTCCTCCTTGTACATTAAGTTCCCAGGGCTCTCTTCCTTAACTAGGTCACCTCTACCAAAATCAAATGGAAACAATAATTCTGGAGTTTGGAACCTCTAGGGCCTTCCAGCTTGGTCACAACAGCTCTTTTAGATTGCAAATGTTTTCCAAGTCCCAAGACTTAAAAGAAAAATTTGCTTTCTCTATATCTTCCTCTGAACCCAGAGGCAGTGCAATAAAGAGTATAGTCACAGCATCACTCTGTCTAAGCCTCCTAATACAATAGAAGGAAAGAATAATTTTCTTCACATACCACTCTACTGCCTTATTGAATTAAAAACTGGGAATATTATTTTTTTTCCTTAAGTACTAAAGAAATAGAATATTTAACCTCCCACCTGTTTCCCCCAAATAAAAAGAATAAAAATGGAAATGTTTTCTTATGCTCTTTGATGTTCACTGGCTTTAAGCAGACTGTAACACTGAGGTTTGGTTACTTGCACACACTGGATGCTTCCTCTTATGTTTCTACTTTTTAAAATTTATTGTAGACAACTAAAATAGACCTGCTTTTAGTCTAAATTATAGACTAAAAAAGTCAATACAAAAAGAACCCATGTGACAGCTTCATTGGTTGAAGCCTTTGACAGAATAGGAACAATTCAAAGCAGCATTCTTTCCCCACCTTGCTTATTTGCATCAGCCTTTTAGATACCTCCTTTTGATTCAAGAGCAGCTCAGCTTTAGTAAGCCTTCTAGCCTTTGCTTTAGGTTTCATAACAACTGGGAATTTTCAGATGGAAGGAGAGATGGTTCCCCTTAGAAGACAGAATACACAACCACACATGGGGATTTAGCAAAGGTGAATACAAATATGCCTTGCATAGTGCTCCAGTCACAAATGCTGGGAATCGAGATGCCTCAGGGAATCCCATCTCATCCTTCTTCCCATTCTCCTCTACTACCCTCTATCAAAAGAGCTAGAGGGTCAAGGTGTTCATTAGAGGTTTCCCAAGTAATATAAATAAATAAAATACAGCATTCTAATGACAACTTTGTATGCTTTTGGGTCAGCTTCTCCTACCTTTAGCACTGTCCTGCAACAAATCATGGAGATACATATGTGTGTGTGTATATATGATTGTGTAATTTCATTTATCTGTCACCAAACACAGTTTCATTACACACCATAAGTAAACAGGGTTCATGAAGATCATTCAATAGTCAGTCCCCTAGTAGACAAGATTTTTATGTCTCCACTGAAAGCAGTTTTAATATCTAGAAAAAAATCCATAACTGTTCTAAATATACAGGTAATAAGCCACATGTCCAACTAAATTTATATAGCATATTTATCTGAACATGTAGTATTTAATTAGCAATATGGTGCCATCATTTACACCGTGACTATATCTCACCACTACCTTCAAAAGTAAGCACTAGAAGGAAATGTAACATAGAGTTAACATGATTTCAGACCGAGATTTTATCTTAATTATCACAACCAAGAGAACAAATCCTTCCTTGCTACAACACTAGCTCCAGAGGAGAAGATTCTCAGAGTGCTGAGGGGCTTATGATTTTAAGCAAAGTTATTGTGTGAGCACCTGATTTTGTAATTATCTACATAATGAGAATTGGATGAGAGTTCTACTAATTCCATTCATCACATTTGTATTTGTAATTGTGGGGTGACACTCTGCATCCCTTCTGCTTACTTTCTGTTTGTCACATTATTTTTCATATTGACAAGCCATGTTGTGTCAGATTATGTGAATATTATCTACCCACTGGTTACACACATTGACAATTTGAAATAATTATTCATAAATCATGCTTTCTGCTGTTAGTCAACTAGTGTCTTTTGTTCCCAGCCCCTTCCCAGAATCCATGGCTCAGGTGTTTAAACACTTGAGACTACCCAAGGCTAAGAAAACGGCCACTTACTTGGCATGCAAACAGGCACAGTACATTCTGTTAAACCTGTGTTGGGGGCAGCAGCTCTATGACTTTTTTTAGTCAGAATTAAATGAATTTGTGTACATGCACACATTATTAAAGTACAACATTTAGAATTTATCCAGGATCTAATTGCTTGTACACCAAATGGAGTTTTTATTGCTCTCTGTAATAGGATATCTAGATAATTATTTCTGTTTGTTTGCCCGCCAATATAGAAATTGACATAATTCAATCTTTTAGATTCAAGGCAACCAAGATGATTAAATTACTTGCATATTATTATATTTTGACAGAAACCCTTCCTCCAAAATATCATTCTGAGAGGGTTGTGTTGGGTTTTTTTTTGCTTATTTTTGAAGAACATTGAGTTGAATCAGCAAACAGTTAACACAAATGTTCAGTCTACATAAAAAGTAGGGAAATCTATGATATTTCTAGGACATATGAAAAATGAATGGCAAGTCAAGAAGAGTGATGGGTTTCTTGGCTACTAAAAGACAAAGGGAAAGAAGCATGTGCAGATAAGCCTTTTTACAAACACATTTACACCCTGACTGAGCCTTGCTCACCTTTCATATAACTGTAAAGAAGATTCTAGATGTGGTACATATCAGTAGTACTGTGTCAAGTTACTGAGTTGCAGGCAGTGAACCTGAAAAGTGTAAAGCAAAGCTATATTCTTCCCTCTTATTCTTTGCACAACCTGATTTACACAATCCACTCAGCTTATTTTACAATTATTATTTTTAAAGAGAAAATGTTTAAAGAAACTAATGTTTTAGACAGACTTTTTTTTCTCAGGGTGTAAAGAGCTGTAGTTGCAAACACACACCCATGAAAGACACCCTGAAACTCCTAAGAGAACTCTAAACCTTGGGCTAACTTTGTAAATAACAGGATAAACAAAACCAACCCCACTTAACAGGTACAAATCCAGTGACCAGTAAATTAAACTAGCAGAACTGTCTTTCCCAGGAGATTAATGCTTTCACTCAGTTTCACAGACACTTTAGCAATAATCCCTCTACACAGGCAGGCAGATTCATTTTTACAGATAACATATCCTACAAGAGCCTTGAGAATCCAAAGGTCAGTATTTCAGATTTCCTTAACAAAAGTGAGACCAACAGCTGACAGTGATTAGCAACTATCTTCATTTATACAGTTGCTGAGAAATGCGTGTTTTAGCAGCAGTAATAAACAACTGCATCATGTGCCTTGGATTTATTCACTGGCATTTTCCCTTTTCTTCATATTGGCTGCAATCTGACTGCCTTTTTTATTCCTTACCTCTTCCATCTGTTACCTTTTATCTCAAACTAATGAAGATTTCCCTCTTCATTTGAAAAGCTTCAGCTATGAGAGTTGTACATGATTATTTCAATCACATTTGATTTGTATGTTTTCTGACTTAAATTTGCTGTGTGAGAACTTGGGACTGGAACTTGTCATGAATTTATTTCATAAACCAGGGTTCTTTTAAAAATTATTTTCATTAGCTCAGAATAATTAATGGATTAAGATGAGGTTCAGGTTAAGTGGCTTTTCAAATAGAAGCTATATTGTTTAGTGGTATTTCTATTAGTTTCATAATAGAATAGAATTAACCAGGTTGGAAAAGACCTTTGAGATCATCGAGTCCAACCTATCATCCAACACCATTGAATCAACTAAACCATGGCACCAAGCACCCCATCCAGTCTCTTCCTAAACACCTCCAGTGATGGTGACTCTACCACCTCCCTGGCCAGCCCATTCCAATGGCAAATCACTCTAACATCCAGCCTAAACCTCCCCTGGTGCAGCTTGAGGCTGTGGCCTCTTGTTCTGGTGCTGGCTGACTGGGAGAAGAGATTAACCCCCTCCTGGCTACAACCTCCCTTCAGGTAGTTGTAGACAGCAATAAGGTCTCCCCTGAGCCTCCTCTTCTCCAGGCTAAGCAATCCCAGCTCCCTCAGTCTTTCCTCATAGGGCTTGTGCTCCAAACCCCTCCCCAGCTTTGTTGCCCTTCTCTGGACACGTTCCAGCAAGTCAACATCTTTCCTAAACTGAGGGGCCCAGAACTGGACACAGTACTTAAGGCTATTCAGGATGTTTTGATTTATTACATCAGAACTGTATTTGAAGCAACACACAAGATGATTGTATTTATTGCATATCACTTGCCCTGAAGGCCAGCCCATACCAATCTCCTCATGCTAATTTAAAGACAGACATCAGCTCTATTACTAGAGGCAGTTGGAGCAAGCCTATGCAAAAGCTCTAGCTCAAACCTATGAAAACATGAAGAACTTTAAGAAATCATATTTAGGAAATATATTATGCTGTTTCTGTTACAGGGGAACTACTCTGCTTTTAGTGTAGAAGGGATGCAAAAACATCTGATATGTTGAGGAAGATTAGCTACATTACTTTTGTCTAACAGCAAAATGAAAATGCACATTTATATTTAGAAACAGAGCTAACCCATATGTATTCTCTACACACATCATTAAAACACCAAATTTAGGTATACTAATCGCAGGCATATTTGCTTGTTTACTTCATACAGTTCTTCCTTTAACAAGAGCACTTTTTACATGAAAAGAATTAAAAGCAGACTGAAAATACAGTCTACCACAAATCATTCTCATATTCAATGTTTTGAGCACAACATCAGAACACCTATTTCTTTCACAAAGGTCCTTCACATTTTATGGCTTTTTTTCTCTTTATGTTTTAGTATATCAAATCTTAGTGATTGGTTACTTTGTTCTCAGTCCCACTGGGCCTGTTATCTGTAATTAAATATAAGCCTCCTCGATATTAGTAGCACGCTGATGGATTGTTGCTTACCTACCAGGCAGCACTTAGAGAAATGGAGGCTCTTGAAAGCAAACAGCATCAGAGCATAAATCAGCTAGAATGAAGACAGGAGTGAATATAGATTTTGTGGTAAGAACGCTCAGGAGATTGTTCTTCGAAGTCCACAGATTGGAGATTACATCCATATTGATTTATCGTCAGACATTTATTGATCATTGGCTAAATGACTGTGCAGATAAACAGATGTATCTTTCCACATCTGCCACGGGACCTAACCTTAATGACTACGCAAAACTGAAAGCATCACCCTTTCAAGCCTAAAATGTTGATTAAGTACTGCATGAAGGGATCCAAAACAGAACAAACCCCCCTCACCTATCACTCCCATAAGAACAAAGAAAAAACCAATTAAAAATATTCCACCTTTCTTTTCAACCTTTTAAATAAACACTCCTGTGACTGCCCTTGCAGTCCTGAAATCCCTGTGCTACATTTTTTGTAACATCAGACACACAATTAAAAAAAAGGCAAAAAGAAGAAAAAAACCCCAAACAAATCCACAGCCACTGACAATTTTCAAACTGCAGGGCATTGCTATGAAGAATAGATATCACAGACGACAGACAGATTGCCTGATGAGTAGGATCTGTCAGTAAATTCCTACAATTATTTTCAGTTAGTCTTATCAATTCACACTCTGTAGTATCATAAAAAAAAATTCCCATGTTCTAGGGAGCTGGGAGGTCAGGGTTTTTTTGTGGGTTTGGTATTTTTTGATAGAAACACTGGTTTCCATTTGCAAGTTAAGTGGCAGATAGAAATATGAAATGCAGATATGATCAGACCACAGATCTACTTCCATAGCACATGTAAATCTAATCTTCTGGAGATAAAAGTCTCCAGCTTAGTGAAACTTACTTTCTGTGTAGCCTTCCATTTGCAACACACTGATTAAGTGAAATCCTTATGAAGTTACACTCACCTAGATCTTGTACTTACTCAAGAGCAACCAATCCACCAGCAAAACTGATAACAATTATCTGACTCTAAGGTTGCATAAGACAAAACAAAGTGGAAAAGGGACATGTAAAAAGAAACAGCCAGTGAAACTCAAAGATGACCAGCAATCATACAATGAACTAGCAGACTCATTTTAATGAGCATATCTGTTTTGCTGTGGACATTAATAAACATGCTAATAAACAGAGAAGTTCATCTGAGCTCAACCTTTGCTAATCAACACTCTTTCACATTCAGAATAGACAATAATATGCAGATCCTTGGCATACCACCAATTAACAATGCCCCAGATTAAGTTCTCCTATAAGTCTCCTTCCCAGGAGAAAAAGCATTTCATGAAGAGGGAGACTAGAAGCTTCTGCAACTTCAAGTTACTCTCCCACCCCATCCCCTTCCAAAGCTGATCAATAGGAGTGCCTGAACATAATCATTCCTACTTTAGAGAAACAGGAAACCCATTAGAAATGCTTCTTTTCAACTTACCACAACTTGATACACAGTCTCTCTCATAAGGAGATTTTCTTTCTCACACCCCCATGGTATTTTTTCCCAGATCACTGGGAAAGTCCTTCAAAACCTGTTGCTGCAAGAAAATCCCCTGAACTTCTCTGAGCCATCTGGCCTCCTGATCTTTTTCTCTCTAGCTGCTGCAGCTTGTAATTAGTCCCAGCTGAACAGGTAGTTAATCTCCCTTAGCAGTCAGAATTTCATGGGGCATATACATTTCATTGCAGGGCACGGACCAATATTTACAGATGAAAAGGAATCTTCTATTATCTCCCTTTCCTTGTACTCAGAATCCATACAAAGAACATTGGATTGGAAGTCCAGAGACAGAAAGAGTATTCACCACATTTTATGATGTAGTAGGAATGATGAAAACACCTATGTTTATTATCAATTCAAATTAGCACACGCCAGAGCTATTCCACTGGAGAAATAAATCATTAGCTATGAAGCCAAAATGAAGACTTATTTGCAAACAGCAAATATTGGTTTTGTAGAAACTGATGTCAGAAGCCAAAGGTTAGAATTTATTGCTAGGAAAGAAGACTTTAAATTAGGAGGTGTGAAGAGAAATTGTGCTGAGCTGGAGCTCTGAAAATGAACCAAGTGATATTTAAGGTTAACTTAGTGTATAATATGCCGCCAGAATGAAAATACCCGGATTAACTATGTCATCAGAAACACTTTGAGAGAACTGCAGAAAAATGAAGTAGTGAAAAATAATGATTACTTCAGAAGAGAAAAGCCTATTGCTTATATTTTATTTCATGAAATAAAAGGGAAGAAAAAATAAAAGAAAAGCAAACTAATGAGACTGTATAAAACTGTATTTTCATTTCATGGTTATAGCTCCAGTGAAATGTCTAAACCAAAACAAATTTTGTTCATTATTGTTCATTATTTATGTTGTTATGAGAAACCCACAAAGTTGGCTTATAAGTGTTAATGCAAATTACTCCCACCACATCCATATACCCATACTATTAGAAGTGTGGACAATTCATAATGAATAATGTGATTTATTTCCCCCCCCCTCCACCCCCCCATATTTACTTCATCACCACCTCGAGGTTCTAACATGTAGCAATTTCAGTAGAAAAAGAAGGAAAAGAAAAAAGGAGAGTTGCAGTTCTGAGTGAGGGAACAGAAATGCAGATGTCAGTCCTTCTCTGGCTAATAGTTACTGGATTACACTTACCCATATCACTCATACTTTCTATTCCTATTGTCCAGAACAACATAGGGTCAACAAAGCAGAGGGAAAAGGAACTTTCAGAATAGCATGCTGAGGAATATTTGCAGGCACCTACCTCCACAAGGGAAATCTTTCCTCTGGGTTGCACACAGGGCAATTACCTGTGCTCAGGGATCAGAAGAAGCCACTGTCAGCTATTAATCTGGAAATTCTAAGCATGGATATTATTTTATGGCACATACAGATTTTGGGTACTTTGAGTTGAATTTCACATTATTTAAGGTGATGCTGGTGCAATTTCAGAGATCTACAGTAGAGACTTATGGATTCTTAAATGCCCCACTGGGAGCCCAGTTGGAACTCCCAGCAATTCTCAGACCAGCAATAACCACTGTCTGCAGAAGCAGAAAGAGTAAAACACATCAAGTGCCTTGGAAAGTAATGCTCTGCCATTGTTCAGAACCCTGGTTTTTTTGTTGGCTGGCACACAGCCTTCACTGAGAACTTCAAATACCACCATCACTCAAACATATCTGAATTATTATCTCTAGATTGAGGCTGAATCCTCAGTGCTCTCTTGGATTGATATGGCAGAACACTTGTCTCAGGCATGTCTTTATATTCCATGGTATACTGAGATTCACATGTCCATAACTACATCTAAAAATACCACCCAAAACCAAACCACTATTGTTTTAAAGGTTTCTAGCAACACTTAGAAAGAAAACCCTAACACTGCACATGGCACAGAAGGGTGTTTGATGAGAAGTCTGATTGGCAGCCACATGTCCCTAGTTCAGCTGACCTGCAGTGCAAGACTAGATGCATCATTTTTATCACTTTGTGCCTTTGTTTGCCTATCTAATAGATTACATCACTGAAACTTGCTTTTCCTTTGAAAGCACTTGGAGATAGATAAAAGAAGTAAAATGTGTACACCGAGAGCAAAAAAATTCCAGCATGAAGCAGGGTACAAAAGGCCGCAGTCTGATGAATGCTTTCTTGAATAAGATCTTCCTATCATTTCTTCATCCCTCTAAATAACTATAATAAACATAATGTAATTCTTCTACAGAACATTACATTTGATGATACCATTTGGCACTGTAATTTCTCTGAAGATCTGAATAGAATCATGTCAAATTTGGCTGTGATAAAATGAGGCTAATAACAACCAATCAATCAATTCTGCTCAGATATTCTATTAAAAATGTAATACAGACATACATTACCAATAGGAACAAATATTAGTCAGAGGGTAATGGTAAGCTGAAAAGATTTTACTGTGAAGGCTTTATGAGCTCAGTACAAAAAAACCCAGCTATACCTCAAGATGTGTTCCATACTGGGGAAAATGTTTAAGCTGTAAGCAATACTCTGCTCTTTTACAGTCAAGTTTATACTTACTCTATGTGCTACCATGTGGATAAGTAGTTTTCTCGGTGTTAATTTCTCAGACTTCCACCTTACTTGAATGATAACAGCTGGGAATGCTAGCGTATTATAAACTGCCAATCTCTTAGGAAGCTGCAGTTACAACCATTAAGTAAACATCAGTTATTAAAATTGTCTTGAACATGCTGAGAAGCCCCTGTTTTTATTTCAATTACAAGTAAATGTGTTAAAAAGGAGGATGGTGTGCTCCTCTCCTGCTTACTCCTTCTGCTCATTGTAAAGTGTACTGTTTATAGTAGTTCAAGCTATGCATCCCATTATGATGATCAGACCAGTGTGTTGTTACAAATAAATATATCCAGACAAAAGATCATAGAATGCTGCAGGCTGGAAGGGACCCCTTCTGCAAGTAAGCAGGAGCATCCTCAACTAGATCAGGCTGCTTGGAACCCTGTCAAGCCTCACCTGGAATATCTCCAGGGATGGGGCTCAAATCACCTCCCTGCACAAACTGTTCCAGGGTTCTACTACCCTCATGGTAAAAAACCTGTTCCTAACATCCAATCTGAATCTGCTCTTTTCTGGTTTGAAGCCATTTTGGACTCAATCTCGAAGGTCTCTTTCAACCTGGTTAATTCTATTCTATTCATTGCCCCTCATCCTATCACTAGAGGCTGTTTTGTAACATGGTTTTGCTATACAACATTGCAACAATGTTGTATATAAACACCTGTGTGCCTTTCAATGATTAGAAAAACATATTAATTGTGGAAAAAACATTTAAGACTTTCACAGATTAACAATTAAGGAAATACACAAAGCAGGAATAGGAGCTAGATGTAACCAAAATTAAAGAAGAAAATGCTAATAATCGAACCACAACCAGTCAAGGGGTACTAAGTGAAGAGATTGCCAGTCTCACTTGTTCAGCAAAGATTCATCTTTGAATAAATCACATCTGCAAGCAAATTATTAGAAGACTGAGGTTCTGGCTCCTACTCTTTAACACCACAGGAGATCCCTTCCTTTTGTCTGTGTTCCCACATATTACCCCATCCATTGAAAGGCTGCGACAAGGATCATACTAAAACCATAGAAAATGATACTGAGGGCAGCTTCCCTCCTATTTCCTTGCAGCATCACATATATAAATATATATGTAGAGTAGTATAAGGTATAGAGCTAATATTATATACATTATTAGAGAGAGACAGTATTTGGTGGTGAAGTTAAGACACATTTGCAGCCGAATTAAACCACAGTCCTATTTTCTTAACATTATGTGGTGGGCTTCAAAATTGCCAAGCCCTAGTTTCCTAGATCCTGTGCTTCAAAACATTGCACAAAACACCTACAAAGCAGGCAACTGCATTGTAGGTTTGACTCAATACAACCTGATTTAAGCATTTACTTTTCCTTCTGCATTTCTTTTGTTTTAGGGTTTTATGTGTGTTTTGCTGGGAGTGTTTTTAATGCATACAAAGTGATTCAGATGCCTGGTATATGTGGTACAGCTGAAAGTCCTGTTGTGCCTCAAGAAAACCTTGTTGATCAATACCAATTCCATGTAACTTGCTGTGCATTCTTTGATCCTTCACAACTGGTTATTAAAAAGCCATGTCCTTGTTTTACTTATCTGCACGCAGTATTGCTGGGTTTCAATTCTGCAGTAGCGATATGGGCACAGATAGCACGGAAAGGAAAACATAATTCCATCTGGGCAAATAACTCTGACTGACAGAGTTATTTTTAAAAACATTTATCACTTAGGTTTTTATGTGTAAAATGAGATAACAGATCTTTTCATATTTTATTTTTTATTTATTTAACTGAGAAACACTCTCCAAGTCCAAAGAGAGTATGTTTCAACAAGTAATTCTAGCTTGATGTATCTGCCCTGCCATTACTCGCAATAATTTACAGTTTTTGTCAGCTGTGCATTACAGGGTATGTATAAAATAGAACTAGATGATGGACTATCAACAGAAGTATAAATACTGTATTTATTTTGAGAGTTTCCACTAGATCCATTTGCCAACACATTCAGACTGGAAGCAGAAGACATTGAGGATTGATTAGCCTGGAGAAGAGAAGGCTCAGGGGAGACCTTATTGCTCTCTACAACTACTTGAAGGGAAGTTGTAGACAGGTGGGGGCTGGTCTCTTCTCCCAGGCAACCAGCACCAGAACGAGAGGACACAGTCTCAAGCTGTGCCAGGGGAGGTTCAGACTGGATGTTAGAAAGAAATTCTTCACAGAGAGAGTGATTACCCATTGTAATGTGCTGCCCGGGGAGGTGGCGGACTCACCATCATTGGAGGTGTTTAGTAGGAGACTTAATAGGGTACTTGGTTGCATAGTTTAGTTGATTAGGTGGTGCTGGATGATGGGTTGGATGCCATGATCTTGAAGGTCTCTTCCAACCTGGTCTAGTCTAGTCTAGTCTAGTCTACTCTAGTCTAGTCTATTCTGACACTACTGAGTTAACATGGAGTAAATAGGAATCTGGCCCTGGAAGTGCGTCATAGAGAGTTCATAAGGCACTAACAATACTAGCCACATGTCTACACAACACACCAAGTGCTGTCAATCCCAATTTGTTGTCAGTTTCCTAAAGAGATAGAGTACATAATTTCAATTTTAATTTTTCCCCCCTACTTCCTTCAAGTAGAAAATCATTCTCAGGTGGGCATGTGAATTTTCATTTTCCACCTAACACAAACACCTATATGTGTATCTGCGCCTAAAATTGAGGCTAGCAGGTCCTGTTATGATGTGAACATTTATTTGAATGGTGATGCAATTTAAATTGGTTACCAAGCAAATCTAGTCATCTAAGACTTACAATGATCATAGAATTATAGAATCAATAAGGTTAGAAGAGACCTCAAAGATCATCAAGTCCAACCTGTCACCCAACACCTCATGACTACTAAACCATAGCACCAAGTGCCATAACCAATACCCTCTTGAACACGTACAGGGACGGTGACTCCACCACCTCCCTGGGCAGCACATTTCAATGGCTAACAACTCTCTCAGTGAAGAACTTTCTCCTCACCTCGAGCCTAAACTTCCCCTGGGCAGCTTAAGACTGTGTCCTCTTGTTCTGGTGCTGGTTGCCTGGAAGAACTTAGTATTTGTAGTGGACCTGTGGAGCATCTTGGGGTAAGGTGCTGTAAAACGAAACCAAACCAAACCAATCGAACACCACCACCACCAAAAAAACCACAACCCAAACCCACCAAACAAAACAAACAACTAAAACCCCACCAAAACAACCAACCAAGCAAATCCCTCCCCCCAAAAAACTCTAAAACAAAAAGTAATCCTTTATTCTAAAGAGCTTAGGTTCCACACAGGGTGAGAAAAGAACCAGAAATGAACCACAGTTAAACTAATGGGAAGGAGTTTCCTGATTGGATAGGAAGGTAAATGAAATCTTACACCATCTCCTTAGTCACTGATCGTTCCTACCTTCCATTGAATGCACTGACAAATATACTTATTCCTATACATAATAGGTCTGTTGAACTGGAAATTCTACAAGAACTCAGCATTAAAGGAGAGAGATTTGAGGAGAGTTTGAATAACTGTCACATTGAAACGTTAAGTGCAGAATACATCTGTCTGATATATGTTGGTTGATGAGATATACTATGAATCACTTCACATTGCGGCTAGGGTATTTTCTACCATACCTACTTTTATCATCAGCTCTGTCTGACATACTTTTTGGAAATGCTTCTAATTTACACTGAGAGTATGAAATCACTCTACATATTGTTGTTTATTTTTAATTTTCTGTGGGTTATAAAATGTACCCTGAGAACTGATCATGAATCGTTTCCTCCTCAGTGCTGCTGAACAAAATATCACATTCTTAATGAGGAAAAAACAGAACATCAGTTTCTTATGAGTCTTATTCATGAGTACATCTAGAAAGGATGAATAGATAGCTGACTGTAATAAGGAATAGCTAATGATACAGAGCACAGTAGACATTTTCATTATACATCACTTCTCTTCAGTTACCAAAACTATAGATTAGCAATGATGCTGGGAAAAGGAACACACCTGACATTTTGGTGCTTGATTCAGATCATACAAATGAGCTAATTTTCAATAGATTCTTGCAACCTCAACAGAACTTCCTGAATTTTTCAAATTAGGCACACAAGGAGCAAACCCATTCATCTCCTTTCCATTTAGACAACAAGATGGGCGGGAAGGTAAAAAAAATACATATGTGTGTCTCATTCAAATGAGCGACACATGATGAACTATTAAGGCAAAAGGCAGTAACAAGAAGCAACGTATCAACTGTAATTGACACTCATGTTTCAGGGGTTTTGCCCCCTAAGTCCTGCCAAAGGCCCTAGCATAGCACAGAAAGGCTACCAGCAAAATAGAAAACCCAGTGAAGGTTTCTGTTTTGTTTGTTTTTAGCCTGTGTGAAAGTAAAATATGCTTACATAAAGTGAGGTATCAAGGCTTGTGTTTTCTGAGTTATTTTTATCTCACACTTTGACTGAGAGTTTTAGTTTATGTGAACAAAGTACCATGACCATGAGAGGACTAACTCCTTTTTTAACCTTGAAAAGTGGAGTTAGATTTACTTTCAAGTCTCAGCTACAGTGATTGTTTTGATATAGTGAGGAAGCATTCCTGAATATGAGCATTAAATACAAATTGCTTGCGCTAAATATGCAAAAAGACTCCTTAACCATGTACCTATAACTCCATCCCATCTGCCAGAGACCTTTTAGCTTCCTGCCCTCACATCAAATATGATCATTGTCAGCTGCACAATATGAAGCCCAGGGCCATGCAATCTTTGCTGACCTTTGCAAAACTAGTTTATAGTCTCTCACAGTAGACTGAATTAGTCTGCTGAGAAAGAGAAATATCTGTGGTCAGAATACACTTTGCCTTCCTGAAGAAAGCAGTTTGCACAAACTACGTGAGAAAGGCTTCAAAAGGGGGAGGACGTTTTTCCTTCTCTCTTACTGCTATAGCCAAAGCTTAGAAGTTTCATTAGTCCATGTTTCTGAGAGGCATTCTATCTGAGCAGGTTCTCAAAGAAACACCTGTAAATGGATATCCTATGTCAGCAAAGAAAAAAAATAATCTTAGAATATGTGTGCTGCTAGTCAGAATCAAAGTTCTTGCTCCTGTGGGACACAAAAATATAATGACTATTAGCTGTTTCAGGCCCTTTTATGTAAAAGGAGTTCATTTATGCACATGCAGTGTATCTAACAGAAAAATACTTCTATTCAGACACCACAAAAACTGATTGGAATCTTAATTCACTATCAAGCTGTTAAAATTTATTTCATGTAGTGGCTGGAGAGCTGCCAAACAGAGAGGGACCTGGGGATGCTGATTGACAGCTGCCTAAACATCAGCCAGCAGTGTGCCTAGGTGGCCAAGAAGGCCAATGGCATCCTGGCCTGCATTAGGTATAGTGTGGCCAGCAGGAGCAGGGAAGTCATTGTGCCTCTGTACTCTGCATTGGTTAGGCCACACCTTGAGTACTGAGTCCAGTTCTGGGCCCCTCAGTTTAAGAAGGACATCGAGACTCTTGAACGTGTCCAGAGAAGGGCAACAAGGCTGGGGAGTGGCCTTGAGCACAAGCCCTATGAGGAGAGGCTGAGGGAGCTGGGGTTGTTTAACCTGGAAAAGAGGAAGCTCAGGGGAGACCTTATTGCTTTCTACAACTACCTGAAATGTGGTTGTAGCCAGGAAGGGGTCGGTCTCTTCTCTCTAGCAACGAGCAGCAGAACAAGAGGACACAGTCTCAAACTGCACCAGGGGAAGTTTAGGCTGGAGGTGTTTAGATTAGGCTCGAGGTGAGGAGACAGTTCTTCACGGAGAGAGTCATTCGTCATTGGAATGTGCTGCCCAGGGAGGTGGTGGAGTCACCATCCCTGGAAACGTTCAAGAGGACATTGGACGTGGCACTTGGTGCCATGGTCTAGTCACGAGGTCTGTGGTGACAGGTTGGACTCAATGATCTTTGAGGTCTCTTCCAACCTTGGTGATACTGTGATACTCTCATATTTACTTCATTTGAGAAAAATACTTTCTCCATTTCAAGTATAAGGAATCTAATAGTGCTTTATAAATAAACAAATAGTAAAGAATTATTATGTGTTTCATAAATGGGCAAAGGGATAGAGAGTTACCTATTTTCTGGATGTAACTTCTACATCATTGTCTGCTACTGTTCTTGTAGCACTCACACCTGCAACATGCTCTTAATTATCTGTATACAAGTTAGAAGGAGAAAATAAAAATACAAATTGTTTTCTTATTAGTTTGCTGTGTCCCTTTCCAAAGGGAAAAAAGGAAAAAAGAGGATTTGGGAAGCAGGAAAGGAAACACTGGAAAAAAATATAGGGTGAAGCTATTAAGCATAGCCAGAAATACTGCTGATAATGTACTTGCTTGCCATTTTGGGGTGACTAATTATAAAGCTTCATAGAGTAGACTTCCAAAGAAGAAACCAAGCATCAGTTTTATGCATCTCCAAACTGACAATGAGCCAACACATAGCACCTCTGAGCAGTGGGGTAGATTTCTTATTAATTGTGTTTTACTACACAGCCAGGCCTTGGGATTAGCAATTATGATTTGTCATGGAACTTAAAAAAAAATATACAAACCTGTATGGCTTTATTTTCTGCTCTAGCGTCTCTCTCTATTCTCTACATGTAATACCTTTGAGAACAAAACTCTGTTAATGTTCTATTACATTTTTAATGAAGAATAATAAACTGTTAAATCACACATCAATCATTTTGCTACATCCTTAATGTAATGAATTAGTAAACTCTTTGATAGTTCTGCTCTTAGCATACGAGTAGGAAGTTGCCAAAATGTGTCTGGCAAGTTGAAAAGGACATGAGAGTACTTTTGCTAACCTGATTACTGTCTGGTTGCTAAAACAAGGTGAAGAGTCCATTGCTTCAGGAATGTACAAGCATGAGCCTGTGATGAATGCAAACAACGAGGCAATATCACAAGAAAATGCATCAGAGATACAGCTGTCAGAGTTGGAATTTGAGATTATTATTCTAATTTTCCTGAATATACCTATGTAGGTAGGTTTTTCATTTACATGCCTCTCAAGAATAAACCAAAGGAGAACTCAAACCAGAACATGAGATTCAGGCTCCTTTTTTTCTGGATTTTTTTGAAAGTCAAGATGTTGAATCCATATCTGTTTCGTGCTTGCCAAACTAGAACCCTGAAACTAAGCTCACAAGAAATCCAAATCTTGACCAGAAGCTTGAAACCTACTTCTCAAAGTTTATGTATCTGATTTAAGAAGTGCCAAACACCACAATCAGAAAATCAAAGGAGACAAGTGTGCCCTGTATTTCTGAAAGGCAGACCTCAGATTAGCCCAGCAAAATAACACGGGTTTCCTACAGGGTGGAATCCACCACAGGCTAGGACCCAAAGTTAGCTGAAAGCATCGCTGGGGTTTCATAGAACACAATGCCGTTAAAGATAGGTCGTAGAGATCTTATTGTGCATTGTTAATGAGCAATTTGGTTTAAAACTCAAAGCATTTGCTAATGATGCTCCTGCATCTGACTCCATTCAACCATATCAACAGGCTTGTGCTTTCTCTCTAGTAGAAGCAGCTTTCTTTGATATTCTTTAAGGTTCATAAGGGTCACAAGTGGTTTTTTGAGTGTTCCTCAGTGGAAGATTACTGCTAGTGAAAGAGTCAATGAGACCTAACTCTATTAAAATTAGAGTTACATTTAACAACAGAAAACTGCTTTAAAAAAATGCCCTTTGACCTTGTAAGAAAGTATGGGGGTATATATATAAATAACTAACCTTTAAACCTGAAGCTCTTCTCTACAGTAGTTAGTCCAGGCTTAGGCAAAAGAGGGCAGTGTCAAGCTTCTCAGTGTCAGCCAAAGGGACACAAACTGCTGCTCCTCAGAGACACAGGCTTCCTGCTTCACATGCTTGCAATGAGAACAGTTCCTTGGGAAATGAAGTCTGCTTCTCCCTCAGCACGCTAGTTGTATTTACTAGAAAAGAAATGCATAAGCATTAACCTCAACTTAACAGTACACAATAGAGAAATCTTTACAGTCAGGAGCAGCCAACCATCATGAAATAGATCCATCTTTACCAAGAGGAAGACTTCTTGCAATTCAACCTTCATCTGAGCATTTGTGCAGATGCTAGCGCAGACCTACATGCAATTGTATCTGAGACAGTATCACAGTGTATCACAGTACCACTTAGGTTGGAAAGGACCTCGGGGATCATCGAGTCCAACCTATCAACACAGACCCCATGACTAGACCATGGCACCCAGTGCCTTGTCCAATCTCCCCTTGAACGCCTCCAGGGTCGATGACTCAACCACCTCCCTGGGCAACCCGTTCCAATCTCAGAGAAAGGAGGTCTGTAAGGTGCCTCAGGTGGGACCTAACTATCCACTTTCCTGTCTGATTATTGAGAGTCGATCCTCTTCAAGGAATCTTTCTCTCTGTTTCTGTTTGCATGGATAATAGATTTTTCTGGCCTTCTCTTATAGATATATATATGCATATAGATATATATACAATACACATGTATAATGTAAAAGTAATATTAATTAATTCCCCCTCCCCCCCCCCCCCCCCCCCCCCCCCCCCAATCTGAAAACATGGTCTTCAGGTATAAACCACTGAAAACAAACTCTTGGTCATTTTTTGCCTCCCAACATTTCTCAAAAGGCAATAAACTTCTCTACAATCCTGCATGGCTAGCCAAAATACAGCATTATTGCAGGTATGTTTTGTGCACAACAATCAACCATAGTCTGCTTCTACCTGCCTTTTTTTTGTTTTTCTGTCACAGGTTAGTGAAGATACAGCTCAGGAGATGAGAGAAAGCAGATTGTTTTCCCCTCAAAAATGGGTTGAGTGGTAACAAGCATAATAAAGCTGGTAAGCAAACAGCAACACAATGTGATGAGTAGGAAGAGCATCAAAACCCAGAAGAGCTGTTACGCAGAGCCATGACCTGGAACAGTTTTGCAGCCTAAATATAATAAATATTTGGTTAGCCTGTTGCATAGTGTGACCTTCATTGTTGAAATATTTTAGCTGTTTCAATTTCTGCAAGTTTCTTAATGTATTAATCCAACTGTTTTCTCTGCCTTCTCTTCCTCATTACTGATTACAAAGTCAGATGCTGCCTTAACAACGGGGACAGCTCTAGATCTGCAATTCAGTTTCCACTGAGGTCACCAGTAAGCACTGCCACAAAAATGTGCCCATGAAGGTGGCCTGCAACAGAAATATGGTTAGGTTTGGTTCCCTTTAATCTGTTTTTTTTATGGTATATATGGCTAGTAAATGCATCATTGCTAGGATATCATTCTTGATGCACAATATGGCCTGTGCAAGCTACTTGGAGTTATTCAGCACTGCCCTTTAGATGTATTCATCCCTTAGATGTACTCATCCCTTAGATGTAATGTACAGAAAAGGACTGTAACAACCTTGGAAGGACTGTCTTTGCACCATCTTTGCTTGCAAACTATGACACCAATAACCAACACAGGAGTGAGATGCCCTAGCATAAAGAAACTTATAAAGGCTGTTTCACAACTGAGTCCACTGCAAGCATACTAGGTCTCTCACCAGGTCAAACAGACATTGCATGGTCTTGGTGCCCTTGTCACAAAATTCAGGACTTCCCTTTGTTTTTAGTTTTATGTATGTAGTTGCAAGGACTCCCAAACACTACATAAATCTTAATCTCTTGCCTGAGTGAAGAGAAAGTGCAAAAAGAGATTATGCATTATATTTTCTAGTTTTCCAATCTGCTTACCAGATTCCTCTCTTTTAATACGTGCAAGTAGCAAGAGTCTGTTGGGTCAACTAGCTTATAATTAATTATTGATTAGATATTACAACCGTACGCTGAGATTCATTTAGAAACCAAAGTGCTTCCTTGGTACTTATGTTAGCATTTATTAAATATGCATTATTAATCTGAATTATGTTGTGTTCAAATGTAAGCCCTCAGCGCAAAGATAATGATCACAGCATTAGTATTTGTAAAACAGAATTGATTTTCCAACTTCCCCAAATTAGCTGAAATATGGGATAGGCTGCAGGTATTGAAGACTGAATGCTACTACAAGGAGCTGGCAGGCTTAGTTTTTTTTCAATGCACCCCAATAAAATACAAAAAGAACAAACCTAAACTTAAATTTATTTCCCTGAATAGTGTGGGCATAAGCAGGATCTAAAAACAAACAAATAAACAAACAAATAATAAACAACTCCAACTTTGACCAACCAACCAACAAAAAACCAGTTAAGAATCTTTACCTAGCCCTCACAGGTTACACATTATTTTTATTCCAGAAGATTTGCTTGGATTATTCCAGAAGGTGTCCTTGGAACATTGTGGTGGGCTATGCCCATCCTGAAAACAGAGGGGGAGAGCTTGTGAGAGTTTTTTGTCCTCCCTCGAGGGTGTTTTCCCCTCTGGGGAACTTACTTGGTCTGTTCCACTGCTCCCCCCAAGTTGTCCAGCAGTGGTATAAAAGGGGGGACACTGCAGCCATTGCTCTCATCCTTCTGCTTTGTGGGGATGAAAGAGAGTTGATACTGGCTTGCTGCTCCCCTGCCATGTGTCCTCCCTGCTGCTTCCACACTTTGCAAGGGACTGGTTCTGTATCTCATATTTTTTTTTCCTTTTACCTTTTCCCATCCATCCTTGTTCCTTACCCTTGTGAACCCTGCCTGTCATTATTACAACATTATATATATATATATAAAAAAATATATATTGTTTAAAGAAAAATCTTTGCTTCTCCACTTCCAAGACAAACCCAAATTATTTCTTGGTGGATTTGCTCCCCTCCGTTTTTTTTCCCCTCTCTCTACTGGGGAAGAGGAGGGGAGAAAACAGGAGAGGGATTCTCAGCCTTGGCCCCCATCTGAGCTTTTAAGCCCCAGTTAAGGCTCAAACCACCACAAACATTTAAAGGAAAACAAAAAAAGAAAGTAGTAATTAACTTTATTTTTCCATATTGAGCAATTCCACAGAAAGCTGGTAAAACCTCAGAGATTGAAAGGACTGGACATTTCACTATCTAAAGTGATTTCATATACTTGCACAGGAAAGAAACAAGGCTGCTTAATTAAATGAGATACACAACAAAATATTTATGATATCTTCAAACCTCACCATTAAATTCATATCTTAGCAACATAAACTTTCATATACACCATCCCAACTATATGATATTCTCATGTTTGAGTACAGAATATTCAAAGGAACAGGATTAAGTGTCACTTCTTGGCAGAAACATGGAACTGAATGTAATTTGGTTAGGAACAACTCTGAGCATTCTTGCCCAAATGATTTGTTGAGGCCTTTTTATGTGCAGATAAGGGCTAATTTTACAGTTCTAAGTGTTGCATTAAAATAAATGAATAAATAGATCAACCAAGAAACTCAAAACTGAGCCAGTGGTGTGCAAAACAAAAGGACAGAGTCTCAAGCTGTGCCAGGGCAGGTTTAGGCTGGATGTTAGGAAGAAGTTCTTCGCAGAAAGAGTGACTGGCCTTTGGAATGGACTGCCCAGGGAGGTGGTGGAGTCACCATCACTGGAAGTGTTTAGGAAGAGACTGGATGGGGTGCTTGGTGCCATGGTTTTGTTGATTGGATAGTGTTGGATGATAGGTTGGACTCAATGATCTCAAAGGTCTCTTCCAACCTGGTCTGGTCTGGTCTATTCTATTCTATTCTTGTTAAGTTTTACATACACCACAGGGATCATTTCATTCATTTGACAAAACATTTATCTAGTGTTTGGTTTAGTGTTCCTCTAGAGCCAAAATATTCTATTTTTTTCCACATTGGGAATTTTCACATTTATATTCACACTGTTTCCACACAGCAACAAGAATTCAAAAAGAAATGTACTGAGATGGTTATAAAACTTCACAAAAAATTTGCAAGCAACTGGGTGGTAGATATGGAATTTGAAAATGCCCTTCTGTCTGCTTTTTAATGTGTAGCTCTGAAAAATTATATTTAAAAGCAGGAAAGAAAGAAGCAGCAAACTTGTTAGCTTGTAATTATGCAGTGTGCAGTTTTTCTGGCAAGACTCTGCAACACTTGGAAGGAAGGGGGAGTTCAAGAAGAGGATTTTACCTCACCGTTTAAAACTCCAACATAGCTGAAATCAGTTAGAGAGTATTTCAGTCTGCTGCTGTTGTTATCGTGGGCTTTTTCTGGCCACAGAGAAGAAGCTGGTGTTGTGTTTTTTCAGGAACACTAAACCTGAAATATAAAGGGAATATTGTGAGAGAGAAGTAAATGGATAGCTGGAGTTGAGTATGTTTGGTATACCTACTAACCTACTTACCGCTTCGAATGAATAAAATATTGAAGCGAAACAACAATAACAATATAAAAAAACCCACAGAAAAATATCCCTTTGGGCTGTACTTGGTTTTATAATTTAAATCAGGACAACATCATAATATTGTTTTGATGTTTGCTTGTACTAAGGGGAAAAAAAGTGAATATTAAACTGAGTGCAGCAGGTTTAAGACAGTTTGCACGTACACACAAATTATAAACAAAGAGCAAACCAGGGACTAAAAAGCATCTTTTCCTGTTACAGGTAACACTGTTTATACACTCATTGCTTATTTTATGTGTTTATTGAGCTTTTGTTGTTTGGCTCTCCCTTTTTAAGCTCAGGTATATTTACTTTCTAATTCTGCTCAGAAAGTTGGTTAAGAATTAATGTACAATCACAACAGTCAGAACAAATGAAATGTTAAGAAAAATTGTAAAGCTTGTTCCAGCATCTCCCCCTGCCCCTTGAGGGGGGGGGGGGGGGAGAATCAAATGCATTTTGATGTTTAAAGTGCAAGTCAGTTTATGAGAGTGTTTTCTAACATTTGTACCCAGGTATTACATGAGATACTGAAGAGCTCACCTATTGTTCTGCAAGTACACTACAAGATGATTTGCAGTGAACAAGGAAGTGAATGAAGCACCTGGAATGTAAAAAGAAGGCATTTTATCCAATAGGCTGCACACTTTTGCTTCAGATCATTGAAATTAAGCCAAGTTGTTTTACAGATTTAAAATACCTGTAATTATTGCATCACGTTATGGAGACTTCATTCCTGATTACAGCTAATACAACAGTATTTAACAAATGACTGAACAATCTCCCTGATGCTCTTTCCATTTCAAATCAGAGCATGGATCTTCCATGTCTTCTTGTAGTTTTTATTATTGTAAGATTATTCTTCTGAGATTATTATTCTGAGATTTGTATTATTTTCTTTTTTATTTATTTTATGTTTCATCAAAGAAAACACGTCTGTTTTCATAGGTTTGGTGCACAGGGAATGAAAGTATTTTGAAGAGTACATGCACCAGGACAAGCATAATTCATTTTTATGATGTAAAACCAGTTTATAAGCTTTCTCACCTCTACCCCCACAAGAAGCATAACAATATTCTGAACAGACTTCACAGAGGTGCCCCTACAGTCTGGAAATATTTTACCCTAAGAGGTTCCCATATACTGTACCATATCATGATACATTCACTACAAACAGGTACACATAAATGTTCTTCCCATCTTTCTCTCCATAAATTAATTCAGCAGTCTAAGGTAACCAGTTTAGCAATGCTCTGATCATAGCGTAGTGACGCAAGAGAAAAAGGAGCCAGTGCTGAGTGAAAAGTAGCAGGTAGGAGAAGAAGCTCTGCTGAAATTACTGTTCAATGAATTGGTAAGTTATCCTCAGGTATACAATGAGCACTGGAATGACTATTGGGAGCGAGTATGCTGGAAGCTGTGCTTTTGCTGGTGTAAAGATTCAGAATGTTACTGAGGTTAATAGAACATGCGGGAGTTTACTCCCTGGTTTTTGATAAAGGTTGAATGAAAGGCAGAATTTCCATTCTCTAGGAAATCTAAAAATCCATTTTTTGTTCTGATCTAGAAAGAAAATCAATAGTTTGTACTTCATGTAAAATGAAAGCCCTTTCAAAATCCAGCTACTGGAGGAAGCTAAGGGGAGGTGGGGCGGGGAAAGGAAAGAAGTGTTATTTTGCTGGGTAGGAGGTTTGCATCCTGGGATGGATGTATTGCACACTTGAAAGTGGCTGGACCAAACTAATTTGAGGAATGGCAACCTTGCTTGCATTTATACAGTCCACAAGAGATATGCATACTCTCTTTTTTAGTGGAAACAATAATGAGAGCTGGGTATTGCCCTGTTTGAGGCATTCTCTGAGGCCTTTTGTTCATATCTCAGTGCACACTGCTTCCAGTCCCACAGGTTTGCATACCAAATAACCACCATTCAGCTCTGCTATCTCCTCTCTTTGCTCTCCATTTCCCTTCCTTTCCACCCTCTCCTTCAAACACATTCCTCCTTAGAGCTGTTGTGCTTAGAGGAGCAGTCTAGCCCACAGAAATTAATGTAATTTAGCTTTGCTAAATGACTGAAATGTTATGGGTTTCTATCAATGCTTTCCTTTTAAAAAGTAGGGAAAACAAATACTGATTCCTAATTTGATTCAGGTGTAAGATCTACAGTTTCCTGTGGTCAGTTGCTAACTTAGGTCCTACTTATCAATTAAATACTGTATCCGAAGAAAATGAGGGAATGCTTTATGTTGCATTTAAATTGCTGTCATGATAATTTAAATCTAATTTCAAAATAAATAAGAATTGTCCTTGCGTTTTTACTCAGGTATTAGATCACTGCTAGCCCAATGTGCAGGCTTTGCAACCTCCACATGGTGAAAGCAGAGGAAAACAGGGACTTAAGTCCCACTTAAGAGGACTCAAGGATTACATCCTTGAACAAGGTCTTTCAGCTCCTCCTTTTGGAATCTGAGTTTCATTCCCAGGCCAGCCAGACTGTTTGCATTCTCAGTACGACCCATTTATTTCAGACTGCACTTGCACAATACCTAGGTCCCATAATGAGTGAATTTATTAAGGCAATTATTAATAAGCATACACTTAGGACAGAGATAAATTATAACAAAATTAAAGAGGGACTATCTAGGAATGTGCCTAGAAATACATAAACAACTAACTTGAAAATTATTTTAGGGTGGCCCAGGGCAAGTTTCCAGTATAGCAAAGTTAACTCCTCTGAACAAAGCTTGGCAGCTTAAACACATTTTACTTGGTGTGGGAAATGAAAAAGTGTGTACTTCAAAAGTGAGTGCAGCATTGTTCTCCCTGTGCTAAACTTTGGTATTCTTGCTGTACAACAAACACAAAATGTACCCAGACTACAGTTATCCAGTGTGTTCTCAGCTCAGTCTGAAGAGTACCTGGGCATCTGAATGCAAGTTTGTGTATCGCAGAGCAATACATCAACAAGAAGTAAATCATGTGTATAACTATGATAACTATTAACAATAGACATCTGAGTATGAAGCAGGTGGTGCTTATGTGAGCAAACTGAAGATCTGTATTGAAAATTAGCTGGAAATAGTTTTAATTTGCAACACATAAGATCTGAACAGATATTCTTTTGGCTTTTTAATCTAAAAATATTGAAGTGAGGTGGCAAGTTCTCTGTCATCACAGCTGCTTAGGAACCATTATACAAATGTCTTTTTGGGAATAGATACATGTTCTGTCAGATTCTCTCCACTCGTATTAATACTTATACTTGTGTGTATGATCTATACACATATATTGTAATGCTCCTTAGCCCAAAAAAGGTATGGTAAGCAGAAGTGATTCAACTTTGGTTTTCCAGTATAAGAACATCTAATTTAAAGCCTTCTAGAAGATTTAACATAGCTCTTCCGATATACCTTTAAATAAAACCTCCACAGGGTCCTCAAGAAATTACTTTAATGGATAAATGGAATTGAAAATGTGTCTTGCTCAGCTGTCTTGTCAAGCTGGTATGAGCTACTTTAGTCTTACTTCTCCCAGAAGCTAATTTTCACTTGTATTGCCAGGAAACAAAATCTGATATGCAGTAACATATATCTGAATGTAAACATCAAAGCAAAAAGTTCCACAAATATAGACAAGCAAATTCATCCAGAAACAGATGCAGAACACTGCCAGTACTTGCTAGAAAACATACTGTCTCAGGGTATTCTGCCTCCTACCTGAGTTAACCCCGTAAGTGGAGGAGGTGTGAGGGATCAGAGCAGCTTCGTGGATCAGCTACTAAGACTTGATGCTAGCCAGGTAAAAATGATGAATGACAATACATTGAAAAGTTAACTTTTCTGCATACTGAATGTTGAAAATGAGCTATTACTAAGTGTACAAAACCAACCCAAACCCTATCAAATTCTATCATTAACAACAAAATGAGCTTATGAGAGGATGCTCAGTTTACCAAAGCCCATTTGACAACATGCAAATTTGGAAAGGTCCAGAAAGCCTCAGTCAAAATTCATTCTATCTCAAACTCTGAGGAGAAATACCAAAGCCCTCACATCCAGTGAGTGAATTACCCATCATCTCTGTACAATATGTGGTTCACTGACTGACTTATCACTCTGAGAACGAAAATCCATTTGTAGGCTGTAAATTACTAAGGTGAAACTTCCATGCTAGTAGCTTTTAATGCACTTTGTTTCAGGAATGCTGGCAAAAAATCCAGAGTGATGCATCTTCTTTTACTGCAAAATAGGTGATACAATTTAGAAATATTGATGAAAAGTGAGAATCAATTTCTTCTGTCATACCTTTGTGAGACTACTTGGAAGGCAATATGCTGCAGTTCCAATCACATTTTGCAGTACCTATGGAAAAAAACACCCCACAAAACAGGTGGGGAAAAAAGAAAAAGGTCAAAAGAAGGATATGAAAAGCCCAAAACCAAAAATATCAAGATATATGCTTCTATTGTCACTATATACATCTTCAACAAGAAATCTGGCATATTCTATTTGCAGCCAGACCCATCATTCATCTAAGTCAAGATATAGGCTATTACTTGCTTCAGTAGGAGTTGGGACAAACCTCCAAATTGCCACCATCAGGGTATTTCTTGCTTCGTAATATTTGATATCAGCAGGTATTAAACAGATATTGCATTTGGAGGGTATTTTTAAAGCATGAAGATAATAACAGATTACAGAGCATTCAATGAAGAGTGCAGTCTAGCCCTATAATTGTATGATGTGGCAAAACTACACTTTATGACAGAATATTTGAAGAACTTCAAGCATACCAGAAATTTAATCCTGAAGAATCCACACAAAAAAATATGTAGTGTAGATTGATGCAAAAATGGTTTGATCAATGATGAACTGTAATCTTGCACATTTTCAGAAACAGCTCATTCTGTGAAAATACAGATTATTTTTTTTCATTGTCTAGCTTTAACTGAGTGAAAGTCAACTGTTTTTTTTCCTTCAGATGTGTTTTGCTTGGTTTGATTGCTTTGGGAAAATGCAAACTGTTCCACTTCCCTTTTCAAATGGAACACTCCACCTTTTCATTTTAAGCTTGTAAAAAACAAATAGAGTAGAAGAGGTTGAAATATACACATGCATCATCTGTCTTTGGTCATTTCCCAGTTTCACACAGGAAATCATCAAAACATAAAATAAACTCAACCAATTTCCTCTCCTTGCTTTTATTTATTTCTCATCCCATAACCTAAAGTTGTCTTTTTTGCCCAGGGAGGTGGTGGAGTCACCATCCCTGGAGGTGTTCAAGAGGGGATTGTACATGGCACTTGCTGCCATGGTTTAGTCATGAGGTCTGTGGTGACAGGTTGGACTTGATGATCTTTGAGGTCTCTTCCAACCTTGGTGATTCTGTGTGTGTAATTCTTTGAAGTCCTATGCATCAAAAGATAAGGTGTGCAAGTCAGATATTTAAAATATAAATAGTACAGTACTTTAGGGTTGCAGCTTCACTTGATAGCCATCTCCTCAATGATACATATGTGCAAAACCAGGTAACATGGCTGTGTCCCAGAACTTCCCTTACAAAGAGATGGAAAAAACATCCAGAAAACCCAGTAACACTCCCTAGATAAGACTAAATTCCTGACCTCTCTTCTCCAGTTGTCATCAGTGCATCTCTGCTGTGAGATCAAATTGCCTTCAGTCAGCCACATCCACCTGTTCTTTGAAGTTTGTTATTTTGTTTTTCATTTTACTGGTGTTTTATTCTTTGTTTGGTTTGGGGTTTTTGTTTTGTTTGGCTTTTGGGTTTCTTTCTATCACTTACCTTTCCAAGATTACAGGTTTTTATTTGATATTTGTTTATCTTCATGCAGCAACAAGCACAGCTGGATTCCTGCACTGATCTAGAGATTCCAGATACATTTAAACAAGGCACTGTTTACAGAAGAAAGAGGAAAGACATGAAGATTTACTCAACAATCCTGTTCATCTCAACATGGAACTGTATAAGCTGCTTTATGCAATCTTACAGCTTAAATAACTAAGGTTAAAGTTCATTAGCTATCATTTCACATTGTATTAGCTTGTATGGCTGTTTGCAGCCATTTCTTGAAGCTCCCTTCATTGCTCCCCCATAAGTGCTTCTTACATCCAGGGGTTTTTATAGAACCCTGAAAATATAATCACTGCCTCTCTTACTAGAGCCTCCCTTCCTAAGGTATATTCTGTATGTTTGGGAACCTCAGACCCCCAAATGTCTTTTTAAATTCTTGTGATGACAATCCCATAGTGGCCAAAATCACTAGAACAGTGCTTCTTCTAGTCATAGTAAGAAATATGAAAACAAAGGCCATGAAGTTGCTCTTTCAAATAATCTTTTGGAAGACATTCTGGGAATATTATACACCCCAGAGCCAGGTTGCATGGAAAAATCCTTGTCCAACCAGTCTTTGGCTCCTTATGGCACTTTCTGGGGTCACAATGGCAGACTACAAATCCCATGCAAAGGGCTTCCTCAGTGGGAAATGTGTTCGGGGACGGGAGAAGGAAGATAAAGCAGGAGAAAGAAGAGTCCTCCGTTCTCTAGAGCAACTCAGTAATGACCATTCTACTATTTCCAAAGGTGACAGAAGCCAAACCTACAGAAATTTCTCTTAAGTCTTGTGACATACAGTGCAACTGGAAGAATAAATCAAAAATCAAAGAAAGGTTCCAGATCTATTATGCACTTACACTCAAAATGCTTTTTAGTAAAGAATTTAGAAAGGAAAACCTCACCCCAAATGGTAGTTAGAACTCAAATATTTATTTTCTTTTTCTTTCCCACCCCTCTCATATTTACCACACTTTGCTTGAGTTAGATTTATTGTCCCATTTGGCCAACAAAACAGGGTCATTGCTTTGAAAGGTTTTCCTTATTATTTTGTTGTTTTGGTGTGTGTGGTTCCCCCCCCCCCCCCCCCCCCCCCCCCCAAGGCAAATTAACTCCTACTTTGTTGGAAAACTGGCTGTCCATGCAAAGTAGGTTACAAACATTTAGCGAGCAGTCACTGGCTGCATGTGGTATAGATTTAAAATGTTAACTTCTATAAGAGATGTGCATATGTTGATAGCACAGAATAACATGCCGTGAACAAAACAATGGATTACCTCAGAGAAGCTATTAAAACATCCCATTTATATTGTTGTAACTATTTAGCTCATATAAAAAAACCTATCCTCCTTTTTTAATTAATCATGAATTTTTGTCTTTCCTCAGTTAAACTGTGTCAAACAAGTTACAGAGCTCCAGCTTCAAAAAAAGCAGATTCCTGGTTATGTTTCCTCAAACCAGGAGGATGTGAACTAAGTTCACATCCCCTCAGTTTAAGAAAGACATTGAGACTCTTGAACGTGTCCAGAGAAGGGCAATGAGGCTGGGGAGAGGCCTCGAGCAAAGCCCTACGAGGAAAGGCTGAGGGAGTGGGGATTGTTTAGCCTAGAGAACAGATGGCTCAGGGGAGACCTTATTGCTGTTTACAACTACCTGGGGAAGTCTAGGCTTGAGGTGAGGAGAAAGTTCTTCACAGAGAGAGTTGTTAGCTGTTGGAATGGGCTGCCCAGGGAGGTGGTGGAGTCACCATCCCTGGAGGTGTTCAAGAGAGGATTGGACATGGCACTTGGTGCCATGGTTTAGTAGTCATGGGGTCTTGGGTGACAGGTTGGACTTAATGATCTTTGAGGTCTCTTCCAACCTTATTGATTCTGTGATACAGACTGGGGAACAAATGTTGAGAATCAAAATCTAAGAGTGGAATTTGTTTACTGGAGAGGGGTTTGAATTGTTAATTTGAACAATCACAAAGCTGAAGCAAAATGGAGGCCATACATTTTGAGGAATATAAATTGGGTAAGAGATAGCAACCGCTAGTATTGCGAGAGAGTTTGCAAGATGTCATTCAGAAACAATAAAGCTCTGCAAATAAATGAAAACATTAATAAAACCATGCTTACACCATTAGGCTCTCACAAAAAAATCCTTTTTTTTTTCCCTTTTAAAATGCACAATAGCTCTGATCTTGCTTCTGTGGTTTTCAATTTGATTTCGTACCTCAGACTGACACTAGAGAAGATTAGAGTAATGCTTCCAAGCACAGAAACACATTATCCCTAAGTGGAATTATTTTAAGATTTATGATTATGGGTATATTCTTGCCATAAAGATGTATTAAAAAAATACAAACATTAGATAATCTCCATTTTGTTACTAAAATGTAAGCTTTAAGTACTGGGATTTTGTGGGAAATATCTGTAAGTCATAAAGTTAATTCAAAAACTTGGATAAATTGTAACTACAAGATGGGTCATGGACTCCATTTCTCAGATGCAGTTCTTCTCCACTTAAAGAAATATCTGCTGTCTTAAAACAAGAGCATCTGCCATATGAACAAGGCATGTGCAGCACTGCCCAGTGGGGTGCAACTAATGGATTTTTCAAGATCATGAGTCATAAATGAACTGAATTCCATGTCCCTTTGCTCTCTTTTATTATTTTAAATCACATTACGGCATTGATTTTTAAAACAGAATTCCCCACAGAATCCAATAGGGCTTTGCTTGGAAATTGATGGTAGGAGGCAGCCTTAAATATTCTATTTCATTCAGCTGCAGAGATGGACTGAATATGTTTTAAAAAAGATGAAAACCACACCAGCAGGTAGGCTGCCAATGGATAAGAAAGAATTATCACCTTTCACCCAATGATTTCTATGTGTAAGAGTTGAAATGGGTTTTCTCTTGGTTCTCCAGGGAAGTGTGGTACACAGCAAAATGCTGCAGCTCTCTTCTCCCACTAGCTCTGTAGAACCATTTGAGTAAGAAGAAACAGAAATCTTGTTCCCATGCTCTCCAAAGCACTTCTCACCCCATCTCTGCCTCTTCACCTGGCCATCAAGAGATTTGACAAATAGGCCTCTCTGCTGGTTTCTATGCAAAAAACTTAAATCTGATTACTCCTTTTCTGCTCAGCACTTCTATAGCTAGAACCTTACACACAACTGAGAAATACCCAGAACAGAAATTCCAAAAATCTGAATCTGTGTCACTGACTGGCGCAGAATCAACAGGAATGAAGTCAGGTTTTAGTCACTTCAGACACTGAAGACTGGGAATGAACAAGAACAGTTTCTTCTCCAAGAAGGAAAAGCAACTGGTGATCGTGGATGGAGAGGCTATATATTCAGTTTGTGCACTCTTTGGATGAACTGAACAAATTCAGGTTTGTAAACTTCCATAATGTTATTAATCAAACAACTAACTTGAAGAGGCTGCTTACAGGGTTTTTTCATTTATAAAGGAAAGACAATGCAAATAATAGGGGCTTGCTGTAAGGGTCATAAATTGCAGATCAGTGACTAGAGATGCATCTAGCAGAATCCAATTGTTTTAATGGCTCAAGTGGGGTAATTTATATTCTGAGGGGGCAAAAGATACATGGTGTTCTACCTTATTTTCTCAGGCTAATTTTAAATATGGCCTCGCTCATTTCCCTTCCTAGCAAATTGTCAAAGACTGATGATGAGGGTGCAGTGTTTATGCTAGACCCGCTTCCCTCACATTTCTTAAAGTAAATTAACCCCAGTGCCATATGAAGAGTACAATTCCACAATCCAAAACCTGATCACATCAGTCTTACTCTCCCATCATCCATATAACTGCAGGCCAAGCTCAATGGGACATTAATTTGTGTGGAATAGATCACATTCAGGATGAAAAAACTCAATGGAAACAAGACTAACGTACATCCCTTATACAAGCAGCAGAGCATTTTTAGGGAGGAGGGCTAAATGTGTAAGAGTTTATATCTTGAGTGGAAAAAGACAAGCACTGATGTAAAATAAAATGGTATTTTCCACCACACCCTTGTATGGATCCTCTCTGATTAGAACAAGTTTCTTTTTAATATTAGGTACTTAGTAAAGAATTTCTAATAAGATCTCTCATAGATGAAGCATCTGATTTTTCCTTTCGGGAAGCAACATTTTCTTTTACCCAGCACATATTTTAATTGCCTAAGATGCAATTTCCCTTATGAATAATTTGAATACAGCTGACTTTTTGACTAAGCACATTTTCTTCAGAACTCAAACGATGTGTGCACTGTAAAATATGGAAAACCATGTGGCAGGGTAGGAGAAGCAAAGTGATGGAAGTATAGCATTAATTTTAATGTCATTTAAGAAATCACCAAGGTTCTTATTCTGCCAGTGCCACGTGCCTCTGACCAGATGTGCAGCCTACATTTAAGTTCACAGCCGCTGAGCTATCCTCCACACGGCTCCATTCACATCATTCTACTTAATGTCAGCTTTACTATTACAGACCCTCTGTCAGTAGCTCATAACAGCTCTGCAAAAAAACCCACTGCAAAGTGGAGTTTGGCTCTAAAGCTCCATCTCTCCATCAGAGAGTTTGTTGCTGTGCTTCTCTCATATGCTGCCCTCATGAGGCCCTACACTTCTGACTTGAAATATAAATAACCTATTGAAGTCACTATGTCCTGCAGTGGAGAAGCAAGCCTTTAGTAGCTATAATTAAAGGGGTTTGTTTTGTTTTGTTTTTCACTCAAACATAATAAAGCAGGAAATAAAAATAACTGAAGCACTCTTTGCCCGTCCAAGTAACAGGTGTGAAGTTTCAATAAAGCACTCAAGAGACTTAGGTATCACCTGAGAGTGAGAGATAACTTGTAACAACTAAAAATTGGATCACTATCTTCTATTAACAGAATCAAGCTGTACACAAATGGCAGTTTTAATGACACTTCAGGGCCACAACACGACTAATAAAGCTGCTTTGTTGATATTGTCAGTCTATATAGCTTGGAAATGCATCATCTTGTCTTGAAAATGCACTCAGTGAATACTTTCCAGAAGCTGCATTAGCTGCCTAGTCCAGTAAATGAATTTAAATGCTAATTATTCTTTCTTTGGAAGAGGGTTTTGTTATTTATTTGATGTTGGAGTTATTTCATGAAGAGGAACTCTATTTTACAAGGATGGTGTTGGGACAATTTGTCTCCTAAGGGAAATAAGCTTGCTACTTTTGTACCAGCATAAACTACTTTAGCTGATGAGTAATCACTAACCATAACTTAATATAATTTCAAATGATTTGCATTTTCACTTGCCTATAGCTGCTAAGCCATCTGCTACATTTTTTAATATTTTTTTTTTGCTATTATTGTATTTTAAAATCAGCAGAAATAAACACTCTTTATCTATGCCTGTTTAGTGGTAAGTGTTCAGCTAAACTGTACCAGTGAGACAGGAGAAGAAACCAAAATCAGCGGTTTCTGTCTCTTCCAAATGAGATTTTAGTTCAAGATTTTGCAGAAATATTTTATTTCACTGAACCAGATGCATACACATGCTAAACTGTGGCAAATAAACTTGTATTTCATGAATTTGATCATTGGGTTTTACGCTACTCCTTTATTTCCTTGCTTTCGGATTCACGTAAAATCCACTTGATCTGCTATAAACCTGCGTTAAACTCCCTTTTATAACAACTTATAACTTTATAATGCGTAATTAACATACTCTTCAGAGCAATATATATTAATAGAAGAAATCCTGCGGAAAAAAAAAACAAAGCTGCTTCAAATGTGAAATAGATTTGTTGGTTAAACAGAAATACTTCATTCCTTCAAGTAAATAGCAAAAGGCTTGTAAAAAAAGTGGGCCCTCGACTTCAAGTCATTCAAATCCCACATATCACTGACCCTACTCAGCATTTTCATAAAATCACAGAATTGTTAGGGTTGGAAGGGACCTCAAGGATCATCTAGTTTCAACCCATCTGCCATGGGTAGGGAAACCTCACAGTACATCAGGTTGCTCAGAGCCCCATCCAGCCTGGCCTTAAAAACTTCTACCACCTCCCTGGGCAACCTGTCCCAGTGTCTCACCACCCTCATGGTGAAGAACTTCCTCCTAACATCCAGTCTGGATTTACCCATTTCTATTTTTTTCCATTCTCCCTAGTCCTATCACTACCTGACACCCTAAAAAGTCCCTCACCAGCTTTCCTGTAGGCCCCCTTAAGATACTGGAAGGCCACAATAAGGTCTCCTTGGTTTCCTATGACTGAAGAAACAGCAGGCTCTTTTTGAGTTTATGGAATACATACTATTTAAGACACAAAGGAAAAAGTACAAAAAGCCAACAAAAACCCCTCACACTACTGGTGACATTGGGCTGTTCATTGAGTTGGGGGATTTCAAAGAAACCCACATTAGAACTTGGAAAATGTTTCCCCTCTGGAGAGCAGCACTAATTAATACATTAGCGATGAAATGTATTAGTGATGAAAAATGTCTATGTATTTAGGTCTGTCTTCTGATTAGGGAAATCTTCTTTGGGTGTTGAAGAGCAAACTATTCCCAGAAATTAATACATAAAAGCATCCCTCTGTCGGGAGGAAGTTTAGTAAAACTCTGAGGGAGAAAAATGAAACGAATTCCTAAACTGTTTCTCAGTGTAGATAGTTTTCAATATTTAATGGGCACACACAAGTTGAAAAGAGGACATACCCTTTCTTGTTCTTTTTTTTTCCCCTTATCTTCCTTTAAGATTGTGCTGGTGAGGTCTTTTTGTTTTATTTTTACTGAAGACTTAAAAAAATAAGTATTTACCATCTTGCATCTGTAAGTACTGAGAACAAAGGAATTCCAGTTCTACCATTGGGATTGGTAGCACATAAATATAAGCAGCTGCATTAACATTTAGGATATGCATGGTCAGGCAATGCCCATGAAAAATGTAGGAAATTACTCAGTTTCAGTGGTTTTTTAACTTTTTGCAGCTTGTGGGCCCAAACAAAATTCTATTTAAAAGAACAGACACCAGTAAAAGTATTGCAAGAAAATATCTTGATACCCAGTATTCATTTGACTTGAGAGAGAGTGGGAGGTGGTATGGAAGCTATCAGAAATCATGTTAGAAATTATTAAGAGAAAAAAAAACCAACACCTTTAGGTGAATCACCTGAAAACAGATTCCTTGGAAACAGACACTGTACTGAGAAATTCTCATACAAGAGTTGCCTGTTTAGCAGCTTCCACAGATACCAGAAGTTTCCCAGCCCAGGCTAAAGAGTTCAACCCTCAATGCCGTGCCCTGGAGGCACGAGAGCAGGCAAACTACCATCCCAGATTCAGAAAGCCCTAATGCTCTGATGATTTCATGGAGATACAAGAACACACATAATAGCTTATGGCAGGCTGAGTAGCTTGTTGTCCTTCTTTAGTAAGATAAAGCAAGTGTAATTTAACCTCATCAGCTCATAAATCCAAAGAAAATTTCACTGAATTCTCAAGGGAAAGCTCTCCTCTAGCATAAAATATATATATATATATATATATCACACTCATGCTTAATTTAGGAGTATTCTTTTTGTCCTTTACAAAACAAACTGACAACTCTAATGAATACTAGAGCTGAGAAATTCTGCCCAGTATGTGTTTCCCTATAAAAACTAGATCAGTAAGTTGGGTACCAGGTACCACCAAAGAGAAGGAACCACCTCTGCCTGAACCATAGGCTAAGTAAGCACCTGGAATTAAAGTATTTTTTTGTAGCCACATACACCAAGTGTGGAGAAGCTAATCAAAAGAAGCAGCTATTTTATGTAGTGTACACCTCAAACTGGCCTTTTTTTTCCCCCCTCTGCTGTTTTTAAGAAGGAAATGAGCCTCATTTAACCCCACTGACTATAAAAACCTTCCATTTGCAGTTTCAAAGACATTATTTCTCAAACCTAAGGAAAAAAAGCCTTTAAGTGTTTAGATTTTTTTCCCCCCTTTGTTTCTCACTATTTCAGTAGATGTTTGCATTTATGTAGCCTAAGCAAACTCTTTTAGGCAATTTCCAAAGCTGTAAGCCTTTCCCTCAAGAACAGGGTGTTTTTTTAATGGATGCATTTCTCTTGCTTTTAAAACATGCTAGTTGTTTCCCAATCCAAATCTTTGAAAACCATCAAAATCTTTGCCTCAAACCTTTAAGGTTTTTTTTCCATACATCCCAGCTCCTTGCAAAGCTTTTTCTGAATTCACATCAGAAATAGTGTCTGCAAAATACTACTTCCCAAATTTGTCATGCTAGACCTATATAAGCTCCCTATACAGATTTCACCAACAGTGCACTGGCTTGTTCATGATTGGATCTCTTTGACTTTTCATCTTTTAGTTCCTCCTATTACTATAATTGTAAGAAAAACATGACTCTGGACAAAAGAAGAAGAAAAGTAAAATAACATTATGCTACATTGTCTTGTGAGACTAGGGGAACTTTACAAACCCCTTATGCTCCTGAACTCTCATCCTTCCTTAAGCAGGATATACCCACTACAATTAGTTGCCATTGAAGTGAGGGGACTTTAATGTCAACTGCCAGCAACAGTAAATCCAAACTCATGCTTGAGAATGGATGCAGACAGCACATGTACAGTGTGTGATCACACCGTGGAACAAAAGGTAACAAATGGTTTGTTGGGTGAACACAACTCTACATCCTATGGGCCTTTCCAGTCAGAGGATAAAACATACTCCTTAAAACACATGGGTAAGATGTTTTACTTCACCATCTGGACAAGCATACATAACACTGTTAGCAGCATTTTCCTACAGCACCTTAGCTCTCCTTCATACAAGCTTTCAAGCTTAGCTGTGTTTTCTGTTCCCATTCATTGGTTTGTTCAAAGACAAACTAATGTTGAATTATCACAGACTATGGTTTTGTGGAGCTGGTATTTGCAGTGGGATCAGCTTTGTCAAAATAATAAAACACACTAGAAGTGCAAACAAACCTGCCCCATCCTGTGAAATAGAAGGGCAGAAGGTACTTCCAGCAGTGTTGCTGCTTCAGGATGAGAAATGACATGTAAAGTTGCTCATACATTATGCCACAACTTTCTGTTCCAGGTCTGTGACTGAAGAAGTTACCTCTTCCTCTTACAATGCAAGGACAAATACGTTGGCAGGAGACAGGTACAAACATACCTCATGACAGTTTATGTGTTGCCATGGCTTTGGCACACTAGTTAGTATCTCATTACCAAAGAAAGTAACCAGAAATTAGAGCAGACTGAACTGGCAGTGATTTTAGAGCATTCAGGTAAAAAAATAAAGTACATAAAGACATAAGCTACTTCTTCTAACAGATTAATGAGAACAATAAATGGAACGGGCACAAATTTGAGAAATAGCTTTTGTAACTGGAAAAAGGGTAAAGTTGAACAACATGAAAAGCTGCTGACATCTTATTAGTAATTTGTATCAATTCAGACAGAAAATTTTCAGGAAGAAGAAATTAAAACCAAGAGCAAATAAATAAGTATTAATATACCAAATGCAGTAAAATGCAGTATGAAGCAAATAAACTCATATTTAATAAGAAATATCTAAGATCAGCTAGAGACCAGAATTTGTTCAGTATAGTTACAATGAAATACCAGGCAAACACTGATGATTACAGAAGTCAAGAGACTAACCTTGAGCAGGAAGCACGTTTTGGTTTCAGACATCTGACTCAGACATGCCACAGGTGATAGAGAACTGCCTGTAGTCCAAGCAGAATGACTTATCACGATTTATAAAATCACTAAACATTCAGCCATGATAATACACATAAGACCCAGTGACTATAGCCCAGGCAGTGTTTTTCTGCCATCATTACCATTTCTATCGGAGAAGAATTTCTATTACAGCAACAAATGCCTCCTGGAACTAATTGGCACTCATTGGCAATCTCAGCACAGAGGCTAATGAAGTACCTTTTGAGCCAGAGAGTTTCTGAAGAGGTGATCTCTCCAGCTCAGAACTGAGACAGTAATGAGGCAGGATAAAGATGATTCCTCTTGCTAATGCTCATCCCTCACCTGTCCCCACTGTAAAAAAAATGGGATTCATTTATGTTTAAGGAATCCAGGAAGCCCATGTGTGGAAAAAGCATTAACACTGCACACTGCTGCTCACAGGGAAGAAGGATCAGCCCCCCAAAAAAACCTCACCAAAAACCTGCAATAAGAACTGCTTTGTTTCCCACCACCCCCATGCACTTCATGGCTCAGAAAAAGCTAATAGGATAGTGCCTTTCCAAATCTTGAGCATAGTTGGGAGCACTAACACCTAAATCACACCTGCTAATCCTGAAACACCACTTACCTAAATACAGCAGTTTTTTTACTGCAGAGCCTTCCTCACCCAACCAAGATGCCACTTGTAAGGAAAGGCACAATTAAATTAACTAGGAGCTTTATCAAGCAATTCTGTACATTCCTGTGGCCTGCTTTTATTAGGTGCAGTGCAAATAAATACACAACAGTTCAGGTTGGCAGGCATCTTCAAAATTAAAATAGTTTAAGTGCTAGACCACAGTCTCCACCTATGCTACATGTTGAAAAGCTCACAACAGAGACAAAAGTCTTCAACTAGCAGACTCACAAGTGTGAGACTTAAGCAGCCTGGAGACAGTATAACAGGTTTAAGACAGAACTCTTCAGGAAAAGTGGTGTATAAAAGTATGTATTCTTAAACATGAGGTTATAAGCTTATCTGCTTCCAAAAATTCTTTTCAGGCATAATAGTTCACTCTGGCCATCAGATGGAAAAAAATGAATTAAACACATAATATTCCTATCTTGGACAGCCTCAGCAAGCACATTTGTTGCTTTGCATTTAGTATTGGTCTGAGATTAGACATACCTAGGCAACCTGGTATTAGAACATACCTCTGTTAGGGTGAAATTGTTGAAAGGATACTAGAGTTATCTTAATTAATATGACTGTGTTACAACACAAATCCTTTTCTTTCCACCCCTATCTATTAAAAAAAATTCCCAGCAGAAGTTCAAGAAAGAGTAAGTTAGAGGCATACTTAACTCACCCCAAAAAGATGTCAATGGGTTTTTCATCCAAGTGGTTAAGGGGCAGACCTCCAAAGTAAAACACTTCTGAGATGCACTGAGTGGATTCGATTTGACACAAGCCAAATTGTCATTTTGGCACATTTGGCAAGGGTGGGAAATCTGTGCCAGCTCACACTGCAGCAGTTTCTGACATGGGCCTTTTATCTCTCCTTCTCCTGAAATGATGTGCAACTCTGGAGCTTGTGGAGTCTCACTGACAAGCTTTTCATGGCAATTCGGACAGTGATCTTGCATAAGCAAGTCAAAACTACAAGACTTTCTTCTTTGAGAACTGCTCTGAATCTCTGAAATTTTGTGTGTCTCTGTGCTTGCTCTGACAGCAAAGATAACTGCAAGTATTTCTGATAGTAATGTAATTAGTTATTACACATAGTTAATAATTTATTATACTTTTATTACTAACCACCAGACTTCAAGATGAAATACTGCTTAAATAAAAGTGCCAGCTCTAAATTTGCCTCCTGACAAAGTTGTTTTGTTTTTTAATTGGTTGTTTGGTTTTTCCTTTTCTTTGGATTTTTCCCTTTTCTTTGGATTTTGGTTATTCCTCCTATATCCAAATTATAGCCCTCTAAAATATCAAGAGGTTTGTAATTTGTGCACACCAACTTCAGCCTTCAGCTTTAGCTCTCCAGTTCTCTAATTCAACCAAAGCACTTAATTTTATTTAGCTAAGAAGTTAAAGCCTTAGACAGCTGCTCAGGTGCTCCACTTTTCTCTTTGTTCTGTTTGGTTTAGCATCTTCTACTCTGCCTCTAGACCAAAGTACATTTGAGTTTGCAGCCCATCAGTTTTGCTCTTCACATTTCCTGAATCAGATCTATGTCTTGGCTAGAAAAGCTTAAGACTCCCTGATGTTACTGTCTCAGCAACTCAGCTATGCTTTCAGTTGGTCTGACTAAATACTAGCACAATGACAACAATAAATTAGCATTTCTAACGTCAGAATCTTTTCCAGCTCATTCTTCTTACTATTCCCCTTACTATGCTACTCATTTGCAGTAAACCAAAGGTTGATCTCACTGTGGATTGGTCATTTCATCCCCTCTTGATCACCTACTACCCAATCCATATCCTGCTGGGAAAACAAAGCCATACCTTTATGAAGTACTCTTCCTCCTGAATATGATATGTATCTTTTTTTTTTTTATCTATCTACCCTTTCCTATCTGTTCTTTCAGTAACTACAGATTTCAAAGCTTGATGTCAGTATTAACTCCTGTGTGCTGTGAGCTGAAAGTAACTTCAGAATTATAGACAAAGTACTTAGTTTAGCAAAGCGTATCACGTAGATATCTATCTTCACATTCTCTCTCATATATATATATGCTTACAGCACACATTTGTAGCATATTTAATTACACTAGCAGAAACACTGGATTTGCATTTGATATAAGAAAGTGTTTAAATTCTTATCATCCCAGTGTCTTGAAACAATACCTACTTATCTATAACTTACTCTCTTACAAAAAGATTTCTTATATGTAATTTCTGTCTATTATGGTGATATGTCTCATGGGAAAACCTGTACTTAAAGCACATCTCTCATTTAAGAATAATGTAGTGATTGCTCAAAGAATCTGAAAAGAATCTGTCATTGAGATAAAAAAAATAAACAAATCAGCCCTCCCAAGAATCTTCAAAAGCACTAAATCTGTCCTTCTTGCAGATAGATTGCAACACAGAATGTTTTTTAAATGGAGAACAAAATACAAGTTATAAACAAAGAAGAGATAGGATGAGATTTAAATGTGGACAGGGCATTGCCCTAAAGGGAATGATGGTCTACTACTGACAAACAGTGGAGGAACGAGCCTGATCAAACTTGAAGACTTGTTCCAATTATATTGGAAATTGAAATGATGTGAGGTTAGGGAAAATGATCTATTAGTTACATGTAATCATGCGATTAGCTTTCATGAAATAGATTCACAATACTTTTCTAACCCTTAAATCTCTTACTATTTCTATAACAAGAACTGTTCTGCTCTGAAGATGGCGGTTCTGTTTTGATAATGAAGTTCTAATCATACATAGAACATTAAATAATTGACAGAATACTAATATTATCTTACTTTAAAGAAATTACTTTCTGATTAATATTTGCCAGCTCAATACACATAAAGAATTGGGAAAATCCATTGATTACTCGGGCTCTGGTCACAACGGTCTGTGCTCCAGACAGACAGCAGCAGATCAACAAAAATGAAAATGAAACAGCTACTCAGGCCAGCAAAATTGTTCCAAAGTAAGCAAAGCTATAAGAAGAGTATGCATGTCTGCTTGCTCTTTGTTTTGGCTTACACAGAAAATGAAGTATTATTCACTCACCTTTCCCCTTTATACTTCATCAACTGCATAGCTGGGAATCTGGGGAGGGTGGGCATTTGTGGGATTTTTAAAGCCTTGTTCTAGGCACAGATAACTCATCTGAAACAACAGAATAATACAAGAATAAATAATTGCATAAATATTCAATTGAAACAAGCCTCAGTTTCATTTTCTAAGCTCATACCTCTACATGAATGTTACATTTCGTTTCCAAAAACCCACCATCACGGAAGAGCAAATGCAATTTATTTCAATACCTATTCACTATTGACAGACATTTCTGAAAGTCTTACTAGTCTGACACTGACAAATGGGAAAGATATCATTCATGTGTAAATGACTTTCATCATTAACCTTTGAGCTATATATATATTTTTTTTTCTGCCCTTCTAATACTGGAAACCAGGAAATTTCATCTACAACACTGTAGGCTGGCTAGTAGCAGCAGAGCACAAAATCAGAACACAATGATTGCAATGGAATAAAGACTGCATCGATACTGGGTGGTTTACACTGCAAGAACATCATTCTGATTATTTAGAAGCTTCTCTACTAGTGGAAAAATCCTTACTCTTCCTCCCAGGAAACACAAATATAATCACAGTAGAAGGCAGGCTTTCAATAGCTAAAAGTCAAGATCTTTATTCCAGCCAAGTATACTTTGCTGGGTAACACACATTTACAAAGATCCTGCAAATTTACTTTGAGACTCTTTACTGCAGTGTGTGGGTAGAGAAAATACCAAATCTGATAGTGATTAGGAAGCAAGATATTCCACAGAGATCTGACAGCAATTTAACAAGCAACAGCATTCTTTACTTTTATCACCTTCATCATTCTAAACCACCTCACTGGTCTTTCTGCCAGGTGTTGGCCACTTAACATGCCCCTAAAGAGCCAGGCTATCTTACAAAGTTTTATTAATCTTTCCTTTTTCAAGTCTCTATTCCTCTGATGTCAAGGCTACCTCCCCTACCTGACTAGCAAAAGCATCCTAATAGCAGCAAACTAGCAGAAACCCTACATAGAGCTGAGCCTCTGCCTCATAAATGACAGTACAACAGCCTTCTACCCACTTACTCTCTTTTCTTCAAGACAGACTAAAAGGGAGGAAACTTCATCAGGAGGTAACAGTTTAGAAACTTGACATTTCACTGCTTGATGCTCACTTTCATCAGCTCTAAGCTCTTGACTTTAATACTGAAAAATAATGAAGAATAGTGAAATCAAAACTGACACTGTGTGTCTGCTTAGACTCGTGGTGCCTATGTGCTACCACAGAGTACAATATGCTGTTTTCAAAAGCATTTTGCTATTGAATGAAAAGCATCTTTAGCTCTATCTATTCATTGCCTATAGCAGTCAAGTCAGTCTTCAAAAAGGAAAAGTCAAACACGTTTCAGATGCATTAATCCATATCTTCCTGAGTAATATGTTGCATTAGTGTAGCCTACAAAAATAAACAAACCAGAGGGGGAAATTCATATTGTCACATACTGCAGGCAAATCACACCGCCCAGATATATTCACATGAAAGGAATCACAGTGCCTTTTAGAAATATATTTTCTGTGTCCTAATTTTTAAACATGCACTGAGGGTACCAAATAAATTGTTTGGAGATCTTCATGACTTATAAAAAATGAAGTATTACATGTATTATTTTTATTGCCCCTTCTCTCTCCCCCTCCCCACCCCCATTCTCCAATAAAGAACTAAAAGCTGTGTGAAAATGAAAGCTTTTTCTCCACCTAGTATATGTGTTTCTACATATTGCTACACTTAAATATAGACATACAAAGAAGAACTTTTTTAATCCCACACTAGTTACTGTTGTTTTCCTTTTATTCCTCACAATGCATAAGGAAAGAAAGAAAGCAAAAGGGAGCAAAGCAACAGCACTATTCCAGAACAGCAAATGGCTAAGATATTTGTCTGGGAGTTGAGAAACCTGAGGCAGGTAGTTAGACACGGATAATTGGACTTGGGACTCCGCCAGTCTCGCTTCATGCCAAGTCCACTCTATTTGCTTTTCTACAGAAAGGGAAGTACTCAGTGTCTTTAATTTTAATGTGAAACTGTGTCATAAAACTTTATCACTCAAAATCAATACACTGTTTCAAAGAGTATTCATCTCAGAAAATAAAAATGTTTAAATAAAAATTTCCACCGTTCCCACTCATCTTTTTTTAGAAGGAGGTGAAATAATTTCTGCTGGCACTGTTACTTAACGTGTCAGAATACAGCGTGCTTATGATATGGTACAACAGCATTTGCAGAACTGATTCTTACAAGAGAAGCGTGGCCAGCAGATTAAGAGGGGTGCTGTTCTGCAACTCTGCTCTGCTCTGGTGAGACCTCATATGAAATACTGAATCCAGCTCTGGGGCCCCCAGCACTGGAGAAACATGGAGCTACTGGAGCAGGTCCAGAGAAGGGCCACAAAGATGATCAGAGGGGTGAAGCCCCTCTCTCCTGGTAAGACAGGGTGAAAGAGTTGGTGCTGTTCAACCTGGAGAAAACAAGGTTCTAGGGGGACATTACAGCTTTCATTTCAATATCTGAAGAGGACCTACAGAAAGGCTGAGGAAAGACTGTTTAGAAGGACTTGTAGTGACAGGACAAAGGACAATGGATTTCAACCAGAGCAAGGTAGATTTAGATTAGACATAAGGAAGTAGTTCTTTAAAATGTGAGTAATGAACTACTGGAACAGGTCACCCAGAGATGTAGCTGAGGTCCTGTCTCTGAAGACATTCAAGGTCAAACTTCATGGTCCCCTGAGCAACCTGATCTAGTTGGGAGATGTCCCTGCTCACTGCAGGGGGATTGGACAATATAACCGTTGAGGATCCCTCCCAAACTCAATGTATTCTGTGAATCTATGATTTAACAATACTCAGTGAAACTATCACTACTGTTCACAAACATCACAAGAAAACTTTGAACCTCTTTGAGGACACAATTTAAGAGTCAAGCACTGGTTCAGGCACAATGTAAAAAATGAGGCAAACTTCCACTAAAACTTTACCAAAACTTGAACAGGAGAATTTGCAAGGCTCATCTATCTCACAGCCTATAAAAGCAAGCTACAAAGCAAACTCAACAACAGTCCTGTAGTGGTATTGCAGCCTACTGCTACCAAAATTGCTACCCTAGGATCTAGAGCAAGGCATGGAGAAGCTGAAAATTATTATGTTGACCACATTCATTGCTTCCTATGTAGCTGTTCTTGACTTTGAACTCCTTTTTAGAGTACATTTTACTTAGATTCTTATTTCAGTGAATCAAGGATTGTTCTTTTTTGTGTGAATTTTTCACCCAGAGTTCAAGAGCCAGTTTCTACCATTCATCACTTTCCCCACCTTTTAAAGAGCTCTGTGGCCCTCCCTGTTCTGAGCACCTTTTCTGTCATTAATTTGCTTCATGTGCATCTCTTACAGAAAAGTATGTTAAAGTTATTTATCACCAAATGAAGGAGCACCATGACTTGCAGTGCACACCATTTAATCTCGATTGTGGTTTAAGTTATCTTTCTCTTCATTTTCTACATATAATTTTATTTTCTAGTTGCACAGGTTCCAGGACAGCTCTTTATTGCACCCACTGTTCATTAAGGCTTCTCAAACACTTAACATAATACAGGAAATGTGGTATGGGACCCACAGGACCCATAATGAAAAGCCAAGAACTAAAACTTGCAGATAATACACAAGCAGTCAAGCAAGAGATATTGAAGATATCAGAATTGTTTCAGATTCCTGCAATCTGGGGATGAAAAACAATCCAACAGCCTATATTTAATCTGTATCTACTGACTCTAGAAAACAAAACATACACCAAAAGCAAAGCAGGAGAGAAACCCAAAGAGAAAGAAAATGCTTAGTAACTAACAGTTCAGAGCAAACATTTCTGACTTTAATTTTAGATCATTATGCTGAGTCTGTGCAAGCTGTCATGTCTGCAGACACAAGGCCTCTGCAGTTGTTTCAGAAAGGAACAATGATTTTAGAAGGCAGAAAATAAACATATAAATCTTTGTGATTAAATTATGAATCAGTAGGTGGTGAACAAATAATTTTTCCCTTTCATTTCCATCACAGATGGCTAACAGAAACCTTTAAGCCAGTATTACTCCTTTGTACGAGTAGTTCATCTTCCTCCTCAGTGTTTACCACTCAGCTCTAATTTTAAGGTTCATATTCATAAGATAGATGCTCCATTCTCTTACTCAGCCTAGTGGAAACAGCACCATGTCATAACAGATAGAAGATGTAAAATTATTAACATAGTGTGCAGTGAAGTCCTTCCTTCTTGTTTTCCACTTTCCTAAGCAAAGCAATGACATTATTAAAGTATGATAATCAGCACCAAAAGACCTTGCTGGGAATATGCAGAATGCAGCAATCATCACTCTAATTATAGACACACCTATCTCACCTGAAAATGAAAAACAAAACTTACAAACCAAAACAAACAAAAGCAAAACATTCCTACTCCGGTCTAATGCCAGTGAAGTATTTTAAATGATGCCTCAGGCAGTGAACTTTGGGACAAAACATTATTAGATCTCGAGATAAGTCCTTCCTTCTCTGCAACTATCCTCTGAGTTGTGCAAGATCCATAAGCCATTGTGTCTTTCATTTGTTCAAGTCTACCTTGGTCGTTTCAAATGTGTGCCAGATAGACTGTGTGCCAATAATCACCTTCAGTTAAGTCAGCTGGAGCATGAAACTGCTGGGGAGTCATAGGATCTACAGAAAATGCACACCACACAGTTTTTGGTTGAAAGACATTTTACTTTTTTAATTTTCTCTCAGTGCACTTCAGAATACTGAATTTAAACAATATATCATTTCAAAGCCAAGCAGTATTGTGTGTGTGCATTTGCTCAGGCACATGTTTTTCTAAGATTAATCAGCTAGGAACTGTACTTAAAATTCTTCACCTGCCTGGCTGCAAGTAGCTTTAAGTTTTATACACAATTCTTTTAAAACAAAGTCACTAACACAAATGAAAATAATTAATTACAGCGAAGGGAGGTTTGCCACACAGGGCCTGAATATTAAGAAAAATATTCTATATCACTGCTAATGACTTGTATTCTTAAAATCTTTCTAAAGCTGAATTATATCTAGATCTGCACACAAATTAATTGCCTAGAGAAAGGACTTGTGGTCTAATCTGCAATATATTAGAGGCATTCGTATCTGATTGATAGATGCTGTTGCAGTAGTCATATTTTCCTCTCCCCTTTGGAATGAAGCCAGCTCAGAAGTGGCATCTATGAATTACTGGGTTTCCTGAAGGTTAAGCCACTTAGGGGGGTGGGGTGGGGAAAATATCATTTACAAGCTGTAAATCTTTTTTGCAAATCTTACTTTCAGTCTAGGTTGAATGCTTCTAATGATATTTTAGGAGCCCCACACAGAAAGCAAGATCATGAGTAACTATTTGATGCTGTAGTGCTCCACTACATAGAAAAGAAGATTGCTGCCATTACTGCCAGCACATGAACTTTGATTATACTTCTTAAAGGCATTTGCTAAAGCATAAAATAAAGTGCAAGAGGCTGTATTAGATGCTTCATTGAGTTTTAATCAAAGGGAGAAATTATATTTCTATTTATTATTTATCTATCTTCAAAATGTGACTAATATTTCCAGTGATAATTGCTGAATTTCTGTAATGGTTAGCATTAAAGTGTGCCTGGATATTAATCGAATTTAGTTTTAATGAAGTGCCAGTTAATTACAAAAAATCACTCATATACACATGCACAAACCCCACCATTCCATTACAATTTTTAGAAGGTAAACCCACTTCTGCTGACACATGCTTTAGCAAGTGAAATATTAATAGTGTTAATGTTGCATTGAAAGAGTCTTATTTTTGCTATCACAATAATGCCATTGTGTTTCTAACTGCATTAGCAAGGTCTTTTAACACATTGGTTCAGTACGCTTACACAGCGCTGAATTGCAGAACAACTGCAGATTTTAAGATGTAAAGGGCAATCTATAGTGCAAGTAATGTGGCAAAAACATGAAATACCAGATTTTAAGGGGAAAAAAATAGTTCTTAAATGAATAAATAAGTTATTTAAAAGACATTCAGTAATATTGCACAAAGTAGGAAAAACTTCCTATCTAAACATGAAAGTATTTCACTTTCAAACCATGTAAAAAGTTGGAAGAGAAAATGAGAAGAAATGGAAGAAATAAGAAAAACACCAACAAATTATTGAGTAACAAACAAGCAAAGTAACAAGCCAATCATGTGGAGATTTCTAACCAAATATGAGTCCTCCTTAATAACAAAAGGCTTTAATAACAAATTGCTTAAATATGATACTACTATTTCTAGGGTAAACATATGGGTTTTGCCAAAGTAATTCAACCACTGAAATTTAGAGGGTTTTCATGAAATGAAATTGGAACACCATTTATACATGGTTCTCTTTTTCTCATCTCCATGTAGCAGAGCAGCCAAATGAATTTGATTCTTTAGGAAACTACTCCGTGAATACTATTCTTCAACTGCATGTGTTTTGACTTAGTTGTTAAACTAGCCCAGCAGAGAATTGTTCCATTAATGTCAGTAAAACTACTCTTATGTCAGAAGTTACAATGCACATACCTGGAGCTCAACATGAGACAGACTCTGACTCATGCAGAAATTGAAAAGGTCACTTGCATTTTGTGTCTTATCATGAAAACAAACACCCCTGTTGAATTTTTGGCATATTCCATTTGTAGACTTAGCATGTTTGATAAAAACCCCCAAACTTATAAAATCAATCTCCTGAGCTGTCTGTGGCAATTAAAGTGGCTCCAGTTTCAGAAGGGTAAAATGGGATACAAGAATGTGTTTCTAATCAGGAAGAAAAACAACTGCAATTTGTGCCAGTTGCACAAATTAATTCTTGTGGGTTAGTCAAGAATCTACCATACTATTTTTCAGCCACAACTCACAAATCTATGCATGGAACACCATGGTGGTACTTATCCTGTACTCACCACTGGTTAGGCCACACCTTGAGTACTGTGTCCAGCTCTGGGACCCTCAATTTGAGAAGGACATTGAGACTCTTGAACATGTCCAGAGAAGGGCAACGAGGCTGGGGAGAGGCCTTGAGCACAAGCCCTACGAGGAGAGGCTGAGGGAGCTGGGATTGCTTAGCCTGGAGAAGAGGAGGCTCAGGGGAGACCTTACTGCTGTCTACAACTATGTGAAGGGTGGTTGTAGCCAGGAGGGGGTTGGTCTCTTCTCCCAGGCAACCAGCACCAGAACAACAGAACACTGTCTTAACTGCACATGGCGAAGTCTAGGCTCAAGGTGAGGAGAAAGTTCTTCACAGAGAGTTGTTGGACGTGGCACTTGGTGCCATGGTTTAGTAGTCATGAGGTGTTGGGTGACAGGTTGGACTTGATGATCTTTGAGGTCTTTTCCAAACTTCTTGATTCTATGATTCTATGAAGGGATGAGCTAAGTAAGTGACAAATTAATTCTTTGTATTATTTCTGGTGCATAAAACATCAACAATTAATAAACAAACAAACAAAAAGAACCAAACTGAGCAGACCTTACTAAAACATAGAAAATTGACTCAAGAGGTTATAAACTCACAACCATTTTTTTGAGTGGATTTGTCTCTCTGGTATAAATCAACACCAACTTTTATGGAACTACATTAGTCCATGCCGGATGGAAGTCTGGATTTCATCAAAGTCTCAACTGTAGAAGGGAATAATAAAGCAACTCAGTTTCTCCATCAGTAATTAGACATTCAAAATAATAATAGTAACTGTAATCAAGAGGAACAAGAGGCTTCAGCATAAGTTTTGGCCAAAGACATGCTGAGCTACAATAAGATTACAGAGCACGATGCCAGAAATTATTCACAAACTGGAAGAAAATTTCTGAAAGGCTAATGACAATGCTACCCAAATGATACCTGGCAGGAGCACTACAAAACCCACATCTGTTGCTGGGAATTGGGTCTCCTCTTTGAAGAGGAGAGCTATCTTAGGTTATTTGTTGTGGCTGTCACGAAACAAATTATCAAAGTAAAACTGAAATTTACTGTTACATTCCAAGTCCCACAAGACTGTCCTCAAAGTGCCCCTTGGTTATAAGAATGCAAGATCCCTTTGCATACTGTGAATAGACATGAACAGGTATGCTATATCAAAGGCCATGAGGTTTAGATCTTTAACTTTCAGGATTTATCAAAACTTACTTTCAGTGAATGGAGACAAACTGAAATGGTATAACTGATGGAATTTTAACATGAATTTTCAGAACTTGAAACCTGAAGACTTCTATTTGTGACGTAATCTGGCCAGAGGCATTGTGCCAAGAGACACTGTCACCCATCTCTAACAACACTGTTTACAATGATAGTCACAGGATGCTAGGAATTGGAAGGGTCCTCAGGGGATTGAGTCCAACCCCCCTGCCAGAGCAGGACCATAGCATCTATCGCAAGTCCACAGGAATGCTTCCAGATGGGTCTTGAATGTCTCCAGAGAAGGAGACTCCACAACCTCTCTAGGAAGCCTGTTGTACCAGAAAGATCTCCACTCACAGCAGGGGGGATGGAACACAGTAAATTTCTGTATAAAAAAATACATCATCTAGAATTCTATTGAATTATCCAGGATGACATTTTCAGACATTAGGCAGCCCAAAGTTCAGCCACACAGCATCTCAAGACCCTAGGACTCTTGTATCAGGAATTCTACATCACTGAGGTCCTATTTTATAACTAACATTGAAAGCAACAAAAGGTTAAAGAAGAAATGAAGTAGTGCTTAGCTAATCTTTGTCAGAAGATGGGAACAGGTCACAGTAAAGTAAATGCATTGCTGTACACAACTGTGCTAACAGACTGAATTTACTCTGGTAATAGTGGAAAGGTGCAGTATAATAAGTTGAAGCCTAAAATATCAAATGCATTAGCTATCCCAAATCCAAAACCATTCTGAGATATTAATCTTGTATGTTTTTGTTACTTTAAGAAATATGATAGAATCCTGTATAGCTACAGCACAGACTAAGAAGAATTGGAGCTTGGCTTTGCCAGGATCTCAGAATAGAAAAAGCTGCATTTAATTGCTAGGCTTATGAAAAAAAGATGCAAGACTTTCTGTCTTCATGACCATTTCAGGACTGGTATGCTGCAGATACAAGGTAATATGATCACCAGTGTCATTAGGGAATTGCCAGCAATCCCTCCCTCACTGACAAGTTACACTTAACAGAACTGGTTTTAATTATTTTCAAAGAGCAGTCAGCATCTGAAATTCATTGTATAAACAAACTTAATGGGGGAAAAAAAAAGACACACCACAAAAACTTAAAAGGGACTCCTGACATTTTTTGAGAATTATGGCATTTATGGACTTGAGAAACTGCATGAAAAGGATGGTTCTCAAAAAATTTCAGAGGCAGAAGATTTTCTTCCATCTTGAGGATTAAGATTTACCTATTCTTCAAATCTTAACACATTCTACTGGCAGACTCCCTTTTACCCATCAGTAGTAGAATCCATGCTCCAGATATGTCTGCAATATATTTATTTTAATAAATATCTAATAAAATTCCTTCTAAAGACTGTATCCCAAATTGCAATGACAATGACTTCATCCCAGTGCTTTGTCTATCAGCAATCTCCCCTCTTCTATGAGGTCGTGACACAAGATCAGTCAACACCACCAGGGCCCATCAAGGCTTCAGTTGTTTTCTCTTTAATTCTGGCCTGCTTTATAAACTACTTACATTAAGGCAAGTCTCCAGTGCTGTAGCTAACTCCTGCCATTATGTAACAGTAAAAGCTCCCAACAAAAACATATATTAAGTCCTGTAAGAATGTATTTTATAAGGTTCCTGCTGAATTCAAGAATAGCTTACAAGCTGTGCTCCTCGCCAACAGGGTGACAAAAAGTAATGAAACAAAACCAAGCGAACACAAACTTCAAGCCCCACCACTGTTTTCTAGTGAACCATTAAAAGGAGTCTTGATATCTACAGACAGTGAAAGAAGCATAGAAAGACTTTGGGAATAGAGCTAGTTTTCACAGTTTAGAAAATAAAGTGGAAATTCTCAGGCTAGTGCTGGGATTTCTATACTGCTTAGCATGTTCCCATAGCAGCCTAGAGCAGCCAAATGATCTAGAGAGAAGAGTCCAGTGCTGAGCTCGCTAGGCATACACCGAAGAGCAGCAGCATACCAGGTCCCACCTTTACTATTTTCAACATCCACATTCAAGCACAGAAAACACAGAAATTATTAAAACAATTCCCACCTCCAGAATTTGATGTAAGTCTTGAAACCAGTTTTTTAGATATCCAATTCAGTAATATAATTAAGTCTTCCACAGAAATTAATTCCACGTTACACACCTCTAGGACTGGTTATGCTGTAGTTTTGAGGGAGATGCTTAACTAGAACTTTCACTCATTCTCTCTTTAGATAGTGCAGTAATGACCTTACTCAGCCTGATGCTTCACTTGTTCCAATCTCTAAGTCACTTTCAGATACTAATAGTCTAATGCAAAATAACAACTCAAAACAGAAATCCCATTTAATTTCACTGCAACTAACCCAAACAATATACAAGGTATCTTTTTAGACATAAGAAGTTTAGCAACATTCCCCAGTATTTTGTATTTTCTGTCTTGTACCCTTTTTGTGTTTAATCCCACAGCAGTACATCTTTAAACTGATTTCTGTTTTCAGAGAAATCTCAGAAATACGTTCTTTTTCTGATGGCTCACGCCTTCCACTGAGAAGTTTCCCAGAGCTCTGTATTTCCCCTCCTCATAACCACTATAATTTGCAGAGCAACAAACTGAAACCTTCCTCTCTCTGCCTCCCAACCACTCCATGCAACACATTTTCATTTCCTTTTGCAGCTAAGAGCAAATGACTTTCCCATCAAATGCATTGACAGTTAAGTGATTTTGCAGACAACAGGATTTACAGAAATAGAAATTAATAAACAGCACTTCGAAGAACACAGAAGGACAAGACTTTGCAAAAATACTGGTTGTGTGATTTATTATCTTCCCTCATTAAAAGTTCACTGTGTTATGTAGCCAAGATGATCTGTATTGTAAGTTACAAACTAATATTTAGATCTGAATTTGACCAGACACAAGTTTGCTGAAGAATATAGATGGCTGAAGTTATAAAAACACTAATAAACGCAGTACAATAATATTCTTGCTAATATGCAGATGCTGCTTACATCATTTGTACTGGTTTTAAGCTGTTGTGACATGGTTGAGCACTAATTTACAAGGTTTGTCTGACAGGAAAGATAATTTACTACTTGCACATGTGCAGCCAGCCTTGCACTCTACTAATCATCCTCAACTCCACGGCATAAGGGCTACGTATGTACATATACGACATACCAGAAAGCACTTAAAAGAACCATAGGCTTATATTATTGATGTCTGGGATGTACTATTACAAAAATATATGTACCTTAGAGATAAGTCATCAATTCACAGAAGGTAATTCATTGACTACTGTTTTTATTCTGACAATGGACTACACTTTTCAGACAGGTATTCCATTTAAAGTCTCCCAAGAATCTTTTTAAAGAACAGGGCAAAAATTCCTAGGATATTTAGTGGTCAGATTTGAAACGAGAACTCTCTCGGGTAGTTTTCAGATTGCATACAGAGTTTCTGGTATTCTCTTGTTCCCTCATTAGAGTATTGCAATTTTAAATTGAGGAAAAAAGATGAACATCAATAATGTGCTTCTGACTGATGCTCCCTTAAATTTTAAGGGCATGATGATGACAAGCAGGGTAATGAAACCTGAAAATTGTGAACTATTCTATTTTCTGAAATATATAGGCCCTTGAAGTAACACTAGAAGGAAAAAAAACCCAAATTTTTTAAAGCTGCATCTTTCCTTTTAGCCTTATAATATTTTCTCACTTTACAATGCACAGTTAACTGCAGAGATATTTTTTGGATCACGATTCTTCAAAGACATCAGCAGCCAATTCCATAGGAACACTCAGAATACCAGAAGTGAGGAAATCTAATTTTCCAACACAGGCATCATGGTATGATCCACATCCCTTTTGCTCTAACATCATGACATAAGAAAACACTCCTAGGCAACTCCGAATGAACTAGTTCAGTGGTCTCCTTCCCAACAGCAGAAAGGTTGGGATTGCTAGAGAAGAACACCCCACTTCCCTCATGCAGACCCAGACAACACTGTGTGTCGTTACTGTCCAGCATCCACTGGTCCATTGGGTTTCTCAGCCAGTTTTGTATGCAAAGACATTATCTTTTCAAAAAGGCTTGGAGGTCCACTGATCTTAGCAATGGTGCCCAAAAGTAATTTACCCAGGCAGAGAGCTGGAGGGTCCACAGAGACCAAAACTACGTTGGTGGACAGTTTTTTGCCACCTCCAAATGATGGTTCTACCTTGCAATCGTACTCTGACTTTACAATCAAATGGGTTTGCAGTATGCATCATTTCCTAACCCTTGTTTTCTGGCTTCAGCTGACAGGGAAATTAATGTTTCAAGTGGGAACTGTAGTATGATCCAGCATTGCCAGAGTTTTGGTCATTTCACTACAAACAGATGGGCAGAATACGCTAACTGGTCTGGAGCAATTTGCAGAAGCAGAGCCCCATCCTATACACACATGCACATTCATGTCAAGTTATTGAAATTACCATTAATTATGAATGCAATTCTAGCAGTATCTGTCACAAGCCAGCTAGCTTTAAACTGGCCATCATTAAATATCTTTCCAGTACATTAAATACACAGCAGTAAGCAGTGACAAGAAGTCCTGATATTAAAATATAAACAAGGGGCACAAGCAAACAAAATCTTTGATTTAGTCACACATTGCATGCTATACCCCTCAGCATGGTCTTTGCATTGGTAGTATGGTAGAAATCTGGCAATTCTAGACTCAGCACAGAAGTGAGGGACTCCAAATCTGTGTGTCCTTCCGGTGTGAAGTCATTTATTCTAATCACATTGCTAGACAGACAAAACAAAACAGCAAGAGGAGAGAGGAAATTAAGTGATTTAGCCTTTGTGACTCTTCCAAGAATTAGAAGATTTTCATGCCTAAGTGAAGATTTGAACACTTTGTGTTTTGTTTTATATCACCATCCTATCCTGCATCTCTCCCATACACAGATTTCCTTCAAATAATGCTTTAGAAGTATCCAGCATTACTGCTCAAGCTCCAATGAGTGAAGTCAACACTTCAGCTATGACTACTTCCTATATATATTGAATGTTGATCCATGCAAGCTCCACAGTAGATGCCTTCACATTCTTGGCTAAAAGGCTGTGACATGGCACCATCCTCTCCTACTTGTACTTTTTGAAGCTGACATTTTTCTCACTTGGGACACACCCATCATGTAATATAGAGAGACACAGTCTTTACAGTAATATTTTAGCATCCTGGAGTTTTAGTTAATCATGTCCAAAGCAATAGATACAGCGTAATAGAATGTAACAGAGCAATTTACCTAAGACCGCTAGGAGTTCAGAAAAGGTCGCAGAGACTAAATACAAAGGTTGTGTCAGGCTTTTTAAATACTGTAGGTAGTGTTTGTTTTAGCTTCATTTGGCAAGCAAAACATAGTTCACAGCACTCCAACTTGACTTTCTGTAACATCATATTTTTTTAATTACAACAGTGAACTGGATGAGTTAAGTAGCTCCTCATTTCTTTTTTTTCCATAAGCCCTTCTGACTGAAGGGAAAAGCCTTCTTAAGCCTGCAGTAGAACAGTGCTTGCTGTACCTGTATTAGCTAACCATCCCCAACTCCCCAAAACGGGACTTGTGGACAAGGAAAGAATAGAAGATTGTTGCTACACGGCTCATAAAGCATTTACATTTATTAATACAGTTTAGGAATATGTTTCTTACTGCCCACCAAAACTACAATGAAGTGATTCTTTGAAAGAGGTTCAGAAGTATGCTTCAAAATATTTCACAGGTGAACTAGTATTTTTTCCCCCCTAAATTAGTTTTTCTTGACTCATGCTACACTTGATAGGTAACTACTTTAAAAAAGATCCCAAGATTTAGGTATTACAGTCCTTGAATGATGTTGCACAGCATCCTTAGATTTTCTTTTACTTACCTTTTCTTTTTAACCTCCTTGTGCTTCATTAGAAGTAGGTGTCTATAATAACTACCAAAATCTATGCCTAGATCACCTATTCTGAAGATAAACATGGTTCAAGCAGATTCCTGTGTGACACATTGATAGTTCATGCCTTGCAACCTAAGGTTAAAAACAACAACAACCACCCCCCCCCCTACTTTTCTTACTTCTATGGCCCAAATTTTACAAAATGGTCCTAGCTATAGGGCTGCTCAGTATTTAAGAGTTTTGGCATTTTTCTTAATGTGTTTCTGGTACAACAAATATAAGGAAATAAACTCCGAAGAATTACCTCATTTAGTTTGCAGACCATTATAAGGAAAGCCATCAACTCCTCTGTCATTAGTTTCATAGTTTCATTCAGGGTTGGAAGGGACCACAAGGATCATCTAGTTCCAACCCCCCTGCCATGGGCAGGGACACCCCACACTACATCAGGCTGGACAGAGCCTCAGCCAGCCTGCTCTTAAACACCCCCAGGGATGGGGCCTTGACCACCTCCCTGGACAACCCATTCCAGGGTTTCACCACTCTCATGGTGAGGAACCTCCTCCTCACATCTAGCCTGAATCTCCCCACCTCCAGCTTCATTCCATTCCCCCTAGTCCTATCACTACCTGAGATCCTTTTTGGAAAGGCATTTGTTTTTACAATTAATTTTACAGTATTTTTGCTATAGTCTTCTTTATCCTAATTCAGTAAATACTCAAATAAGGGAATGAATTCCAAGCTACCTTTCTGACAGCTGTTTATTTCTTCTCTAAAATTGTGCATTCTTCTTTTTTTTTTTTCCCAAACTCTTTTCATAAAATAGTATGCCTCAGTGAGTCAAATGATTTTCAATATTTAGAGAGATGAGAACAACAGCTCAAATAAACCTTCAGCACTCATTTACAGACATACATTATAATATTTTTCCTTAGGATTTCCTTCCATTCTGCCTTTATTCATTCAGAAGCCCTGTCTATTTCTTGCCTGAAGCTGCATTCAGCCCGTGGATTGGACCATTACACTCTGTGCTGGGTTAGGAACTGGCTGGAGGGCCAGGCCCAGAGAGTGGTAGTGAACGGTGCTCACATCCAGCTGGAGGCCAGTCACCAGTGGTGTGCCCCAGGGATCAGTGCTGGGCCCTGTCCTCTTCAACATATTCATCGAAAATCTGGATGAAGGGGGAGAGTCAGTCATCAGCAAGTTTGCAGATGACACAAAGTTAGGGGCAGATGTTAGTCAGTTAGAGGGTAGAAAGGCTCTGCAGAGGGACCTCGACCGACTGGACAGATGGGCAGAGTCCAATGGGATGGCATTCAACAAGTCCAAGTGCCGAGTGCTGCACTTTGGCTAAGGCAATCCCATGCAGAGCTACAGGCTGGGGTCGGAGTGGCTGGAGAGCTCCCAAACAGAGAGAGACCTGGGTGTGCTGATTGACAGCCACCTGAATATGAGCCAGCAGTGTGCCCAGGTGGCCAGGAGGGCCAATAGCATCCTGGCCTGCATTAGGAATAGTGTGGCCAGCAGGAGCAGGGAGGTCATAGTGCCCCTGTACTCTGCTTTGGTTAGGCCACACCTTGAGTCCTGTGTCCAGTTCTGGGCCCCTCAGTTTAAGAAGGACATCGAAACACTTGAGCGTGTCCAGAGAAGGGCAACAAGGCTGGTGAGAGGCCTTGAGCACAGCCCTATGAGGAGAGGCTGAGGGAGCTGGGATTGTTTAGCCTGGAGAAGAGGAGGCTCAGGGGTGACCTCATTGCCCTCTACAACTACCTGAAAGGTGGTTGTAGCCAGGAAGGGGTTGGCCTCTTCTCCCAGGCAACCAGCACCAGAACAAGAGGACACAGTCTCAAGCTGTGCCAGGGGAGGTTTAGACTGGAGGTGAGGAGGAAGTTCTTCACCGAGCGAGTCATTCGTCATTGGAACAGGTTGCCCAGGGAGGTGGTTGAGTCATCGACCCTGGAGACGTTCAAGGGGAGATTGGACGCGGCACTTGGTGCCATGGTCTAGTCATGGGGTCTGTGTTGATAGGTTGGACTCGATGATCCTCGAGGTCCTTTCCAACCTAAGTGATACTGTGATACTGTGAAAGGACTTCTGAGATTTCTACAATAGCAGCAAGCTAACTGAGCTGAAAGAGTCAGTTTGGAAGTCAAGAAGTTGTTCTGTCATCTCCCCATCTTATAGGCATTACTATAGATTCAGACTCCATCTTCCATAGCGTAACCCTCTCCAGTTGCTAAATGAATCCTAAATTCCATTTGCATCCCTGGTTTTGGTTTGTCCAGATAACTTTGTTTGTCAGCCCTTCATGCTTTGTGACCTATGACAAATTCAAGATTCTTCTCCTTGAACATCCATCCACTCTGTTTTTCCTGTCACTCACATCTGAATTTCATTACCACTGTACAAGGGTACATATTTATTTTTTTAAGGTGGTATCTTCTGTTTGGTGTGCTCACTTCAGAACATTTCCCCAATTTGTCAACTTAAAGCTTTAGTTCCCTGAGTGTGTTTACAACCTCTGCCAGGATGAGGTTATCTGCAGGGCTTTTTTAGGCATTCTCACCACATCACTTTCATGTCAGTAACAACTCTATTGAATATCAACTCAGAATTCCAGCACCTCACTCAATATTTATATTGCAAAACCAAACTTCATGCAGAAATATCAATTTGTTGCAAAGCCTGTTATGTATCTTGTGTTTCTGTTGCCTGTTCATTACAGAGCTTTTACTAACCTTTTGCCTGTTTAACTTCCTCAGTTGTTCTTGTCAAATTCTGTCAGTTCTCCTTTATCCACTACAAATGCAAAGAAATATGAAACAATTAGTGAAGTACAGTTGCCATTTGCCATGCCAGCTAGAACTGCACCACAGGAAGTTTAGGCTCAAGGGCGAGGAGAAAATTCATCACAGAAAGAGTAATTGGTTTTTGGAATGTGCTGCCCAGGGAGGTGGTGAAGTCACCATCTCTGGAGGTGTTCAAAAAAAGGATTGGATGTGGCACCTGAAACCATGGTTTAGTTGTCATGAGGTGTTAGGTATTAGGTTGGACTTGATGATCTCTGAGGTCTTTTCCAATCTGGTTGATTCTATGATTTTTTCCACCATGATTTCAAAGATGTTCTATGATTGTGTCTTAGTGATAATTAATTTACCAGGGAGAGCTGTAAACCTAATTACAGGTTAAAACTCCTCTTAAACACAGACATGCCAAAAAATTCTTCAGTACTCTCTATCCAAAAAAATAGTCAGCCTTGTATCAGTATTCAGACATCTCACAGCAGAGCCCACAGAAAATAACTTTATGCCTACTCTCTGTCTCCACTGATGCAGCAGGGTTTTTTCCTTAGCTTTTTATTAACAGAACCTCTGATACTACTTCACTTCTACAGGCAAAACAGGCTTTTACTCATCTATTTATTTATTTCACATTCCATTAGTTTTTCTGGAATATTTTTGTTTGGCCTTTCTTGTGTTCCTCATACATATTAACTATTGCCATTTATTTTAGTTTCCAGTTTATTTGCTACAGTGGGTCAAATTGTTGAAGGATCTCTTCTTGGTTCAATCATTTGAAATTTGCTGTTGAGCTATGTAAGTTTCTTCCTATGTCTCAATTTGTTCAGCAGTACAACACCTCCTGAGACACTATTACTGCTTCCTTAAGTAGAATAAATACCATATCCAAGGAGTTTACTTTTCCTTAGGGCATTTTTGATGAGCTACCTCATTTTATTAAATCTGCCTTTCTGAAGTTTATTGTCTTTCTAACACTTTTGTATACATAATTTTCTCATGATATAGATTCTAATTATATTGTGATTATCACTGTTTTGCAGCTCTACCAGCACTACAGTTTAAATGAGCATTTATGTTTTACTTTCATGTCTGAAAGAGATATTCACACCGCCTAACTCCAGATACAGCTGAACTCATACACAGTTCCCCTATCTTCTCTATTCTGTTAATAAAGCCACATCTTCTGGAGGTGATTCAGAAAAAAAACACCACTTGCCAATATGCAAACTATGCATCCTGTCTGAGGAAAAACATTCCAGCTTCCATGTAACTCACCTAGGCCACTACTGAAGGGGTTTGTGTGGTGTACACAGCCTTTGAAAGTCATCATCTGCTTCCTCCGAATGTGTGCACAGCCCACTGAGCCAGGAAGGAAAGAGTCAGGTATTTCTTATGCAGCTAGAGGAGAAGAAAAATGGCATCTGCTCTAATTAGATAGCATTAAATAATAATGTTCTAATTTTTAATTAGACTGTCTCTTTAAAAAAACAATTTGTCTGAGCAACATCTTTATATCGTCATGAAGTCTTCATGACAAGATAAAACCTCATGCTGTCTGGGAGTCAAATTACCCAAGTGCTTCTGAAAGGGAGCAGTATTTCATTATATGGGGCATTCTGTCTCCTCAGTTATCAGGGGAAACACAAGAAATACCAAGTGATTTGAAATTAATATGTGCCAAGTAAGTCTTTAAAATAATCTTTGAATATATTTATATACATATATATATATACACACACACACACAGAGGCATTTACAGTCATCTTCTTTGTTTTAGGAAGACTCTGAGGCTTATCTACAAAGAAGAATTAGCAGTTGTATCAGTTGCCAGTTGTCTGAACTAGGTGTCCTATGGTAAAATAGTGCTGCAGTTGATGTTCATATAGCTGAGGAACCGTAGCTATTACAATTCAGATGTGTAAGCTTTCACTCATAAAAACTGTATGAGGGAAACTAATGGGATACTAATCTCCAGGTATCTCACGGGACAAAGAGAAACAGTGAATGAGATATTTAAAGACTACAAAATTTGTTTCCCCTGCAAACACCTTGCAAAACGTTATAAATAAATCACCGGTTTCATCACAGTTTGACTCCTGGAACCATCACCATGACAGAAGGAAGAGCCATGCCTTGGCACTCTGGGACAGCCAAAGCACGTATTCATCTGAGACACCAATCTTCTGCCTGCAGATGTAAGCTTCTGGGAACAGGTATTTCATCAGCTACTCACTGATGACAATTATGTGATATTTACAATTCCTAAACAATGCAGAAAGAGCTCTCTCTGTATAAAACTTTAACGAGCAGCATGTTTTGTTGGAAGTGTCATAAAACTTTCATCAAAGTTCAAAATATTCCCAAGAAAACAGCTCTGCCTTTGACAAGAAGATCAGAAATCTGCAGTTTAGATCAAACACTGGGAAGAGGAAGAGAAATGTTGTCTGTTATAATTATTAAGATACAATAATTATACTTTTACTAGCACAGAAAGTATTTTAAAAAGCAGCTCAGTAAATATTGTAAACTCCAGTAGTAAAATTAGCTTTCATAGTTTTCCTTATAAGGGAAATAAACAAAGTCATAGTAGCCAAAAGCTGAACAATAAGAAGGAGAACATTGAGGGGAAGGGGTTACTGGGGGTTTTGTTGTTGGGGTTTTTCTTGCACTGTTATTCAGAGAGGACCATAGCCATTAGAACTAACTAACTAACTAACTAACTAACTAAATACACCAGTATTTCATTCAGGAACTGTCTTTGTTCCAAGGAAATAAAATTCCATCACTCCTCTCTCATAACTGATACTACAGATAACCTTTTAGAGGCAGGAGATCTGGAGTTCACTGGACTTCACAGCAGTTCTTTATTGTTAACTTGCAAGCAGTTGGGATTCAATTCAAGTATGCAGCTTCCCTATCCAAAGGTTGTATGAATAATTGAATAAATGGCCCTTGTGATCTTTGGAGCATTAAGACCCAAGGAAGAACTAAGTATTTTAGTATAAAGAGAGAAAAATTAGAATGTAATTAAAGAAAGGGAAGAAAAAAGAAAGGGCGGGGGGCGAGGGGGAAGGGAAAATATAAATGCAAATCTCAATTGGTCAATAAAAATATGGTTATACTTGTTCCTCTCAGTTATTACACACAGGTTAATGGTGAATATTTTCCAAGATTCATTTTTATGGTGAAACCACAACAACAGGGTTTATGTTCTGTTTTCATTTTTGTAGAGGGTAGCTGTATGTTTGGCCAAAAAGAGATTCTTTGCCGCACTGTCATGCATACCTGCCCATTTTCCACACTTTGTGTCACCCTCCATAACACATGTTGAGGGTGTTTGCCTGCTCACTGAGCCTATGATTATCCTCCCTGACAAGCAGTTTTAGCCTGTTCTGCAGCAGTTCCTGATTCCTGAATATTCAAACAATTTATAGTAGTCTTCCAATGGATTAAAATATAAATAATCTTGCAAATATCATCTTGCTTCTTTTCTCTCTGGATAGATCAGCCTATGCTGCCATAGTTAGGTAACCACCTTAACAGCAGGTATAGGGGTTCAAACTGGAAGTTTTTAAGACCGGACTGGATGTGGCTCTGGGCAACCTGATCTAGTGAAAAGCATCCCTGCCTGTGGCAGGGTGGTTGGAACTGGATGATCCTTAAGGTCCCTTCCAACCCTGACAATTCTGTGATTCCATGAAACTTGGTAATGTAAGTCTAGATACCCAGACATTTCCTTGAATACATCCCTCAAACTAAGACAAGAACAACACCACCATCTTCCTTCCATGTAAAAAGAAAATACAGACCTGCTATTAGGCTCAGATGCAGAGGAGCAGCTCCACATTTGGTTCCAATCACCTTCAGTTGTGAACCTACTTTAAACAACTAAAATCCAGGTGTAAATCATGTATTTTGGGTAAGGTCTTAATTCCTTAATATAGAAGATACATGAAGGCAGTATTACCAGCCGAGTAACAAGGTGTTACAGAGTATTGTTCAGAGTTGCAAATGTGACCCCAAAATACAAGCCCCAAAATGCCTTGTATTTCTCTTTTTTAGGCATCTACTTGTTCAAACCAGGCTGCTTCTAAGCATGCTTGAAAATCATGGATCTATGCTATGAGAGGTGAAAGTATCATTTAGGTTAGAGAACTCCAAGAATTACCTTTGGCACTTAGCCAAACTTCTGGTCTTTGACAGCTAGCAAGCTAAATCTTTCTGAGACCCACTTCCCTACATGTGGGAACAAGGTGGAATTAGGACAGACATAAATTCACTGTGCCTCCTTATGTATGTACTGACTAGAGGATAGTTTCAAACTTACCATAACCTTTTGCTCATCCCATCCATATCCAGGATATCACAATCTATAGAATGCAAACTGTACTGACTCTGGCCTTTGGACCAAATTATTTTCCCTGTAATTGCTAAGGTGGAACGGAAACAGCTTTTAGATTTTGATTTCAGATACTATCCCTACCCTCCAGTTTGCCTTTGCTAGCTCTATCTATCCATTCTGCAAATTATTAAGGGTCATGTATCACATACCAAACATACTTTTCAGCCCAAATGCCTAGGTAGAGAAATAATAAAAAGCCGGTTTGGTTGCAGGGCAACGAAAGCACCTTGTGTCACCATGCCACAATCATAAGCTCCCCAATTTCATCTCCTACTCCCACCTCCAGGACAGGAACTGCAGAATGGATGCTACAGGAGGAAGTAAGATTGTTCACCTTCAAATAATTTCACTTCACCACTACTCCAGTGCAGCTACTGGGACCATTTTTCTCCCACTTGACTAAGTATCTCATAAATAGATATGGATATTCCACGACATATTGGCTTACCTCTTTGTTCTTTCTTCACACTTCTCTTCCTCTGTTGGGAGTGCATTTTTTAAAGCACATTCCTTTCTCCTGTTTTTCTGTATCAGAGAGTCCTATTTATTCAAGAGTATATAGTTATGTAGATTATTTGCAAAATACCTGGGTTAACAGAACTCTGTGTGTGTGTGTGTGTGTGTGTGTGTGTGTGTGTGTATACACACACACACAAACACTCAGCACACAAATTTAAGTAATTGGAGTTTTTCTGAAGACTTGGGGAAAAAGCAAGCATCAGCAAGATAGGAATAGTGCAAGATTTTCAATAAAAAATAGTAGGGATCATTGAGTTAAAGATTATTGTAGGAAACTACTTGTTAAATTAAGAGAAAGAGATGAAAATGGATTCATTTAATTATGCACTTAGGTATATAAAAAAAAAAGGTACTGAATGCTTATTGCAAAGAAATTAAGTTATGCTGGTTAAAAGTTTATCTCTCCTTCCAGAGATCTCCACGCTTTCACACAACAAAGATATTGCCACAGATGTTGGAAATATAGCTGGCTGAATAATAAAAATAATGTATTCGTGAGTAAATTATTCAAAGATCGACAGAAAAATGTTGAATAAATTATTCACAGAACATTATTTAATAATCTAGAGAGCTGGTCAAATAATGGAAATATGTATTTCAGATAATTTATTCAGAGACTAATGTCAAAGTCCTTTGGCTAGTCCATTAGGAATGAATAATTTGACAAGTTATTGATTATAGCTCATTTCTGTATTAAAACAAAATTCAGCAGGAATGCAGCTAAGCAGAAAGATACATAATTGACAATAAAGTGTCATCATTCTGATGATGAAAATCTTTTATCATGCATACAAACACACAGCCTGTATTCATGGGTTATTTGAACAGTCCTAGCTTACACTCTTGCCACACTTTGGGGATTTTTTAAGGTGTATAAGTCATGGTTAACGAGCTCATCACCCAGCACTGCAAAGCCACAGAGGTTACTTACAGACTATTGGTAGAAGGATGGCGCACAGAAGCTGCTGACATATTCCAAACTCCCTGTGATGCTGGGCCCTCCACGTATGGGTCATTTCAGCACCTCACCCATGACCTGAGCTTGGAGCACACTGTGCAAAGCTTACTCAACCCTTGAAGGCAGCAGCAAGCTGTGGGAGGTGATACTATCCCTCTCTCCCAGCCTCGCTCATCGTATTCGTCCCCTGAGCAGTGGCCCTATGAGATGGCAGTCCCAGGTCAAGGAGCTGGGTTTTACCAGCTCCACAGCAGCAGCAAAGTGAATAGGTGTTTGTAAATTTGTCCACCAGTATTTTTGTTCTTGGAGTTTTACTGCCTAACAGAAACAGCCCACCAAAGCATAGTCCCAATTCAATTCCTGCTCATACTTTCCTTTTAGAAGATTTTCATTACTTTTCCTGCTTCAGTAAATTGGTTAACTTTGATATGGCAGAGCAAATGCAAAGATCGTCTTTCTGTACACATTTTGGAGCAGGTTTCAAGGTAGTGTCTGTGCTCAAGCAGCTGAAGGAGGAACAAGAAATAATCCTCTTTATGCTGCTTCACAAAGACATTTTGTATTAGCAGTTTTCTTCAGGAGCAAATTAGTTGAAAAAGGGACAAGGCCATAGTTCACATAGGGAGTGTACATAATGGAGCTGCCACCTCCAGGTACACTGAAAAGGCACTTAGGAATAGGATTTTTATGAGTGCTTTTCTTGCGGTAATGTGAATCAGCACTATTTCCTATACAATAGTGTCATAGGAAGCCACAGTTCAAGTCTGAAGAATAAGAGAATTGCAGATTCAATATTTTCTTCATCAAAAGCTCTCCTTTGCAGGCCATAATTTTCTCCAAGGATATGTAACACCAGCCTAACACCTGCAGGAAGAAGACTCTGCCTCCTCCAGAATAAACACCTGTCCTTTTTTCCTCTCCTCTATTCACCTGGTCAGAAAAACCTAAGACTGCAAGGACTTTTCTCTGGTTAAACATCCCGTGCATTGTCTTCCTGACACAATAGATGTTAGCTACATTTATACCATGAAGATCACAACTTCTTGTTATTGAAAAGGTGGTGGAATGAATTGAGAATCTCAGTGTATGAGAAAGCAAAATCCAATATAAAAGTTAATGATCTGAATCCTTGCCATTACAAAAAGGCAACCTGACAGAAGTGTCCTCTTCACTCATTATTCTTTGGTTTTGAAAGTGAATCTCTAGCCATCATAATTAGAGGTGAAATGGAAATCATAGGTTTTGTGAATAATTTGCTCAGAACATGAAATTTCATTATATGCAGATGTTAGACAAGTTGCTGCTGGAAGCATGCTTTAATGCTGCTAGATATAGTTTCCTTTGACTTCCACCTGCCCTCTCAGGGACAGCCTCATATTCCTACTATTACTACACTAAATTTCTCTGACATCCATCTTCACACCATTCATTGCTTCAGCCTCCTCCACAGTTTCTTCTTCCAGTTATAGTTACCTTTTCTTTTTTAATTCTTTTGAGAGGGAGATAGAGAATGCATTTCTCAGCATACCTTTATGCTTCATTAACAGTAACATGCTGAAATCCATCAGCCTTCAATTAGTCAGTTCAGCATGTGTTTACCTAGCCCAGCACCCAAAGATATCTCTTTTTGCTCCCTTGATATTGTTAATTACTTTCTTCTCTTTCTAATCAGTTCATTAATATACTTACCATGTATTGTTTCCATCCATTTTGTGTGTGGAGACTGTGCACATATCTGGAACACTCTGGCAATTATAGAAAAAAAGGTAATTAAAACAAATAATCTTGTTACTTGTTATTTTGTAACACATAACTCATCCTTTTCCCATCAGAATGGAATTCACAATATAGGGCATGAAAACTTGCAGAATACTTACTTTTGTAAAATCTGCCATAAAAGTAGACAAAAATATCAAGCTAACCATTTGAATCACAGAATCACCAAGGTTGGAAGAGACCTCAAAGAGACCTCAAAGATCATCAAGTCCAACCTGTCACCACAGACCTCATGACTAAACCATGGCACCAAGTATCATGTCCAATCCCCTCTTGAACACCTCCAGGGATGGTGACTCCACCACCTCCCTGGGCAGCCCATTCCAATGTCTAACAACTCTCTCAGTGAAGAACTTTCTTCTCACCTCAAGCCTAAACTTCCCCTGGTGCAGCTTGAGATTAATGTCTCAGTTTGGGAAAGAATCAAACTGTTTGACTGGTTTTATATGGAAAGCAATTCTTTTTCCCCATGTTCTCAACAATCTTGAGCTGACAAGGAAAATGGACTGTGTTTCTGCAATAGCGCATTCAGTTTGACCATCCAACACTTCCTTTATATGTGTTAGCAGCTGTCCAAACCACTAGGTACAAATGTTTCAACATTAAAGCATCGTACCATCTCAAGTGTATTAATCTCAATCAGGCTTAAAAGATCTAACTTTTAAGTACACATAGGACAGTAAATTATTAATAGTGATACCTGAAATTACCTCATTATACATTTCAAAATGTAGGAAGAAATATTTTTAATGTAAATTACATCATTAAGTCTTACACCAGTGACCTGAGAGGCTCTAAGGAAGGATTGATTGCTCTATGGTTAAGCCACTCTCAGTTTTCTTGTTTCATCTCTCAGATTTCCTGAACTTTTAAGAGGAAGGCTAAAAGAAACCAACTGAATAAACAACAAATTAAATCCTCCCCAATCCCTTGAGCAGATTAAGAAGCTATCTTGCCATATATTATACATGCAACTGGAGAATAGCATTGACTTTTGTACTGAAAATTATTGATATCTTTTACTACTTTTTTTTTCTTTTTCTTTTTCTTTTTTTTTTTTTTTTTTTTAAAGATAAGCCCTCAGGCTCCTGGAAGAACATCATTAAAGATCTTAATGATCTCCCCACTCCACTCATTTCCCTTTCAAAAAAAGCTACGGATATCTCTAAATTTTGACCCATAATAAAGTTCTTACCATAGCTTTTTTCTCCAGGTAGACTGCTAACTGATCCTAAATTTACTTACAATATGGAACCATACCCATACCATGAAGAAAACAAATCTCATCCCATGCAGACCTGTTTTTTTCCCACAGAGTTCATTCTAAACTACATCAACACAGTTTTCCCTTTGAATTCTTCTTTACAACTAGCATTTTTGTAGTTCATCCCATGTTACATCACCAAACCCCTTCATAGTGTTAACTGGCTATAGATGAAAACATGCAGCTCTACATGGACATCAAACTCGTGTAAGATTACTAGCATGGAAGTCACAGTTATGTAATCTCACAAGTAGAATCCAACATAGGTTTCTACAGAAGAACAAAAACTTTTCTTACCAAAAAAACCAACCACCCACAAAAAACTACTTAAGAAATAAAATGGCATGTAAAGTAACATTTCTAAGATTAGTTTCAGAAATGAATGCCAAAAAAGTACACCCAAACTGATTGAGGGACTGGAGCACATGCCTTAGGAGGAAAAGCTCAGTGACCTGGGGCTTCTTAGTCTGGAGAGGAGAAGGCTTGAGAGGGGATCTAATAAATGTATACAAATATCTGAGGGCTGAACATCAAGAAGCAAGGGACAGCCACTTCTCACTTGTGCCCTGTGACAGGACAAGGGGCAATGGATGTAAACTACACAACAGGAAGTTCAACTTCAACATGAGGAAGAACTTCTTTACTGCAAGGGTCACAGAGCACTGGAACAGGCTCCCCAGAGATGTTGTGGATTCTATGGTCCTGCTCTGGTAGGAGGGTTGGACTCCATAATATCCAGAGATCCCTTCCAACCCCTAACATCCTGTGATCCTGTGAACTCAGGGAATATTGAAATTAAACAAAACAGAGATATTTTGATTTTATTTTTTCTTTTGAGGAGTAGCTTCTCCCTGCAGTTATAACTAATGGATGGGAATTGTGGATAACAACTAATGAAAATTAAATCATTTGTAGAGTTTTGCCCCTTCTGTTTGATCTAAACACTGCCTGAATATTAATAAATCCATACCTTGCAATAATAAAGTGCACTTTTACAAATCTATATTTATCCCTATAGACACAGATTATATTATCTTACATTTGGAAGGTTGTTGAAAAGCTTTCAAAAAGATTATTTGGTGTTGTTGACATTTATGTAGAGTTTGGGCATTAATTCTTCAGTTTCAGAAAGGTCTCTCTTGTAGCACAATGGAGGAACTCAAAGAAGCCTTCATTGCTTACCAGTCAACAGCACAGCTTCAAGAGGGTCTGGTGGACATTATTAATTCTGCCATTTGTATGAATTTTACAAATTCGTATTTCCATGGTATTGTCAAGAAAGTTCCCTGTGGTGCCATGAGTGGGATATGCTGAGACTCTGCAGGAGGCGAGTGCCTAAACATGCTCCATTTTGGGGCACAACCCTGGATTAGACTAAGGGCTCTAGCGGAAAACAATGCTGAGTTGCCAGTCACAGCGTCACAATATCACAGTATCACTAAGGTTGGAAGAGACCTCAAAGATCATCAAGTCCAACCTGTCACCACAGACCTCATGACTAGACCATAGCACCAAGTGCCACGTCCAATCCCCTCTTGAACACCTCCAGGGATGGGGACTCCACCACCTCCCCGGGCAGCCCATTCCAATGACAAATGACTCTCTCTGTGAAGAACTTCCTCCTCACCTTGAGCCTAAACTTCCCCTGGCACAGCTTGAGACTGTGTCCCCTTGTTCCAAGGAATACAGAGCCTTGGAGGCAAAGGGAGAAAAACAGGAATGGAAAAACATTGTGTAAACCCAGATATTGCTGTGATTCAAAGTCAGAGCACAGCAATTTCATTCTTGATTTCTCCTTCCTTCTGAAACTGTGGTGTTGCAGTCTTTAAAGAATAAGACAATACAGGGACACCATAATAAGGATAAAGTCTAACAGTTTTAAGTGGATATAAAAAAAGCTATGTAGGCATTAGTGTGAAAAAAATAAAGATTCTTTGATGTGTGTCATCTTTTCATTTTAGCAATTAAAATGGCTTTTGAAGCTCTTTGGCATTTAATTTAAGCCCACAGAGTATAAAATTGTGCCATCCTTTGCAGATAGTCTCATATTTAGCACAAACAAGGTCATGAGGATCAACAGGCTTAGGAAAAAAATGGTAATTTAAGTTCTCAAATATATGAACTTAATTCTCTTCATTTAGAAGCTTGCCAAAACTATGACATACACTTGTCCTTTATTTATTTATTTATTTAGCTAGGAGATAGAATAACTGTTTTTCACATGTGAAAACACATGGACAGGAGCCCCACATTCTGCCATGATAGAGCTCTAGCATATTGTCTTTAGGATTCCCCCCACCAGAAACATTTTGCTATTAAAAAGAAAAGTGGTATTCCATCCTCATGAGTAATTATTCTGACATCTCTGCACTCAAATGACATCTGCTCATACGTCTTAAAATATGTGACAACTCGGAATGCATGAGGTTAAGTTTTTCATTTGAGCATGATGGCTTAGTAGAATGTAACAGAACAGATCTTGAATGATTTCAAAAACCATTAGTCTCTGTTATGAAGTTACAGCAGGAATTACACTGCATATATACTATGAAATAGCAAATGCAATTACTCCAGTTGTACACAGCAATCTTTATAAATATTTACTAGTAAAACTTTCAGACTCTAAGTTCTGCAAATAGGCACTAGATAGAATATTGAAACTGCTGAATGCATTTGCAGAGCGACAGAATTAGCATGATATGATTCTATCATTTACTCTTGATAGAAAGGTTTGTGTTGTAAATGGCATCAAAACCAAAGGGAAAAAGGAAACAAACAAAACATCTTTGTGTTCTTGCTACACAGAGAGTAAGATTTTCATGAGGAAAACAAAATAAGATCATGAAAGTGGGCTGTTGTTAAATATCATGCACACACACATACATGGACACAAATCAACTTCTTCCTTCACTTCCAAGCTACTTTACTATCCAGCACTGCATTTTACCAGCGGTGGCTGCAACATCCTAAATCAGGTTTAGCTAACAGGTGCTCTCCAGGCTGTGGACAATTACATCATAAAAATGTATTACAGCACTCACTCTTGGGAGTAAAGACTTTTGCTATAATAGTGAAATGTATTATATAAAGTGGAATTTCTAATGGACTTCAACAGAGCTGGTAGCTCAAATGCACAGTGATATATCAGGGATACTGGCACAGAAGCAAACCTCATAGGAAGGAGGTAATTTACGTAGTAGAAACACTTATGCTTTCCACTGCATATATTTACAACAATAAATCAATTGGACAACATGTTTCCATTTTGCATTTTGCAATAAGCATTTCTAGCTGTTACCATTGTGGGGGTTTTTTCATTATGTAGTTTCATTATCCACTTCTTCTGAAAAATGAGAAAATGGAAGAACACACAAAGCTGGCAGATTTAAATGGCTCTTAGAGAAGTACTTCAACATCAAAAATGATCAAGAGCAAATTGTTTATACAACCTTGGCTTTCACCACTTTCACTAATAAATAGTATTAGTAAATGAGTCATGTAAAACCACTTAATTTTGGAAAGGAGGGGAAGAATTTCCTTGCAAATTCATTTTTTATTAAGAGCTGTCTTTTTAGCCATATTATCTGGTAAAGAACACAGAGTTTGGATTTCGGTTTTGTTTTTAAACCAAACGTTATGAATGGGTAAAATGACATTTTCTGGAGATCAGAAGCATTAGTTCCCTTGATGAGATTTATTCTTTTTAGCAAGAGCCCATTAATTTTTCTATATTTTTGTCCTATTTATCTATATTAGGCTCCACCTGGCTTGAGAGCCTTCTATCAGGCATCCTCACTAGCTACATGGCTTGTACGTAGCAGAAATCCACCCATGGACTGAAACGAGTAGCTTCACTTCCATTTGAGAGTCACCCATGCATCTAGCAGCTACAGTTACCATGAGCTGAAGCTTCCTACTTCATCTGATGTTTTAGGAGGTGCTTTCCCTGAAATAGCATAATCATAACCTTTCAGACAAGGCTTGAAGCCCCAAAAAGTTATCTTGATTTATAAACTCCTTAACCCCCATGTAATGGTTTACAATAGTTCAGCTACCTCTTGATTAGCTGAATTTATTTGCTTGGGTTTCTTGCCTGAATAAAAGTCTCAGCATACCACTTTATAGAAGAATCCTAAATCCAAAGGTGTGTCTGCTGGATAGGTGGCAACATGGACGTTGCCACTTTGCTTCAGAGCTGGCAATTTTATTGTCTCCTCTATAATTATAATATATAATTCTATATATTATATATAATTTTATCTATTACAGTTTGTTTATTATATATCTTTTTATACATTATATTATCTATGTATAATGGTATAATAATATTTGTTTTCTAAAAACAGGTCGTACAGCAGTAAAAGAAAATGGATTAACATCATTGAACTATATCGATTAGCAACAACTGGAAACCTGTCCAGTCACTTGGAAAGAAGTACATTAATGGTCACAAGAATATTTTAAGCGAAACACAAAGGTATTACAAGCAGGAGAAACTCATCAGAGCATTCTGTAAAACAACGTTGCAGTATTTTATGTATTTTTGTATCTTCCTATTACTTTGTTAGTTTTATTGCAACTCTGTTCATTCCCTTTATTAGCAAATTTAAATTCCTTATCACTATTTAATGCCTACCGTAATAAAGAAGTAATTTTGAGAAGAGAATAAAGCTAGAAAATGTCAAAGTTGCAGAAAACTGAAAACATGTTCAGAAAAGAAGCTGTTAGAGTGTTTTAATTACATTTTCTCTGTGCTGCTTTTTCTTATAATGGCTTGAGCCTTCTTGTGAGAGCTTGGTATTTTTTCTGATGAAGTATTGGCTGTCTTTATGTTATTAAGTATTGAAATGCTTTTCATTCCCACCTGCTATGTTTCACACAGTCACAAGCTAAAAATCTTACAAGCACAAATTAAGAAAGGCAACTGCGTTGGGCAGGGACATTCCTTTGAAGCCCCTATGAGTTTCTGGGAAGAAGACATTATTCAGCTGGAAATCTTCTTTACTCCCAGGAAACAACCAGTACTACAGTAGCATACTGTAGAGGACACAGTCTCAAGCTTCAGTATCACCAAGGTTGGAAGAGACCTCAAAGATCATCGAGTCAAACCTGTCACCACAGACCTCATGACTAGAGTAGGGAGGACACTACTGCCCACTGCAGGCTTGAACTCACAACCTTCCCATTAAGGGTCCTCTGTGCTACCAAGTGAGCCACTACTCAGGTTACAAGCTGTGCCAGGGAAGTTTAGACTCGAGGTAAGGAGAAAGTTCTTCACTGAGAGTCGTTAGCCATTGGAATGTGCTGCCCAGGGAGGTGTTAGAGTCACCATCCCTGGAAGTGTTCAAGAGGGGATTGCAGGTGGTACTTGGTGCCATGGTTTAGGCATGAGGTCTGTGGTGACAGGTTGGACTTGATGATCTTTGAGGTCTCTTCCAACCTTGGTGATTCTGTGAAATACACTAACTGCTAATTTTGAGCAAAGAAAGTTTGGCCTTTAAAATGCTGACTTACAGAAATTTTACAAATGCCCAAGGAGCATATAATTTTCATCAATAAACTATATCTTGTCATTATAAATAAATAGATAAATAGTTTTCACATATCAATTTCAGCACCAGTATTAGGCAGGGTAGGAAATTTGAAAAAGGAATACATAAACCAATCAGACCAGCAATGGTTGCCATTCTACAGGTGTCTTCCAGTTGCACTACATGAACAGCAGCAGACAGGCTATATGGAATGTCTTGAAAGTTTTTATATATGGTTTCTACTAGATTAATACTTTGTCTTCCACAGAAAGCACTACTGCTGTCTCCAACAGCTAAAATCTAATACTCAGGTCAGGTTTCACGGCAGCAAAGTAGTGGCAGCCCCTTAAGTAGGTGTGACTACCACCATAAAAGTTAAATATAAGTTAAAATCAATATCAAGAACTACACTTGGAAGCAAATGAAACACTGGAAGCAAATTAAGTTTATAGAGTTCTAATTTAACGTTCACTATGCAGTAGGCTCTGGAGAAAGTACATTAGAGCCCAGCCTGGAGGTGACAAAGATATAACTGATTTTAGTGAAGTCTATATTCAAGACAAATGGTCAAGACTCTCTGGAGACAAAGATGAAAGGCTGGCTACTCAGCTGCTACTCCTGATGTTCAGCTAGCTGCAGAGATTACCCTAAAGGGAGACAGAAAGAGGTAAAAATTACCTCCATCTTTTTATGCAACAACCATGCAACATAATCCTTCAAAACACGATCAGTAAAATCAATATGGCAGAAAACTATTCAGAGAATAGTCATAAAGATGTTTTTCACAAATCTGTGGAAAACTTTTCTTGCCTACTCCATCTAAGGAGTTCAGTCTCATGAGCTATAACTTTGTGCTCAGGGTCAAGCCTTCCCTGTCTTTCCAGACCTATTACACAGAGAGAAAACAAAATACAGAAGGATAAAATTACTTTTTGTTCATTTTTTGTTACTAAGATTGGAAATGGAGTATCTTGCCCAGAGGAATCATTTTATAGGTAAGCCGGAAAAGGACCATACAAAGCTCACCAACATTGATTGAACTCAAAGTCCCATGTGTGAGTACATAGATGGTATGGTTTTTTTTACTAGAAAGGCAGCATACATGAAATCAGACTCTCAAAAAAACCTAAAACCATAAAATTACAAAACCCCCACAATATAATTATAGCAAAAACAACCAAGAACAATGGGGGGCAGGGGGAAATAAAGAAAGAAAACAAAATAACTTCCACAGATGACAGCTATTAGCTAGAAATCATGGTTAGAAGTCATCTAAGAAATTCAGTGGCCACCAGTTTTCTAGGAAGAATAATTAGCAGGCCATCAACTTGTACATGTCAGAGTGAGCAGTTCCATCCACCATGTTAGCATTTTAGCTTTCTGTGAGGTGCAGGAGGAATAAAAATAGGGTTGTTTTGACCTTCTGCTGTTAAATTTCTACTGCCTGCCTTCATCACGCTTACTTTCTACAGAAGAACTAATGAAAAAGAACAGAAATCCTATCCTGAATTGTATATGATTCTCCATTTATTTCTGGGGTTTAAGAACAAGCCATAGGATGAAATTTCTGTCACATCCAAGTACCAGGCTTTGAAGGGCTGTTTCAATTGAACAGCATGTCTTGTGGTTTTTCCCTGATTTGTTTTGTGCTTTTCTCCCCTCAGCACGTATAATGAAAATATAGGAGCAGAACACAATAATCTAAGGACTGATTCTTATTCATTTTGGCATGTAATCTAAATATGTCATTTAACTGCCAAGGAGGAAAAAAAAATAAGTAAAAAATAGTAAAAATCTTACTAAAGTCTGTGTTCAATTCCTCAGCTGTTACAGGCACATACAAGGTGTTATCTTCATGTGTGTGCACACGAGGAATTCCAGTCATTTAAAAACACACCGTCAGGGTGATTAAGTTGTTGCATTAGAAAATACAAAAGCCCTCCTGTTTCAAATTGTTAATAACATGCCAGGGATTTGAGGCACTATGAAGAGCGATACACAAAAAGTCAAACAGCCTGGATAATGGTGAAGAGGAAGCTAACACATAAATAAATTACTTGGGCAGGCAAAGAACAAATCCACAGAGAGAGGTGGTAACATATTGTCAGAAGACAGCTTCAGGCAAAATAGGTGAAAATCACAAAGAAAAGACATGAAGCACAGAAAGGGAAACAAAATTGCAGAGGAGTAGCAAAAGCAAAGGCCTAATAGTTATTCTGACTAGGACAAGTTGACAGCATGCCAAAAGAATTAGGATCTAATCAGTCTGCAGGGCTGAAGACTGTTTGGAAGAAGGAGAATCAGATAAATGAAATATATGAAAGAAAAAAAAAAGGCAAAGGAACAAACTGATTTTGAAGGGAATATTATGTTTCTGCCAAAAGTCTCTTGACACGGAAAGGGTGAGACAGACAATTTCTATGAGTACGTGATAGCTGGGTCATAATCTCCTCCTTACGCACCGATACGGTTGCCACCATTTGTAAGTCAACCTATTGAAGACAGAGGACAGTGCTTGTCCATCTACAGTAACCAGACTAAAGGATCCATGGATGGGAGAATAAGCAGATGAAGGTAATTCAGCAGGAAAACACAAATGACTTTATAAAATGTATGTCACCTTACACTAGATTGAAAAAAAGTACCAATATCAGCTGCTTTGTATATGCAAGAATGATGAAAGTTTGCTTCCTGACATACCTACACAGTTTATCCCAGTTTGGAATATTAAATCCTTTAAAAAGCATTAAATGAAAACTTGTTGCTATTAATTAACTTCAGCAATTCTTTACCTTCAGCTCGGAATCCAGTGCCCACCTCAGAATTACTTTTTTTGCTTTCTTCTTGAAACAACAGGATTAATATTTCAGACCAGCCCAACAATAACTGCAAAAGCAATGACTTTTGAGATTTGCACAACCTCTGAACTCAAATACTATCATTAATGGTCAAGTCATGACACACAACAGGGAATACCATTGTGGGTCACAATACAGAACAAACTCAGAGTCACCTAAGATGGTAAGATAGAATATCATAGAAACAGCCTGTATTCAGGCTCCAAAGATCATGCTAGCTTCATTTGGGTGCTTAACTGTAAATCTGAATTTACACCTGACTTAGTTTTCATACACATTCTTTGTGACTGTAAGAATAACTATGACATAGATGCCCAGGTTCATTACTAAGACGTAAAGCTACCTCAAATCTATAGAAGCTGCTTTGATCATGTCTGTTTTGACAAAATTAAATGATCAAAGCATTACGATGTTAATTATTTTCCATGGTACATATATTTCATATCATCTCAGATACTACTGTGGTGCTATTAATTAAAAGATGACATTTTAACAAAAGCCATTTTAAAAACACTAAGTGTCATGCTGTTGTAACCACACAGCCCTGCAGTATGGTATTGCTGTAGCTAGAACCAAGCCATAAGCTTTGTACTGGATTTGCACGGCCTGAGGACCAAAGCTTGTCAGATCTGCTCTGCCTGAACCTCTTTTTGACCTGATGCAGCTCTGCTGGGTTCAACTGCAATAGCAATTTCTCCTACTTGACTGGGTGTCTACAGCTAGCTTATCTTACTTTTGTTTGCCTTTGTGTGGTACAGACACAGGAGTAACAAGCAGTTACTCTGCATTGCATGGGATGCTTATGGCTCTAACTCACCGTCCTGGTTTGAAGCCAGACAGATCCTCTCTTGCCCCTGCAAAGGGCAAAAGGATGACACTCACACAAATGGATTGCAAAGTGATGGAAAGTTTAAATGGCAAGCAGTAAGTGTTATACAGAAGCTACAAGCATAGTGACAAAAGAATCCCAAAGCATACAAAGTCCCCTACAACACACCCAAAGGCTTCCCAACATTTCCCTTCTCCCCACCTGAGGGTATACTCAAAACTCCCAGGGCTCTTTCTTCCCCCCACCCCTACCTGCTAGGCTGGTCTCAGGCTGGCCAGGTCCGAGACTGCCCCCACTCCCCTTCCTCTTCCTGGCATTAGTCCTCGAGATATTCCTCCAGAGTTACCTGATAGGGAGCATCTCCCCCAGGAGCAGAGAAGGAAGAAAGAGGAAGAGAATGACTTTGCAGATAGATTTATAGAGTGCAGGAAATTATGGGTATGAAATACACTATTTCCTGTGTTCACCTTATTGGGTTGGACACTCTGGACACCAGAGGTGTAACTGATGTGGCAGGAACAGGAGACAGCCAGAATAAACTGCCACACTCAGTAAGGCAGTGCAAACAAACACAGGTATGGTAAGACTGCAGCAGCCCAGGGTGTGGGGACACAGAACAGAGGAATGCAGGCATAGAAGCACAGAAATGGTTTATTCTATTCTATTCTTGTGATGTAGTTACCTTATACAGGAGATTTGCTGTCCTGGATCACTACATTCTGCCTGGAATTGCCACCCTCTTGTTTATAGGTTTAGAGTGGGTTTTCCTATTTGAAATCCTGAAAAGGATGTTTCAAAATCTGGAGTATGTTACTTTGAAGTTCATTGATCTTGGAGATTATTAGAGTCAGAAAGCAATTTTAAAGGTCACTGTGTTTGTTCTTTCAATGATCATTTCTCAAAATAGGTGAGCCTGAAACAGTCCACACCACAAGCACAGTAGTAAGGACCAGTAACTGGCAAGAACATCATCACCTTTTTCATGTTTTTAATCAAAGAGTTGATTCAGTAAAGACTATGTAATTTTCCATATTTATTTTTTAAATGATATCAGTATTCCTTCCAAACCACAGCTGTCTGTCAGCAGGACCATACAATAGACAAGCAAAATATGTATAATGAGTTTGCCAGTGATGTCATTACCTTGTTTAGCAAATATAGCTACTGCACAAATGCTGAATGGATCACTGATTGCTTTACATTTCCTAGACTACTTTGTAAGGCTGACCTTTGGTCATTTGTGGATAACTGTGTATTGGTGTGGGAATTTCTCAGGGTGAAGTAGCAAATCCTGGCACCTATGAGTTAGTATAAATTCTGAAGAAGTATTAAAAATAAGTCCTGACTATGCAGTTCTAGTCACTTAATTTTTCCTCCTCTTTTCCCCCAATTACACAAGCACTTGGATTTTACCATTTCATCATATATGTATCTCATGCTGTGATCAAAAGTAACTCAGTGGAGTGCTGGTGCTTATACAAAAGGATATTTCAGGCCACTTTGATATTCTAGACATTCTCTTCCTGCAATTCCCTCCTCCCATTTGTACATTGTTTAGATGAAGCAAAGAGTAAGTTAAATGAAAAAACAACAACAAAAAACCAGAGTGTCCCAGCACTGTCCCTTTCTTAAAGGCACAGCCTCAAACGGTCACAGTACTAAGACTAGAATTTATCTCAGTGATTTTAGATAGAGTAGACATCTACACCTTTGCTGAGCTGCTTACCTGTGCAGTTTAGGGAGAGCTATAGTCACTTCATCAAGGTGATTCATCTGAACTATTTCAGGCACCTTCTTCAGGGTAAGATGAATCATGCTACGGAAATGCTCCCTTTTTTCCCTGTTTGCTGTAAGGGGGCCTCAGTAGACAACTTTAACCCAGGAACATTAATCCCACCTGAAATGCTTCACAGTAACTTGAAAGAATATAATTTATTTAGTACACTAAACAAGAAAACTAAGCATACAGTTCTGCTAATACTAGAGTGAAGACAGATTATTGTAGTAGCTGCCTACTCCACATGATTGGAGAGAAATATTTCTGAAAGAATTGTGTGGCTGTTATCAAAATGATTTTAACTACAGTGTGAGTTCATCCTACCTGCTCCACACTACAGCAGGAAACATAGATCAAGATTTTCCTGTGCTGAACATCAATTCTGCTCAACAGAAAGCAGAGCCTGTTCAAGACAGAGTTTTAACTTTGGTTCTTTATCTGCTACCTCAGGATTACCATAATGCATTGTAAAATGAATCTTGCATGACAGACAATGGGGGGAAACAGAGAAAAAACAGACCTCCTAGCTGCATTCAGAGCAGGGAGTTCTCATATCTGTGGAATGCTTTCAGGCAGTGAGACTTCCAGCCATTATACTCCTCCACTTTTTTAGATGGTCAGGGCACAAGTTGAGGTTACCTGAGTAGTTGAACTCCAGCATTCAAAGCAATGCATGCATACCCTAATGCCTTTAACCAGTAAGTGTTCTGCTAGTAGAGAAACTGTAAGCAGTTTCCTATCTATCCCCTTGAGTTCTGATTTTCAATCATCTTTTCATAACGATCACTAACAAGGCATCTATCTGATCCTAGATCCTTGCACTGAGGTATGATGAGCAGTTCCAAGCATTCTAAAATTTGGACAAAACTGAGTCATGTCTTTGCAGCATTCTGACCCAAACTGTCATAGGAACAACAAAAAGGACAATAACAGTGATGGTGAGTGTCAGCTCTGGACAAGGACTCTGAAGTCCTCCCACTAATTCCACCCAAATAATGCCCAGAAAGTACTGCCAAAGCTACACCACAATACCTTAAACAGCTGCCCAGGGCCTGAAAGATGATGTAAAGCTGGAATAAGCATGCCCTGAGCCTTCGGTAACAGTCCCCCATTAGAGCTGCTCAGATACTGACACATGCCATGAAGCAACACAAACAGCCAGCTCTGCACTGGGTTTGTAACACTGTATTCAGTTTTCTATAGTCCATTCAATATTCTGAACAAGCCAATGATCAAGAGGAATAACAGTATGTTGCATTCCCACCCTCAGAATTAAGATGCATTAGGGGCTAATTTGGAGTGTACTTCATAGAGCAGATTTGAGTGTTGCTATTTCTTAGCATGTCAGTGGTTGAGTTGCAGTGCTCTCTTTTAGCAATATTTCTGTATGCAAAATGTACCTGCCCTATTTACATACCAAAAACATGTTCAGTCTTTCCTACAACAGAAATAAAGATGTACCAGGTGTGTACTTTTCTCTGAATGGCACACTGCACCAACTTAACGCAGTGTTTTTATTATCTGGCAGCAATAAACCCCTGTAGCTTAATTCCACATGTATTTTTACAAAGCTATTACAAAGGGAAGAGAAAAATGTTTTTTTCTATAGCTGAAATTCCCTCTATTTACCTTTTAATTATAGATGAGTCTTTGATTCATTTAAGTTATCTGCAAAGAACATACTGGCAAGTACTGGCCATCTGCTGACAGCATTGCTACATGCATATTTGGGCTGGGGGAAATGCTGTTAATTCCTCAAGGTACATTACCAAAAGAAAAAGCTAAAAGAGGAATTGAAGGCTGCTGCTTCAACATGGCTACTTGCAAAACTGCCAGGCTGTGTAAGTGAATGCAGAAAGATGTTACAGTTGGCTTACTGTGACAGAGCACTGATATTTTAACCCCGTATGGTGGATCATCCTGGGATCACACTCCTGAGGATGCACTGGGTTAGGATGCAGTATGCAGACCTGCCTCAGCAAAGAATTTTCTTTGACTAATGAGCAGAATAGCAAAAAGAAAACAAGATCTGACAGTTCCTTGATACTAAATGGTGTGACCTAAGCACCTAGCTGTCAAGGTTTTTGCACTGCCAGAAGGCAGATTTGGGGGGTTTGGAGCAAGAGAAACAACTATAATGATTTAAGCTTAACCTCAGCAGTGCCCTGAACCATTATTTAATGATGACTCACCTTGGAGTACGCTAGTTAAATATTTTGATAAATGGAGGAAATAAAAGTTACTGGTCCCAACAGTTCCACTGTACATAAATAAAAGAAATAGTTGATAAAACAGTATGAAAAGGCAGGTAGGTAGCAAATAATTATTCCCCAGGTGACAGGAAATAAAATGGGCAGTGTAAATCTACTAAAAGGTGTAATTATCTCTAGGTACCAGGCCACATGAGACATTATCTAACATCTGCAAAAGCCATAGCATTGTTTATTTTCACCTGTTGCATCCATAGCAAATACTGTAGCAAATAACTAAAAACAACAGGCAATTATTGCACAAGACTAAAATGCAAAAGGAAAAGAAACAGAACTGATATCTGAGATGTGTATAAAGGCACTGACTAAGAGCCAATATGACATGCTGGACTTGCTGGACAAGGAGCACAATTAAATATGCATGGTATTCTTCAGGAAATGTACTACAAGTGCTCAGACTGAGGAGGAAAGCAGCCTGCTCTGCTGCTGACAACCAACAAGTTACCCAGGGCCTTTACACAGCTGCCTTGCTGTCCTCTGTTAACATTGCAGTCATGATAATCATGACACCCTGCACAAACCAAATCATGTCCATCGGGTCTGGCACATCTCCCATCTGCTCAGCACAGGAAGGTATCCTAAGACACCTTGCCAGTTAAATCAGGCATGATGCAATATTAATAAGATGAGGTGCATGGCTGCAAAGAAGATGCCAGTCAAGGAAGCCAAAAAGCAAATTAAGTTCTGTGCCTTTTTTTGTGTGAGTGTGAAAACGGAGACATGATACTAAGTGACATCTATCAAAGTCCACAGATGAGATAGGGCATGTACCTTCTACCAGGAGAATATCTGTATTCAGCTGGTTGTGCCTATGAAATTTAAAGCATTTACATGTTCTGCAGAAAAAAAGGAGCTTTCAGAAACAAGTGTTAATAAGTAAACTAAAGAATTCTTCAAATGCTGAGAAAACAGTGCTGATGAGTGTAATAAAGTTATCTTCTTTTTACCCATTTAAATACAATTAATGAACAGAGAATTTTACCTCAGGTGAAATAAACCTCAGCTCAGACATTTGCATTTAATTTTTAGACTCCTGCAATGGGTGTCAAGTATCTTAACCTAGCCTTCTTCCAGTGCTCCTAAACACACAGGTATCTTTTCACACTATCCTGGTGTGATTTAGAATCAATGTTTGTAAAACAAGCTTGCAAAGGTTTTGGCATTGCAAGGAACTCTTGCTTGGCACAGCACTGAGAGGACTTTTAATTTGCTGTTACTCCACTAGGAATTTTATAAACAGAAGGATGTATGTGTTTAGGCCTCTACAAAGAGTAATCCTGTAAACTGTGGTTCACTCAAAAGGTAGATATTAGTCTATAAAAAGAACATTTGTTTCAGAATTGCAAACTTTAGCACAAATATGACCAGTTTTTAAACATAAAGGTTCCAGAGCATTAGTTACTACTCAGAAACTTAATGGCACTTAAGGCCATCATCTTACAGAGCCAGTATATATGTGTTCATTAATACCAGTAATGAAAAAATTGGATAAGTAATAAACTCATTACTGGTACTGTAAAAAGTACACTTAGTGCATTTATGTGACACTAATTAATGGTGTGGTTTTGAAGAATGCCAGCTTGACAAGTCATTGACAAATACTGGAAACTTAAGTCTCAAGAATATATGAGACATGACAGAGGCAGCATAAGTTCTCCCACCCTTCTTTCCCAATACTCTTCAACCCTGACTTACCATATTTCTGTGGAAAAAATTCATTTGTTATGCTTGCTCCACAGTTGTTATCTGTGAGTGACCACCAGCAGGCCTGCTGGCTAGTGCCAATTTTGACAGTGGATTATGTCATGAAATGACATTTGGGTTTTGTCCTTGCTCAATAGCAAACAGTGTTAAGGAAGTAGGTCACAAGACAAATTCCTAGCATAGGAAGGCGGCAGAGATTTATGGGCAAACAGCTTTAATCTGTCCTTTTCTTTTAGGTTATGTTTGCTTACCAGAGGGAAATAAAAAAGGGGAGGGCAGGAGGAAAAAAGTTTACCTGCCTGAAAGGAAGGAGCTTGTGTACAGAGTGGAAAAAGATTTGAGTGCCTGAAAGGAAAAGTGCCTATTAGAAAGAAAGAAGAAAAAAAAGATTGCCTGAGAGAGGAGTTTACTCACTCGCTTCAAAAAGCCTGCCTGCTTCCAAAAAAAGAATTTACCTGCTAGGATTCAGCTTGTCAACTTTTTCTGCCAGATGCTGCAAAGCAAAATGCTGAAATAAGGTCTATACTCATTACTTTTGCTGTTATCACACAGTCAAAGCAAGGCCATTAATTAATTTCTGCACAATAGCCTCTGTAGTTTTAACATCTACTGCGCTTTACTCATCGCTTTCAAGGCAACCCTACAAAGTGAAGGTGCTATGAGAAGTGCTAATCTTTTTATCTTTTTGTATGGGTTGAAGAAGGGAATAGAGTTTAGAAGTTATTCATCACTTACAAGGCATCACATGAAATTTTCTTGTGCTTTTGAAGTGATTCTCCTGAATATAATTGACTAAACTGATTAAAGCAACTGTTGAGCTGAAAGTCTTCCAACCAAGGTCTGAAAAAGGCCTTCCTGTGAAATGTTTAATATTTCTTTTTTTGTATGATCTCTTTATTAGGCAGTTCAACTTTGTACCCGGGGAAAATTGTGAGTTTTGAGGAAATTGGATTAGACTTCCTTACCCTCTCTGTAGCTGACACCATTTGCTTGGGTTTTTGTTTTTTTGGAATTGGATGTTCTATTTCATAGACTTCCTTTTATAAAAACATGTTTCTTCTGCAGCATGGGTACATAATATTCATATGTCTGGGTTTTCAGGACTCAGACATATACTGTTTTATGCAAAAATGAAGAGCTTTTGTTAAAAATCAAATCTTTATCAAGAAGTCAAATATAAGACCACATTTTTGGTATACGGAAAGCATAAGACATTTCTGTCATACTGTATTTCCCCTACTAAAGCATGTAGCTTTCTCACATGTCAGAATTTCATAAGATCTTAGAATGATTGATGTTGGAAGTGACCTCTGGAAGTCATCTGGTCCACCTCTCCTGCTCAGGCGTGGTGACTTGGAGAAGGCCACCTGGAGAAGGCCACCCAGGACCATCTCCAGACAGCTTTGAGTATCTCCAGTGATAGAGACTGCACATATTCTCCAGGCAACCAGTGCCAGTGTTCATTCACCTGTAAGTACTAGTACATATCTGTAGATGTGTACACATCTGTTTTACAGATTGTTTTCATCTCTGTTATCTACACACTTGTAAGAAGAAAATACATGCTTTGTGTGGCTATGCATTCGCACAAACAAGATAGAGTTTCTTTCTCCTCTCTCATTAAAAGAAAACAACCGCAAGCCAACTTACACTGAACCCTGGACCTGAGATCCTTTTAATGCAGAGCTTCAGTCCTTATTAATCCTCAACAAATCCTTTTGCAGGAAAGAAAAAACAAATACAGCTAAATGCCTGGTCTGCGTTCACCTATTTGGTGATTTGCATTCACCTTTGGCTGCTCCAAGCGCACTTGGTGAGGTGGTGCAGTCCTAGCTTCTCATGTGCACTTAGCATAAAGTCACAATAAACAGGCATTAATGCATAAGCTTATTTTCTACCCCAAGAAGAGTGAAAAAAATCAGAATGCATTTTCAACTAACATGTATTCACGTTCAAAAGTTAACATTCCCTCTAATTCAATTCTGAAAGCACAAATAAATTGATTATAGTAATAAAGTGTTGGTGAATGCCCTCTCATTAACATGCTTGGTCCATCTTTAGAAGGGGCAATTGGAGCCCCTTTTCCCAAGGCCTCTCAGGTGCCAACCAAGTCCCACTCCTCATCAGAGCTGTGCTGCCAAAGGGCTAAACTAGAAACCAGACTGCACAAGAGGTGGCAATGTGAGTTTTAGAATAAATTTCAGAGCCTGCAAAATAAATGTAAGCCTGTGGAATACTTGCTACTTTATTATATTTATCTATATACTTTTAGACACTACGTTATCTATTCATAGTTCAGCAGGTATGCCAGGCTCATCAGTTTCCAAATTATTTGCTGGCTTCCTGGCACACCTCTTAGTTATTTTTATCTGATATTTCAAATAAATTACAAAATGCCTTGAATTGCATGATTAGTCCATTATGTATTCTGTTTATTACAATTATATGAACTTTTGATTAACCTCCATAAGTTTCATGAATAAATTACCTGGATCAGGGGAAACTGCCAGTTAATGTTACAATGTTCCAGTGGGGAGTTTCCAAGAGATTAATCTGCCTTTTTTAGAGGCAGCTTTTTTCATCCCAGCTTCCTTTAAAAAGGAAAACATGCTGCTGCTGCTGCTCAGTTGTGATGAAGAATATGTGAATATATTTGCAACCCACTCAAAGTGAGTGGGTGCAAAATTTACTCACAGAATCTCATCTTTGGAAGATGATTTGTGCCCTTTTAAATATTGATGGCACAGTCACTCTAACATGATGATGATAAATTGTGCTAATCATAGTGAGTCTCCCAGGTTGTGCTATATTACAATCCAGAGATACTTTCCTGTATCTTCTGCAAGTGGTGCTGAAAAATTTCTCATTGAGAAACCTCAGAAACTTCTCTAGAATCCACAGTACAGTTACCAGGTAGAAGACTCATAAAACTAGATGGCTGCTCAAGGCCTGGCTCTGCTTTTGCCCAAAACTCATCACTGCTCACCCACTGGGTATTTTTAATGCATGTCAAGTCTTATTTTGGCAGAGGGACTGGTACTGCCATTACTATGAAGTGATCAAGAAAACAGAAAAGAAAATGGTGGGAATCTAGCCTTTTGATACAGAGGAACATGGGAATTCAGGAGTAGGTAGAGAATAATAAGGCCAAGACAACAACTTGTCTAGCAGATTCATCACACAATACCTGCTGTGTGTTGTAGGATCAGGAAAAGACGAGAAGTGGGCGAGCTTACTTCTGGTCTGCTGAGAATAATAGACCTTCAGAGATAAACTGTTGGTAAAAGAAAACTTGGTGACACACAGATTAGGCAGAGAAAGGAAGGACACTGGAAAAGGCTGCTGGTGGCCCTTTGATAAACTGTACAGGAGGAGACCTCTGAAAACAAAAGAAAGGCATGAAATCAAAGTATTAATCATAATATAAGATCTATCTGCAAGAGAGGAGAAGTGTGGAGATGTCTGATAGAGTATCTGACTGGGGCTTCATCCCTGGAAATATTCCAAGTGGGGCTCAATAGGGCCCCTGCTTACTGCAGAGGAGGTTGGACTAGCTGACCTTTGGAGGTCCCTTCCAACCCAGACCATTCTGCGATTCTCTGTCACTGCTGCCCTGCCCAGCTGGTATTAAACAGCCTTATGGCGATGAAACAGCTCAAAACAAGAAAGTTTGTGCAGTAGATTAGCACAAGGTGCTCAGGAGGGCAAAAAAAGGAGGCTTGATAGACCCTGAGAGAGTGCTAGTGGGACAGAAATTGTGCTGGCCCACTGCGTCATCAGAGCCCACTGGGTAGGGATTGGTAGCCTGGCTGCTGTGGTTCCAAATGGATGTTGACAGAGCAAATACAGGATATTTCATCCTTGCATTACTCAATCTTTAGATTGATCTTAGAACACAAAATTTGTTATTTTTTAAATAACCAAATGCACAAGGTCCTGTGAGGTTAGAGTAGTCCATTAGTTCAGCTCAATTTTGATGGAAAGCTCCTGGGAATGATCATCTAATGAACCTGGGCTATAAATATTATTATTAACATACTGATTATATCTCTTTCTGTGCTGGTTTTTTTTTTGGGGGGGTGTTTGATGGGGGTTATTTTTGTTTTCTTTTTATTTTTTTTTTTGTAGGAGATAGACAGAGATGGTGCCAACTGCTCTTAATAGCTGGCAGAAAGAGAGAGCTGGATAAAAACCAGCTGGTTGTAGCTCAGACTGGAAAGATAGATGGCATTCAGAAACAAAAATATTGCACCAAACTCTTCCTGAAGTATTCTTTTACACTAGACACAAATTTACATGGGATTCACAGATCATCCTGGAGTCAGCTTTCCAGAGAAAAAGATAACACTGCAGATCATACATTTTTTTCTCTTGTGGATAGCCATACTCAGAATAACTGTATTTCCTTTCCTGTGATCTGTAATCACAGATGTCCCAGGATGCCTACAGTACAGCAAAAAGTGCGAGGGCCAAGCACCATGATGACATTACTCTACTCAGTGGAGGTGTTTTGGAGGTGTTCAGGAGGAGACTTGATGGGGTACTTGGTGCCATGGGTTAGCTGTTTGGGTGGGTTGGATTGAATAAACCTTTATTAGAATAAACCAAACCAGGTTGGAAGAGACCTTCAAGATCATCGTGTCCAACCCATCAATCAATCCAACCCACCCAAACAGCTAACCCATGGCACCAAGTACCCCATCAAGTCTCCTCCTGAACACCTCCAATGACAGCGACTCCACCACCTCCTTGGGCAGCCCATTCCAATGGGCAATCACTCTTTCTGTATAGAACTTCTTACTAACATCCAACCTGAACCTTCCCTGGCGCAGCCTGAGACTGTGATTGGTTGATGGGTTGGACGTGATGATCTTGAAGGTCTCTTCCAACCTGGCTTGGTTTATTCTTATTCTAAATAAAGATTTATTCTTATTCAGTCTCAAACACAGTCTCAAGCTGCACCTGGGGAAGTTTAGGCTGGATGTTAGGAAGAGATTCTTCATAGAAAGAGTGATTGGCCATTGGAATGGGCTGCCCAGGGAAGTGGTGGAGTCACCAGCACTGGAGGTGTTTAGGAAGAGACTGGACGGGGCGCTTGGTGCCATGGTTTAGTTGATTTGATAGTGTTGGATGATAGGTTGGACTCGATCTCAAAGGTCTCTTTCAACCCGGTTAATTCCATTCTATTCTATTCAGTGAATACCAGGATGACTGAAGGTAAGTGAGAATCAGGAAGCTCAAAAGACAATAAAATAAGGGACAAAAATGTAAAGCATTACTCTAATGATCAACACTGTATCAGTTCAGATGCGAGAAAGTAAGCAAAAGACGAGGAAAATTTGTAGGTATTATGAGAAGAGTATTTTTAAAGGCAAATCCTGGAGGACAGATGGTAAGGTTGTAAAAGATGTGTTTCCTATGAGCTAAAGTCAGGAGCATTAGGAATGTAAAGAGGCATGAATTCAAGTAAGGGAACTATTTTTTTTTCATAAAAACTAACAATGCATGCAGCTGAAGTTCATTGGCATTTCTTTAGAGCAACCTTGGCAAATAATGTACGAAATGCATAGGGTACTATAAGCCTTATGGTGTAATTTCTTTCCACTTCCCAGAAACAATAAAATAATATACAGGAGTTCTTTTGCTTTCCTCAGTGCAGTGACATTTTGCAAAAGATAAAGCAATACTGCACCTACTGACTTCCCTTGTCTATTTACAAGAGGAAATGTCATCAAGCATTCAAAATGTCACTACCTGCTGGGATGACGTCACGGAAATGTTCCTTCCCCTTCAGATGCTGATGTCTGGAGCAATAAACCATAATCTGCTTAAGGAGATCATGGTTTGGTAGGCAAATGGCACTGTGCTTAATACCTACAAAATGAATTGCGGAGCAAATACATTTGCCAGGACTAAAGACATTTTCCAAGGAGCACAGACAAATGTTCGCTAACATTGTCTGCCTCCTAAGCCAATTATTGCTGCAATACAGACAAAGAGGTGCTGTGTCTGCTACTTAAGCCATCTTGTTATAGTCCTTTAAAAGTGTCATGTACACAGAGAAGCATATTTGTAATCTTTACACTAAGTACACTTCACCTTAATTGCATCACCTCACAAAATTATATAAACAAGGCTTTTGTGTTTGTGCTAGAGATTTTCTGAGGCTGTAGAAGGGAGAGTTGCTTATAAATATCACAGGGTGCACTTAATGGGGTTATGATCCACAGTTTTGGGTTAGCTATTACTCGGTGCAAAATAGACATGACTCACAAAATATGAGATTCCTTTCTGTCATTACATTTCTCCTGGGTCCTAAGTTGCTGTTTATTTATTGCCTGTCCTCAAAATAAATTTTACACTCTAAAACCCTCCTTCCAATAGGATTTAAGATTATTCAAACCATTAAAATGGTCCTGTCAATGATTGCCATGCAACTGAAATAATTTATATTGCAGCAAATGCAGCATATTTGAGCTGTCTGCTTGTAAACATTAATTAAAATAAAAACAGATTAAATATAGAAAAAGTTCCACATGTGAAGGTCAGCTTTTAGACTACAAATAAATTACCTGGGAGGTTTGTACACATGAAAGATTTACTGTTGTGCTAGCTTTGAGGACAGTTTTCTTTTAAGGAAGGGTTCTAGAAAACTGGACAAAATACCTTATCCAGCTTTCAGCTATTTATTTATTAGCTTTTTAAGTCTGTATTTATTAATCTTGAACTAAAGTAATTAGGAAGAGAATTATTGCCACTTGCACAGTTACAGCTCAAAAGCTTTCAAATCCAAACCAAAACCCATATTTTCTGAAAGTTCCCAATCTTTCAAATATAAAGTACTGTTTGCCTTAGCAATTAAGGAAATCATGCTCTCTACAACTACCTGAAGGGAGGGTGTGGACAGGTGGGGGCTGGTCTCTTCTCCCAGGCAACCAGCACCAGTTGACACAGTCTCAAGCTGCACCAGGGGAGGTTTAGGCTGGTTGTTAGGAAGAGATTCTTCACAGAAAGAGTGATTGGCCATTGGAATGGGCTGCCCAGGGCGGTGGTGGAGTCACCATCACTGGAGGTGTTTAGGAAGAGACTGAATGGGGAGCTTGGTGCCATGGTTTAGTGGAATGGAATGGAATGGAATGGACTGGACTGGACTGGACTGGAATGGAATGGAATGGAATGGAATAGAATAGAATAGAATAGAATAGAATAGAATAGAATAGAATAGAATAGAATAGAATAAACCAGGTTGGAAGAGACCTTCAAGATCATCGCGTCCAACCTATCATCCAACACCACCTAATCAACTAACCCATGTAACCAAGCACCCTGTCAAGTCTCCTCCTGAACACCTCCAGTGACGGCGACTCCACCACCTCCCCGGGCAGTCCATTCCAATGGGCAATCACTCTCTCTGTGTAAAACTTCCTCCTGACCTCCAGCCTGAACTTCCCCTGGCGCAGCCTGAGACTGTGTCCTCTTGTTCTGGTGCTGGCTGCCTGGGAGAAGAGACCAACCTCTGCCTGTTTACAACCCCCCTTCAGGTAGTTGTATTAGATGGTGTTGGATGATAGATTGGGCTTGATGATCTCAAAGGTCTCTTCCAACCTGGTTTATTCTATTCTACTCTGTTCATTAGAGTTACGTATGTTTTATGGTACCTGGGAAAAATATGCTGTGGTTATCACAACCTGCATGAACCCCAGTTTATTCCAGGAAAAGATCCCTCTGCCCCACCGTTTTCACAGAGTTGCTCAAAAACTTAGCTGGTCCTCCACTCTAAGCAGTTAGCAGGCCAGATACATGGGGTATATTGGAAGGTCATCTGTCCTGAAATACAGCCCTAATCAGAAAGAATTGAGAATACATAGTTAAAAATTCATGGGATTAAACAAATACTATGTTTCTGCTACCTTATTTTCTCCTGGATAATTGCTTTTACATTTCCTTGTAACTTGATATCACTGAATTTGATAAAAAGATATTTATTTTTCCTTGGCAGCTAGCAGAAAAAATAAGCTGGGTAGAAACAGCCCAGCCATAACCAATCCTCAGTCATCCCTCTGGCAGGACACAGCAGGCTAGCTGAGAGAAGAAATGATATTGTGGAAATGCTGCCTCACATATCATACTTAGAATACATAGCTTGGCAACTAGATGGTTTAAAGCTTCTGGATCCACACCCTGTTCAGGTGCACAGGTCTCCCTTGTGTAATTACTTAGACTTAGCATTTGGCAGTGCTTCTTGGTTTCTTAAGCAGGGTGCTCTGGTTTTGGTTCTTCCCTCAGAGACAAACCCCAAGCCGGATGTTCAATTTTTCTGCCACCTGAACATCGACTTTAAAAAGCTTTTTCTGACATCCTGCCTTTGCCTTCACTTTCTCCCCTGTTGCTGCTTTATCACACCGAGTAGGCTGTGCATGAGGTGCCTGAGGGATGGCAGCAAGTTACAAAACAAACAAACGGCCTCTGCAGCCATTCATATCCTGCCTGCTAGAGTGCGGTGTGGCACAGAGAAGGTTTTAAAAGCACTGAAAGAGTAACTTCATTTTATATCCACACTCCTGGCTCTCCTCTTTTTTGACTGGAGGACAACAACCCACATACACCCAGGTTCACCAACCTCGTGGTACAAAGTTCTGCATTGTGAACCAAGCAAGAATTAGTAGATTTTCCAGATCACCCAAAGAGAGGAAACTATGAAATAAGTTAACCCTCCAGGCACAGATTAATAAAATTCCTGATCTTTTTCACCTTCCATTTAATAACCTTAAAGCTGATTACAAAGGGTAATATGTCATGCATTATCATGAATAGTATTTTTCCCCCCCTAAAAATGGCATAAATGAACAGTGTAGCCAGCAGTCTGATTTTCATAACGTGCCTGTTCATTCATTCATATAGTTTGTGGGTATAATTACAACAACTGTGTGTTTCTGTTGGCCTGTTATGTGCATAAGTAGCTATTTGCATGTGCAAATACCTCATTTACATGTATGGTCACTGTTATGGCTAGGTACATAAATTAGGCCTGCAATTGCACACATCATAATGTTCATATAAGAAAAGCAGTCTGTGAGCTAAGCCATAGATCCTGCTACGTCAACTTTGTGGCAGAATTGGGAATACAACACAAATTGTCAGCCTCCCAAGCCTGAAATTTAATCATAGCCTCAACATACCAGAAGAGAAATGAGAAACCTAAGCAAGGTAAAGGAAACAGCCCAGTCTCATCAGCTCAGTGAGAATAAAGGTGCTCCACCACAGACTCTTTTTTTGACTTCACTAAATCGGAACAGCTAAGGGACAAGTCATGCAGTTCACGAGGATAGATCACCCTAAAGAAGTCTTGGGGAATAATCCTGTAGGTCTAGCAGAGTGGCAGAGAGTCAGCACCAATCTTTGCAAAATTGGACCAACATGCACCTTTTTTATTCAGTTTTCTAATTTGAAATCAAATAAATTGGAGGATTTGAAGTTATTGGACACCTTCCAAACATTTCCTCTCCCACTGAGACTTGTGTTCCAGTCTTCTAGGAAACACTGTGTTAAAGAAAACAACTGACTCAACTTCTTGAGCTATCCAAAGTAACAATTCCTGCAGAGCCATAACAAAAAGCACATGACCATAGAGTAAAAGGAAGTAACAAAGTGAGAAAAAGCAGGACTTTGTCTGGAAAAACTAGATTGTTTACTGAAGAGGACTATGAGCCTATGAGCTCATACTAAATACAATTTGAAATATAATCTAAACATAAATTAAAAAAATAAAAGATGGAGCATGAAGAAAGAAACCACAACAATTCTCTTTTCCCTCAGGCATCACGAGGCACACATGAGAGCAGAAGGGCAACAGAATCCACAAGTGTTCAGAAAAGGCCTGGCTCAGGAGCTATGAAAATACCAGACTCAGCTCTTGGTTCAGAAGCTTTTCTTGCTGTGTGACTCTTTACAAGTCACAGCAGAATTGATGTTGAGAGCAGGACTTGAAGCCCAAATTTGCAAGGTGAAACCTTCCTTATTAAACATACTTCACCATATGGCAACCTAAATTGACTAGATACCTCTTTTTTCCCCATATAAAATTCATTACTATTGTTCTACTTCCCAAGAACGTGACAAGGAACTTCAGTTTAAAACAGGCAATCACAGTCTCAGTATCTTTTTTATGAGCTAAGATTAAAGTTTCTTGAGGACCTTTGCAGGACTGTATTTCAAGTGGCAGAAGTTCAGGTATTGGGTTCTACGCAGAGGCAGATGTAACACAGAAGACTACCTCTAATCTCATATTTTCCAGGTTAGGAGGAGTTAGAATGAGCAGGTGGCCTATTTCAGCTGAAAATAGAGGTTCTTTTCCCCAAGTGTAATATTCCTGGCAGCCAAGAAGAACAGCAAGAAGGGACATAATGTCAGGTGACACTAGGTTATTCTGATAGAAAGGGAAGTTCGCAAATTCTGCCCCTTCCTCCCAGATTAGGTTCATTTTTTTATATATTGAACTGTCAGTGGGGATGACTAAGAAAAAAGAAAAGGAAATAATCCAAAATGTAGGGACCAGAACTTAAAACTTATTTCACACCCGTAGAGGTGGAAGCAAGTGACATATTACTGGTCCAAGCCCTTTGTCTTTCACTGTAGCAGCATTTTGTTAGCAAGTTAAAACCTATGGCAGCCTTTGCTGTACCAGGCAGGTTACAGAATACACCTGTGAACAGCACTGCTGTCACTGGTGGTTGTGATTACCCAAGAGAAATGGATCATTTTTAATAGCTAGAACAGATAGCAGGTATGTCACTACCTGTACATCTCAAGAGTGCATGTATTTCATGTTCTCTTATTCCCCACAGCAATTTTTCCTGTTTTTTTGCCATTGCTGTCATTTACTATGAACTGGTGGGATCCAGTAGCCTTACTGTGGTTGAAATAAAGTTTGGATGCCAAAATACTATTCCAGGTTGAATTCTGATTGAATTGTTTCCAACAAGAAGCTGATTATTCCTCTCCTTCTCATATTATCTCTCTGTGAAGCATCCTCTCTGATAGCAGTTAGGGACACTACACTTGGCTTTGCCCATGGACATTCCTTAGATGACCTATATCAAACAAATCAGACACCCTTGTGTCTAAATACCTGAGTAAGTAGGTGACCCCATTTTAAAGTATTCATTAAATGGCTTCATAATTTTATGTATTACTTTAAAGTCATTAACATATTGGGTCAAATTATGATCTCAGTTACAAAGTAGTAAATGTGAGGTAATTACACAGGTACAGACTATGATGAAAATCTGGTGCAAAATAAATTAGAACATTTCAGTTGCTTCTGGTGAAATTTCATTAGTGGAATAATATAAATTAATAAAGAATACCAAAATGGATGATGTCAGAAAATTCACTAAACATGAAGTTTCAGGTTGAACTGTTCAGAGGAAACATATTGAGTAAAGTAGACAAAGGAAGCCCTGAGGTCCTGCTAATCAGTGTTAAAGCTACTTAGGATCATCACCCTTTTGGTGGGCACACAACTAATCCACTTGATGAACTGAGCATCACTGACCTTTGTTAAAAATTCATTGAAACCTCACTAAATGATAACTATTAACCTTAGATTGATTGGACATATAATTATCCAGACTGGATTTTCTGCATACCTAATATGGGGGGGACGGGGGAGGGCACAGCCTGTCTGCTACGGCACCCCATCCACTCCATACTCATATTACCAAGTGTTTACTCTAAATGTAATTACAGACAAATACATTAAACAAAAACTTTTCACTGCTGGAAAAAAATAAATCAACATGCTATGAGATAGGAAACATCAGAATTAAAATTGCACATACATGCATTCCCCCTCTACTAAACACACGTGTGGCTTCAGGCTTAATCTGTCTTTTACTGATACCCTCTCCTTCAGCACTGAGGACGGGTGGCACATACTTAAAAAGAAGCTCTTCCATTTTCTTGCTTTTTATCCAGTATTGTTTGTGATATTCTATATAATTTTACTGTCATTATATCTGTAATAAAGTCCTGATTTCTCTACTATTGGACTGCTTCATCAATATTAATGAGTGTACTTCTTCCAATAACTTTGAGAGAACCAGAATTTCTATCCCGTGGGAAGTTAGCATAATGTTTTCTCTGAAGATGGTCAAGCTTTCACATTCTCAAATGGTGGGATAAAGGAAATACAGAAACACACAATGCACTCCTTTAAACGTGTGTGGATATTACCTCGGTTTCAGAGGAACCGAGCTATGCATCCTACTCTCACATAAATGCTTCAGAGACTTCAACAGCTGGACCATTTACCCAGCTTCTGAGAGAGCTGGAGGAGGCAGCCCTTAGCTTCAGAAGCTTTTTTTACCTACCCTGGGGTAATTTGAAAGGATTTGTTTGTTTGTTTGTTTTTAAGTAACCTGAAGCGCAGGCAGGGGGGAACCATAGGTGGTTCATTTTGGTGACAGCCTGCCTGGCAGGAAGCCGAGCCCCAGGCTCTGTGCTGAACGTGGCATCGGGTTGCTCAGGAGACTGCTGTGCTTGCTTCTTAGATGATGTCTATCTGGGCTGGCAGAAGACCAGGCTGTCCTCCCTTCCAATGTCAGCTTTCACTTCCTCATGTTCCCATAAAATACCTATGCATATTGACCAGGGTGTCTTCACTAAACCAACTGATGCTCTGCATAACAACTCAGACACCAAATTTAATTACTACAATGGTTTTAAAAACAAGGGGTTACTAAGGAAAGAGATTAAAATGAAAAGCACTAATTCATCACAGGTGCCCAAAATGAGTGAACTAGAATCCATTTGTCCAGCACGCATTATCATTTTATACCCACAGAGTGTAAACACAACTCTCCTGGCCACCACTGCAGTAGTGAACACTCAAGCAGTTCTCCCACACAGGTATCAGGTGCTCTAAGCAGGGAAAACACCTTTGCATATGTGTTTTCCTTAGCATTTTCCAGGGAACCTGTGGCAGATGAAAGGATGACACCTCATTTCCCCAGCTGTTCCCAACAACATAGTAACAGCATACTAATTCAAGCTTTTAAGGCAAAACAAATAACAGAAACATAGTTCATTGATAACAGAAGCGACTACTGCTCCTTATTATCCTTATTAAGGAGTGAAAAAAATATGTCCTTTCCACGTCAACCTATTCTTTCCTTAGCTCATTACCTTGTTCACTCAAAATTAAAAGAAGCTTATTCAAGCCATAAAAAAATACATCCCAAATACTTTTTAAAAGGTAGTCTCTTTCAGTCCTTAAAATTTGCTTTAAACAGACAAACAGCATACATTTCAAAAATGCCTGGGCAGCCACTTCAATGTTTGAAACTACACTTTTCTTTTCTCTTTTTAATCTTGCAGTCAGGAGTGACCTCATATATTGCAATCACCTGCAAACTGCATTTTTTGCAAAACCTCTCTGCATTTCCTGGTTTTTCACCTGCTTGAGTGATCTTTCAGCCAAAATGATTAAAATGTCAATAACTTATAAATGACCTAAACCAACACCGACTATGAAAATGACTAGTAGTAGTAATCAGTACTGGTCTTCAGTGCACTTAATCCAAATCAGGATAAAGCCAACTAATACACAGTAATACTCAGAAATAATATAAATACTCAGCACTGGTTCAGCCACACCTTGGGTACTGTGTCCAGTTCTGGGCTCCTCAATTTAAGAAGGATATTGAGATACTTGAACATGTCCAGAGAAGGGCAGTGAGGCTGGTGAGTGGTCTCGAGCACAAGCCCTATGAGGAGAGGCTGAGGGAGCTGGGGGTGTTTAGCCTGGAGGAGGCTCAGGGGAGACCTTATTGCTCTCTACAGCTTCCTGAAAGAAGGTTGTAGACAGATGGGGATCGGTCTCTCCTCCCAGGAAACTGGTGGCAGAACAAGAGGACACAGTCTCAAGCTGCTCTGGAAGAAGTTTAGGCTCAAAGTGAGGAGAAAATTCTTCACTGAGTTATTTGCTGTTGGAATGGGCTGCCCAGAAGGGTGGTGGAGGCACCGTCCCTAGAGGTGTTCAAAAAGGGATTGGATGTGGCACTTGAAGCTATGGTTTAGTTGTCATGAGGTGCTATGTATTAGGTAATAGGTTGGACTTGATGATCTCCAAGTTCTTTTCCAACACAGTTGATTCTGTGTTTTTTTTTATTGTATTAGGAGTTAAGTATTATGCCCAAGCTCAAATTAAAACAGCATAACTACAATTTCAGTAAACATGAACTTTAAGACATAATTATGGTTAAAAGACAGGATTTAATATCACAGCTGTATGAAAGAAACTTGAGCTCTTCAACTACCAGTGCCAATTCACCAACGTGTTTTTGCATCATACAGATATTGTTGATTCTGCTAAACTTCACTTTTTTTTTTTAAAGTTGAAGGGATAAAAAAGAATTATGCAGAATGCTCATAGTATTGCATCAATCAATGCCACAGTGTTATGCACAGAGGCGCACAAGACAGGAGAAACCTCTAGCCTCATTTTGCCTTTACACTGCACATTTTTCGCATTTTTATGGTAATCGTGATCCAAAACTAATTTGTCATCTCTCTGGAACAAGCCTATCATGCACCTACAAAACAAACACATTCTTGGTTGGGGGGTGGGGATAAGTATTAAAGTTGTAAAGAGCTCTCTGTTGTATGCAGCTATCTGCCCTTCAAAGCTAATACACACCAACAAGGCAATAGTTTTGAGGGGGAAAGCAACACAGCCCTAAGCAGTATCACAGTATCACTTAGGTTGGAAAGGACCTCGAGGATCATCGAGTCCAACCTATCAACACAGACCCCATGACTAGACCATGGCACCAAGTGCCACGTCCAATCTCCCCTTGAACGCCTCCAGGGTCGATGACTCAACCACCTCCCTGGGCAACCCGTTCCAATGGCGAATGACTCGCTCAGTGAAGAACTTCCTCCTCACCTCGAGTCTAAACCTCCCCTGTTGCAGCTTGAGACTGTGTCCCCTTGTTCTGGTGCTGGTTGCCTGGGAGAAGAGGCCAACCCCTTCCTGGCTACAACCACCTTTCAGGTAGTTGTAGAGGGCAATGAGGTCACCCCTGAGCCTCCTCTTCTCCAGGCTAAACAATCCCAGCTCCCTCAGCCTCTCCTCATAGGGCTTGTGTTCAAGGCCTCTCCCCAGCCTTGTTGCCCTTCTCTGGACACGTTCAAGTGTCTCAATGTCCTTCTTAAACTGAGGGGCCCAGAACTGGACACAGGACTCAAGGTGTGGCCTAACCAAAGCAGAGTACAGGGGCACAATGACCTCCCTGCTCCTGCTGGCCACACTATTCCTAATGCAGGCCAGGATGCCATTGGCCCTCCTGGCACTTTTTTTTTTCTTTTTTTTTTGGGGAGGGAAAAAAGACAAAAGGAAAGGGTGTGCAGAAAAAAATCCAAGCTTGTCTTGCTGGCTTTCCTGTTCTGCTGGAGCCGAGCAAAGCCTGCCATGCACCTACAAGCAAGACTACTGATGAACTTAATTTTTGCTGCAAGTAGTAGGTGACAAAAATAATTTTATTGGAGCTCCCTGCGACAGTTTAGGTTGTGCCTTTAAGAAAGGATAGCTGTAAAATTCTCTAGCTGAATGTTTGGGGGTAAAAAGGAAAAGAAAAGGAAGATCATTCTAAACTAATTTTATCAGTAGATGATTGGGATGTAGTTTTACGATCTTACATTCTGTTCTCACTCTGTCTTCTGTCTCATGGCTGGAATGCATGCATGCTGCCCTTGGACAGAAAGGCCTCTTAGCTAGCAAACCTTCAGATATGAAAAACTAACTTCTTCACAAAGCTTTAATCTAACTGAAATTTCCATAATATTTTTCTCCTTTTCTCTTTTCTTCCAATTAACTAGAGGGAAAGGGAAGGGAGAGAGGTTGGGGCATACCCAAGGTGGAATCCTCCTCCAAGGAGAATTTCTGTGTTGTTTCTTTCTTGTAAGTTCTTGTATAATATTGTGAATACTGTATATTTTGTATATATTCATTGCATTCCACTATTGCATGCAAAATACAGCTTCATTCACTTCCCCGGATGGGCTCGGCTGAGCTTTTTGTTGGTGCGGGTGGGCTAAACCATCACACTACAACACTCCCCCATCCCTAATCCTGTGGTAGCACATTTTATCACCTGCGACAGCAAAAGTCTACCACCATGTTAAGGATTTTTTTGATCTAAAACATCGTGTCTTTGGAGCATATGGCAGAACCACTTTGCAACACATAGTTTTTAATCACAGAACAAAGTGGAGGGAAGGAACATCTAATCCTCAGGTAAAGTTTGCTACAGAAGTGAAATTTGATTCATCAAGACTACAATTTCTCTTTTGTTCCTTCAGAGAATGTGTTTACCTATCTACATGGGACCACTGCACATAGCTGCTGCTTTATTTTTCATCCTGAAATTCGTACTATGATAAGTTGTACTTCAAGATGACAAGACCCGGTTCTTCTGGGAAATGCTTTGAGTCAGAAGTAAGGAAAAGCAGACTACAAAATGAGGCTCTATATCGAAGTCTTTCATACTCAAGGTATTCCAAAATGTTTTCAGAAAGACACTGCTACATTAATCATATAGATCCAAAAAAACTTTCAGAGATAGCAACATGAGGTCAACAACTGCTCACAACTCAGTCCAAAGTGCAAAAAGGTTTACGTACCTAGAGATGGTATGCTAGAAAAACTTCGGATTTTGAATTATTTGGACATGGTAGCTAGAGTGCTTACATATATACAACTCAAAATTGAACTATGAGCTTAAGATAGGTCCTTAAGGGACAATAAGCTTGCATTTTATCATCCTTATGCTCACTGCAGGATTCGACTGCTGTTAAGATACAACCAATGCATCTGCTATGCAAGAAGAGATTCCTCAGTTTCGCGCTAGTCTTTCTTGTTGGAATGTTGTTTGCACCCTCGAAACACATTGGGGGAGGGGGAATTACAAATGAACACAACAAACCACTTAGTGTTTTTAAGAAGAAAAATAAGTGAGAGCAACACTAATTTACATATCCATTGTTTGCAGTTGATTGTAATGCCAGCTATGCTACTTTATGCACATTAAGTGAAATGCCACATAATCCTGAGAACTGTTTTTTCCTGTTAACAGTTTCACTGAAGCAGGTGACAAATGTAAACAGATATGTGCATCTGAAAATACCAAGTGTTCTCAAAAATCCATGCTGATAATATCAAAAATAATGAACATATTCTTAAGCAGAAAGACCTAGCTCAGAATTACTAGATAAGCGTTATCTGCTGAGAGGCTTAGGCTGCTCAGAATTAATACATCACACAAATATTGAGATGATTCCTCATCTCTTAGCATCAAGCCAAGGAGGGAATTATGACACTTGTCCCATTGATTTCCCACATACTTTTGGAGATAGGGAGAAAAAAAACAACCCACTCTAGCAGCAAGTAGCTGTCTTGGAAAAAAAAGTTGAGATGGGTAAAAATCCATGTCTGAAAAGCACTTGGATAACTTTCACGTCTGTGCCAACAAATCTGGGTCCCTAAGTCTGGCAGCACTTGGTAGAATCCTTCTAATTTCCTGTCTGTTTGTGGCTACCTGTAAGTTACTGAAGACCATGGAATTCAACATGCATCAAAAGGTTCAACACAGATTAGAGTTTTTTCATCAGTATGGTTAAGAACACATTAAATCAAACCAAGACTTTTCTGTCAAAAAGCAGAGATATTTTCCAGTTTTTGTAGAAACTATGATGAAAGAAATGCTGTAAGCAATCGTCCCATTGCATCCTGCTTCCCTAAATCCAAGGAGATGCTATTTCTACTGACAAGGCTGGGAATAAGCCAGCCTTTACCCATGCTGAGGAAGCCACATTGCTGTGCAAGAGAGGAACACAACATTGTTAGGGTTATAGATGGAGAGTGGGAGATCAGTCAGCCTCAAGACAGAGATCACCTCCTTTAAAAAAAAAATATGGATGAAACTTGAGTTTCCTTAGGTAGACATCATCTAGGCTTCTCTTCTTTCAGAACTGTAGACATCATTCAGAGTTCTCCTCTTTCAGAATTAGTTTTCGACCTAGGAATCAGTTTTTACCAAAAATTGTGTATTATTTCCTCAAATATTGCTGTAAAACTTTCCCATTCTCTCAATATGTGAGAAACTTCATTTTTATTTCAGTTCCAGCCCAGGTAAACTGCCAGACTTCTGAAAGTCTCTTTCTTTTTTGTTGCAAGCAGCAGGCAGGGCAGTTTATGAATCTACGTGTATGTGTGCATATACACATTATTACTTGAAAATAAAATGAACAGCAAAGAACCAGAGGAGGTTTAATTGGCATAACACAACTGCAAACCATCTCTACACTCCCAAAGTAGATAAACAGCCTAGTAATGTAGTTTTGTAAAAAAACATTTTGGTCCTTTTTCACTAGAATTTACATCCTGCATCTGGGTCGAGGCAATCCCAGGCACAAATACAGGCTGGGCAGTGACTGGCTAGAAAGCAGCCCTGAGGAGAGAGACTCGGGGGTGCTGGTGGACAAAAAGCTCAACATGAGCTCTCAATGTGCACTTGCAGCCCGCAAAGCCAATCAGATCCTGGGCTGCATCAGGAGAAGTGTGGCCAGCAGGTCGAGGGAGGTGATCCTCCCCCTCTGCTCAGCCCTGGTGAGACCCCACCTGGAGTACTGTGTCCAGTTCTGGAGCCCCTATTACAAGAGGGATGTGGAGGTGCTGGAATGTGTCCAGAGAAGGGCCACAAGGATGATCAGAGGGCTGGAGCACCTCTCCTATGAGGACAGACTGAAGGAGTTTGGGCTGTTCAGCCTGCAGAAGAGAAGGCTCCCAGGTGACCTAATTGTGGCCTTCCAGTATCTGAAGGGGGCCTACAGGAAGGCTGGGGAAGGACTTCTCAGGATGTCAGGTAGTGATAGGACTAGGGGGAATGGAATGAAGCTGGAGGTGGGGAGATTCAGACTGGATGTGAGGAGGAGTTTCTTCACCATGAGAGTGGTGAGACCCTGGAATGGGTTGTCCAGGGAGGTGGTCGAGGCCCCGTCCCTGGGGGTGTTTAAGCCCAGGCTGGATGAGGCTCTGTCCAGCCTGATCTAGTGTGGGGTGTCCCTCCCCATGGCAGGGGGGTTGGAACTAGATGATCCTTGTGGTCCCTTCCAACCCTGAATGAAACTATGAAAATAGTCTGATCTCTATGAACATTCAGTGCACATAAGAAAAATACTACACCTTGGCTTGTTTAACAATTTATACCTTACCCTAGGTTTTTCATTTCCTTATATATACATATACAGTTTTATATACTCTTATTTCCTTTGGTCAGCTACATAATATAGCCATGTTTATCCTTTCCCACTGAAAGGGTTAAATCTGTTGCACTTCCCCAGGACCACAGTGTGAGCACACTGTTTACAAGAGCTACTTTCTGCTGTGAAACTAAGGCTGAGAAAATTGCTGCTAACCAACGTTTCTGCTTTAAAAAGGATAATGATTTCATCTGGTTAGAGCTGTCTGTACCTACTTAGTTTATTGCAGGGAAGAAATTGCCTGCTCACTCATGATAAGATAATTTGTCGCCTTGGAAATTAAATTATCCATCCCAGTTTACCTTGAAGAGGAATACTATATAATACCTATTTGTTCCATTACACCTTTTAAATCAGAAATACGCTTTACTCTACAAATATGTTCCATGTAATCAGAGACATTAAGACAAGTTAAAATAGCCCCAACTGCAACTTAATTAGGCTCCAAACCTGTCAATTGTGTCAGACTTGAATCCAGTGGAACTAAAAGGATATTTGAATAAGTAATTTCTCTCAAAGAATAAAACTAAGTCTGAAATACATGTTAAAGTTAGGTTTTGCCCCCATTTCCCACCCCCCCATCCCCCCCATATATAATACTATTCAGGGAAATTCATCACAGAAAGCCATGTCAAGTATGCATCTTTACCAAACTACAGCACCATTTCTAGGTATCAGTACAAGACAGAACAATAGGCAGGACCAAACCTTATTTTCCACCTAATTCTTAAAGGTTATATAAAGGACTAAGAGAAGTATGTGGCTAATGTGCTTTTTCCCACTTCTGCCAGATTGTACTTCAATACATAAACATGGTCTATTTTTCAGAGGTACTAGTTTGTAAAATTATTGTTTCTTAACTAGTTTTAAAGGCCAAGCTGCGTGAAGAGGTTTTTAAAGTGTAAAACCTGCTTTCACAAAACCAGAGTAATGAAGACCAGCCAGAGTTCTAGGCCAAGATAACACATCAGAATCTAAAAGGCAGGGATGGGCAACAAAGTTGGTGAGGGGTTTGGAACACAAGCCTTATGGAGAGGCTGAGGGAGCTGGGGTTGCTTAGCCTGGAGAAGAGGAGGCTCAGGGGAGACCTTACTGCTCTCTACAACTACCTGAAGGGAGGTTGTACCCAGGCAAGGGCTGGTCTCTTCTCCCAGGCAACCAGCATCAGAACAAGAGAACAGAGTCTCAAGCTGCACCAGGAGAGGTTTAGACTAGATGCTAGGAAGAAATTCTTCATAGAGAGAGTGATTGGCCATTGGAATGTGCTGCCCAGCAGGGTGGTGGAGTCTCCATCATTGGAGGTGTAAGGAGGAGACTTGATGGGGTGCTTGGTTGCATGGTTTAGTTGATTAGGTGGTGTTGAATGATAGGTTGGACGCGATGATCTTGAAGGTCTCTTCCAACCTGGTTTATTCTATTCTATTGTAACATAGGGCCTAGCTTTCCAGGCAGTGTTTGACAACAGGCACTGAAAAGAGCTTCTGAATCTGCTATAAACCTCATCTATGAAACTTCATAATCCAAGTGATTCATTAACTTCTTACATATGGAAATAAAAAAAAAAAAAAAAAGCTAAAGAAAATGAGATTTTTCTATAGCATATTTTTTTCAAGCCTTTGAGTGGTGATGAAGAGAAGTTGGTCTTGTGATGATGATAATGGATTAGAAACGAGGCTCTGACACAGACTCTGAGCATGACCTTGAATGAGTCGTATAATCCCCCTGTTCCCTTCCTCCACTTGTGAAACAAGGACAATAATTCTTGCCTACAATGAGGAACTGCTCAGGAGAATAATTAAATGCTTGTACTGGGTTTGCATGGTAGTGAGGGAGCTGCAGGGGTGGCTTCTATGAACTGATGCTAGACGTTTCCCCCGTATCTGATAGAGCCAATGACAGCTGGCTCCCAGACAGACCCACTATAGTGGCCAAGGTCAAACTCATCTGTACAGTGGTAGTGCCTCTGTGATAACATATTTAAGGGGAGGGGAAATTTGCACAGGAGCAACTGCAGTCAGAAAACAGGAGTGAGAATATATGAGAAAGAAAACTCTGCAGACATCAAGGTCAGTAAAGAAGGAAGGGGAAAAGGTGCTCCAGGTACCAAAGCAGAGATTCCCCTGCAGCTTGTAGTGAAGACCATGGTGAGGAAGGCTGTCCCTCTGCAGCCCATAGAGGTTAAGAGTGGAGTAGAATCCACATGCAGACTATGGAGGACCCAACACCCAAGCAGATGGATGTACTTGAATGAGGCTGTGACCTCTGCCCCTCCCAAATAGTGATTCGACAAAAAGATTTTCATGGAAAGAGCAGTTTGGTAAAGTTGGAATGAGGGAAATTGCTCAGGTTCCCAAGCAGATTTCTGCATTAATCTCAGCACCCCTGCAAAATGCAAGTGAGTTTTACCACCAACATGGGTACTGACTAAATCCATATTTCAGCTAAGTAAACAATGACCTCTACCACTGTAGCACTAACACTAAAATATTGTGACCTTCCCTCGCCTTACTTGTAATCTTGCTATCTCAGTCTCATTCACACATTAACAACTGCTATTTAAATTATACTTTACAGTAGCATTTTTTCCTTTTGTCTCATCTCACAGCATTATGGAAAAGTTGGAATGATTTCCTGAAGTTCAGCAACAGGAAATAAGAAACAGTGGCAGACTGAGGGCTGGAAAGGGGATGTTACGTAGCACAGAAACAAAACTCTCCTCCATTTCTAGATCTGCTTATTAGTAAATTAATTATAGTAAGTAGAGAAGCATTTACTGGGAGGGAAATTCTGCATGTGAATAAAACATGACTAGATATTAGTAATTAAAATGGCAAAGTGTCTCCATTAAGCTCCAAAAGAGCACTTAAGTAAGCAGGATCCAAGCAACAAAACGACAAAAAAATCTGAATGATTCCATCATCTAATGAACTGAACTCATTTACCTTTGGGTAGCACACTGTGGGCTCTAGAAGCAGAAATGAAATAAGTAAAAACATCTTTTGACATAGACACTGCTAGCCTGATTTATTCTGTACTTGCCATCTATTGCATACTAGCGAGCGAGTAGAGTTGCTCCAGGAGTTACTCACAATTTTCACTGGTTCACATGGGAAGGTGAACATTACAATAAAAGCTACAAAAGATTCCTCCCCCCCTTTTTTTTAATGTACATTAGCACAGTTGTTTTCATTGGTATTCCCTTAAATAATGTAGTCTCTATAGGCAGTATTAATGAACTCTTTGTTCAGCTGCATTTTTCGTCTTTAAAACTACTGCTTTCCCTTGCCTTCTCCACTAACCCTTGAAAATTAGTGGCATATTCCTTCCAAAACTACAACCCATAGATTTAGAATTCTTACAAAATAACAAAGAAACAACTATTGAAAGGAAAAAATTAGAATTAATCTATGGCTTTTTTTTTTGGGGGGGGTGTGGGGGGGATAAAATTTATTTCCCAAGAAAGATGCACAGACATAATGCAGTCCAATTTCAATCTCAAGTAGCGGCTTTAAAACTGGCTGTACTGCTCAGATGTAGTAGCCTGAAGTTCATTATTTTTTTTCTGTTCTGAAGCCACCCTGCTGTTCTCACCAAACGAAAAGCAGGTCAGAACCAAGCTCTTTAATTAGCTGGGAAGGCAGGTGATGCTTAAGCGCGCCGCTAATCATTTTCTAACTGTTTATAATTTTCCATCAGGGATAGATTGACAATAGAATTTCCAAGCAACATGCAGAAAATTACAATTCATGACAAAGGGGTGTGAGGAGTACTTTACAGTTAATTTTAGCAAAGGGAGAGGCTAGGGGAAGAAAAGCCTATAAAATATTAAAAATAAAAATACATCATGTGTTACGCCTGAACGGTACTCAAATTGTACCTCAATGAATTCAACAGTAGCAAAGTAAAACAACAGATCTGGGTTAGGAATAAAAAAGAGGAAAATAAAAAGGCCACTAATGAGATCTCAAATTTTGGCTTCACACAAAACAGCTCACCAGCATGTGCAATTTCTATTTTCCAAGAGCTTGAAGCGGGGGTTTGTCTTTCTGATTCTATCAGAACTCCACAAGTTTACACACTGCATGCTACTGAATTTTGCATGATTACTAGCGGAATAAAACCTGCATTGTTCACATTTCAATAGTAACATAAAAAAATAAATGGCTTCTGCTCCTCTATTTTTTTTTCTTGCAGTGTCCCTCTTGTAATGCCATACAAGCCATTAAACTCAGAAATGTAATTTTTAATTTTACTTTACCGCTTTCAGGTTGAAGTATTTCTAAGCTTAAGAATATTCCATTTCTCATCTGGAGCAAAGTGGGATAAGACTATAACATCTTTTAGGGAATTCTAAATGGAAATAGAGTAACCAGGGGCTCTACTCATCAGAAATCAGGTTTCCTTAGATACAGCAGCTTCACAAATTTCAACAATTTGGCTCCCAGAGAAACAAAAGCTTTTGATTTGAAATATACCCACTGATACCAAAAGCAACTAAAAACTTCAGAGCAGCTGCCTCAGCTGAAAGTAAACACCAGTGATAGCCAGGTGTCAGCTAACACACAAAGAAAACCAGTCTCTACAGTGAAGAAGAGAGCTCTCTGATGGCTTGCATGATTTTCCAGTAAAAAGAGCTGTATTTTAATTAAGGAAAAAAAAAAATTAGTATCACTGATGCATTATCTGGTATGGCAAAATAGTCTTTTCCTGTTGTTAATGAAAATCAGCAAGATAGGTCTATCAATGAACTTTTCACCATTTATCTACTAGGTTGAGATTCTTAATCAGTGATTCAGTATCTAGTGCTATTAAAGTATTCAGAACCTTAAAGCACCAATTAGCACCAAATCAGTGAAGATTACTTTGCAGGAATAGCAACTGGGTGTATAGCGGCCTTGGCTCTAATGATGGAGAAGGGCCGTATCTGCTTGCCTAGATTTCGTTTAGTTGGAGAGCTGTTTACTTCCACTGTTATCATAACCCCCCTGAAATAAAGCAGGGAATTTGAGAAAAGAGATTTTGATTTAAAAGCTATTCCCCTAGGAGAGAGCCTTCATGAAGATTAAGGGGTAAATCGGGCATGGCTTCTAATCTTGTAAGTGAATAAAGTAATCAGGAGAATACTGAAGGAATGTCTAGCTTATCAAATTCAGGAGTTTTGATATTCTGATTATTTATTTAATCCATTGAACCACACTGTTATTTTCATTCTTTTGTGGAATCCCTTTCTTAAAGGCAATAAACTGTTCTACAAATTTCTGCCTAAGATTATACTGTGCAGCAGCACAGAGCTGGGGAAACCACAAGAATTCCAGTCTTAAGTTGTACAAACATCAAATTCACTCATGCATACCTATAGCTATAGAGCTACATCATCAGTAAGGTAACTTCCATAGGAAACCAAACCATAAAAGCTACTGTTATATCATAAATTTGCTCCATGTAACTTTGGCCTTTAACTCTCTTCATTTTCTTGTTAACCAACTTATCCTAAGTAATAAGACTTAAGTCCATACATTTAAAGAAATTGTTTGTGTGACCTAGAACAATAAATGGTTTATTACCATGAGCAGTATTACCATGAGGGTGTTTTTTTTTTTTTGGCTTGCTTTGTTCAATTTTAATTTGGTTTGCTTTTTTAAATGTTGTATTTGGATGGCACCCATTTTCATTGGTGCATATCACTTCCATCTCTGTGGGAAGTCTGTGACATTTGAAGCTGCAAAGGTATATGTAGAGGAACCTGGAGACACAACACATGCATGTAGAGAAGACAGTGAGTTTCCTGTAGATGTCAAGTCTGTTCCCACCTACACAATACTGCAGAGCTGCTGATCAACAGAAATTTAAGGCATTGTAGTGCAGCGATGATGAAACAGGGTAAGAGATGATGCAGCCTGGTTTTTGGAACAGGCTACCCAGGGAGTTGTGGATTCTCCCTCTGTGGAGATATTCAAAACCTGCCTGGATGCTTTCCTGTGTGATCTGGTATAGGTGATCCTGCTCTGGTGGGGGTGGGGGGTGGGGTGGGAGGGTATGGACTGGGTGATCTTTTCGGGTCTCTTCCATCCCCTAACACTCTGTGATTCTCTGATTTTGAGTGAAAGATCATAGGCCATTGGGGTGCTTGACAATGAGGTGCTTTAGGAATGAGTATTGCTGAAGTGTGACAGGTTGGACTTGATGATCTTTGAGGTCTCTTCCAACATTGGTGATTCTGTGATTCTGTGAAAAGCAGAATGACCACATGGGCTTCTTCCTTTCAGGATGTTGTGGCAAGCATCAAGACATCATATTAAGATGATAACAAGGAACAACATGCCTGTTAATTTGGAACATATGAGACACAGACTAGTAAAATCAAAACATGTTTGAGCATGTTGCCTCACAATTTTGCCAACTGACCTTACTATTTTCTCATGTTTTTGATATTTGTTCCAACCATTTTGGGAGGTATGCATTCTTGTAACATTCATCTCTGTTTCTACTTCAACTAGGTTATAAATATAGTTATGTTTTAGGCTGTATAGCTTCCCAGCTCAGATACATATAAAAATAAATGTTTTTTTTATGTATATATGTAAATCTCTTGTGTTGGCCCTGGGCCTACAAAATAAGACAGCTATTTTTGAGCATTCCAGACAAGCCTTTCAAACAGCAGGACAAATATTTACCAACCTGCCCCTTTGAAACTAAACGCTAAAACTGTTCTTAGGAAATATTAGAGGTCTTTCCAACCACCTGCCTCCCAACAGCCAGCCTCTGATGCTTCAGGGGAAGATTCAAGAACCCTCAGAGAACACAGTTAAAAGGTGTGTTGTCCATAAAAACATAATATCCTTAGCTACTATCATTGCTTTCTGCCCTGAAGCATGAGAATTTATATCATTTCCAGATCCCTGATTATTTTTAAAATCCCAGTAACTCTGGCAGTTGTTATAATCTGTGCAAACATCCATTTCCTTTTCTAATCTGACTGAGCTCTTGACTCCAATAATATATTGTGGCAATGACTTTTGTTAGCTTATTGTGGGCTGAAAAAATAATTCCTTCTGTCGATTTTAGATTTGCTGTCTTTCAATTTCTCTGAACACTGCCTTCCTCCAGTATTGTGTCAGAAGCTAAGCAGAAAGGCTGCACTAGCTCCTCAATAAATTCATTTTTACGTACCATCTTTTTTTCACTCGGTTATTTTTCATGTCCCATCTTGTTCGTCTCTATTCTGAAGTAAACTGTTCCTGTCTTTTCAATCTTATTTCATATGGTATTTTTCCACTTCTCTAAGCATTCTTATTGCTAATCTCTGAACCCCTTCTATTTTCCCTATAGTCTTCTTTGAAATAAAATAAACAGAGCTGAAAGCTCTGTTCCAGAGGCAGCCTAGTTCACAAATAGCATTATAATACCATCAATACCAATTTATTAACTATCCTAACCCTAGAATTCATTTCTTTGCTAACAATTACTGCTGACTGATGAGAAGGGTTAGCAGCTGTTGCAGTGTCTGATGTGGAATTCACAACCATGCTGCATTTGATCCCCAATCACATTTGTAGACTGCATTTCCTAATACCCACTGAACTTACTGAATATGGTGGATCCTGTTTCTTTCACCTTTCGTACTGTATAGCCTGAGAGCAACTGCACACACTGAACACACAACAACAGTGTTTTCCATTCGCTCTTGGAAGTCTGTGATGCCTCAGGCACTTTTCAAGCAATGTGCTTTTATTCCAAATAAAGAGAGCCAACTGATCTCCTGGAGTAAAATCAGGTCCTCAGAGAGCATCCAAGTCCCTCTTTCGACAGCAGGCAGTAAAAGGCACCGGTACTGACCATTTTCACATGATAACTCACAACTGTTGTCATATTCTTTTTGTATAGTAGCAATTCAGTCTGAATGCTGCAAATGTGATGGAAATTGTGCCTGAAGCATAACCTCTCACTAGAGAGCTGTACGTTGTCATTAGATCTTAAAGCATTCTACTGATTTCCCCCTTTGTGAGGTCAGTTTATTCTTCATAAACCAACAACATTCTATTGCTTTCCACACTATGGAAGACTACTTTATATTAAGTACTCAGCCTTAGCATCAGAAGATTAATTCTGTACCTTCTCTGGGAAGAAAAAAACCCAAAACCAACAAAGTCTCATTGTAATCATTAATTCTGAGACTAGGTTGCCAGTCTCACACTTAATCCTCTTTAAACTTCTCGCTATTGTAGTATGCCATTTAATGTCATTCCTTATACTGAATTGGAAATGTTTATGTTTAATGTCATTTCATATTGAACAGGTTGCTCAGGGAAGTGGTTGGGTCAGCAACCCTGAAAGCATTTAAAGATGTGCACGTGGTGTGTGTAGGGACATGGCTTAGTGGTGGTCTCAGCAGTGCTAGGTTTATAGTTGGACTGGATGACCTTAAAGGTCTTTTCTAAGCTAGATGATTCTTTGAATTGCAGATTCTTTGAAAGCAACCCTGGGCAGAGCTTGTTTCCTGCCTACTGCATGTCAGGGTTATACATATATATATATGGGGATGTGAGTGACTAAAGGAGATTGCTTTGTGGAAGTATATTATTCATCCTCTGAATTTCTCCCTTTGGTTTATGAAGGAAATCCAACCCTGTGTAGGCTGACTTGTTAGAGCTGAAGCAGGAGAGTCTGTGACCAAGTAGGAATGGTTGCAGTGAGTCACAGATTAGTCATTAGAGAGGAAAAAGGAAAAGAAAAAAAAAAAAGAAAAAGGTTACTGTAAAATTTAAACTATTGTCTACTACTCCAAGCAAGAACTTGGACATTTCTCTCATGCTTGAAGGCCTAAAGGTCCATCCAAGGACAGCCTCACTCCTCTCCTTAAGAGAGCAGAGGGGCAGAAGAGCCACATGTGACTTGTGTCACTCCCCTGAATAATCCAAGTGACACAGAGATTTCTCCTCTCCTGTGATTCAGGTGAGAGGCAGAAGAATCCAAGCAGGGGAGTGGAATTTGAGATTGTTCCCTCATCGTTTATTCACCTGCAACAGCTTTGTCTATACATATTTCCCAAGGAGATGATTCCTATTCCAGCTTTATACTGAATACAATGTAACTTGAAAACAAAGAACATCATTGTAGCCTGTCATTTTTTTTCTGAGTAGAAATGAGAAACCTGAATTACAATCTACGCAGCAGCTTTGCATTAGGAAGTTAACATTGCCCACATATTTCATGCTGGATTCCACCAACAGCTAGGGCAAAGGCAGAGCTACTGTGTGGCATCCATATATTTCAAACAATTTTTAAATAATCTCAATTCCATTTCTGTTCCATCTATGGCCAACAGTAAAACTCTCTGTTAGGAAGAGTATTTGCTTCCTGATAAAAATTATATAGAGCTGCAGGTATGCAGGGATGTTTTCAGTAAGATTGTCAATGACAGAGAGATCCTATTTTATTCTATCTCAGATTGTGGCAATTTTCTGATTTATTACGAGCAGAAGTTTAAATTTGCCTGTACTTTACATCTATAATTGCTTTCTAATTTTTCTCTTTCCCCTCCAGAAACAGAAAGCCTGTAACATAATAATTGTTATTTTTCCCAATAGAAAGCTTTTATATAAAAGCCCTCAAGAAAGCATAAAATTCTTCATCTCTTTTTCCTGCTGAAAATTACTGAGTAATTTTCACCCAAGTATGGCTGAGCTATGTCTAAATATCTATGGCTTTGTAGCTTGTCTGCCAGAAGTTTGATTTTGCTGCCATGCACCAAGATGGGCATTGCATGAAGTCAGAGAAGAACATCAGACTCTGCCTTCCCAGTCAGCTGCTGAAGTAATTTTTTAACACTGGCCTCCTGACAAAGTTTGCCCCTCTCCTTTTCTGGCTGTTTTGTATGAGGTGAAGATTACTTTTTTCTTCACTGGTCTATGATACTTCTTAGTCTCAAGGATGTGGCTTATTCTCAGCCACATTCTTTCTTCTGTAAAGCACTTAAGAGAAGAGAAACTGCTCTTGAGGTGTTGCTAAATCTGTAAAAGCTTAATAGCAGTAAAAATTAAGTGCCATCTAATGACCGTAAGTACTCTGTCAAGGCAAATCATAGGAAACCCTACGAAAAAGAGATACTTTGGGTACTTTTAACATACTTCAGTATTTTGTGGATGTGATATTTTACATCATTTTTAACAAATTAATTAGCAAAATTTCTGATTATAGCAATTTTCATTTAAAAGCATGAAAATACACATTCCAAAGCAACACACAAACCAATTTGTCAACTTCACATTCTACACCTACATGTTGTAGAACACTATTTTTTTTCCCCACTATGCTTTTTCTTCACATTTAGATAGAGCATCTGGCTATATTTTGTAGTATTATAAAACATGAGATCTATTCATCAATGCCTTGCACCATCTGTAGTCATTGTATTAGCAAAAAGTGAATGCAGATCACAGCTCTTGCATTACAGGGCTCAACACCAAAGCTCATAAATCAGATTTTGTATAATTGCAGTCAGTACTAAAAACTACTCTATTTATGTAGATTTATAAAAGAAGGCACCATAGGTACAGTAAATGTTTGCAGGTCTGTAAGCATAGAAACATTTAAAACTGGTGAGAAAGGTCCTAGTTTGCTGATTGTATCCCCAGATACAGTCCACCATGTGGAATTTTGTATCCTTATCATAAAATGAACCCAAAGCCTCCAAAAAAAAACCCACCCAAACCCCATCCCTGTACAAGGAAATTAAAATGAAAATGCATTTTTGATTTTTCATAAATCTCTACCATTACAAGCAGTTTTCTCCAAACACAAACAGGTTCAAACTGAACACCCTTGGTTTTCGGTAATCTTACTAAAGCAAGCGCAAGAGCACACAAGTGAGGATGCAATCTGAATTACATTCCTCATGCAGGTTCAGTGGAGGCAGATAGATCTGTAGTTCCTCAGATAAACTTTGAAATATTTCGTTTATTGCTGAAGATGTATCTCTTGTGGGAAGAGAGAAGAGGGGAATAATTTATCTGAGTGATAGGCGAGAGACAGGAACAGTTACTTCACTGATTAGTAGTCACTCCCTGTCTAGGGTAGAAAAATAATCCACTGCCATGGATTGCCAGCCTCAGGCTAGTCAAGGTCCACACAGCACCTTCTGATTTAAATAGATTTCTCTAGCATAATGTGACAGCATCATAAAATACAGGGGAGATGACCAAGTTTCCAATATGCTGGAGTAGTACCCTTATGGGCTAGAATTTTGAAGCCCGTCTTTTGTAGACACAAATAACTTCACAGGGCACACAGCAACAGAGAGGGTGATGAAAGCATCGAGCCACTACTTCACCATATGCTATGGGCCTGTGTAGAGAAAATATCCTCCATTTCCAAGCCTATAAAATTAACACAGTAACATTTTCTTTCTCAGAGCTCTGCTACAAGATCAGTTCAGTAAAAGACCTGGGTAGTAATATTACTTCCTGCAACACAGGGATTCTAGTTAGGCAATCAAAATACACACACTTGTACACACGTGACACTGATCAGTCAGCCACCTAAGTGTAAACATTTGCTGTCCTTTTAAATACCCTGAAGGACATATGATCTTCAAGATCCAAGGTCCTGCACCAGATGCCTATATTTGATTGTCTCCATCCTGCCTTTTGTAGCCAAAATAACATTTCATCAATTTTAGCAAGAAGTCCCTCTTAATAATTTTATTTTTCTAATAGGTCAAGTCGTCCTTAACTGGGAGATATTTCTCCAAGTGAAACTGCAATGCATTAAGACAAAGGCAAACCATTACCTTTTCAGTTCATGCTTGTAACTTTCATTGGCTTCAATTTCTCTGCAGGTAGTATACTCAGAACAGACTCCCTCAGCAAAGAAATGTGTCAGAAATAGGCATCAGCTAGTGTGAGACAGATTCCCTTCAATGACAATTGTGTATTGTTTTGTTTATATGCTTCCCCACCTTCATAATGAACTGTAGGTTCAGGAAACAACCTCTGCAAGAGATGCTACTGCTAGAGCCACTGTCCTTGCAGGTATGAGCATTGTATTGTCAACACTGAGTTCTTCAAGTGGAATTTAACATGTTTCTAATCTATGAAAACAAATAGTCCTGTCTGTCCTAAAGCATGTGCACTGATGAAGAAACTTGGAGAGACAGACAAATATCCAGTCTGAAGTGGTACAAGAGACTGAATGAGTGTACATATCTAGAGTTGATAACAGATTTCATAGTACAATCATCTAGAAATTTAGTCAAGGAGATGACATTTAGAGTTGCATTTTGTTCATAACGAAGCAGTTACTCACAGGTAGTGACACACTCCATTTTAATGTAACACTGACTTGATAGCTTATGTAAGCACCACAAGAAAGAAAACAGGGAAAAACCCTACTTCGTGCACCTTATTATTTTCTTCTTAAGATGGTGAAGAGGAGGGGGAGTTTTTAATTTAGTTTTGCTTTTCTGTATGAAAGGGCATTTAAATAATCAGGGGAGAAAAAACACACACACACAAAGCCAAAACCCACAACTCTCTTTCTTGAGCTTTGATTTTTCAGGAATATTCACCACCAAGGGCATTTTTTTTTTACATAGAGCCAGAAGTTGTAGGAAACACAGACTTGTTTTTGTGAGTCAGAGCAGTGAGACAGTGGTAAAACTCCATCTGGCAAGCAAGCAAAAGTTCATTTTTGTGTTTCTGTTATCATTAAATGCTATTCAAGATTCTCATTACACTTGTCATCCTAGTGCAAGGTTAATTAGAGTTAATAAATGCTGTACCAATCCAAAAGGAAGAAAGGGCAAAAAGAGAGAAAGATGCTAATTATTATCCATCCCAGATAAAGAAATTTGACACAGGGCACATTGTGCAGATGGACCAATCTTGAGCTGAAAATGGAAAAAATGTGTTGGAAAAATTATACTTCCTTTAGATTTTGATTTTAGAAGGTATATGTATGGCTCAATGGCCAATTTTAAAGATAACAATCCTACACAATTGTTCCAGTAGAGGACAGAGAACACTATTGACATGTCTGGCAACTTCTAGCTTGTAAATCATTTTTATGCTCCTTGACTTGCTTGTCTGTGGGACAGAAGCAATTATTTTTATCAACAATGTAAAACCTCCTGAAATCTCTGAAACTTCCATGAGAACTGGATACTCTCTCTATTCTTGTCCACTAAAGCACCACAAGAAAAAACAAACAGTAAAGAAAGCTAAGAGTGAGCAGCACTACCTTCTGTTAGCATGAACAAGAATTGCTGTTCAGGGAACTAGTTTTTGTTCATAGCCTGAGGTATTTTTTTGGCATTTGGTCACTTAGGTTTTCTTGGTTTGTTGGGGGGGGAAGTTTTGGTTGGTTTTGTAGGTTAAGATATTTTTTTCTTTGTCTTTTTTTGTTTTTTTTTGTCTGTTTTTACAGTGTTTGATAGTCTATGAATAAGGATATTAGGATTAATTGGCACTTCACATTTTCAAAATAGCCTAGCCATTTTACCACAAGGTTGTCTAAGAACACCTGACTATCCAAGCAAATACTCAGGAAATGTTTTACTTGCAGGAAGAAAACACATGCATAGTGATAAGAAATATGGAACTGATACAACATTAACGTTTCAGAAGATAAACCTGCTGATTCTGAACATCCTTATATAATTTTCCCTGTTCCTTTATTCTGACATTTTGTGCACGACTCTTGAAAAGCAAACTGAGAAATGAAGAAGTTCCTTTTGGTTTAAATACTCCCTACTTCAGCTCTATTCCAGAAAAACGAGAGCTAAGAGTCATTATGTTATTTCTTAAACATCACTGGAGTCTGTGCTAGAGCAGTAGAAAATACAGTCTTCCATGATCTCCTGGTATTTTTGTTTCAAAACAAGATTTTATTTGAAAGTTCCATACAAATGGCCCTGAAGGCCAATGGCATCCTGGTATGTATCGAGAATACTGGCCAGGAGGAGCAGGGAAGTCATTGTGCCCCTGTACTCAGCACTGGTTACGCCACACCTTGAGTATTGTGTCCAGTTCTGGGCCCCTTAGTTTAAGAAGGACATTGAGACACTTGAATGCGTCCAGAGAAGGGCAATGAGGCTGGGGAGAGGCCTCAAGCACAAGCCCTATGAGGAGAGGCTGAGGGAGCTGGGATTGTTTAGCCTGGAGAAAAGGAGGCTCAGAGGAGACCTTACTGCCATCTACAACTACTTGAGGTTGTAGCCAGGAGGGGGTTGGTCTCTTCTCCCAGGCAACCAGCACCAGAACAAAAGGACACAGTCTCAAGCTGTGCCAGGGGAGGTTTAGGCTAGATGTTAGGAAGAAATTCTTCATAGAAAGAGTGATTGGAATGAGCTGCCCAGGGAGGTGGTGGAGTCACCATCACTGGAGGTGTTTAAGAGGAGACTGGATGGGGTGCTTGGTGCCATGGTTTAGTTGATTAGATAATGTTGGATGATGGGTTGGACATGATGATCTCGAAGATCTCTTCCAGCCTGGTCTATTCTATTCTATTTATCCCAAACAAAGCCTCTTTTGCGAGTTGCATGGATTTGTACTTTTTTTCTGTGGCAGCATCTCTCCAAGATGAGTGTATCTTCCAGAGGCAGTAATAAAGTACACAACAATCCAAGCTCTACTCAATTGTAGAGCTTAATAAAAACCTCAAAACACTGCAAATTGCAAAGAGCATCTTGGTGATTTCCCTCCTCCTTAAATATGTTGAGAGTAAGAGATTTATGGGTTCCTCTGGTCATTAAAAAAATTCATACATATAAGAAACTTGAGAGCTATATTTTTATTTATGAACTTATTCATAACTGGATATTTGTGATTGTCTTGCTCAAGACTGTACTCAGGAGAATGGAAGCTCCTGATAAAAATGTTGATTCTGGGGATGCTGAACAGTATGTGGGAACTGGCATGATTTCACAGGTTTTTCAATAATTTGAGTAATTCAACTGTATCATTGAACCAGATCCAACCTATTGTTTATGTGAGTATTTTGATTTGTCTCTAGTGTATTTTTTTAATCAAGCAATTGTTGTGTTTAAAAATTGCAAAACATTCAGAGGGTTTTGTAATAAATAATATCCTTCAATATCCTTATTTAAATAGCAATCTACAACCCTTTTATTTAACCCTTAAATCTATTACCTATGCTATTCTTGTTAAAGTTCTCAAATATGGAAATGGGTCATAGCTCTAAGTCTGAAATGGCTATTTACTCAGTGTTTTCCATTGAGGGAGAGCTAATGGACAGACAATTTGTATGTTTAACTCAGTTGATTTAGGTCCTCTGTTAAAATGAGGAATTGACGTTCCAAGTGAGGAAATATGTATGAAAGAACTATTGAACGTATGGACAGCTGTGTTACTGATCTTCTGAAGTTATCCAGTGTTGTTACCCTATGTAGTTACCCTATGAAAGCAGTTGTGCTGCAGTACAGAAGCTTAACACAACCCACCAGTCCGTATTATGTCTGTTTTACAGCAGACTAGGTGCAGGAGCTGGGAGGTTTCATTTCAGCAACTCTTGGCTGAATATGCAGCAGCTTTATAAGTGTTTCAGACACTGTATTCTCTAATATGTCTGACTTCAGGCAGTTGACAAAGTTTGCCTGTCGTTGTAGGAGAGATGTCAAAACAATCCAGTAAGAAAAGACTGAAATCCTAGAATGAGCTGAATGTTTAAATGTATTATTAAAGGACAGTTGTTGTTGAAGTTCCATGACAGAAACCCAAATAAAATGAGTTCAATAGGGATTATTTAAACCAATATCATCTTTGTTGTGTCTTTGACTGCTGCCGCTTCTAGCAGTCCAGCAAAACTAAACCACTGCTACCAAGCCCTATACTATTATGTAGAATAACACAAAGGTTATTGACAAATATTTTATCCCTCTCTGCTCCTTGAAATAAGATTAGCATGCTGGGAAAAGTGGTTAGTGCTCCCTCCTCTTTGAAATTAGCCTCTCTTCTCAGCTTCCACAGAAGATGAGGACTTCAAAAAAGATGAGGACTTCAAAATTTGGACAAGACCTTGGTCTGATCTGCAGCCATCAGGACCTCTAGCAATTAGATTGCCTCTTTTCTACCCAGCTGGAAAGAAAGTTTAAAACATGCTTAGCTCCTGCTTACGTCAATTCCTTATACTGAGGCAGCAGACAGAGAGGCTGGTGTGACAGGAACTCGAGCCATTGGACTCGAGTCACTGATTAGCTCATTTCACATCAGCCATGTGGCTTTTAGACAGAAGTCTGGAGCCAAATATCTCCCAATTACCTGAAGTAAATTGCTTCATAGCTTGTTACCAAAATTCTGAGCAAGGTTTTGGCTGCCGCTTGATATTTAATTAAACGCTATGCGTCTGATAACTTCTCTGCATGATGTGGCAAATGCTTAGGTAAAAGTTGATTTCAGAATATAGAGAGAGGAAAAAAAAAAGCCACCCCTCAAAACACGAAAGAGTGTTGGTTTAGTGCAAAGGAAAAGAGATTTGTGCTATATAAAAGCTTGACTACCATCTGAAACAAGCTTGCATTGTTTGCAGTTAGAGAATAAAGGAACAGAAATAGCGACGTTATTAATCCAGTCGTGATTCAGGCATGTTTTAACTGTGCAAGTATCCCTCCAACCTGACATCTTACATCTTGTGTCTCACTCAGCACACTTCAGGAAATAACATCTTATTCATGATCTTAGTATCCAATAGCTACCTACCTGCTGCACAAAACAGAAAGACAATTTCCATCCAGAGTTGATGGTCCTGTTGTAAGACAGATGATAGTAATTAGAGGAAAGGAAAAAAGGGTAAGCTGCTGTTGGTCAGTAGAAGGAGCAGTGAAGTTGATGGCAGGCATCCCAGAGAAGGAGGTGGGTTAAGAAATATTTTCAGGGATGCTTATGGGGAATTTCTGTGCCATGCAAGTGTAACACAGAAGTCAGCATTAATATTTATGTGAGGAAATTTTAAAAGTGGATGTGAGAGGCTGGCATCGTGGGGATGAGGCAAGTTAATGAGATCTCATCTGTGAGCGTGAGATAATCGTGTGTGTGGGAAGGGTATGGCAAGGAAAGCACTGACTGGAAATAGCCTTGACTCAGAAGACTTGAGTTCCAAAAGTTTGATGTTATAGAAGGGGGAAGTGTGTGGTGCCTCCAAGGAGAGGATTTATGCTAAAGTGTGTTCTTGTGCTATGACTAATAGGCAGAAATAATTACCAAGTTATATTTTATGCAAAGGTAGAGTGCTATGTGACTTGCAATCTGAGGCATCTTACTCTTGTCTGTAGGAGGTATAGCAGCTGATTAAGGCTGGAGACTGTTACAGGCTCTTATGATTTTTGAAACCTTCCTGTAGATCTGGATTTTCAGTTACTTAAAAAAATAAAAGGGAGGGGGAAGTGATGCTCTATAGAATTCCAGGTCTTTGTGTGTGATTTAGAGTGCTGTGAAAATCACAAATTAAAACATAAATTGTATCACACAATGACAGTCTTTCTTCTTTCCTTCTGTTGTTTATCTGAAAACACAAGCTCACAAACACTAATAAATAAAATAAATTCTACTTCAAGTTACTTATGCCAGTTGAAATATGTTCCCTAAAGAGGGTCAGAGAGGCACAAACTGTCAGAACTGCATGTCTTGCTGACAATCTCAAGCCATTACTTAAAGTGTAAATGTATATTTGTCATTCACTGACTGTTATGAGGCAAGGCAGATATCAACAAATACATTTTGTCTAAAAAAAAAAAGGAAAAAAAGAGGGGGGAAAAAAACTAACAGAAAAGATGTTTGGTGACAGAGGATTATTATTGATGTGTCATAACTCTACAGTGTGTGGAGCTGTCCTACAGCTCAGTAATACCACATAGACCGTCCACCTGTGTTAACGGTGTTATTTGGAGAGAGGATAACGAATTTGTCAGTGGCTCTTGCTGGTTTAATTTGAGGTTTAGCAATGTATTTAGTTATTTTTACAAATGTCCTTCCATTCATCCGGGGTAGTTAGTGCCTCAGGTATTTAAAAGTCTTTACTCTTGAATTTTCACAGAATCACCAAGGTTGGAAGAGACCTCAAAGATCATCAAGTCTAACCTGTCACCACAGACCTCATGACTAAACCATGGCACCAAGTGCCATGTCCAATCCCCTCTTGAACGCCCCCAGGGATGGTGACTCCCCCACCTCCCTGGGCAGCACATTCCAATGGCTAACAACTCTCTCTGGGAAGAACTTTCTCCTCACCTTGAGCCTAAACTTCCCCTGGCACAGCTTGAGACTGTGTCCTCTCGTTCTGGTGCTGGTTGCCTGGGAGAAGAGACCAGCTCCCACCCGTCCACAATCACCCATCGGGTAGTTGTAGACAGCAATAAGGTCTCCCCTGAGCCTCCTCTTTTCCAGGCTAAGCAACTACAGCTCCCTCAGCCTCTCCTCATAGGGCTTGTGCTCCAAACCCCTCACACCAGCTTTGTTGCCCTTCTCTGGACACCTTCCAGCAAGTCAAAATCTTTCCTAAAATGAGGACCCCAGAACTGGACACAGTATTCAAGGTGTGACCTAAACAGTGATGTGTACAGGGGGAGAATGACCTCCCTGCTCCTGCTGGCCACATTGTTCCTGATACAGGCCAGGATGCCATTGGCCGTCTTGGCCACTTGGCACACTGCTGGCTCGTGTTGAGCCTACTATCACAAAACAGCAATAATCCTACCTCACAAATTGTCAGGTTCATGAAACAATTGTGTGACCTGAGTATAAAACTGAATTTAGTTAAAAATTGACACAAACAGCTGCACAAAAGACAAAGAATAAGGATCTAAGTACTGCTGAGCTTCCAAAATCACACCTCTGACCTAATTAATTCAGGATAAATGTGGCTCAAAGACCTTTTGTGTCATGTTCCAAAGGAACCTCAAATGGCTTTCTTCTAATCATTATTTGAAAGTATATTTTCAGCACCAGAATAAATTAAACATTTGTTTTTTAATGGGTTTTTTGCTTGTTATTTGTGCTTTTGGTTTCCACCTGAATGGTACTTAATGTGTTACCTAGTTAATTTCGCAGGTATTTGTACATGATCAATTACATGAGATGTATGAAGGGAATACTGAAATGATATGCATATTCAGATATGGATGGCACAAAGCTCAGGCTACACAAAGAAATAATTTCAAGAAACAACAAGTCTACAGCACACAGAGGCATCTATGTTTAAGGCAAGAAATTAAGAATTCCTTAGCTATTTAAGGCCATAGGTAGACTACAGAAGGATCAACTCTAATTACTTAAACTGAAATTAAGACAAGACTCCAAAGGTAGCACATCTACATGCCTGGAATTCTATAAACTGCGGATATTTTATGATAGCTAATTGAACCTCCCACTTTTCTACATGGGACTTGTTTTCATTTCGAAAGACAATAAGGTAGACTTGACAAATACCACAGAAATAGGTGGTGGCTGGAATTTTTTCCATGAACAACTCAACATTGATCGACTAGCAAAATTCAAATCAACTAGAATATTTCCTCACAAGGGACATCCTTACAAAATCTGCTTTAGCAGTCAAGTAGAAATCAATCATCTTGTCTTCTATCAAGATAAGTATCCCAGAAAATGTTATTTGGAAAATGAAAATTTTAAACCCATCTAATACTCTATGGATTTCAGCAAGCTTTTCCCCATACAACATATACATAAGGCATTCTACTTGCATTCTGAGGGGTTCAAGAGGGGACTGGACGTGGCATGTGGTGCCGTGGTTTAGTAGTCATGAGATCTTGGGTGACAGGTTGGACTTGATGATCTGTGAGGTCTTTTCCAACCTTATTGATTCTATGAACAGTATTTACATAATTGAAAAGTGTTTTAAACTCCCTACACTACAGCAAGACTTAGGATTAGTTGAAAGTTTCTAAATACTTTAGAAATATGCAGCACTTAATGTTCCGCCACTGCTAATTAGGAAATACACTAAGTTGATAACTGAACAAAGTGGTTAACATCAGAAGAAACTAAATAGAATGTGAGAGGCAAAGAAAATTAACAGTTTCAATGGAATTTCAAATCAGGACAACATAAGAGGGAGAAAAAACCTGTGTTCTTTAGTAAACAAAAGAAGGGTTGAATGTAGGAGTGAAGTAAGCTAGAAAACTGTTATGAACTATAATAAACTTCCCAAATTACTGATTTTAACTGAAATAAACAAGTCCTTCCACAGTTCTCTCTTCTTTCAAATACTTCTGCATTAAGCAATTCAAATAGCTTCCCCCCCAACCCATGCAGAACATGTTCCAAGTTTGCTCAAGCACTGAGCACAGACATAAGCATTAGTACAACCTTGTTTTTCCTACTGTAGTCTGACATATGCCAAAGACATTTAATACAGAAATACATCCTCTTTGTTTCACCATCACTGGAGGCATTTAGGAAGAGACTTGATGGGGTGCTTGGTGCCATGGTTGATTAGATTGTGTTGGATGATAGGTTGGACATGATCTCAAAGGTCTCTTCCATACTATTCTATCTTCCCAAGCATCTTGTCTTTTATGTATGACTGAAATCTTCCAAGAATTATACATAATTCACACTTCAAGATGGAAGCTTTCAATGAGTCCAACTCCTATCACATCTTCTCAACTCAGGCACCAAGCACAGAAGGCAACTGGACACGAGCATATCCCGGTCCTACCTGTGCATTCTCTGGGCAGTGCCTAGTTGCAAGGCAGTCATATAGTATCTTGAAGTATTTGAGAGTGAGCTCTTTCCCACTACTGCATGACTGTCTTTCCATTGAATTGAGTTTCAATGAGAACAGAATTAGTCTTTCTTAACTAAAGCAGCTGTAAATGCAAGACCAAAATCAGGACATGAAGAAATTTTTCATAGGAGAGGCACTACTAACCAGATTTGCAGTGTTAAGTAAATTGTGGTTCCTTTAAAGAGACACTTTCATATGTTGTAACAGTAATAATACAAAGCTCTTAAAAATTATACTGCTTTTCAATATTGTAAATATATACCATCTGTGACCACATTCTTGCCTTTTTCCATCTCTAAAAAAAGTCTTTAACACAAACCCACCTAACCTCTTACAGAACTGTTGTTTCTAAGCCTCTGCTTTTGAAATGTACTTCAGTGTTTTCTGACCTTGATGCCCCAGAAAGCAATATGGAAGAATAGGTATTTTTTTAAATTGCTAATATTACATGAAACAAGCTCTTCCCGTTTCTGTTGTTGAATCTTTCACATCACTACTCATTTAAGACAAACTGGGTAAAGAGATTCAACCCATACAATCATAACACATCAGCCAGCTTGGAACCACTGCCCCTGAATGTGTTTCATCAGGCTTCCTTTTGGTGCCAATCTCCATTATGCAAAGCATCTCTTTAAACATTCAGCATTTGTTGCCCTGGTTTCTACAGTACCACAACACTCACCCATAACTTGGGATAACACAAAGAAGAAAAAAAGGCTTAAGAAATGCAAAAAAAGGGCAATATCTGAAGTATTTATAAAATATTGTCCCCTTGATTACTGACTACATCACAGACAGTCCACACTTTAAATACTCCATTAAAGATTGTCACAGGATCTTTTCTATGCCTATGGCTCTCAGAAAGAATCACAGGATGAAGCAGCAAACAGTCCGTCTGGACAGCTGGGTAGGCTTTCCATCAGGAGATCACTATCTTGTGAGCCAGTGGCAGCAGTCCATACTGCATCTAACTTCCAGCCTAGATGTCCCCTCAGTATGCAGCACTGGGAAAGATGCTTTCTTCCCATGTTATAGCCTCAACATGCCAAAAATGAAACCAGCAGTTGTTACTCTGCAAGCATCACACAAATACAATAGGTCATGTATTTAAAGGAACAAAAGAAGATGTTTTTTTTCCCCACACAAAGTTACAACATGGAACTTCTCTCTCTAACGCTATGGATCCATAGCTTTGTAAATGCTGCACATTTACAAGAACTGAAAGACTGGGTGAAAAAAACACATGGAAGAAATTAATTTAGGACAGCACTACTTCTCCTTCAAGTCCCTAACCCAACCGTTTTGAAGTGCACCTTACCTATAACACTCCTTACTAGTGTATAGTTTCATAGTTTCATTCAGGGTTGGAAGGGACCAAAAGGATCAGCTAGTTCCAACCCCCCTGCCATGGGCAGGGACACCCCACACTAGATCAGGCTGGACAGAGCCTCATCCAGCCTGCTCTTAAACACCCCCAGGGACGGGGCCTCGACCACCTCCCTGAACAACCCATTCCAGGGTTTCACCACTCTCATGGTGAAGAACCTCCTCCTCACATCTAGCCTGAATCTCTCCACCTCTAGCTTCATTCCATTCCCCCTAGTCCTATCACTACCTGAGATCCTGAGAAGTCCTTCCCCAGCCTTCCTGTAGGCCCCCTTCAGATACTGGCCTTTAATCAGGAAGCAAGGTTTGTCTGACTTTACTCAATTCAGCTGCACAGCATTCATTGGCATCAAGAAAATATTAATGCCGTTAATCTGCATACATCAGTAACCCAAAGGCTGGGTGAACAACTGCAAGGCATCCAAACTGCTGAATATATATTCTCCCTAAAAATGGATTTCTTTCAGGCTGGTTAGGATGCACCCTACAGTTTCATATTACATTAGAAACGTATCTTGATGCCAAAACAAGACTTGCTTCTGTCAAAAATCCACTGCTAGAAAACAATTTTAATGCCCTGATGGCAGATATTTTGTTTGAGCACCACATACATATTCTGAATATTTATCTCCTGGCAGTTTTATCTTAATCTATAAATTTATAAACTGGATGCTCTGGTTCTGTGTATGATACATATGCATGCTTCATGATATTTATGTGAAATAGATATTATAATAATACTTGACAACTTATTTTTTTTAATAAAGGGTTTCAGGCAACACTATTACTGAAATGATAAAAGATGTTTGATGTATTGGGAATTGGAAATGCCAAACAAACTGGGTACTCCCTTGCCTAGCACCTCCTAGACTGGGGAATGACAGCAGCTCTTGCACAGACTTCAATGTTTGCTTCACATTCAGCATGGGGCACTTGGAAAGAACAGAGACGGGGAGGGAAGAGCAAATGGTGAAGAAAGTGAACCAAAAAGCATAACTCAACTCACCAAAAAAAAGCAATCTCTTCAACATAGATATATCCCAAGTGCTCATTTTCCCCTAGTATCACTAGCTGCAGATTGTGGAACAGATTTTTCAGTCTTGCATTAATGCAAATAATGGTCCCTGTATCAGGTTTTCTTCCATTTTACTGATAGAATATCACTTACTGAAGTATTTTTAACGCTTCCTTCTGTTCTCCCAATTTCTACTTCAATTTGTCCATTAATTTGCAATCTATAATAATTGGCATGATATATTATAGCAAGGATACAGCTTTTGACCTTAAAATTATAGTCATTATTTCAGATAATGATTTATGGTTACAATTTAGATAGACAGACATAGATAGTTTAATTTTGGAACACTTCCTAATTCGTCCTGTTTAAAAAAAAGATAGAAGATGAGAAAAACCAACCACATATATAAACTGAAAACTACTTTATACAGAAGAGGTGAGAGTTTTAATGGTGATCATTCTGGGTTTAATCAATGTATACAGAAATAGTATAGCTGGCCTAATGAAACTTCTCTACTAGGAGAAAAATGGCATTCTAATGATCATTTACCTTTATTAGACTTATAGATTCTTATGAACTCATCTTCATGTCGAGGTACCTTACTTTATGCCTGCATAGCAAATTTATAGCAAGAGACATACATATTAAGAAGTAAGAAACAGTGAAAGCAGATATGAAGAAAGAAGTCAAATCAGACATCCAACTGCAAGATGTTTTTTCTCTGAAAGATTGCCACAAGGATGACTTTTTTTATATTGTCACCGCCTGAGTTAAATTAACAGTTTTGATTTATTTAAATGTGCAATGCTATTAAGAAAATTGTTTTTTAAGTATCCCAATTCCTCGTGTTGAAGCAATTATAATTTTTATTGTGATGTGAAGAAAGTAACTCTGTAATTAGATCTGACACCAGAAAGCTGAAGATAGTGCAATGTTCTTAATTTATTTGCATTCTGGACAGACAAATATGGGTTGATATCAGGTCCTCCCTTTTCCATTTATGAAACTCCTCAGTGCAACTCTGATGCCATTCATTTTTTAACAGAGACTTATTGAACTAATAAATTCAGTTTTCTGGGAATTATGTAAAATGTGTCAACTGAGGCTCAAGGCTTCATGGACTTATATAGTCTTAGTGGTAACATACCATTCCCTTCAGGAAGAGAAGTTTCTCACCATGCATGTGGAAGATATAAAAGGACACCCTATGATCCATGTCTGCTTGTAATCCACAGAGAAACTATGGGTTTTTTGGAAGGGCAGGGAAAGCAAGTCTATTTCTAACACTGGAGATGAATCACAGATAACTGAGTAAGGAGAGATAAAATAAGGAAATATTTCTTCCTCAAAAATGTCACAAATTCTCCTAATGTTAGCAAGGGCGCAAATACACACTGACAGTAAAGCAAACAAGCAAGAAATACAGCTCTGGAAGAATTCAGACATCTTTTAGCACTTCCATATCAAACTTTCTTGCAAGAAGCATTAACTACATCAAAAATATCCAGTTGTACTCTACTCCATTTATGTATCAGTATTCAGCAAACAAAAAACAGCCCACACCAAGCTTACGGATAAAACAAGTATCCTGCAGTACTCTTTCTGCTAACATTGTGAGTACGATGAAGCATGCTTAAAATCTCCAGAGTTAACTCCTTGTGTTGGATAGAATTTTTAAAAGCTGAGGGAATACTAGAAAAAGTGATTTTGAAAGCATTATGGACATCAAAATGGGGTGTTATTGTTCATGATTTGGGATATGTATTTTTCCTTCTCTTATTTTTCATTTCCTGTTTCTGATGAGATTTGTGATCTACAGTAAGTATGTGTAGAAACAAGGATATTCACATTACAACCCATCAGAAAGTCTACCTAACTGAAAATACAACTAGACAGAGGTTTAAAAGAGAGGGAAATAGTATAGTGAATTATTATATTGATTTCATTGAGATAGAAACAGAAAACTCAGTTCTCAGAAAGAAAAGAAAGAAACTATGACTAAAGGTAGCTTTAAGAGTCCTGCATATGCCAACAATCACTTAAACCAGCTCTGCACTTCACTCCTAAAGAAAAAGCTGCAAAGCACTGTGTGGGCAAGCTCCCATAGTAGTGGGATGTGGTCCATGTTGGTGTGCTCCTTCTGCACTTTTGCAACCTAGCTGCATAGGAGACAACTACAGCAAGGGAAAAAACACTCCTGACCAAGGGTATACCTCTTAGAAGTGGCATAATGAGTAATGAAGGTAATATCAACCATTTTTGAAACAGTGTGTAAAAACACACCTGCTCTCAGCAACACACCCATCAGGTGACTCTTGCTCCCTTTCCTTTGATGGTGACAGAACTTAGAGAGATACTGATAATGGCACTTCAAGCCATGGTTTGGTTGTCATGAGGTGTTAGGTATTAGGTTGGACTCGATGATCTCTGAGGTCTTTTCCAACCTGGTTCATTCTATGATTTTTACTTTCTGTATAACCCAGCACATGCAGTCACCCAGGTACATTCACCCATCATCCAAAAGGTATTGTTCACGTTGCATGACTGAAAGATCACTAGAGATGACAAACATATAAACTGTTCTTCACTGCTTTCAATTGCTCCAGCACAGGAAAGAAAGAAGTTCAAGTTGCTTTCAGACTCAGGAGTGCTGTCAGCAAGGGCCCACCAGCTCAGCACATGCTTCATCCAAGCCAAACAGTTTCCCCTCAAAAGTCTTTCTCTACCCGTGCATAGATAGATATAGATATACCCAGGCAGATCTGCAGCAATTTGATCCAAACTAGTATTCTGCTCTCACTGAACACGAATGCCAACTAATTACCCACCGTCAAATATTTATCTAATGGACCTTATAGATGGAATTGGATCTGGAAAAAAATAATTGCTTTGATGTCTGAGATCCAAAAATAATCTTTTCAGATGGCTGGGACTGAAACTCTTCAAATATAACATTAAACAGAAGACAAAAAAAGGAGAAAGAAATCAAAACTCTGACACAGCATCTGCAGATTAAATAGCTGAAGGCATGCCCAGAATTGTTACTGGGGGAGGAATGCCGGCAAAGAGAAAAAGCACTTTACTAAAGTGACTTGCATCTTAGCAAAATTTACCTGGAGAAGATCTTCAGAGCAGCAGTGAAAGAAGTGACTGTGTTTTCCTCTCTCTCTGTCCTGCAGATCCTAAGCAATCTTCACAAAGCCATCAGTCTTCTATCCCTCAGTTATTCCTGATAGTGAAGGGCTGGGAAGTGAGGACTTGTAGGTCCAGGAAGTCCATGACATCAAGATGAACAGCGTACCTGGGAACATTCCCGTTTGAGGAAAAAGTTCAAGCACTCCTTTTGGTTGTCACTGGACCATCAGATGATATTTTAATCAGAGAGATCTTGTAGGCCAAATTATACAATCAGATCATAGAATCACAGGATGTTCTGACACAGAAAGGCACTTCAAAGACATCTTTATGATGGCCAACCCCCCTGCCATGAGCAGTGACATTCCACTAGACCATGTTGTTCAAATCCCATCCAACCTGGTCTTGAACCCCTCTAGGGAGGGAGCATCCACAGTTTCTCTAGGCAGTCTGTTCAAGTGCTTCATCACCCTCACAGTAAGAATTTCTTCCTAATACCTAATCTACCCTCTTTAATTTCAAAACTGTTACCCTTTTTCCTATCACTGCACTCCCTTGTAAAGAGATTCTCTTCCATCCTTCCTATAGACCCCACCCCCTTTGAATACTGGAAAGTCTCGATAAGGTCCCTCTGGAGCACTCTCTTCTCCAGCCTTAATAACCTCAACTCTCTCAGCCTGTCCTCATAAGGGAGATGGTGTTGCAGCTCCCTGAGTAATTTCATAGCCCTCCTCTGGACTCCCTCCAACACGTCCATGTCTTTTTTACATTAAGGGCCTCAGAGTTCCAGGTGGCTTCTCAGGAGAGAGGCAGAGCAGAATCACACCCCCCCCACACACCTGCTTCTCATGTTTCTTGCGCTGCAGCCCAATACACAGATGACTGTTTGTGCTGCAAGCACACCTTGCTGGCTCATTCTCCACTGACACACTCCAGTCCTTTTTCGCAGGGCTGCTCTCAATACACTCCAAGCCCAACCTGCATTTGTGAGTTGGTATTGGGAACTAGGCTTGATTCCATACATGCACGTCTATGTTCATCTGTAATTAGAACAATCTACCAGAAATCTTCTCCCTTCAGGACAGCTGCAAGATGAGACATTTTTGCACAATGTCCAGAATCTTTTTGTCCTTGAAATAATATATGGGTTTGTAATGAGAAAATTTTTCTCTGCTGATTACAAACACCCTTTCTGATCCAAAGCTTTCCACATAAGCAGCTCTACCATACAACCATAGGAAGCTTGCTTCCCTCCCTCCTGTCTCAGCTGTGAGCTATCTTTAGTAGCTTTGACACTGATACATGGAAGTCTGACCTTATTTGACAAAGATATTAAGTTTGATTCAGTGAAGGCTTAATTACATGAGCACACTGGAACAGTAACATCATACTAGCCTGACTTTTTAAGATTAGAAGACTGCACTAAAGAGAATGAGAAATTCCTCTGTGCATGTGCTTGCTTAGGCAATTTCACATACAGAATCCGCAAATGTTTTAAACATGGCACTAAATGCATTTCATTTGCATCTTCTATTAACAAAAACTGTTCTGTTGCTTACAATATAACCCTACCATATGAACATTCATGCAATTCCCCTATCCTAATTCTAGAATAAGTGTCAGCATAGCTCTCAAAGTCTGTGTTCTTTGAAAGATCTTTAAGGCTTTTATAGTGATAATATGAATTGCTTTATGTAACTCAAAGCATGAAATAAAAAATTAGTTTCATAGTAAGCAAAGATACATAAGAGCTTTCTAATTCATTATGTCTCCTGCAACTTGTGTTCTCAATCTATCCAAACCTGTGATCATCAAAAATCATACTTCCATTGTAAGACTTTTCCATAGTCCAATAAATCTTGGTCCCAGGAAGGTTCTATTTGCTATTTAATCTACTTTTCCTTGTTGTTGTTTAAATCTCATTTCATTACTTAGATCAATTCTAAAAATGCCATGCAATTCTTTCCCCTCCAGAGAGTTAGGAGGTTGTTTCCCTGCACAGCACCTTTCATCTTTCTGATGATGCTGTGAAAGACTGGATACGAGTTGCCACAGTCCCACAGATTTCAGCACAGATCTAAGTGTGTGTCACTGGAATATTTGCCCCAATCTGTATCATCTATTTATAACCATCACTGAAGCCACATGCTGAAAGATTTATTCCTCTAATCCACAACGTAGGAACAATATGAAACCACATCCAGTACCAACTTGCTCCAAGCACTAAATCCTGGCCTATCTACCTTGTTACCTTTCAAGTTTAAAGTCTGTAATTGTTTAATTTATTTTAAAAGGATGTAAGTGAAGAAGACATCTGAATTTTTCTTTGCAGCTCCCCACAGTATAGTACCAATTGCTCTTAATTAACAAACTGTTTTAACCCTTGTGCTGGATCATTAACCTTTAACTGGATCCAAGAATTGTCCTTATTACATGAATAATGTAGTTTTACATTATATGTATGACATGCCCAAGGAATAATTAAGAATAACTGAGACCTAAGGAGAGGAAGGAACAGCAGCATTGGAAAACCATCATAAATGCTTTCACAAATAAGAACAAGAAATAAATTCTAAGAGTGTTAGGGACTGAAGATGAAGTTTTAAACAGCCTTTTCCTTTCTCTTAAATCTATCTTCCCTTTCTTTCCCTACTTTCCTAAAGCCTGAATAGTGAAGTGAGAACAAATTAAGCATTCTCACTTAATTAAGCAAATGCATTCCAAGTTAATTCATTTTGTAGCAGTATGGTTTTTATGGAAACAAAGTAAAATATAGTGTTAATGATCCCCATTTTGTCTGCGTTTAGCTGAAAAGAAAAATGATTAAGTACCTAAATTCACTCACAGTGACCAATGTGGTGCCTGAATAAAGAATTTTATGAAGGCATCACCCTCCCACAACTGACTTCAACAGGGTCTTTTGGGTATCTGGGTCACTTTTGTATTTAGTATTCTATAGTGCAAGTTAATTGCTGCAGTTCCAAATTTGTGCCCCTCCACTGCTTTTTTGGGGTTATGACTTCAGTTGTCCAAAATAAAAGCTAGAAGAAACAACCATGCTGGTGAAAAAGCAGTTGGATCCAGCTACAAAGCTGAAAGGTAAGAAAATCCAACAAAATGCAGCAGAACAAGTTCTCAGGATGTTATGAGAAATGAAGCTTACAGGGTAATGGCAGTGGGGTGGAGTGTTAGCTGACGTTTTTAAAGTAGAATTCATGGTAGTCAACATCTTTGAATCCAAAATAGCTTCAAAATAAGAAGGTACAATAAATTTTTTGCATTTAGACAATTCACTTTACCATCTCTTAAACTAATTAGTCTTATTCTTCCACTAAAAAACTGTGTTGTAAGACTTTATATTCTAAAGATGAAAATCTCAAGCACCAGAGCATGTTAATACTCCAAAGGCACTCTTAGCAGGTTTCATGAGGCTACTAAAGAATGGCTTGGGCAAATGAAAGCAGGTGGCAGTGAGGGAGGTTGGGAAACTAGAAGAAAATGCTAGGAAAATAATGAGTGGGGTTGTGTTTGGTGGTGGTGTTTGGTTGTTTTTTTAATTGACCAGATTTAAACAAATCCCCACTGCCACACATTCAATAATGGGTGCCACTTTCACCTACAGCAATGCCTACTTGTGTTAAGAATTCCTGGCAACGTGACAGATTAGGAAGAGGGGCAGGAGGAAGAAGAAAAGTTGTTGCTTTTAATTTACCTTTTTTTTCTTCTCAATTACACAAGATGACCTGAAGGCATTTTCTTTACAACTTTCAGGTTTTGTCTCTATCTTTACAGCAGCTTTCTGCCTCCCACCCCCCACAAGAGATCATCTCTTTGTTCAGTCTGAGGGACTGCTATTAGCCGGCAGGGTGAGTTTTCTTTTCACTGCTTCTAACCAAAATATGTTCTTGTCAAAGTTACTAAACCTCAGGCAAAGATATGTCCATGGGACAGTTGCTTGAGGCATTACTTTCATTCAGTCTAAATCCCACCTCTTAAGCACGGCAGCCATAAGAAAAACTAAGCACTCACATGCTGCTCCAGAATATTGCCAGGTCCCCTACCTCAGATAATCCACATTACTAGTGGGTTTCCCTTTGTAACAAGGCCTTCAATAGAAATGTTTGTCAGGCACTTCAAAAGAAAAATCAATCTACTAGTCAGTATCTTTCTGTTTAGGAATATATGGGATTGCTCTCCTCCAACCCATTTTCTGGTTACCATTTTGCAGACTTCTAACCAGCGAACCCTGATGTGTGTGTGAAAATGATTCAAACACAGATTTGTTTTCTAGCATCTTCCTAAGTTATGTGCTAACATGCTTTGTACCAGATGGCACTCTTTCAGGTATTTCACCTTTGGTATTATAGATTTTAATAACTGAATGTAAGATCATAAGACTGTGCTTCACTATGGTCCAGTCTTGGACAACTGTAATACAGTTGGATAGTGTATAACCAACTCCAGCTGCAGATGGAAAAGCATCAGATTTTTGCTGTTGTCAAGGCTATTTGTATGTCAGATAGCACCAAAGAGTCCAAATGAATAGAAAGGCTAAAGAATAATTTAATCTGAGAGCAGACACTTTCTACAAGGCAAGTCACCTATAACAATGTCTCAAGACAGCATTTTGAGTGGGGACTTGATGTTTGATGATGAGAACTCTCATATGCCAAAGGCCAGGTTCTGCAGACCTAGTGTGGATGTACTTATCAATTTATAAGACACCACTTACTGCAACAATAAAAGCTTTCACAACACCTTAGCACAAATTTAAAGAGGTGGTCCTGCAAATTCAGTGCTATCTGAAAGTTATCCTCCTAATAATCCTTGGAAAAGTAAAGTTAGGCAAACGAAGACAACTTTTGAAGTTTCAGATACTGTTATTATTGGTTTGGGGTGAAAAAAAACCTCATATTACTTATATTATTACTGTTGGTTGGAGTTTTGGTGAGTTCTTATCAAAAGAGTTAAAAGACTGCCAAAAGCATCTTGTCCCCTTCTCACCCTCTGCCTTTCCACCAGATAAAACACAAGTTCAAAAGTACAAGTGTTGGCTGTTCAACAATGGTGTTTCTACACTTACTGCTTTTGGAAGCAGGCAGGTTTACTGAGAGGAGAACATTTCTTTCCCTTTTGACTATAGCTGAAAGAAGCAAATCACAGTGCATCTTGTGCTAGTGGTTCATGAGAAAGACAGAGATAGAAGGACCCTAGGGTCTTGTCTAGCACTTTAGACACCACCCAACGCCTTCTGCGCCTTGCACTACCACCACGTCCATATAAAACTGCTTTTTCCTAGAGCTTCCACTGCAATTTGTTCCTGATAACAAAGGCAGTAGATGCATGGCTGCTTGATCCAACTGCAGTAATTACTGTGGGAATGAGAAAAGAGGCAGTAAGGATTCCCAAACACTGGAAATATGATTCAGCCAGCTGATGCTGCATTTGAGTAAGCCATCATTATAGTTTTGTTCTGAAACAATTTACCTCACTGCCATTACTACCTGTATTTGATTTTTCAAGTGTTGCACAGTTTTTACGGGACACATTACTTGCTGTGTTTGCTTTATGCAAGGTTGGATATTGCCTTTAAAACTACTTATTTGCCTGGTAAAGCCTTTCAAACAAAACTTTCCCTTTTCTTTTTCCTTCCCCCATCCAATCAAATCCATTTCTCCCAAAAGAAGCTGTGGTATTTCAAATGCTCTTTATTATTTCAGTGATGATGGAATTGAGAACAAATAATGGGCAAGAGAGAAGCAGCAAAGTGAGACTAACAGACCATAACAGTTGGCCGGGATCATCCTTAAGATAGCCACGTTACCAAACATGCAAACACCTGGAAAACTTCACAGTAGCAAAAACAAAGCAAATGCATAGAACACATTGAAAACCTGTTTACAGGTGTTGTACATAAGCAGATACCAGAGAGAAACTAGAGTGGCAGCAAAAGAAGAAGTGTCTCAGCAGCAAGTTTGTACTCTTGAGAGCTGTTTTGGTGAAGGGGGAAACAGAGGATGCAATTTTTAAATCTTTGCTATTTCACAATGTGCTATTTTCTGCTGAGCCACAGTGCAGAAAATCTGAATGCTGCCTTTCCACAAGAACAACAAATCTATGAGGAGAATGAAGTAAAATTCACCAAAAAACAGGAGTAAGTTTTTGGTCTTGTAGTTCAGTCTGCAGTAATTAAGCATCTCCAGCACCCACAGTCAAGGTGGCAAACTAAAATACACCCTGGCTAAGTACCTGACTAGTACCAAACATTAAAGCATACCTGTTCAGGAAATAAAAATACACAGACACACCATACCTAGACCTACTGGCTACAGACAAAAGCTGAAATTAAACTCAACCTCTTGGTTTCTGGCCTGAGGGTGTGTAATGGACACAAGCCCCAGTACAAAATTACCCAAAGCAGCAGAATGAAACCTGCGATGAACAGTTAACATACTCCAGCACGCGACAAAGCCAAGCTTTTCCTTTGGCAGAAATGCAGTTCTGGGAAGACTAGGGGCCAAATCCATGGAATAAACTCCCTCAGCAGATGAGAAGACCATTCCCCATCCAAAAAGAGAAAAAAATTCCTCTGTCTCTCTCTTTTCTCTAACCAATAAGCAAGACGACACAGAGCAGTTCTGAAGTCTAAACGCTTTGTTGCAAACACTTTCTGGGAAAAGAAGAAGAGAGCAAACAGTGACAGATGTTAGAGACACTTTGAAAGTCCTCGGATACTGTAGTGATGAACGACTGTAGCAACCTCTTTAGGACAGAACAGACGGTTTATTGTCTGAAGCAGGAGATACCATTCCGCTGCGATAAAAGCTCGCGTACCGCAGCATCACACCAGCGGATTTACAAGAGGGGCAGCGTTTTGAAAATCATTTTAAAACAGCCCTGAAAGGAAGATTATTCATCCTACCACCGAGGGCTTCATTTTGCATAGTTTATAAAATGCGTAATTGTGCTAACATACCTAATTACCAATCTACTCTTTTTTTGGCAAGCTAACCTACGAGTGGGTGCCAAACAGCAGGGAATACAAAATGGAGCAGGGAGGAAAAAAAGACCCAGTTGAAATGTGATGGTGTTCTGCCTCCCATGAAAAGTGTTCCTCCACAAAAATATATAATATACATATGTGCATGCTTTTGCAGCTAAGACACTGGGAAGTATTCATAAATCAACTTTAAATATTGTGCCTTTTTTTTTTTTTTCCTGGAGTAGTTAGTGGAAAAAAATAGAACAGCAAGATTTGTTTTGCAATTTTGATTCACACTGAGACAGATTTAGGATACATGGACCCCAAAAACAGTTACAGATGAGGAGCATGGAATCTTTGAGATCTGTTGCTTCATTATTTCTATGTTATATAGGTGTGCTCATGTCTGTTGTTTGGCTTTTTTTGCCTTGCAGATAAAGATGTTAGTAGCAGGGGTAAAGTCTCTGCCTTTTTCTGAAGTACAGCCAAGCCATCTGGATAGTCATGTGTTAAGGCAGAGCATTATTCTAAAAGGGGTTGCCTATGCCTCTTAAAACATCTTACCAGAAATACCAAGACAGGTTTCTAGTCCTGATATTTATTTTTTTTTAGTTTTTTTTCATTCACACTCTACCTCACTAACCTGCCAGACTCCTCTCTGTATCTTTCCATTCTTCTCCCTTTTGGCTTTTTCCATTACCCCTGTTAAATCCACAGTGGTAAACACAACAAAGCACTCCCTTCACCCCAAATCCAACTGTCTCAACTTGCATTCAGAAGCCTAAAGACAACTTCTCCCCTTCCCTCAGAGGAGACACCCTCTAACACTTTACTCACTGGAACAGCACTTGAGCCCAAAACAACCCTAGGTGCTATTTGGGAGCATAGTGCCCTACAATCAACCAGAGCCACACCAAGGGTTACATTAACCTTTAGTGTGGTGGGTCAGGGGCTGGCTTAAGTCTCTGTGTTACCCATTTTAGTAAGATGGATTTTGATCCCAAGGCCTGTGATCCCCAATTCAAACGCAACTCATAGTCACATGCTGATTTTGCAGATATTTAGTAGCAAAGTAACTGGCAAACACAACGGTTGCTGTACGCACATGTATACGTAAGTTGTATGTGCTTTTATGTATCAGAAGCAGAAAATATTTGGAGAAGAAAAAGGTATGACTGTCACCTGTTCTATATGCCAGAATCCTGGGCTATATAAAATCTCTGGTAGCACAAAAATTGAGATGGAGAGAAGCGAGTGAGAGCATAAGTGTGCTTCCAGTCCCCACCTCCCCTGCTGGAAATAACGGCACTCAGCAAAACCTTTTCAAATCTAGTTCGTTGAGCAAAGGCACATGTTAGACATGGACTATCAGACAGCAGACAAATGTGTTCCCCACATGCTGCATTTGTGCAGCCTATGTGCACATGCGTGTGTGAGCAGAAAGGGCAAGAGAGCAGCTATTCTCTCTGCCTCTGCAAGCACGTTTCTGGTCCTTCAGCGCAACCTCCATGACAGTGTGGCTAGAAAACCCTGCCCTGAGCCAAAAGTTCTAATGCTCCAAATATTCTACCTCTGTGCCAAGGATGCCTCAGCCAGGGAAACAGCTCCCACCTATTTCAGTGCTGTTTGCACAAAAGCACCAGCCCATCCATTTTCAAAGTGCATAAAATATTATTTCCAAACCGCCCTTGCTTTTAGTCTATAGCCACTGACACTGTTTGTTCCTTTTTTCCCTCCTCTCTCTTTCTGCTTATTTCTTTCACCTTCCATAAGTCTAATCATTCTCCCTATCTTCCTGAACCCATCTCTTCTAAAACCTACTGACTAGCAAGCAGGAATACATATGTTTCGTATCTCTAACCTTTCTGGTTTTATGTTTTCAAAGATATTTATTCTACTACTACAGAGGAACCATATTAGCATTTTGATTGCATTCTTTGCAGCATTTTACAAACATAAGCAAGTGCCCATAGAACTTATTTCTACCTGAAATAAAACTTTGCATGCAGAATTGCTGCCATTAGCTAGTTTACAGTGCTGATTTGTTGGAGGATAAAGAAGTTGTTAAATATTGGGTTCAGCACTGGTTTCCCCTGTCTTCTCCCAGCACTTGCAATATGGGGTTTTCATCAATCAGTTACTTACAAATGTATAAAAAGGTCCAGAAAAGGGCAACGAGGCTGGTGAGAGGCCTCGAGCACAAACCCTATGAGGAGAGGCTGAGGGAGCTGGGATTGTTTAGCCTGCAGAAGAGGAAACTCAGGGGAGACCTTATTGCTCTCTACAACTACCTGATGGGTGGTTGTAGCCAGGAGGGGGTTGGTCTCTTCTCCCAGGCAATCAGCACCAGAACAAGAGGACAGTTTCAAGCTGTACCAGGAGAAGTTTAGGCTCTAGGTGAGGAGAAAGTTCTTCACAGAGAGAGTCATTAGCCATTGGAATGGGCTGCCCAGGGAGGTGGTGGAGTCACCATCCCTGGAGATGTTTAAGAGGGGATTGGACATGGCAGCTGGTGCCATGGCTTAGTCATGAGGTCTGTGGTGACAGGTTGGACTTGATGATCTTTGAGGTCTCCTCCAACCTTGGTGATTCTGTACTGTAAAACCATCCAATGTATTTTATAGATAATTGGTAGGCAGTGTTACATTAGCTCCTGTTTGTGAGGCCAACAATGGTGTAAAAATGGCTATGCCTTCCAGTTTCTTTGGGCTCTTTCAGAAATTTCAGGTGGAGGGGTTTACTGATATAGTCCTCCTGGTGCTTCTGTATTCAAGCCAAGCTTCCTCAAGTAGAATTTGTGAAAGGCTTTAAACAAATATATGGTCACCAGTTAGTATGCTTAGAATCTATTGTTTTGAAACAGAATTACAGCTACATTTCTAACAGCTTCGTTTTTGAATAAGCCAACAAATTCCGGAAAACAGAACAACAACTTCCTTCCAATCCAGCTAACAGCAAAATGAACATATTCTGTTATAAAACATTTGACTTCTGTTTTAGTACAAAGAAGTGGATCCAGTCAGAGCACAGAACTGGTCTGTCCAGAAGGATCTCGTATTTTTAATGAGCATATCAAGCACACTATGAGAAAAACAATCATACCAAATGTTCCACTGGCAAGCCATTTGAATACATCTTATCATTCAGTCATTACAGAGCAATTTGGTTTGATTTCCTATGACCAAGCTCTTGCAGCACCTCCTAGAAAGTAATCCTGAGCCCTGAATGAGCAACTCTGATCTCTGTCTCAGGGAAGGGTTGAGTTAAGCGCAGCTTCAATTGCAATTGTAAAAGGAAATCCCCAGAAAAGCTCCTAAGCCAGCAGCAAGGGCCTCCAGGCAGAGAAGAGCATTACATACCCACTCCAGTGGATGAGCACTTTCACCACTGAAGTATTATACAAAAAGAAACCCACTGCTCAACCCTGCTCTTTTTTAGAGAAAGCAAAAGCAGCTACTGCATGTTGGGATTGGGTTTGATCTCACCAGCATGCCATGGGTGCGCTCTGAGAGCCCCTTCCAGACACAGTCATCCTTAAGAGGCTTAGATGGAAACACATCTTTTGGGGGGGGGATTATAACTCAAGCAGACATGATGCCTGAAGAGACTTTAAAAGGAAGAGGACTGCTCCAGGAGTTTAGGTGCCTGCAGACTCAGGCAACAGACGAGCAGTAAGTTTCAGGATTATACTGTCCTGATTTACCTACTTTTTGCTCAAATCTTTTCTTTCTCTTTTCCTGTAGTCATTTTTACAGACTGAACTCCGACTACTTACAACTTATAAAACTAATACGTGCTTCTAAACCAAAGTTGTTTTCATCAACAATAAAACTTAATCTTTGGCTTTACTATTACTGCATTAGAGGAAAGAAAAGAAAGCAACACCAAGAGATGTAGAGATGTTTTCACACTTTTATCAGCACAAAATATAAAGCTTGTCAGAGAACACTTTTTCACCCACCAGTTTCTTATTACATGAAGAGTTATGCTCTTTTTTAGACTTATGTGGTTCAAAACCTATACTTGTTCATAGCACCTAAAAGTAATTGGCATCTTAAAACAACTGTATTGTAGTAGTCCTTAACTGCTTTAAGCCAAATTCAGAGCTGTACCTCACTATGGCAAGTGTGTAAGTCATCTTCAGTGCTGTGAGGAAAGTTTGGCCTACTGTTCAGGAATAAAACTTCCATTAGCAGCAGCCTAGCAATCCTCCAGATACTTAACTTCAAGAGATGCAGTTCTTTGATAACAGAGAACCTGGGCATTACAAGATGTTCAAGCAAGAGTAGAGTCTGAGCTTTATTAAATCAGAATTAAGGGAGAACAAAAAGAGGATGGGGGTAAATATTTTCAGCAGGATTTAAAGAACGAAAACGTGAAAGACAATAATGCCCGCTGCTCATTCCATGGTTTGCACCATGCACTGTATTGCAACAACTTAGCAATCACCCATCCTGTAGCATGCTACTCCAAAGATTACTGAAGGTAACAAGGGATGCTTCCACTAAAACAGAGATGATAACACTGATCCCATGAACAGTAATAGATAGGAAAACTCTGTAGCAGGTGCAGCAGGAGAAGAGCTCACGCCTGCATCCCAGGAGTGCTGAGTGAAGTAACATTTTTTTTCAGTTGTTTGGGGTTTTTTTGTATTATTTTTTACTTCAACCAACCAACTCTTACATTTTTAAAACTTTATTTTTTCCAAATAGTGAGTTTTTCTTTTCTTGCCCTCAGTAGGAAACAGTTGTTCATCATTTTACAGCACCTTCTTAGAGAGGCAAGGGCTCCGTTCAGCGCTGAATCATGCTGAATGCAACACCTTTGACAGTTGTTTGACTTCATATGAATCCTGATAACTCGTTTTCTTTCATGGTGAGCTGAAAGCTATGCTTTGGGACAGAGTTCTTAGCCATTCACACGCTCACAGGTATTAAATTGCACCATTTTGCTTCTTTTGGCTTACAAATATAACAGCAACACAGGCACCTCCATCACAGAGCCATTTGTCACTCTACATAGGCCACTAACTCTTTTTGGTATTAAGTTATGAGTGTGAGAAGAGTCTATAAATAAAGCCTGACAAGAGGAGGTAGGAGGGGGAAGTCCACCCAATTTGTATTGACAGTTCCTCTTCATTTCCTCTTTTTGTCAGCAAATTTTTTGCTAAAATATATTTTTTGCAGCAGGGAATTTTTATTGATGAAGACTATACCTGCAATCAATACACCCTAAACTGCTATTTTCACCTCCCAGATTTGGCTGGTGAAAATTTCTAAGCCCACTACATTTCAGGAGTTAAAAGTTGCTGTCTATGACAGGTAGTGAAAATGGTTTACAGGCTTCAAAATGGATGATCCTGTGACGTTGAGACTGAATGGCCCTTAGGGAAAAAACCACAAACCCCCTCTCCCCCCCAGAAAAAAAGGTAAAAAACCACAAAGAAAGAAAGAAAAAAAACAACTAAACAATTGTAAACAAATTTGAGTTTCAATAAGCTGAGACCAAATAAAACTGCCTCTTTCCCACTTATGCTCTTTTTTCCCCCCTCTCCCTCTTTACTTAATGTATTTAGCATCTGTTAAACATTTATCGCAAGCAAGAAAAAGAATAAATAACTTTTTGTATCTTTTTACCTATCTTTCGTACCTCAAAACATAGTTTGAAAAAGAGTGGAGGAGGAGGATAAGAACAACCTTGGGGCCAAGATATAAGGCTTTCAAACAAAACAAAACAAAAGGAGAGAAAGGCAAAAAGCATCTTTTCCTGATTTGCATAGTAAACACTGTATCTGTTATATACACATGATATTACTTTTACAAGTTAGAATAAGAGATTCTACTTGAAAATACCCTGAAGGAAAGCAAATAATTGTTCTCTCTGAGCACACGTAAGCCACATGTAAAGCATCAAGTCTCCTGCATGCAACAGGGGAAAAAAAAGTATATAAAATGACTGACATCTCACCAGCATGAGCCAATAGATAGATGAAAAAATAGAAAAGTCTTCCTCTGGAGATCAAGCAAAAGGCAAGGACATGAAAAGCCTACTCTTTTCCTCTTTTTTTTTTTCCCCTTTTCTTTTTTATATCTTCTTTTCAAATAACAAAGTTATTTCTCATTCCAATGCTTGCCTAAATTTAAAATGCAAGAGAAATTCACACAGGAGGGATCAGAGCTACCGACTCAGTCTTGTAAGCGCCTCAGCTACAGAGACATAATGATATTTGCTCTTCGATTCTTTCCATCTGGCCACATTAATCTTTCATTCTCCTCTACTCAGGAGTAAAAACATCCCTGTTTTACCCCGTGGACTGATGGTTATCGGTGCTTCAGTAGGAGATGCAGTTTTAAACCCTTGCAGCTTGAAGCCAGGCCTCCCCTTTCAATTAAAGATCTCTAACTCCCATGCTGTGCAGTTCCAAGTAGGCTCGGTTCCTTCCACCACTCCACAACACAACTGCCAAAAAACTGGTTTAGCATTCTGTAATGGTCACATTTAGATCAGGGTCCTTGGGGCAGATCCAGGTGTTAGCTTGTCCATATCTAAATTCTACCTGAAGTACAGAAATACACACACAAAACAGTAGCCATCTCTCTCACAATTATGAACGTAGGCATTTAGAGTTATATTGCTCATAACAAGCAATATAAGGGGTCCTCTATCCATGGGTTCTATTCCAGGAGGGGCCTCCCACAAGGTCACATGCCCACTCTGGGCACATCCACCTGCCCTGGCATTGGGTGCTTCATGGGCTGCAGGAGGATACTGCTCCAGCACCTAGAGCAACTCCTCTGCCCTCTTCTTAATTGACCCTAGTCTCTTCAGAATTGTTTCTCTAATGTATTCTCTCCAATATCAATAGCTGTCAGACAACAACTTTTCCCTCTTCTTACAGGCTCAGCCTTGGTCAGTGACAGGTCTATCTTGGAGCCAGCTGCCATTGACTCTACTGGACATGGAGGAATGTTCTAACATCTTCTCAAAAGCCACCACTACAGCTCTCGCAACCAAAACCATGCCATGCAAACCCAGCACAATTTATTTTGTTATTCAGACCATTCCAGCACATTTGGGAGCCCTTTATGAGGCAGAAGTCTCAATTCCATTTTTGAGCCTTCATGTGTTTTGATAGACTACAGAAACACCCAGCAGCACAGACCCACAGGGAAACACAGCCCATATCAGGCTGCCTGTTTGCATTAGCTACGTGTCTCCCGCAGCGAAAGCAGGCCACAGACATGCTGGCAGCAAGCACAACACAAGCAAACATTTCTGTAACACAACTGTGAGTTAAGGGATTTAAATCTATCCCTAAGAATACCACTACACAAAGCAAACCCATGTCCAATTCTCTGAAGATGACCAATAAATAGTCACAAGATTTAGACAGACAGATAGGTATAGATATACAGACAGATATCAACATATGTATAGGTATTTACCCATTATGGGGTGGGGGGAGTTAATTTTTTTTGGTAAAAGGTTCAGAAAACAGTAATTTCTAAAAAAAAACAGCTGTGAAAGAATCCCCACCCCTACTTCCAAGCCTAAGATCAAGTACTGTAATGTAAAGGGCAGACTGGACACACAACCACTCCACAACTGCTTTTCTAATGGCTGCCACACACACAAGGCAGTCTGAAGTCAAAGCATAAACTATGCTCCTTGAAAAAAAACTTGCTTTCAATACAGCTCTCAGATATGGACATATAACTTAATAAAAGAGAAGTATTTCTCCACCCCATCCTTGTTTCTCTCAGGTACGTCCATGGTACTTGGGTGAGGAGGATTTGCATTCCATAATCCTATCGCATCTGTCCTCATCTCCCTGAAACTTCATTTCTTGTGTATTGAAAAAATAATCCATTAATGATATTCACAGCACATCATAAAACTTGGTGAAAGTCACACCTACACTCAGCAGAGCATTTTTCAAAGATATGATGAAGAGGACCAAGCTTCACAAACATTTAATGAAGGTTTTCTGACAGCTTTGTGGAAGTCTTCCAAAACAGCCCTTGTGCTGAGTGATTTCAACTCACACTCAAGTCGGGAGGACTTAAAGGCCCTTCATAATAATGCCAAGACCAACACACTAGAAAGCATGTAATCATTTTGCTAGCAAGGATCATTACCAGGAAGAACTGGAGTTTAGTGTTTCTCTGCATAGCCTTTTCAATATGAATTTTGCTGTCAACTTTTCTTCTCACTGAATAACAACACTGTTAGGCAGCTAGTTTTTGCTACAGCATTAGGAAAGATCTGGACCTAAATAACATTCAACATAGCAAAGGCCACAGCACTTTGCTAACAGTTACTTTCTAAAATAATAAAATCTGATGAATTTTCTGTGACCTAAAAGAAACAAATTAAATTCAGACTGTTCTTATCATGTATGAGATATACTATGCTTAACAGACAAGGTAAAAGTAAAACGAAGCAACAACAGCAATGCCCAATGGAAAAAAAAAAATAATAAAATTCTTCAACAGGTTTAAAAACTAAGTTTGTATTTCCTCTGTAAGACACCCCTTTCCATATTAGACTTTTAACAGAACCCTTATCTGAAATTTAAATTTGAGCCTAGAATTTAGAGTCACAGAATCAATAAGATTGGAAAAGACCTCAAAGATCATCAAGTCCAACCTGTCACCCAACGCCATCTAATCAACTGCCTACTAGACCATGGCACCAAGAGCCACGTCCAATCCCCTCTTGAGCACCTCCAGGGATGGTGACTCCACCACCTCCCTGGGCAGCCCATTCCAATGGCTAACAACTCTCTCAGCGAAGAACTTTCTCCTCACCTCGAGCCTAATCTAAACTTATCTGTGACTTTTCAGTACAGTTTATGTGGTTTTAAGATGATCACATTTAGGTAACTCATTTAAAAGTGAACAGGAGAAAGTTATCTTCTTAGGTACTTCTAATTACATTAGAATACTAAAAAATGTTGAGGCAGATCCTTGCAGCAGAAGCTTTGGAGATGAGCTGGTTTAATTGGATATGTGGGTTGCCATGTGAAGGTGATGCAAAAACACACCCTCACCCTTTCTGAACCAGTGAATAGCCAGCTTCAAAAAACAATATTGATTCAGGTAAAAATACTACTACCTTGCAATTACATAAAAATCTTTTGTCACAAAGCCTCATACAGGTACATAAGCACATAGCAGCAGGTTTACCAGTGAAATTCTGTACTACAAGCTGACCCAAAGACTATGTCCAGCATTAAGAACCATATTTCCTGATACCTTCAAAGCTTTATAATTATTTGACATGCTCAAGAGCTTGGTCATTAATTGAACCATTCCAATGACTAAGTGCAGATGCCTGAATTAGTTCAGTTCCTTAGATTTTCAAGAGCCCACAGAAAAACAGAGCCATTTGTAAATGTGTTTGTATGCAAAAGACCGACATTTCTTGACACTTGGGGAAAAAAACCTCATCCAGAGTAATGAAGATCAGAAGACACAGTGTGACAGCTTAACCATCACACACAGGAACAAAAGCTGCTAAAGAATTTTAAAACTTACTAAAAAGTTTCACCAGGAGATGTGGGAGGGGAAAAGGCCAAAAAAAAACCCAGACAAACTCCAAGTCAGAAGCTTTTACTTTGCTTTTCCAGATATTTTTTTTACAAACAAGCTGCAACATATGCTAGATACCTAAAGAACTGAACACCAAAATGCTTTTCCTTTTACTAAAAATGATGGTCTTCATTTCCATTTGTGCAAGGAGAGCCCAAGTGCCAATACAGAAAGCAATACCATATGTCAAAACAAAGCTTTACAGAAAAGAAGTTGAGGAAAGCGATCCATCAGTAAGTTTAGTTGTGCAGACATTTTTCTTACACCTACTCAGAGAGTTATGAACATATCTGTGACTGGTCAAGAAAAGAGAAGAAGAAATACATCTCAGGGAAATTCTTGAAGCCAGCAGTCATTTTTAATTGACTCTTTTGGTGCCAGAATTTACCAGCATTTCAAACAGTGCATCCAAAAAAAGAAGTGAAGCACAGAGGAGTGCTTACCTTCTCAGAATAAAATGCAAGCTGATTTCCCACCCCTAAGGTGCAGACTACGAGAGGCAGTAATGTTTGCAAACTCATGTATTTATTCCAAATGTAAAAATTGATAGCTCGTTTATGAACATCCACATACTTCTAATTAGTAAGCATTTTTGGTCTTACTCCCCAGGTGTCATTTTCAAATACCACAGTTACAGGCATAGGAAGGCAGGATTAAAGATGTGTATTTCTAGAAGTGTTCACCTATGTTATGTCTACCTGAAGAACAATGTGCTGAGAAGTAATTGATTCCTCTATTTACCTTCTATGGCACCCTCATTATAGATAGAAGTTCTCAAGATTTTGCTTCCCTTGAAGTATAAACCTTTGCAAGCTTTTTTTTTTTATTTTCATCTGCTCACTCTTTCAGCACTGACAGTGAATAACTGCATCATTCACCTTCACCTGCTTCTCCTTATATTTACAGAATAGAAAGGCCAGTTAACAGCCACATCTCTACAAAATGAATGTGTACACTGGTATATAGAGCATGTTTCAGCTGTGTAACTTTACTGTTTTACTGTCTATTCTCAGATGTTGACAGCTTTATTTAGTTCTAACCATTTATACTTACAAAGGGATCAGAAGAATAATGTCTTCCAGGGGACTGAGCATTCCACAGTCAAGTACCTGAGGCTTTTTATTTCCCCACTTGTACTCAAATTACACAGCCAAAATTTCTTAAGAGTTAAGACTGACTTTATTTGGAGGCTGTTTGTTCTTTTTTCACTTTGCTAAAAATGTCAGATTAGAAATAGTGTAGACAAGCACTTCTCAGGGGACACCAGACTCATGTTGCTGCCCTGTGGAGGTTGGTCAGCACAGCCAGCTCAGGCAAAAAGCGTCTTTTAAACAGACAGGAACAAATTTTGTGAAGGAAGTGCTTTCATTTTCTAAATGACCTAAGTTGGTGCCTTACCTAAGTAAAAGTTAGTTTAGCCCCTAAACTGGGGCTTTTCCAGCTGTCCTGCAATGATGCAGAGACCCACGTTCAAATTTCCAGGCAACTGTTTACTAATGCTGTTGAAAAGCAGGCTAGAAAGACAGATGTAGTGTGGTTTATTTACATTTTAAACCAACAGCAAATTAATATTTATTCAAATGATTTTGCAGCTCTCCAGTTAAGGGATTCCAAGAGTTTTCAGAGTAGGTTGTTCCTAACTCAAAATAGGACAGTTTCTCAAGGACAGTTTCTGCAATCTTCCATCAACTAATTTGAGAGCTTCATTATACAACGTCCCTCTTGACATAACCTCTTAAAAAAAACTGTATATATTAAATTCCTTGAGGCATATTTATTTGCTAGGGTTTTTATGAATGATTAAGATTTGTACTTTTCCTTTATTCTCTACTCGTTTTAGTCCCCCATTTTCCAAGACTTAGAAATCCTTCCTGTTCTGTTCAGCCCACATTTTCTTCCATCCTCTCATTCTTAAACTCATTTTTCAGTGTTTTCTTTTGGTTGGTTGGTTTGTGGGATTTTGTTTGTTTTGTTGTGGGGTGGTTTTTTTGTTTGGTTGGTTTTGGGTTTTTAAAGTATGAGAAAAGCAAATCTCCAGTAGCAGTTTCTTCCCACTTTGAAACAACAGGCATCTTAGATGCCTTTTAAAAACTTGGTGGCTTGCACAAACTGCTCCACTGCTTATGGAAAAGGGAGATAGATTAACTTTTTTTTTTCTTAATGAAAAAACAGATCTAAAGTGTGGATGCTGTTGGAAGCACTTGTGTTTGTCTCTAATGCACCTTAAATTTCTGTGTCTAGTTCCCAGGTATTTTCCATAACATATTAAGGCCTCCAGACCCAATTTACTAACACAGGATTTTGGCAGCAACTGATAAAAATTACATTGCTTCAGTGATTTCAAAATCATTTTTGTAGTAGTAAAGATCTCATTCATACTTTGTTTTGCCAGGAATAGTATTAACCTGTTCTTGCTTTAGACAAAAGATAGGTAAGTACTAAATTCCACAGTGTATCAGATCTTTCTGAATAAGAGAGAGGAAAACCCCAACAGTACTACAAGAGTGTAGGATGCCTCAGTGCAACAAGATTGAGGGGCAGGGATAAGTATTCTTAGCTGAAACCACTTCAGTAATTTTGCCTCCTGGTGCAAGGGACTTATAGTCTTTTCTGCTATAAAACTTCTTGTATTTTCTTTTAAACAACAGATTCTCTGGTTTCTGGAGAGTTAATAAAATATGGCAGAATGTGCCATATGCTTGCAATCGTGGAATACACAACTAAGGAAATTCCAATCCTGTGCCATGTCTGGTACCCCATAAATTTCCCTCCCTGCCCCAAGCATCACACAGTTTCATCAAAGAGGTCAGGTTTCAGAGATCTTTGAAAGGTACATATAATTTATACAATTCTGATTACCCTGATAGTATCAAGAAACAGTTTTCTAAAGGCTGCAATTGCTTAAAGAAATATCAACAGTTTTGTCCCACGGGAGAAGATTGTTTAGACTGAAGCACTGAAAAACAACAAGCAAAGACACAGAAGGAACCTTATAAAGCACAGTAAACTTGTTGGATTAAAAAGACAAGGTTTGAGTTTGGCCAGTTCTACATCACTTAGGCACTGATGGAAAAAACAAAGCTTAAGCAATTGTCAGAAGCACATTTGACTGAACTTGGTGTGCTGCAATTACTAAGAGACAAACAGTGTCATTATTCATCCCTTTTAAGTCCTTTATGCATGGACATGAAAATAAAGAACAGCCCAATGTTATACAAATAGCAGAGAAGGATCTTTTAGATTATAACAGGAAATTGGTGGAAATAGAAGAGAGGACAAAGATGTCATGTTGTTAAATGTGTATTTGTCACCTTAGTATTTTTTTAGCTTGACAACAGAATAGTTACTAAATTTTTTTCACCAAAAAAAAAATGGTAATTCTTCATAAACAATCCTTGACTTCAGCCAGTACACATATACAAGGGCGTGTGTGCCTGCACATGTATTCAGCTGTACATGACTCTGATGTTTGCCAGTTCTTTTTCTGACTGCAGCTGCTACTGCAGAATTGTTTTGATATAAACTTCATGAACACTCACCTACAAAACCAGGTTTATCTAACTTCATTCATAACCATTTTAGCAACTAGCATGTAAATACATTACTGCTCAAACACTGAAAAGCAACAGAGAACCAGAAGGGGATCACAGTAAGAAATAGGTGTGCCAAGGAACAGCTTTCAAACAGCCTGTTGTCTCTCTCACTTTTGATACTCAACCAGCCCTCCTCTTCCCAATTATGCAGTGCTAGCTGTCAACTGTCACTAAACCAAACATCAAACAACTTAGTGCAATTAATAGAAATTGTTTAATTGCAGTAAAGATCCAGGTTGAAACACTTGCAGGGCATGTTTAAAGTTCAGATGTTCTGGGAGGATTTCCTCTTAAGTGCATAGATTTGGCGACATCATCATGCTACATGCAGGGAACAAAAGGTCCCAGGTGACAGCAGCCAGTTCCCTGAATGAGACAGGATCAAGTGAGACAGCACAATGCTAGGTGTTAGGGTACCCTTCACACACACTTCAACCCCCTTTCCTTCAAAGGGGAGTAGAAGCTCAGGTTTGCAGATAGCGCAAATCCATGTAGCAGCAGTGATTTAAATTGACTGATAATCCAGCCTGAACTTTTACAAGAGACTATTTAATTCCAAACCACTACTAATACAGACTATTTTCTGCTGCTGGCAAAGTGTTTTACTTAAGAACTTCAGAAATACAATAAATGATATTTGGGTAAGTTTGCTGTGATTTCATAATAGAGAAATATGTCAAAGATGAGGAGTTGAAGCAGTAGCTGAAATACAAGATTGGAAGGCATTTTCTCTGTCTCTTCTATGACTAAAAATAAAATCATATTAGAAAGCTTTATTCTGGGTACCACTCTTTTTCCTGAGTGCCTGCTTAAATAGGCAGATAAATCTACTCCAGCAGGTTATGCCTGGTGTGAACCAGACTAGTTTAGCTGCCGTTCTACATTATTCACATTTTTTTCAAGCCTGCCAGGTTTTGTACAGAACCCATTTCTTCCTGAGAGAAGTTTAAAAAGGTAGTTAAAGGATAACACTATTAGAAGAGGACAGATTAATTCCTAGAGCATTGTGCGAGTGTTGGCACATTTCATCTGTGTTTGATCAGTTACACAATACATACACAGGAACAATTTTGCCCTGACTCTATCCCAAACAGTTTCTACATGAGTACATTCTAAAAGTCACATGCCTGTGTTTCACACACAGATCTCATTTGCTAACAGAAGGATCACATTCACTAGAATGTAATTACAGGATGATATGCATCTACTCAGGGGAAAAACACAAAACATTGTTCTGGACTTTTTTTGTTTTACTATCCTGGAGTCAAAAAGACACTGAGATCTCTCAAACGCAGCAACTGCCTTGGTCTCTTCAGGTCTGGGAAAATTATCTGCTGAACATGCAAAAGCTGGGAAGGAAGAGAGATGCCAGGAAGAGCATGGGCAACATGCATAAAAGAAGGACGACTTAACTGACAAGCAAACTGACTTAACTGACTGGTTAGAAACTGCTAATTAACAAAGTTGCACACAGCTTAGCTTATCTCTGAGCTACTGCATTGGCAGACTAAAGGACAAGAAAAGGAATAAAGGAAAACACAGGCGTTCTGGTTCCTGGTTGGAGGGTTGTGCAATACACCAAGGCTAAAGCTGGTAGAGAAAAAACACGAAATAGAGCAGCAGAAATAGCATGACAAGGGGCAACGGTAAAGTTTCGCCCATGTTCACATCAGTCAGGTCCTAGAAAGTCTCAGTAGGTGGACTGTGGGATGAGACATTGTAGATTGAGGCAACTATTACCAGAAATTGTATAGGAGTTTGAAAGAGCTTTTTGGAAAAGTAATGAAACAGAAGAACAGGCAAAGACTCAGTTATTTCTTTTATACAGTACTGATAGATTTCTTTTTCTATCACTACAGCAACTGCCACAGTAAGATGTAACAAGTGGAAAGGAAAAAGTAAGGAATATCCAGTTAAATGAAGAAATGACTTTCAGGAGAAGATAAGCTCTTCCCCCTCCCCCTCCACACCCCCCACACCCCCCCCAATTAATGTGCTATTTTAAACTGTCATTAGATAATTGTCAAAATTTCTTTTCTTCCCTCTCAATTAGTTCCAAACTTGCAATTTAAAAAAACTATAAATCCATTTGCAGAAACAAAGTCAGTCTTGCTCAGGTGCTGGTTAAGTTTCTCATTTGCATAGCATTCTGTTTCAAACATGATTTATGAGTAAAATACATGCTGTAACAACTTACTTTGTTTCTAAGTTGATAAGCCTGGGTTGATGGAGGTTTTTCTGTGTTAATATTTTCCAGACCTTATTGCCATGTATGTGCAGAAGAGTGGGCATTATTCAACATAGTTCACTTTGTTACACAGACCTCCATTGTCCCAGCATTGGGGCAGAAGGTGGCTCTTTAGTATCATCCTCCACTGCCTGCTGCAGAACAGCATCTGAGGTAACTGGGACTGGTGTCAACCCCCCCACACCTCCTTGCATTCAAAGTGAAAAATACAATAATAAGGCAGCACAACACAGTTGGACACACCAGTCTGAAAGGCACAGGAGCAGATAAGAGTCAGACCCTGTTCTCCATGCACCAAGGGGGTTGTTCTCACTCTGCAATTCAAACCATGTCTTTTTATATTCAAACCAGGGCTGTGTAAGCAGAGGGTAAAGCTCCCCCTCCCACCACCCCTATCCTGTATGCTAGGACAATCTTCATGCTAAACCTGCTTCTACTGCACTCTACGAGCAGCCCTCTGAACCGTATCAGCGTTTTGCATGCATTGTAAACTCAGGAAAAAGAAAAATAAGTTAATTTAAAATGTGCTGCAGTTTGTGCCAGTGCTGTTAATGTCATCCTGAAAGAATTCCCACCCTTGACAAACACTTCAAGTATTTACAGTTTTATCTGTGAGACTCAAGATTTTCATTACTCAGAAAGCATTGCAGCTTTACAAATGCATGGAAATCCAAACTTTCCCAGTTGTTTTTGTTACTGCAGTAGATTTGAAAACCAAGGAAGACTGGTATGAAGTTAAACTCAAGGAGGTAGAACCAGGTGAGAAATGCTGAACAAAAACAAACAAACAATTGTGGAGAAAGTTCTTCAGAGAGAGTTGTTAGCCATTGGAATGTGCTGCCCAGGGAGGTGATGGAGTCACCATTCCTGGTGATGTTCAAAAAGGGACTGGACGTGGCACTTGAAGCCATGCTTTAGAGGTGACAGGTTGGACTTGATGATTTTTGAGGTCTTTTCCAACCTTATTGATTCTATGAATTTCTAATATACAATTATTTTCCACTTTGTCAAAGCAAAACCATAGCATTTCATCTCTGGACTGGTATTTCAGTGGTTACCTATCAAACATGGACACAAAGTGTTTTCCAAAACCTCTGCTACACTATAGAAGCTTGGACCTACATTCCATGCTACAGAAAATATAAGCACTGAAACAGAAACAAACAAGCTCCCCCCAAACATATGGTAATCAATCATCAGACTGTCCAGGGGACTGGAATAAGTGAAAACCACCACAAAGATCTTTAAGACTTCTTAACAGTTATTATTCTACCAGATAATAATCTGTCAGCAATGGATCATCATTAAAACTCTGCCAACTTTCCTCTTCCTCCTTTCCCAACAAATCCTCTACTGTGTTTTGCCTTTCAGAATTTCCCATTTTAGATAGATAGATATAAACCAAACCAAGCAGCCACAGCTGAAACCATTCCTAGAACTTAAAATGTATTTTTAAGTACTTCTCTTTTTGTATTTTTTTCCCCCCAATACTGACTAGGAAAACCATGAGACTTCCTCAGTGCACAGTAATTTGCAGGATGGTACTCCAAGTTTTTGTTAACAGGAACCTTGTCTGAGAAGTTGTCTACACCAAACTCTCTCAGTAAATTACAGATGACTCTGCAGTTGTCTCCTAGGACCCACAATATTTTATGGGGTTTTTAATGATTCTCCTACCCATATAGTAATATAAAAAACCTGAAAAAGTAAAAATACTGACTAGGACTATTAACTTTTCCTGCTGAGTCCAGAAAAAAGAAAATAAAAAGTGATTTATTTAAATGAGAAAGATTAAAAATACCGAAATGTACTCACAGCATTAGTATTTATAGTCTTCTAATAACTATCAGGAAGGGATTCACTGCTGGAACCACAAAAACTGCCTCTTTTTTTTTTAATCATCAGAGAATAATAAGCATGGATAACACCAAACTTTGCTCATTTACAAATCTGAGAGCAGCAGAGAAAGATGAATAGCCGGGTCACTTCTGCTGCTTATGAGAGTCCTTTTTGTATCAACGCGTTCGAGGCAAAGACACTGAAATCCAGTAGATATAGGTCTCCAGGGAGCACAAGAAGTCAGGGATTTTCTGATGAAAGTTTTTTTCCACAAAAATTAGATTGCCTGAAGGAGTGTATGAACCAGTTTAGATGAGAAGGCCATTTCTGCCTCAAAGAGGCAAAAGGGGAGGAAAAAAAGAAGATCCTTTCCTCTTACCTCCCAATAACTAAAATCTGTAAAAATTAGATCACTAAACTGGAACACTGAACACCAACTTCATCCCAGAAGCCTGTCCTAGGTATTGAACTGCAAAGTTAAACTTGATTGGGTTTTAATGAGAAATAGAATTGAAACAAAGAACAGAAAAGGAATTAAGAGTCATCTCAGAAAAGCAGGTGCCTGGTAGCCATTGTTCTCATCTTAGATGTGAAAAAATGAAGTATACAGTCCACCTACTCAAGCTACAGTCAATCTTTCAGTGTTCAAGTATGTACCTCTCTATCTTGGGTAACAGCTATTGTGATAAATAAGAACTGGTCTCTTGCTTTTCATGAAAAAGTTTGAGTTTCCTTCAGTGCATACCAACAAAATCTTGAAAAGCACCAGCAGACAAGACCATCCAAAGCCCTACTTTTCCACAGTCACAGATACAAATAATCAGTGTGAGGCCAATCTTACTAGTGGTGGCAAAAGTTCTACAAAATACTATTCCCAATTCGACTGCAGACTTGATTTGGTGCAAGGCAACCATTGTTGATGTCATTTTGCTCTGTAAGAATGCAAGGAGGAAGAACTGAGACACCAATGTAAGATTCTGCAGGTCAGACCCTCCCCCATGCACCCTAATAGTTTTCCCTGATGAATCCAAGGTCCATGTTAGAAGAAAAAAGCCCTTGAGTTGGCAGGGACCTTAAAGACCATCTAGTTCCAAGCCCCCTGCCATGGGTTTGGACACCTTCCATGAGACCAGGTTGCTCAAAACTTCCTCCAGCTTGATCTTAAACACTTCTAGGGATGAGATGTCCACAATGGGCAACCCATTCAATGTCTCACCATTCTCACATTTAAAACTTTAAAGATTGTTGGGTGTGGGAACCATTAAATCAAAAGAAAGAGAAATGCTTAGATCTGTTCAATTTCAGAGCTGCTTCATCTTTTTTTTCCCCAAGAGTAGATGTGTATCATATATTCAACAATGGGTTATATAAAAAGAGTATGAAGAATAATGCAGGATTTATTCACATAAAGAGGGTCAGAGTTTCACCTGTGATCATTATTCATTTTTTAATTATATTATATAACTTAAAAAAATAAATTAAACAAAACCCCTACATCATCTTTTCCTCCACTCTGTTGCTGTTTTACTCTGAAATTATCTAATTCATTCATATTTCTAACTCTGCATAAAATCCCTGTCAAACACTGAAAGGAATGACAAAATTTTTGTAAGAGGTCCTTTCTGCACTCTTTAAAGTCCTTTAACATTTACACACAAATGTTCTTCATTATCCATTGTACAATAGTAGGAAGCCACTGAGCAGAGAAGCATTTTGAAAGAAGTTTGGGTTTGCAGTTCCATGGGTAAAGCAGATGCACAAGTAGCAGGACTATGGAAAGGCTTTGATCTCACCTACCTTTCATGTATAATTGACAGTTGTAATTTGGACTCGAGGATGAGAGAAAGGCAGCTGAGGAATTCTTTGAGATGCCTATGTACAGAGAAGCAACATATGCTTGATATAAGCTGAAAGGAAAATACAGAGCCTGAAGAATCAAAATTGCTGAGTGTAAGTACTACAGAGCACACATGGTCATACATGAAAGTGTGGCCCAAGCAGATCTTACCAGTGCAAACATCCTTTGCTCAGGCTCTGGTTTAGTATGTTCCCCAACACTAAGTAAAATTAATGTGAATATTAACCTGAAGAAACACCCAGAAAGCATAGAAAGGTGATGAGTTTCTGGGCAGAAGACAGAGACAAAGCACAGAAGACTGTATTCAGGGTAGTACCTACCCTAACAATTCTTTTTTTTGTGGGTTTTTCAAAGGTTAAGGAGCAAAGAGGAATGCTAATCTAGCAGATGCCATTTTCTGACTCAGGGCATTTCTTTGCAGCAGCAGTTCTGCTTGATACCATCCTGGCCCTGTCACCATGAGCAATGAAGAACCTTGGCTGGCCATCCAAGCAAAGGGCTGGAGCACAGGGTGTACCACGATGGTGACACAAGAAGGACATTCTGCCATTGCCCATCCCTACAAGCCCTCTTCAGGCACACCAGCCCACTCCTGCAAAACATGACAGAAGCAGCATGGCAGCTCAGCAGTTCTCCAGGCCTTTGACCTGTCAGAAACATTGTGGTGATAGTGATGAGAAGCAAAGTTTTAGGGGTACAAAAGATATATTTAGAGAATAAAGACATTTTCTGCCAAGAACACTATAATTTTTAAAAAGCAGCTGTTGACACTGGTCATTTAATTGGGGCATTAAAAGCTCATCTGTAACAATACTAGAACTTAGATGCTTTGGTCAAAGGAGCTAAAACTCAACTCTTACATGCTTTTGAACAAGTAATAATCCAAGTAGAACTCAGGAGAACTTAAAAATTCATTCTCATGAAGGCAAATTAACACTGTAATTATGTTTTAGAGTGAGCACAGACACTACTTCCCATAACAAGATCACTTTAGTACATCAAAGATACCATGAATGAGGACTTCAGAACACAGATGCTGCTTTTCTCAATTTGCATAGTATTTTAGTCTCACAATACAGATCTTTAATGCAAGAGTATTCCTATCAAGATTAATTTCTGTTGATCTCTACTGTTTTTCTAGTATCATCACTGGTAAATACATATTACTATTACAGGTGGTTGAAAAGCTCAAGTCTTTTTTTTCATCTGCTGGTAAGCAATGGCAAAATCACTCAGAGGTAAAAAAAACCAAAACACAAAAGAAAACACCTAAGTCATTAAATTACTTGCAAAGGAATAGGCAACCACTTTAAGATGCAGAAGAGTAGGGGAAAGCTGTCCTTCAAACCCAGGTCCTGGAGCTATTGCTGAGGGAGTAGGCAGTTGCAAGCAGCCAGCATGAGGTCCTAAATGCCCCTGAATTTTGTTGATATTTCAACAACAAATGGCTTTTCTCCTCATTTCAGAAGCTTCAGTGAAGCAACATTTTTTGATGGACTTCATTTTGCAACAGCGTTCTCACATTGTTTTAATTGCTCCTACTGGTTTCTCATGTTGGGTCTACAGCCCCAGACAAACACCAACAAACATATGGTTTGTAGACAGATATAAAACTATTTAGCATGAACACAGTTCTCATCACAGGAGACACTTTGTGCCTTTTCACAATGAGCTCAAGCAGCAAAACCAGCAAACTCATGTCTCTATAACAAAATGTTGATCTACTCTCACCAGGCAAGATTTACCCTCCCCTTTAGCCCAGGTAAAACATCAGGAAAAATTACTTGCAGGCAGAGCAGAATTTCATTCTTCTTGCCTGCATCTGCAGCCAAAACTGAGAAACAGAAGAGGAAGCAAGAAACTGGTTGCTATGTATTTCCTTGCACTTTAAGGAAGATGTTACAAAAAGCTCAAGCACAGCTAACATGGTTTAGAAAAGGAATGTTTATATACATGTCTAACAATAAAGGAGTTTTAAAATTAGAACTAAGTTGAAAGAAGGCCAGGAAAAAAAGGAGTTTTAAAGCTAAACAAAAAGAGAAAGATGTGCATTAAAAATGCCAGACTCTGTAATGGTTGAAGGTTGTCTGCCACGTCCATAGTGCTAACACAGAAATGCTCAATGGCATTGAATGTTTCCATGTTGCTGGCTCAGTTTTACCTCCACTGATGTGACATCAGTGGAGGAAGTATTTTGTGAAGGTTTGGGAAACTTTTCTTATCCTCAGGAAAGTCAGGTGTGGCATACACACAGCAGAGGGATTTGCTCTAGTTTCAAAGTAGTTTTAAATTGTGAAATTCACAACACATACAATAAATCTGTTGGACAGCCATGAATCCCTAAAGAAATGCTGCCAATGTAAATATTGTGTAAAGGATAGATAGCACTTAATTACACCACTGGCAAGTAAGTTGGATTTTTCCTCATCTTCATGCTGCTTCTCACCAACCTCCCTGGCTCTCTCAAGCCCATATCAGTGGTGGCTCCATGCTCTTCCATGCCTTTGCTTCCCACTTTTGTTTAAAAATGCCACCCAATAACAAACAAAACCACACCACTGTTGATGTGAGCACCTGTAGAAGTCAGTCTTGTGTATCAGAGGAGGTAAGATGAAGAACTACTAGAGGCAGGAAAAAAAATCCAGTAAGCAACAACAAGCAAAACCAACTACTTGTTGTAAAGTGTGCCAGAATGGAAGAACACAGACATTTAACCCTAGTTACTAGAATTAAGTAGTAAATAAACAAATTCCAGAACAAAATAGTAAAAGATTAAAGGGTAAAGAAATGTGATTTCTGTTGTGGAGAGAACATCGCTGAAATGAGAGCGGGCAGAACAGAGTGAAAAATAAACAGCAAAACCCAGAAAAAAAAATAGTGAGGGGTGATTTACTTCACATTGCTGTAACTATACCAAATTCTGTTTCAGATGCATTAAATATATGAAGCTGTCAGTGTTAGTCATCAAGGGTGGAAGGAGCGACATTGCTACTTTTTAATCTTTATGTTCTTGACCGGTTTCAGGCTCTTGAATTGATGATTAAGCTTCTTCACAGAGGATGGTATAAGACTGCAGAAAACTTCATCCCAGGAATACTTTCAGGCCAACAAGTTCTGCACTGCAGAGAGTAACTTCATCTGCCATTTTAAGTAGTAAAATGTCTCCCAGCAGAGCAACACTTTCATCATCTGGCACTCATGTCCTTAATGAACACACAGTCAATATTGCCACAGTTGGCCTGTGCACACCTTTATGGTTTGTTAGATCTGGTAGCTATTAGTACCACTGTCCTCTAGCTATATTTCTCTCTGATCTCCCAAGTTAAGCATGTGTAGGCTGGGTGCAAGTTTTAAAGAAAATGTTCCTAATTGCCTCCAGTTGCTTCTGGGCTTGGCCTTAGTGATTCAGACTCTTTTTAAAGAGTTGTCTTCAGTAGAAGATAAATTCTGCCGTTTTCACCTCGGGATAACAAAGCTGCAAGATGAATCAAGGAAAAGGTAGAAAGAGCACATTGTGAAGGAAAGAGAGCCACCTAACAAGAAAAGCCTTCAATCTTACCTTAAGGTAAATTAGATGAGGTCAGCTTTATACCTTGCTCCCCCACTGGGAGATTTTTGTTTCCTGGTTTTTCTAGATGTGAAACCAAAGCCTCTTATCTTCTTTGTACACTTACTTTGCCGTAGGAAACATATGCTAGTCATCTTAAAATTAAGGGAAAAGTTATGGGGCAGATTTTTTTTTTCCACTTCTTTTGTTAAAAAGGAGTAAGGACTGTAAGGTAATAGCGAAGCAATACCTGACTGAAATACAAAGAATATTGTAATGCTGAAGACATCCTTCATACTAAAGGCATCCTTTGGAAATGGGCACCCTAAATCTCAACAAGACAGCATTTCAGCAGTTCTCCCAAGTACCCACACTCAAGTCCAGAACAAAAAACAGAAACCCCACAAAAATATCCCACAATTTAGTAGGATTAAAAAAATCATCAGGGTAAAATGCAATTACACATATTTTGTATTTCCCCATAAATAATGACTTTTTTTTTTCCTTTTACAAGCAACAAAAAATACACTCCCAGCAGCAATTCCTTCTATCACAAACTCACCTGTAGTGCCAGTTCAGGTACCCCTCTATGCTGCAGTCTTTTCCAATATACCTTCCCCCCATTAACAAATCTAGGGGATGGAGTACTTCCAACAGCCTGTGGTGGGCCAGTGGATATAGATACAGAAAGGAAAGGATACTGCACAGAATCCAGATTTATGCTTCCCACCACCACTGCTTTAAAAATGAGTTCCCACCCTGCACCTTTGCTGTGGTCTATTAAACACCTTCTCACTTATCCTTACATAATTTGCCATTAAATAAGTATGGTTATAGAAAGTTTGCTCTAGTACTTAAAATTGGATAAAACTGAGGAGCAAAATCAGACACCTGAAAGTTTAAAGAGGAAGAAAAAAACCTACACCAAAACCAAAACACCCAAACAACAAAAAAACAAAACCACACCACCACAACCACGGAAAAACCAGGTCAAAATCCTTCTCCATTAAAGGTTTCTGATATTCCACATTAGCACTGTGAATCTGAATTTGGTGAAAGAAAGCCTAACTCCTACACTGTCTCTCCTCCCATTTTGCCCTGCTATACCTTGCATGTCACGACTTCAGAAAACCCACAAACACATTAGGTTGTTTTTTAACTAAAAGCAACACTGCTGACAGAAATAGTGGCTTCTTAATGAAGATGTGCCTTACAAAGTGATTGAGCTATAAACTGTCATTCCACATCTTAAATGGACATCCTAACTCTAATCACTTGCAATTAAATCAATCAATCAGGAAGAAGGTATTTTTGGAAAGTACCATCATGGATACATCAACCTAATAGCTCAGTTTCCATGAGAAGTTTTAGTGATCCCACAGAAGAGCAAGAACAATGCCAGAAGTAAGAAATGCAGTTGTAGAAGCCTTAGCTTTTTTCAAGAAACAGCCAAAAGGGAGTCAAAATGATCTTTGAGGTCTTTTCCAACCTTGTTGATTCTATGAAAAGAGCAACACCAGCCTCCTGACACTGATTTTGAAACCATGTAAAGCTTGGTCAGCCCATGAAGTGCAGCAGGAATCATATCAGGAGGGAGTATGCTGCTGGGAATTCCCAAAGCATATTTGGCTCTCCATCAGCAGAGGGGAAAAGTGAACCACAGGGCATATTGCTGCTCTCCTTCTGGCAGGAGGCAGACTGCATGAGGAAAGGAGAACACCACCTACATTTCTGCACAACTGAGAGGTTTTTCTTTTTTTGATGGAGCACAGCTATTGTCTGTTCTGCCAGACACATGTGATAGTGTTAGAAATGGAAATGAAAATGCTGCAGTTTTAGTTTACATTAGCTTCATGTCATACCAACCTTTCATTACTTCGTATTGACTGTTTGGTTAGGTTCAGGTTTGTGTTTTATTTTTTCACATTAGGAAATTCAAAAGAGCAACCCTATTTCTGTAATAAAAAGGGAGATTTTACTAATTGTGCCTTGCTCTCTGTACAAACAAACATGCCTTTTATGACCATAGCATACATATTCAAGAAATATAAATGCAGACTGGAGTGATGCTGGTGCTAATATCAAAGCGGTTTCCATGGATTCTTAGGGCACAGAGGCAACCTTTATGCAAGCCCAAAATAACTACTGTTACTACTACTACGAGGTAATCAGCCCTCATAAAACCATCAAGTTAATTTTTCTCCAATATAATTTATCACAGGTTTTGTAAATCAAAAATGGAGCCCATTGTATTAGATCATGTCTGTAAGTGAAAGAACTCAGGGAAGACCTTATTGCTCTCTTCAGCTTCCTGAAAGAAGGTTGTAGACAGGTGGGAGTTGATCTCTTCTCCCAGGCAACCAGCACAAGAACAAGAGGACACAGTCCCAAGCTGTGCCAGGGGAAGTTTAGGCTCAAGGTGAGGAGAAAGTTCTTCACAGAAAGAGTAACTGGCCTTTGGAATGTGCTGTCCAGGGAGGTGGTGGAGTCAACATCCCTGGAGATGTTCAAAAAAGGATTGGATGTGGCACTTGAAGCCATGGTTTAGTTGTCATGAGGTGTTATGCACTAGATCATAGGTTGCACTTGATGACCTCTGAGATCTTTTCCAATCTGGTTGATACTGTGAACTCAAATACTCTCTGAAACAAATACTACCATATCATCCTGAGAGGTAAATACCACCACTAGGCTACACAGTAAAGATGTGCAGAAAGACAAACAATTTACAGGTATTTCATGTGGCAATTGCTTCAGGCTTTCCACAGGCTCACACAGAAAGTAGCTTGCATCTTGCTGAAATTTTAAAGGCTCCAGTAATGAAACAAATGACAATATACTTGAGAAAACCTCCTCAGTGCATAGGCTTGAAAAAATAATATACTGTGTGCTGCAACTGTCTGACCTTTTCTGTATCAGTGATGAATCCATCTGGCTGAAGTAAGACTTCTATCTATAAGAGAAAAGTGATATTCAAGGTGCATTATGATAATGCTTTGCAGCACACAACAGGATGCAGGAAGGCATAAGCAGAGGAGACAGAGGTAGTAGTTTTCTTCCCTCAGCAAATTTTGTGTTGAAGTTCTTCAGCAAGATAATAAACATAAAAAACCCCAAAGGCTTACCTAACTAAACCAAAAGCTTCATGCAGTGTTTAAGGAAAGAATCTGTTGGAAACCTAGTCAGGGAAATATATTTTGTGGATAAAGAGCAAAGCATTCAATATTCATAGCATACTAGCAAAAGGAGAAGACAGTATAAGATGAAGTGACTACTGCTTTCAGGAACTGGCCAGTTCCTTCAGGTGGTGTTGATTTACACTTCATTTCCACAAAATGTGGCTAAAAGGAGCCTTTGTCTTATGCTTTCACAAATACCTATATATATACATATATAATTTGCCTTCCACTCACTTCAGATACACAAAAAGAGAAATAAAAGAATCAGTTTTGAGCTGCACATCACAGAAATCCTTCCTCTGCTTAAGACTCCAAATGGTGCACCCAGTGACGCTAAGTTAATTGCATTTATAGGTTTCTTACTTTAGTCCAACAAACAAATAGGTTAGTTGCCTGTACCACTAGCAAGTTCACCTGACATCTCAACCATAAGAGGGAAAACTGCATTAACAGCATTTTAAAGTATTTCTAAAGGGAAGGCACGTGGAAATAGTAATGAAGTACATGAAGAGCCATTTAAACAAGTTATATATCTGGAGCAAATGGTTGTGTTCAGTTTTAGGTTTCTAAAGCATGACAAGAGACAAGTATTTGCATTTGAAATGGAAGATGGGTGTGTGTGTGTGTAAGTTTGGCACCTGGATAAACAAATGTCTCCTTTAGCCCAGTCAAGTACAGAGTACTTCAGTTATACTCAGGAGGTGACCATTAATTGTGGGAATTTCATAAAAGGACAGACTGCGATGCAGAGACTAGAATTCAGCATTTCTACATCTTACAAATGAAGTCAGCAACTACCACAGACAGACATTGGTCTATAGGTGATGTGCTGATTATTATTCACTTTCTTACCCATTATAGCACTTCACTGTTCTACAGATACTTAAAGTGCATTTTATGGCTGCATTTGATGTTGCAGGTAATGCTATATAATGGTATTTAATGTAGTCATAAACCACAGGCTATTCAGTTTATACTTTCTAGATTGTAAAAAAGGTTTAAACAAAATTTTGTATTTTCCACTTTTATTGAGTTCTTATGGAACATTAAGGCAAAAAATTACTCAGTGGTATGACAATCTTTCCTAGATCCCACGCACAGATTTATTTCTCCCTAGGGTCCAACTACCTGAGCCCAAACAGAGCATCCCATTCCTCACTGTTCTCTGCTTTTCAACAATACCTTCAGCACAAATGTGTTTCTCCAGTCCTTGCTCACCCAAATTCACAGACAGGTACCCTAATGCAGGTCTGCTCAAATACCCCCAGCACATTCTAATATACAACCTGGTGAAGTATTGACTAGATAAATGGACAGTGAAGGTGACAATATTAGCTGAAGTGTCCTCTGCTCAGCACCGGAGAGACACATGGCATGCTGGCATCATTATTCATGGCCTGCATTCAAAATAAATACCTGGGCTTTTTATTTTTGCTTAAGCATCAAAAGAGCCACTAAACAGTAGGTATTCATAAGATGTTACTACTGTTTCCAGCTTCTCTCAGCCAAGATCATAACCCAGCTATCTTAGTCATCGCTCACAGCTGAAGCAAACTTGGCAGATCTTCAAGTTTTCTGTTTTAAAAAGACTAAAACAACTGAAATGGGATGCTGGGGGGAAAAAAAAAAGAGCAAACCCAAAAAACCCCAAATGAACCAACCCAAACAAATAAAGAAAAACCACCACAAAACCAACCAAAACACAATACCAAAGACCCTGCGATTTTGAAACAAATAAACCAAACATGTAATATTCACTGTTGAAGTACGACAGTAACTTTGTGTCAGCAGCACAAAGAGGTACAGAGAGAGCGAGATTTCCCATGATTTTGTCACTCCTCCTATTATACAAATCTGAAATTCATCAAGCCTCCTAAAAGGCCAAAAGAGGAACTATTCTGTAGAAAGAACAATCACAAGAATGGAGAAACTCAGAATCCTTTAAGAGATTATTTCTGCAGGAGCATTCAAAATTTTCAAACTCTGTCAGCTTTGATTTATTGAGGGAGGTAGAATTTGCCTTTATTATGGCAATAGGCTTTAATACTGGGGATAATCAAAAGGTGACTGTCCATTAACAAGACCTGCCTGATGAATCAGGGCAGGCATTTGTTATTCAAGCTTGCTTCATAGCAATTGCCAGGAGCCAGGCTGGGGCAAAAAACTGTCTGACTTTTAGACACGGGTTTAGCATCAGCACTGCTTGACCACGAAGAGAATGAGTTTTGCTTAAGTCTTACAGGCTTCCTGGAATGTACTCTGATTTCATTGTGCTCAATGTCATGCTGGCCTTGCAAAAGCACATAATTCATGGAAGCAAATTATTTGTATGTTGGTTATGTAAGAACAGGCTCTCTTTTCTGTCCTGTTTGCAACCTGCACTGTCATACTGGTGTAACCCCAGCGACCCTGCTAACTGACAGCAGGACTAGACAGAAATTAAAGCCCTTCTAGTAGGTTATTTCTTTTTATAAGACACTACAAATCATCCTTTCCAGTGCACCAGTTGGACACTTTCTCAACCCCTTCAAGCACTCAATTTCCTACACAACTGTTTTATTTATTAAGAGATTTTAGATTGACAGTGACCTCTGTATCTTAACATTTCAACTCCAGATCATGCAGTTTGGACGGGCAGTGCTTCTAAGCAACACATGGGCTGCCCAGGGAGGTGGTGGCGTCACCATCACTGGGGGTGTTTAGAAAGAGACTGGATGGGGTGCTCGGTGCCATGGTTTAGTTGATTAGATGGTGTTGGATGATAGGTTGGACTTGATCTCAAAGGTCTCTTCCAACCTGGTTAACTTTATTCTATCGTACCATTGAAGCCTCTCAAGAGTCAGCTCAAACTACATACCATATATTGAAGACCCACCTGAGAGCAGTGCCTGGCCTCCAGAGCCGCAGTCAGACACAGCAACCAAGATTACCAGTTGCTATAGATTTTCTTTGAAATATAATAAATAAAACCCATAACTATTATTTATAAATGGCATGCCTGGTGCTAGTAGAATAACTTTCTTCCGTGGTTTTTTGGCTAGAAGCCACGGGTGTCATTTGACTTTGCTTTTAAAGAACCATTTCATTGATTAGCCAGTGAAAGTGGTTGGACAGACCTCTGGAGCTGCCCCAAACTCATCAGGGAGTTCATTTGGTACAACACGGCATTATGTTCCTTCTGTTATTGTAGTGCTGTTTGCATTTTACTACAGAGCTCAAATTGTGCAGATGAATACACTGGTAACCAGTGCAGCAGTGAAAAGAGACAAGTCCAGGGAACAAATTTAAAACCAATCAGCTAGTAAATACAGCCTGTAGTTCACAGTACGGCAAACTACTGTGAGCTGAGGTTTTATTACATCCTTTAAAATGGTGCTTGATATTTACATACACTCAAAACATCCAGCCATAGTATGACTCCTTCCATTTACCACAGAGTAAGTCTGCTGGCTTTTTTTCCTAAAAACGTCTAAAAATCCATTTAAAAGCCTTGTAAAAAGATTTTTCTGTAGAGGATGCCAGCAGAGCCATTTTAGTGAAAGCTGACCAACATTAGCAAGGCTCAGGTTATGCTATGTGGCATAACCAAGACATTTGCTTACCCCTTGTAGAGACTCAGTTATCTTATTCAGCTCCTAGTTTCCATTTTCCAGTTCCTCATTCTGGTCTCCTCCTTACCCCAGTTTCTTTGGCCTGATCTTCCTTACCAATCCTCTCACTTTGATCCTGACCTAAGTCATGATGCAGCTCTCCACTTCCCAAGCTAGCTTTCAAATTGACTTCTTTCACCTATTTCTCTGTCAAGCCTTAGTCAAAAACTCCCAGAAGCTGCCCGGAACAACAGACCTGTATACTGCACTGGTTAGGCCACACCTCGAGTACTGTGTCCAGTTCTGGGCCCCCCAGTTTAGGAAGGAGGTTGACTTGCTGGAACGAGTCCAGAGAAGAGCAACAAAGTTGGTGAGGGGTTTGGAACACAAACCCTATGAGGAGAGGCTGAGGGAGCTGGGGTTGCTCAGCCTGGAGAAGAGGAGACTCAGGGGTGACCTTATCACTCTCTACAACTACCTGAAGGGAGGTTGTAGACAGGCTGATGATGGTCTCTTCTCCCAGGCAGCCAGTACCAGAACAAGAGGACACAGTCTCAGGCTGCGCCAGGGGAGGTTCAGGTTGGATGCTAGGAAGAAGTTCTATACAGAAAGAGTGATTGCCCATTGGAATGGGCTGCCTGGGGAGGTGGTGGAGTCGCCGTCATTGAAGGTGTTCAGAAGGAGACTTGATGGGGTGCTTGGTGCCATGGGTTAGCTGTTTGGGTGGGTTGGATTGGTTGATGGGTTGGACACGATGATCTTGAAGGTCTCTTCCAACCTGGTTTGGTTTATTCTAAAAACAAAACAAAACACACACCCCCACACACAAAACTAACCAAACAAACAAAAAATCCCAGCAAAACAAATCACAAACCAAGCAGGCAAACACCAACCAAGGAAACGCTACGCAAAATCATGGGACACAAAACCTGAAACCAGACACAAGCGCAGCCCTAACTCTCCATCTCAGGGCTACATGCCTCACAACAACCCAAAATCTGCAAACTCTCCCTGAAAAAAACCGAAAAATGTTCCGGAGACACCCAGGATATGCACTCACCAAGCAAGATCTTCCAGGTTGCCAAGCTGCTTTTGTGTGGAAAGGACGAGAAACAAAGCCTGCAGACAAACCTTCCCTTCTGACGGGAACTCTATTTAAAAACACCTGCGAGTTTCAGCTGTGGTCAATTACTCGAGCCTGGCTCGAGGTCTGTCAGGACTCTGGCCTGGGGGCATGGGAGGTGGTGATGGGATGGGATAGTTTGCACCTGAGCAATACCCACGTGAAGATCCCTCACAGACTCCCTCACTAGCGCTAAGTCTCCCTACAAGCTGCAGCTGCTAGAATAATGCAAGAAGCCTGCAGAGTTTCCAGACAGATGAAAGCGTGCTTCTTCCAGCTTTGTTTTTAGAAAGACGTTCTGCCCGTTATTTAGCAAGAAAGTCTAAAAAAGGGTAGGGGAAACCCTATCTGGCAGAGCAGCTTGAGCTGGAACAGTTGCTGTTTGGTTGCAAAATAGCAACTGAAATACTCTTGTGTGCAAAAGCATTAGGCATCTTTAACACCTAACGCTACTGCTTCCATTCATGTCCTGGGTGGTCCTTTCAAGAGCTGATAGCTACAGTTGCTATTTAACAGGGAGATAATTGAGCTGGAAGGAACCTTAAAAGGAAATACTTAAGTACATTTATTGATCAACTGTGCTTTAAAAAAATAAACTCATGAACCCTACAGGTGTAGCTAGAGCACCCTGGGCTCCTATCTCTCTATTTTATAGATCTCTTGATGGAGGCTTCTCTGAAGTAAGGAAGAGACATTTTGCCACAGCAGCAACTTTGCAGGGTTTGAGAGTTTTTCCCTCCCTTAGAGCAAACAAGGTTCACATCTCCCTGAAGATCTCTGAAGGGGAAAAACCGAGTGTCACCACATCTCAGCAGCTACACAATCAACAGTTCGCTTTCTCAGGTGAGAGCAGTAAAAAATCAGCCATCTTCTCCACAGCCCAAGTGTGCCATCCATGATTGCTTCCATAAATTAGAGGCATTTATCTGTTTTTCTCCATGTGCCCATGCTCTGAAGGAACAAATTTATAGAAGTTCACTGGTTCTAACTGCTGTAAATTAATTAATAAGCTTACATATAAAATGCTACCCTACTGTTGGCTGCATTGATTACGTAAGAAAGATGTAAGATACAAGACTTGAAAGCTAAAAACGTAGAAACCCCATTTTTCAGCCTACAACAACTGCGATGGATTATCTTGGTCAGAGTTAGCTCTAAATTAGAAATTAAGATTTTAGTAGAGAAAAATAAACACCAAAATATAGTGCACTGAAAAGCTTATTTTCTGCTGTTGCTGGCAGTTCAAGTTAAAATTAAGCTTCTCACTTGAGCATCCTGACTCAAAAATCATCTCTGCACTGACTAAACTCGTATGACCTGAATATGTTGCATCTGCCAGTAGGCAGTAAGTGCTAAAAGGCAATAGGCTGGAATTACTGAAGGAGCTGAAGAGAACAGTTATAAATGAGTCCATCATCAGTAAATTTGCTGACGACACCAAGCTGGGGGCAAGAGTTGATCTGCTGGAGGGTAGAGAGGCTCTGCAGAGTGACCTCGACAGGCTGGACAGATGGGCAGAATCCAACGGCATGAGATTTAACACATCCAAGTGCCGGGTTCTGCACATTGGCCACAACAACCCCATGCAGAGCTACAGGCTGGGGTCAGAGTGGCTGGAGAGCAGCCAGGCAGAGAGGGACCTGGGGGTACTGGTCGATGGTAGGCTGAACATGAGCCTGCAGTGTGCCCAGGCAGCCAAGAGGGCCAATGGCATCCTGGCCTGCATCAGGAACAGTGTGGCCAGCAGGAGCAGGGAGGTCATTCTGCCCCTGTACACTGCACTGGTTAGGCCACACCTCGAGTACTGTGTCCAGTTCTGGGCCACTCAGTTCAGCAAGGAGGTTGACTTGCTGGAACGAGTCCAGAGAAGAGCAACAAAGTTGGTGAGGGGTTTGGAACACAAGCCCTATGAGGAGAGGCTGAGGGAGCTGGGGTTGCTCAGCCTGGAGAAGAGGAGACTCAGGGGTGACCTTATCACTCTCTACAACTACCTGAAGGGAGGTTGTAGACAGGCGGATGATGGTCTCTTCTCCCAGGCAGCCAGTACCAGAACAAGAGGACACAGTCTCAGGCTGAGCCAGGGGAGGTTCAGGTTGGATGTTAGGAAGAAGTTCTATACAGAAAGAGTGATTGCCCATTGGAATGGGTTGCCCGGGGAGGTGGTGGAGTCGCCGTCATTGAAGGTGTTCAGAAGGAGACTTGATGGGGTGCTTGGTGCCATGGGTTAGCTGTTTGGGTGGGTTGGATTGGTTGATGGGTTGGACACGATGATCTTGAAGGTCTCTTCCAACCTGGTTTGGTTTATTGTAATAAAGGTTTATTCTAAAGAAAATATCTTGAATGACATTTGAGAAGAGTCTAACATGCAATCATGCAGGTAATACCTATCAATGAAGAATAGGGGGGGGGGGGGAAATCCTAATTAATGTTATGTCCATTTATACTCAAGACACGGCCCTTGGGAATAGCTTGGAACCTCTTGAAAAAAATATTCTTTTTGTTTTCAGCAAGATGCATAACTTTTCTCATTCACTTAAAGTCATAGATGAAGGTGGTATTGTAGATAGTGCTTTTCATGATTGGGACACTTTTATCAGGGAAGGAAAAAGTTTCTTCAATTAACTGTAGGTGCATATATAAATATATGTATTGTAGATGAGTTCTTGCACCATTTCAGGATGACCCTTCTTGCCTTCTAACTCCTCACAAGTTTAAAGACACTCGTCTTCTCAACTGTCATCTTGCCAAAACCAAACCAAAACCAAAACCCCAACATATTTGGGCAAAGTGGAACACTTGATCCTCAGGAGAAGTGAAAAGTTGACCCTTCTCCAGCTTTTAAAAGCTTTAAAGTTGAGGCTAAAATTGAGAGTCTTTGTGCTGTAAGAGTTGACTCTTTAAACTCCCTTAGTCTTTAAATTTCCTTTTCTATTTATCCAAGACTAAATTTGAGGTTGAAATCAATGTACCAAAAGCAGGCACAGATAAGGAGACAAGAATCTATACTTGCTTTTCTGCCACAACAAGCTCAGAGATATTACTCTTCTGTCTCTCATGCAATTATAAGGGACACTCAATGGAAAGAAGCTGAGCTTATTGTTTGCTAGTAATGCAATAGCCATGAAGTCTTAACAAGGAGTGAAATACATTCAACCTGAGGGAGGTACAAACCTTTAATAGAAGTGAAGAACTGCAGCAGGAAGAAAAAAAGAAAACACAACAAAACAAAAGGGTATTGCTCACAGTACCTGCTGCAGGTTGATAACAGCAGTTTCCTACCCAAAGGGGAGATGGGGAGGATAAATTTTTTGTGGGATGTACTGAACCAGAGTCCAGTAGTGAAGTTACTGAACCAGAATGGGGCTGCTCATGGAAGGCTTCTACTCTATTAGCAATTAAATCTATCCATACCTATAACCTGTAACCATACACCCCCATGCAACACACACTACAGTCAGCTATCCTATCTTTAGGATACCCACAGCACACACAGCTCATTAACCTCTGAACCTCTGCATTACAACAGAAAACTTCAGTGACTCCAGAGGGTCCTTGCTTTGCTAATATTCACCCTCTCAGGCTCTGTCCTCCACGCATTCAGACATCAAGACTGAACAGCAAAGCCACCTCCCCAACTAACAGCACTGCAGAAGCAATAGCTGCAAGGCTAACACAACACCTGAAGGAAGAACCATGGAGTGTCTGAGCATTACCAGAGAATAACCTCACAAGCACAGCAGCGGCATGACTCTGTGCTGCTCTCCCACGGAAAATTGCATGTAATTTGAACAGGCAAGTTCCCTGCAGAAAGGGTAAGGTAAGGTACCACCCATAGCTCTAGTATATAGATTGTAAGGCGGCCAGCTTTCAAAGCTCTATGCTTTTATGCTTTCACAGAGTCAGAAATGCATTTCACCTCTAAACAGAGTCAAGTCAGAATTTATTTTTAGAGAAATTGAGAGAGTCTTTAATACTACTGACATCTAAATGAAAGACTAGAAGTAACCTGTACCATTTGGCATACAACTAAGCTCCATTATGTTCAGAGATGCTGTAATTTCAGTTGAAGCAATATCCTGAATTTTCTCTTTTCAGTTCTGGGTTCAGTAGTTATTGACCATGTATTTTTCTTTCTGACTATGGATTTTTCACAGTGAGATAATATTAACTTACAGACTTTTTTTTTACACATTTAAGTGTAATATATTTTACTAGAAATGCACAACTGTCCTTCTGGGCTGGTTTTTTAGGCTTACTAGATTTAGCCTTAATCACAGAATCACCAAGGTTGGAGGAGACCTCAAAGATCAAGTCCAACCTGTCACCACAGACCTCATGACTAAAACATGGCACCAAGTGCTATGTCCAATCCCCTCTTGAACCACTCCAGGGATGGTGACTGCACCACCTCCCTGGGCAGCACATTCCAATGGCTAATGACTCTCCCTGTGAAGAACCTTCTCCTCACCTAGAGCCTAAACTTCCCCTGGCACAGCTTGAGACTGTGTCCTCTTGTTCTGGTGCTGGTTGCCTGGGAGAAGAGATCAACCCCCTCCTGGCTACAACCACCTTTCAGGTAGTTGCAGACAGCAATAAGGTCTCCCCTGAGCCTCCTCTTCTGCAGGCTAAACAATCCCTCCTGAACAACACATCTACTGCTTTTCCCAGGGATGAGAGGATCCCAGAGAAAAATGAGTTTAAAAATATGAGGAGGTTTTGGTTTTGTGTTTGCTTTTGTAATTGACACTTGCTTGCCTGTATCTGTGATGTTCATTTGTAGCTGCCCTCTTTCAAAGCTTGAATTAAGGCTGATGCCTGAAAAGAATGATTTCTAAGAGGAATACTCTGCTGCTTTTCAGAAATCTGACGTTTACTTGCAATTTCTAAATCTCAACCCTTAATGAGTGATAATGAGTGTTGGAGAAGGCACAAGGAGAATTTTTGATGCAAGATCAGAGGCAACTCAGAAACTCAAGGACACTTGATAAGTCAGAATTTACCTAATAAACAAGCTGCATTTTTGATGTATTTTGATTATGTTATACTTTGCTTTAGTTTGGACTTTCATGACAGTTGAAAGCAAAGTTATCTTTATCACAGAAACATTTAAAATGAAATTGGTTTGAAAAACAACTATGTATGATATTAAATTGTAAATCATTTAAAAGTTTCACAAGAACAAAAGGTCAGATGCATAGCTTATGTAAATTAGTGTTGCCTTTTGGATGTTAATGGGGTTGTACTAGTTTCAAGTGAGGATTTGGTCTACAGAGTTCTAAACTTCACATTTAAAACCACTTTATTGTAAGATTTGCCTTTCTCTAATCCAGATCTGTCACATAAATTCAGTGGGGAAACCACAGATATCAAAACAGGAGCAGAAAAAGCAGAGCTGTGTCAAACTTAAGTCCAGAAAGAAATTTTCTCCTTTCAGCTTGTCTCTCTATACTCCCTGATTTGTTCTTTCTTCATTTGCACCATTTCTATCAATCTCACTTCTCCTTACGTTCTCCGCACTTCAATGCAAGGCTCGGCTGTCAACTTGATATCACTTCTCCATCATAATTTACAGGATTTTTTATTTGTTTCATTTTTTTTTTTAAAGTTACACCTGAAATCCAGTCACATTGTGAGTCATGCTAAAGCTGTCTCGAAACTTGATGCTAGATTGGACATAGGCTTTAGGTATTTTATTAGACACAAAGTGCCACAGACACACAGACCACTTTCTTCAACAGAATTTTTATGATCAAGACAGTTGCTGAATGGAGAGCAGATGTAGCCAGATTATGAGTTGTTTGACATCTGATCTAGTGCAGGACATGTTAATTGGGGGATAAAGTTCTTCAAAGGCTTGCTGCAAAGCTGCCTATCTAGGAGTTGCACACACATGCGTGCACACTTAAACAGCTTGCACGTCTCAGCGACTGAATAAACTGTGCCAACACCTAAATGGTAGCCAAATTCCAGTGGTATTGTCTGAGAGACTTCCAATAACAACACCTGAATGAAGACTCAGAATTGTATGTCAGATTATGGGAAACAGGGCAAAAAGGAATTGAAACTTATAAGGAAGGGGCAGAAATGAAAATTTTAAGAATTTAAAACCCAAAAATCAAATCTTAGTCATTGCCTGCATTTTCTCATTAAAAAAAAATAATTGAAGACACACATTCAATGATTTTTCCAAGCAGTGCTTTGCTATATATTTCATTAAAAAAGACTACCTGAAGCCTAACTTATATACACTAGCCCTAACTTCTAATCACAGAATCACAGAATGTTAGGGGTTGGAAGGGACCTCAAAAGATCATCCAGTCCACCCCCCCTGCCAGAGCAGGATCACCTAGAGCAGGAACTCTTCCAGGCAGGTCTTGAATATCTCCAGAGAGGGAGACACCACAACCCCCCTGGGCAGCCTGTTCCAGTGTTCTGTCACCCTCACAGTGAAATAATTCTTCCTCCTGTTCCCACAGAACTTCCTATGCCTCAGCTTCCACCCACTGCCCCTTGTGCTGTCATTGGGCATCACCGAGCAGAGCCTGGCTGCATCCTCCTGGCACTCACCCTTTATGTACTTACAAACATTTATGAGGTCTCCTCTTCTCTGAGCTAAATATCAGTAACAAAGTTCTTCAAAACAGGAAGACAGCACTTCTGATGACTGAGTCATATGGGTCTCACTTTGTCTGGACTCAGCAGACCTATAGATTTTGCATGCTATTGGGTATAAGGAAGGAAAAGGAGAAAGGAGAAAAAAGTGAACAGTAAGTGGTTTAAACAGACAGAATTAAGCTAAAGTGTGCTGCCCAAACCTGAACATAGTGTTCTGTAAAAGGGCTTGCCAGGTCTGAACAGACAAGACAGATTACTTGAGAGATGGATGGCATCCTGTTCACTGCTCCAGTCGGAGGTTTACATTTTACAAAGACATTTATCAAGGCGACGGTTATGCTCAGCCTGTGGCCCACTGTTCTCTCCTGCAGATGATCTACCTCACTAGTTATTCATACTGCATTTGTGCAGTAGAAACTCAGCTGGAACTACCTTAAACTGTTGTCAGTTCACATAATATTCCTTTTGGGACACTTCTGCACTTCAGCTATTCTGTCTGCAGCTGCCATTCATCCTACAGTAGCAGTATCTAGTCATTTAGTAAGCTTAGTGATTTTTTCTATTCAAGTTATTAAAAAAGAATAATGAATAGAACCAAATTTAGGAAAGACCCATGAAAATGGCACCCTATGTATCTTTGAATTTGACAGATAAATACTCCCAGACTGCACTTTACCAAATGAGTTTTGAACTCACCTAGATGTAGCTTCCCTAATTTGCTTGTGAGAATATCACGCAAATACTCTAAAATTCACAGATCCTCTTTGGTCCACAGGGCTCATTACCCAAGCACAGAAGGAAATCAGATTGATTTGGCATAATTTAATCTTAGCAACTCCACATAACCTTCTTAGTGCTTAAACTCTTCTAATATTTTTCCAGAAATTGAAGGTGACTTGACTGCAACTCTGAGACCTCTGCTCAAACACACAAAGAACTCATTTTACAGAAAAAGAGAAAGCGCACAAGAATAAGAACACTCCCTGCTACTTCTTTCCCTTCTATTCCACTTCTCCCTGCTACTTCTTTCCCTTCTATTCCACTTGCTGGGTTTTTTGTTTTGTTTGTGGGGTTTTTGGTGGTTTTGGTTTGGTTTGTTGTTGTTATATCATCACCACAGAAACATTATCATTGTACCTACTTATATTAAAAACAGACTGACACCCTGCAGCTTCCCAGTACCATTCCAGTGCTGTTGATCAAGACCTTGAAATCCTTGCTTTTAGGAATCCTAAATGTGGACCAACCCAGAAGCCCTATAACTGGATCACATTGTTTCACAGTATCACAGTATCACAGTATCACTTAGATTGGAAAGGACCTCAGGGATCATCGAGTCCAACCCATCAACACAGACCCCATGACTAGACCATGGCACCAAGTGCCATGTCCAATCTCCTCTTGAATGCCTCCAGGGTCGATGACTCAACCACCTCCCTGGGCAACCCGTTCCAATGACGAATGACTCGCTCAGTGAAGAACTTCCTCCTCACCTCGAGTCTAAACCTCCCCTGGCGCAGCTTGAGACTGTGTCCCCTTGTTCTGGTGCTGGTTGCCTGGGAGAAGAGGCCAACCCCTTCCTGGCTACAACCACCCTTCAGGTAGTTGTAGAGGGTAGAGGGCAATGAGGTCACCCCTGAGCCTCCTCTTCTCCAGGCTAAACATTCCCAGGATTATAATAGCATTGCAAACAACATCTTGTACCTCCTGAAAAAGTCATTACTTCTCTCGAGGCAAAGAGCACTGCCACTCCCTTACTCCAAGGAGGATTAAAAAAAGCATTACCATCATGGTATTTTCCAAGGTACAACACACTGGATGTTAAATGTCAAGCTTCAGGATGAAAACTCATGGTTCCCATGCAAGCTGGAATGTATTAGTCCCCCCTTTCCCCCGAGCATCTAATCTGAGTTTACTCAAACTTGATGAATTGTTTCAGAATACTGTCAATCTAGTGATCTATATATCTGTGCTGTATGCACAACATACAGAATTCCAGCTAAAACAGAATGGTGCCTGACATTTCTCCTCCTTTAAAATTTTGCAAAAAAGAAAGCTTTAAGATCTTAAAAATAACACACCATATAAACTGGCTCCAAGTGAATAATTTAATGCAAAGGGTAAATTAAAGTTTGAATAGCAGAAATAGGCTAGAAAGAGGAGGGGGGGAGGAGAAGGAATGAGTATTTTATTTTCTTCATGCCTGGATAAGCAATTTGGCCATGAAACTGAAGTCATCCATCATCCATATTACCAACACCAGCAGTGCTCAGGGCAGCTGTTCTTCAGGTCTTTGAGAATCTCCAAAAAAACAGCAGCTTGGGCAAAGAAGTGACCCAAATAAGTTTAATGTTAACAGGTACTCTGCTTCTAAGAAGACATCTGAACCGTAGGACTCTGATCCTTTTCCTCCCCACCACTACCTCTTTTAGTGCTGGGAGGAGCAAAGCAGGCACTATACTTGATAACCCACACTTGATACAACACTGATCTTGAGGACTGTCACTGGTGATACACAGCCACATTTTCTTCTGAAAACCAAACAGCAGGATTGCCCCCGTTCCTACATCATTCTTATCATGTTGTTCACATATAAGTGACAGAGCATGTCTCTGTGTTAAAAGCTCTCATTATCACCTATGAAGGTAATAACATTTAATAACTTCAGAGATCTGGGCTTTGAGACTACTAAGCAGCTTGCGAATTTACAGGAAAGTAAAGGTCAGAACTTTCTTATTGCAAGTATGAAATCTGTTTAACTGATAATTATTAAACACAAGAGATCTGTACATACAGAACTCCTATTGTCAGGTTCCTCCATGAAGAAAAAAAAATTCCCAATCAGAGCCTCTCAGAAGCTAAAACTGTTATTCAATTCAGTCTTGACTTTTTCTCTTTTTTTCATATGCTACAGAACCATCAAAGGTAATGCAAACACCTTTTTAAAATGCAGGGAATTTTTAAAGGCTGAGCAAATGATGAATTTATATGACGGTGTTTATTAAATGGAGACAAATGAGCACTTACTGTTCAGTAAATTCCTCAATAACTATGCAGATGTTTTAGACACATGGACAGCTAAAATTTCAGTTACCTAATTCAAGATAGGAAAAAAGTGCTGTTTCTTTTTTTCACTTGTTTTGTACCTTCTAGCTAATAACTAAATATATTCACTCTTTTCATTATGTTCTTTGAAGATCTAAGAGATGTCTGACTCTGCACTGATCTGCCTGGACAGTTGACAGCCCATTAAACTAAAGCAGTACCAGCCATGCATTTTAGAGGTCCTGATTTCCAAAGCACACCGAAATGACTTACTATATATGTACAAGGATATTCCTGAGACACTTTGAATCACACAGTTGAATTTCTTCATTAAAAAGACTGGCTCCTGCCTTTGTAGCAAACTAGTTAAGAAGCAATTAAAATATCCTTATGTTCAGGAACCTTACAGAGGTGCGAGGTGTGTCCACTGCTACCATTGATAATTATTGTAAAAATGGATATTAAAAGCTTTCATCTGTAGTGGTCCCTCTAAAATCCAAGAAAAGAATATCCACAGCATGATGAACTGATAATAAAAGGAAAAGTAATGAATTCGATGCACACTGAGCCCCGGCTTTCCCTTCTACCATTGTAGCCATAATGAAGGAGGAAATAAAACTACTGCATTATTATTTTACAGTAATTCTTAAGTTTGGCTAGTTCTGATGCCCTGTTCTTTATGAGCTTCCTGTTGGAATACATACCCAACGGTGAGCTGTAGACCTTGGGCTCATTTGCACTGTGGCCCAGCTTTAATTTTTATATATATATACACACGTATTTTTTTTTCCATCTCCAATTCTTATCAAAGAGCAAAAGAAAAGCTCTAAGCTTCAAAGACATCTTTGCTAAATATGTTTCTAGAAGCATCTGTATCTTTGAGGTGAACGATGGAAAGCCCCTCAAGCTGAAGACTGAATGCAAAGAACTACAATAGCATGTAATACCTTTTGATTGTGAATCTGACAAAACTGGTTTACATGGAAGAATAGATTTTGAACCACAACAGTAATCGGAAGAGCAGCTGAGAGAATGCACAATAGCAGTTGTCTTGCCTTTTGTCCCTGCTGCAAAGTATCCCAGTTATCCCTTCCCTTTTGTAATGGGAAAAGCACATAGTTCAATCAAGTTCACCAGCAAACATCCTCAGTCATTAACCCAGATCACTGTCAGCAGGACTTCACTCTAGGCTGCAGGTCTGCTCGAGATTTCCTTTAGCTTTCAAGGGAAAGCAGGGGATCACATTCACACCTTCTTGATTATCCTTGTCAACAGGATCAGAGGCTGCAAGGCTGACAATACACAATTATCTTACATAAGGGGAGGGATGAAGGAAAGTAAATGGAGCATTAAGCATCTGTATTTGTGTTTAACCTGCTCTCAAACAGATGTCAAAAACACCCATACACAGTTTTTCAGACACTTAAACACCTCCCATGAGAGTGTCACAAAATGTTTGCTTTTTGAGTGTACAGAGAAAAAGTCATACTTAGCAGATTTAAACTGATAAAACTATTCGAATAGTGTTGAGCTAACTGAGACTCCTCAGGAAGGTCTTCTACTCTTTGAACTTTTATCCCACTCCTAAGAGAGGTGAATGAGAATGGATAGCAGTGATGTTCAGCATAAACAATGGCATCTAGAAATAGTACTTTGAACTACAGACCATAAGACAAAAGGAAGTGCCCAGTTACACTCTTCCAAACTGTAATGGTTGTTTTCCATTAGCACAAGTACACTGCAAGACTTTCTGGCTGTAATACTAAGCACCAGCTGCCTAGCATATGAAACTCAGAGCAGTTCTAATTTGTATTCAATTTATAATGATTTAGTTCTTTGTGTGGCTGAAAATATTTAAGTTAGCTTTATTTTCACCCCTAAATAAAATTATTTCATATCTGAATCAGTACTGTCTAATCCACACATTTTTGTAGGGAAATATTTTATATATATATATATGGCAGGACTACCATAGCAAACATTCACTGAATCACAGAATGACTTAGGCTGACAGGGACATCAGAGATCACCTACTCCATCCCTCCTGTCATGGGTAGGGACATGTCTCAACTAGACTTGATTGCCCAAGGCCTCATCTAATCTGGCTTTAAACATCCCCAGGGAGGGGGGCATCTACAACCACTCTGGGCAACCTAATCGAGAGTCTCACCACCCTCATACTGAACACCCTGGAATGGGTTGTCCAGGGAGGTGGTCGAGGCCCCATCCCTGGAGGTGTTTAAGAGCAGGCTGAATGAGGCTCTGGCCAGCCTGATCTAGTGTGGGGTGTCCCTGCCCATGGCAGGGGGGTTGGAACTAGATGATCCTTGTGGTCCCTTCCAACCCTGAATGATACTATGATACTAAGATCGAGTCTAATCCTATTCTCCCTCAGCTCAAAACCATTACCCTTAATCCTGCTGCTAGGTACCATTATAAAAAGTCTCTCTTCAACTTTCTTCTAGGATCCCTTCAGGTATTAGAAGGTAGCTCTAAGGTCCTCCCAGAGTCTCCTCTTCTCCAGGCTGAATAAACCAGCTCTCTGAGCCTATCCTCATAGCAGAGGTGTTCCACCATCTTTTCAGAGTAGTATTACAGTATCACTAAGGTTGGAAGAGACCTCAAAGATCGAGTCCAACCTGTCACCACAGACCTCATGACTAGACCATGGTACCAAGTGCCACATCCAATCCCCTCTTAGTAGTATTCCTCAGGACTGAGAAGTGACTTAATTCCAGGCTCCGTTCTCTTGTGTGTTCACATAAAGCTGGCTAGAGTCTAGAATTCACAACTCTGTAGATCAAGCTGGCTCAAACGGAACAAATCTACTTCAAAGTCAATAGTTACAAAAAGCTATTAGATATTGAACAAGTTTCTGTATCACCCGTTCTGTTTAGTGCTACTCTGTAATTAAATACCCCCGAATTCTAGTCTCATGTACTGTAGACATGGAAGTACATCAGGCAGTGTGTTCACAAATTAAGACAGCATACATGTGAACACAGTCTAATCATTTTAAGGAAAAAACCCAACATGCTTCTGTGATACAAAATAACCAAACCAAACCAAACCAACAAACAAACAAAACCCCAACCAAACAAACAAAAAGAGTAAACCCCCAACCAACCTAAAACTTCACAACAGGCAGCAAAATGAAGGAAAACCAAAAATCAACAACAAAAGTAAAGCCCCAACCAACCTAAAACTTCACAACAGGCAGCAAAATAAACAGAGCCAAACCACTATGAAGAAAACAGTCCTGAAACTCAAATAATCCGTGGCAGCATTTTTAAAGCAGGGTCACGCAGCTGTAGGATGTGCCTGTTCAGCAGTACATGATTACATCACAATTCTTTCCAAATAACAAAAGGCAACTGAACTAGTGAGCAAATGGGCAGCAGAAAATAAAATCAGGAATAAAAATGTGTCTTTCAATTAGTTTAATCTGAGCTCTAAACTCTTTGCGCTTCTTTGGAAGGGACCTTCATCAGCATCAGAAAATTCTAGGTAGTTAGGCTATTGCTGAAGGAATAAAATAATCACAATTTCTTAGACCAAAAAAAAAAAGGTAATTATGTAGGTCATACCACAAGCCACAAATCATCTATTTCATTACAAAACAAATCTTTCCATGGCAATCCAAAATGAAATATTTCAGCCTCCACAGCTACTGAAGTATTCTGTAGGTAATATTGGACGATACCTTTTTGAAATATTAAGTTCTTTTTCACTGCCATCTCTAAACAGTTTTCTTAAGCAGACCCAGTGATAAGCAGTTGGACCACAATAAATTCATATCACTTTGGCAAGTAAGTGGAGGAGAAATGTTTGTCTGGGGAAATCCTCAATTCCATCTATTGCTCTTCTACTCTGACACTAAACTGGGGTCATACAATTCTCTAGTTACTTAATGTCCAGTTCTATACTTTAAATATGTTATTTCTTATCAGACTGAGTCCTCATGCTCAAATGTACTCTGAAGAGGCAGAAATTGCATTTAGAAAATAGGATTTACTTTCCTTTCATTCTGTTCTTGGCACTCTCTACCTTTATTCAATGTGTAACATCATTTTGACACAATGCAGTAGGTAATACTGTAAAATCGATGCAATAAAAGCTAGCAGCATACACATATACGAGGGAGAAAGTCTACCAGTGCAAAAATAGCATTCCATTTTCATTGGTTGCAGTTCAATTTCAAACTGTTCACCCAACTTCAGTAATCCCTCTCAGATCCCAGTTCCAGAGGTGACTGCTTACTTCTAAGCATCACACAAGCACATAATTTTCTTATCATGTTCAGGTTTTTAGCATAAAATCTACTGCTCTGGCTGAAGAAGAAGGTTTCTTTTTCACAGTTAAGACTCAATGTCATATACTAGGAAGGCTTGCACGGACAAAATACCACACCAGAGCATGTCCAGCTTGCTTTGAAAGTATACATAAGCCAAACAAGAAATACTCTTTGGAGGACTGGTTCGTTCTACTTAAAAGCTATATAAACTAAAGGGAAAAGAAAAGAGTAGGGCACTTCCCTATGCCTCAATCCATCAGAACCCTTGGGAGCATTTTGGGTTGGGATTTGGACTGCAGTGAATGGCTGATTTCTGGATTAAGAAAAATATTATTTTTGGTCAAAAAAGAAACCAAACAAAGAGAGGTGATTTATAGTGTCACTTCTATATTGCCTGCTCTGTCCCTTTGTATAACAAGCATTTAATAGTACCAGAAGTTAACAGTCAACGTACTACTAACATTACTTCGGAAAACTGTTGTGATAACATGAAAACTTCTTCCTTCTGCTACTGTCCATTCATTTCTTGACTCACAGTCAGTGTCTGAATGCACACATGCATAAACAGAAAAAGCATTTCATGCAGAAAAAAAAAAAGGGGAGGGGGGGCGCTTTTTCCCTTTCATTCTGAATGTTGGCATTTCATTCTTTGCGGGGAGAGAGAATGGGTTTATGCATGGAGAGTTTTACATCATTTGACAAAACATTCAGGAGTCATATCAGTAGGCTTTAATCTTCATCCTTCACTGAACAAAGCAGCAAAGTGTAATTCAGCTGAAGAGCTGGGATGAGGTGGTTTTACTAGTGCAGGTAAAGAGGATGGAGAGGAGAGCAAAACAACTGTAGTGTAGTTCCAGGTACTAACAATTAGGAGGTGACAATTTGCAAAGAAAAAGAATCACAGCTTTGTGTGGTCAAAAACACTGTAATTAAATCAAATCATGTCCCTTGTGTTGCTTTTGTACCGTAAAAAGAAGTTTCCAGTGACCAGCCAGAAGAGTGGTTACAAATTTATCACGTAATGAATTTTGTTATGTGGTGAGAAACAGAGGAAAATGAACAGTGATTGAGCACCAACCTAATGTAATGTATTTATCACTCTGTGTGAATTAAAAAGCTAGAGGGACACTGTATAGTATTTACTGTCTGCGTTTTGATTCATAGCATTGTTGGCTGTCTTAGAACTATTAATGATAATGTCTGGTGATCCTTTGAATTTGGAAGAGCTAGTTAGGGTACTTTCAACTAGGAGCATCTTTAAAGTAAATTTCTGGAAGGTTCAGTATGTTCAGCATAACCTTGGACCACTAAGATTGAGTACTTTGATTAGCATCACACAACAGCAACAATCTCAACATTATTCATGTATACAGATAGATTTTTATTTTCATAGCTAAAGTCAGTGTCTGCAATGTCACCAGCAATAATGTATTACCATTTTTTATCTATGGAAATGGGAAGAAAATCACACAGGCTTAATAGCAAATATTATGGTAATCCTCATATATCAGTTAAGATAACTGTATTTCAGCAGGGCATAAATTGCCACTGGCTTCTTCTTTATTCAGACAACTCTGAGACTTAAAAGCAAATGCAGATATGTGTTTCCCTTTTCCTGGAGTTAATCAACACAGTATAATTGTTGATTCAACCAGTGAAGGGGAAGAAGACATATGTGGGTCGTAGGGAGTTCAGAATGACTGAAAGACACCACCACTACCGAGTACCATAAGTAATACTGTGTGATAATGGTGGCTGTTAGGAATTACTCCATTGGTCATGCACAAAAATCTAAGGGGAAAAAAATCTGTCTGAGGATTATAAACTCATATGGACAAAGACTTGCGGAGTGGGGCTGTCTTTGCTATTCACTTTATTAAAAAGTGAAGCTTTATTTCATATCAGTAAGAAAATATCTGCTTCTTATACCACCTGAGCTATATATAAACATGCACACATATGAAATATGTTATGTTATGTATACTCACTGCTTCAACCAGGATGACAAAAGGACTGGAAATACTTTACTTTAATGAGCAAGAATGGCAGAGGAGGAAGGCTGTAACTCAAAGTTTCCAAAGATCAATTTCCTGTCTAGAAGAGAAAGAGCCTGACAGTGCCACATGGCAGCACTGGAGCCCTTCGGTCCTGACTGCAGGTTAAGGCCATGCTGAGTTATGTACTCTACAAATTTCAGAATAAAAAAATGTTTTCTGCCCCAATACATTTGTTTATCCACTAAATACAAGTCAGTGTAAACCACTTCAGCCTGAAAAAAAAAAAGATGGCAAAAGCCCAGGGAAGATTTGGATGCCAAAATGCCCAGCAGCTGCTTGGGAGTCAATATAGGGGAAGAGGGGGTGGGAGAGCAGCAGTGGCCAGAGGGTGTCCATGCCATAAGTGCATGACTCCTAGCACTATATTCAAGAGGAGTGTTGGGTGAGTGGACAGTTATGCAGTTTTACCAGGCTGCTGCAGTTTTTTCTCCCATGTAATTTTATGCCTCTCATACATTCCCCCCATCTTCATGACAAATCCTTTTAGTTTGTACACACCCATCTGAAGGAAGGGGCTAATCATCCCTGTGCTCAAACTCAGCTGAGCAAAGCAGAGCACATGTGGGATGGGGCAGGAGATGGGGTTGCCATGGAAACCCATCACTTTGCTTCTACTCTGTCTGAGCTTTGATGCCATATTGAAGCAGCCTGGTCTAACTTTTATCAACTGGCAATGACTGTGACTGTTCACCCGTGGTATTCTTGCTCTTCATCCTTTTGAATATTTGGTTTGCATTTCTAGAGACTGTAAAAACTTTCCCTCATAAAGGAAAAATCAAAGTCATATAAAAAAAATTCCAGGTTTAAGTCTAAAGCTTTGCATGACCTGAGCCTGTTAAGAAAGCAAATTGCAGGTTGTTTTGCTTTGTTTTTCCCCCTAAGTAGCAAGCTGATATGCAAGAGAATAAAAAATACTTCAGGGTATTTTATTCATCAGCCATTGTTTGCTTCATTAATAATACAGTCTAACCAGTGTAACACATAAAGAAAGGATCAGAGGTCTCAAAGTTGTTCCACGCTAATCTCCCCTTTGTTAATGTTGCAGGATCAGCTTTAGGTCATATGAGGCCTCTGTTGAAAGCCAGCTTAGAATGGAAGGAAAAATTATAAAAGAGGGGTTAAAGCCTATTGTAAAAGCCGTGACAAAATAGGCAATTTTCTTTTGCTAAATATCCTAACACTGATATAAGGAATAGACCCCTGAAATATGAATGATGTTTTACATCTGCCAAGTATGAAAATACAGGTAACCATGTTCGACTACATATAACATCTATTATATATGAACACATCTACAAAAACAGTAAACTTATTAAAAACACAAAATGTTTTGCTTACCTGTTTCACAGTAATTTACAACCCACTTCCCTGATTTGCAGAGGGGAACTTGTTTCAGTGAGCTCACTCCTGAGTATCTTTTCCTTTCTTCTCACTGCCCTGGCTGCTGTTCTTTCACTTTGTCATGTTGGTGGGCTTGAAAAGAGCCATTTGGTAGTGTGGTTCATATTTCAAGTGCTGTCAAGCATGAGTGAATAATAGTTGACTGATTTCACAGGTTTCACTTTTACAGCCATAACGTTTAAGTCATTTGTCGACTCTGTATGTTTGTGCCCGAACAGCACCCTGAGATGTCTCATGCACAGCACACAGGTTTGTTGGATGGCACAGAAAAGAGGTGACAGTAGTAGAAGCAAACTGAATTACATGGAGAAGAAGAAGTAATAGTTTATTTCAAAATTTTTTGTCTTAAGAATTAAGTCAGACAGCATCAACAAATTATGAGTGGAATGGAATGGAATGGAATGGAATGGAATGGAATGGAATGGAATGGAATGGAATGGAATGGAATGGAAGAGACCTTCAAGATCATAACATCCAACCCATCATCCAACACCATCTAATCAACTAAACCATGCAACCAAGCACCCCATCAAGTCTCCTCCTAAACACCTCCAATGATGGTTTATTCCAGGTAATCACTGCAATATCCAAGATGGTACTGCAGAGCAAAGAAGAATATGTCCAGCTTGTTTATAAAGCTAACTCAACAGAGTTGATTTGAAGGCCATTCTTTATGCTGAAATTGTGTATTTTCTAAGAGACACCAAGATTCAGGTAAGAACATAGAGTACCTTTTAACATCATTCATAAAAATTACATTAAGAAAAGATAGTTTTATATACAGCCTTAATATGGAAGTCTGTGTAAAGCCACTGATAACACATGGTTCAAGGCAGCCCCACGTATCTTTATATGATATTCAGTCTTAAGAATTAGACTACTCTTGGATGCAGAGCAGAATAGTTTCTTTTCTAGGAATGCTGCTAAGTTTACAGGTCACCTCTTCAGATTGGTCCAGATAAAGCATGCCTAGACTGACAGCTCTGGCTAGGTAACAGTAATTTCAAAGTATTCTGCAATGCATGTAGTGACTGACCCTGCATGGGAAATGCTGCCACTGCTGATGCTTCACTGCTGGCATTCCCCCACACCCTAGCCTATGAGCAACTGGTGGTCAGCAAAGCACTTGCAGCTGGTAGCAGAAGTGGTGGCACAAGTGGCACCTGCTCTTTGCCTGATTTCCAGCTGACAGAAGAACAGATGGCTGGGAAGGGAGACAAGGTGAAGAGCAAAGACCCAGAGAGTAATGAACAATCGCCTCAGACTACATGTGCATATCTACCCAGCAGATTGGGATTACAGCTTCATATTGGTCTTCTAGATACAACTGCAATAATAATCAGAATTTTAAAATAGAAAAAAAAACATTCACAACAAACCAGAAAATATAAAAGCAACCATTTCTTTTCTATTTCTATGTAAATCCATTTTTTACAAGAGTATTATTCCATGATTGATAATAGGTGGGAGAATACAAAAAATGACAGTTCACATAACCATAAATAAGAAGAGAAGCACTGTTTCCTGCCTAGTTTAACATCCCATGCCTTCTACTGTGCAAGGAATACACAGCAGCTGACTAGAGTCCCACTCTGCAGGTCTTCCTTTCAAAGGGATTTTCATCTACGTGAGCTGACACCCAACTAAATCACTCTAATTCAGCTGCAGCTATCACTTTGTTTTGTATGTTTCTCTGAGCTTTAAGCTGGGGTGGGTGACTTTCCACATTTGTAGTGCAGCCTCCAGCTCACCACTGCCTGCATTCAGCAGGTTTGCTCATCAGCACTGTTATCCAACGTTTTCCACTAAATATTATTGCACAGAGTCCACGAAATATTTAATTTCCCTGTTCCTTTTGTCATAACAAACTTCCTTCTGGAGAGATTACTCTTTGTAGGAAAAAAAATTTGCAGGAACAATCCATTTTGGACCAGGTAGCTGTAATAATGATGCAGGACTGGAAGCACAGTCAGTGCTTTCTAGACACAGTCACACAATTCCATTACATGTCCAGTCTCCAGCCTTTAATGATAGGATGAACATGGATAAAACATCAAATTGTGTTGAGATGTTAAAAGTTTGGGGGTTGGGGGTTTTTTGTTTTGTTTTGGGGCTGGGTTGTTTTTTTTTTTTTAGCTTCCTTAGGGTATGCTGTGAAAAAAAAAAAAGGCACACAAACCTAAGATTTTAATCTCCAAGTGGCTACCCTGATAACTAATAAATCTAACCTTTCCAAGCAGACGTATGAAGTTAAGGGGACTAATTGATCATGTTGGCACAAAGGTGTTGTTCATTCTGCAAAGGCCAAGTTAATCCACATTGATGTGATTCAAATTAACCTTAATCAGCTACTAGGCTGACTGTGATTTCATTACTGGATATGCTACAATTAGACATCTCCTGTCTTTAAATGCCCCTCAGCTTTATTGCAGTGGCTTTTTTATTTTATTTTATTTTTTTTTTTAATAATAAACACCCATTTACACATCAGATGCTATTAGTGTAATTGGCTTTAAGATTGACTTTTTCTCTTTTTTTTTTTTTTTCCTGTAGTCACTTTTTGGTTCTGTTTATTCTGAAAAGGTCAAGTAATACAGATTGATGTGATCTAAATTAACCTCAAACAGTTACTTCTTCCCTCCGAATGATGTGCTGTCATGGTGGGGAACCATCAGATGGTTGTCTCCTCTCCTCTTCCCCACATCCCCCAGAAGAATAAATCATATGTATTTCAGTCCTGGAGGCAGGTGAATAAAACACTTACAACCCTATAAATTATCTTCCTAACACAATTCAAAACCAGCTGATTATTCATCAGCAAACTTCATTTTTTTCCCCACCGATGCAATGCAGGTATGCCTTGCACTGTAGACAAGATAACACTTCTCAAAAATGAGTTTTATTTTGTAGCTCAAACCTGATCCAAAGCCCAATCTTGCAAAGCTTTCTTCCCTTGGATTTCACACCTCGAGCAGACAGAACTGTAAATTCATGGGCAGTGTACTTGACTGATGCACTGAACAAGTGAAGCAGGTTTCCTCATTTTATTTGGTTTCTTGTAGAAAACAAGTGTAATTTCCTTACCTCTCTTCTCCTTCAATTATCTCAAGCCAAGAGTAATGTCTCTTAACACTGCCCTGATAAAATGGAACGGTACAATGAGAGAAACACTCAAGGAGGGCCATAGTAAATGTAAGATAAAAATGGTAACTTTTCTTCTGAAGGAGAGAATTAGATGGGGTGGTGACGGTAGCAGTAGCAGCTTAAAACCAGCTCTTTCCCCTGTCCACCACCTACGCTCTCTTAAGAGATTTAGCTGCCCCAGAAACAGCAGACAACAAGGAATCACCTTGAACATGTAAACATGTCAGTTTTGGACATGGTTTAATGGTTATGGTAATGTAATGAAAATGGTAATTGTAATGGTGGTGCTGGGTCAATGGTTGGAACGATGACCTTAGAGGGCTTTTCCAAGACAGAAAATTTTATAATTCTGTGAAACCCCCTGCTCATGTTGCAGGAAGGATGCTCCCCTTTATGGAGATGTAACCCAGAACCCCAGGCCTACCTGCTCCCTATGGCTCCCTCCAAGTGCAGTAGTAGGGAACTGCTTTGGGAGAGGCTCGGAGTGAAACACTGGGGAAGGCAAGGAGGGGCAGCAAGCCAGGCAAATTGTCCTCTTGTCCTACATACCAGCCTATGTCCTCACAGCTCTGCACTCAGGCAACCTCATCTGGCCACATATACATGGAAATACAACTTGACATAGAGAATAGCCCAAACTGTCACATCATTTATTGATCAGAATAAATGTTTAATTTTGCATTTAGTTTAAGGCTGCACTGGAATCAATAATTAATTTGCCAGTTGTGGTTATTTTACATGTCCAGCCACCTTTTGACATGCAAAATAACCAGAACAAGCATATTATTTATTGTTTCAACCCTGAACCTGAAGAATGGAGCAGTGTGCTAACTTGGGCAGTATTTGTATGACTTCAGAGCTATTTCCCCCTCTAACAATGTCTCCTCATGTGCCAGACCTCCCTCTTGTTTTATTCTGTTCTTCTGAAATCCTCAAATGTGAAACTCAGCTCTGAACAGTAGGCAAGGAGAGCATTTGGTGCCAGAAACAAATAAAAGGAATATTTCTTGATCCTGCTAAATCCTTTAAAACATCTCAGAATGACTGCAAAGAGAAACAGTTTTACAGATAGAAGAGCAAGTGGTTCTGATTGTAAAGACATCTTCTTAACAAGTAAAAAATGCTTATTGAATCTTCAGCACTGTGTAAAATCCAGTCTCTCTCTGAATAATGCAACACCTTAAATAAAGAATTGAAAGGAGTTGCAGTTACTCTGGAAGATTTCCCTAAATCTTCCATCTTTGGGGCCTGGAAAATGAGAGCAGAGAGAGCTTTATTTTTGTAGTGTTCACATAACATTAAGGCTGCTCCTTCCTGAATGGAAAAAATAAAAAATACAGAAAACCACCTCATAAGTCTTTGGAAAGTTTCAGGTTAACTAGCCCTGAACATTACTTAGGATGCATTTGAACTTTAAACTATGATGCACAGCAAAGCTCCCCCTTTTCCTGCCTCTGTATTTTTTCAAGTGTGCAGCATCTGTAAGATTTTATTGACTTTTTCTCTTGTTGTTCAGTATGAAACAGAAAGAATGTGCAACAGGTAATTGGTAAACCCATTCACTCTACATGTAGGGACAAACCAATTTTTCCTGGGACATCAGTTACTTTGAGGTGCACCATACAAGCAATATTATAGACATCATAAAGCAGACTACCCACAAAGAAGCTGATTGCTTTAGTGACCAAATGTGTTTGATAAACTCCACTTAAAACTGACATCCTGCTTGTAAAATAAACACTGAGATTAATTATGCAAACAATCATTGTTGAAGCCAATTATATGGTGGCTTAGTGAATATGATCACAACTGCTATTTATGGTGACAGAAATAATATCATGAGTATATATGAAAGACTATATACAGATGGTGGAAAAGATTATGCTTGGCATAACCCAGAGAGACAAATTAAAATGAATGAATGTAAACAAAGAAGAGGAAGTAATATTACATCATGAAGAAGTAGTCTGACCTGCTCTTTCACTTAATGCCAAACTACATCTGACATGCCTGGATGAGAAACCTGAAGTAGATTTACTTATGGATATGTAAGTGGATCTGGATGTCTGTATGTAACTGTAAAACAACTGCCACATTTTTCCATTTGGATGAAAGCAGCATAAAATACTGCTGGGCTTATGGCATATATGCCTTTGGGCCTTCCAGGAAATGTGAAATATTAGTACTCATACAGAGCAAATTGCATCAAAGTGGTTTTAATAAAGTTTAGTATGTGTTTGGCAAAAACACATTCTCTGCTACATGTGAATGATCAGAAATATGCAGACTCACACCAAACAGATATATGGCTTCGTATTCATTAGGGTGGTATCAGGTCTGATTGTTGCAGTTAGGGATTTTATTATACCTGCTTATGTCCTTGTCCTCCATTATGAACTGAGATTAATTTCACACCATAAATTCATAAGCAACAAGATGTGTAGAGTCAGTTATCATGGTAATGTTCACTTCTTCTGTCTGTCATCCTAGATTGTCATTTACAGACATTTGCTTTTACAAGTGCATAAAATGATCCCAAAGTAGGTTGTTACTGCTAAGTGACACAATATACTGTGGCTCTTAGCACTCTGGTTCCCTAAATAAGTTACAGTAAAACTTAAATGACCATGTTAATGATTGTTGTCAGTGCTTTGCTGTTATTATTATTTTTTTGCTTATGAAATGTCTCTCTATCTATCAAAACCAGCCCTAAACAGTCTACAATATAATCTTAGCTGTCCTCTGGCAGCTTTTTCACCCTACTGTCTTTCCCAGCAGCATTTCAAAGAAACCAAGTACAAGGAAGGTTTTAGTTTCATTCTAAAATATCCAATTTAGCATGTTAGGTGAAAGAAAACCTTGAGGGCAGCTGAGTTACCTACAGCAGCTATGATGCAGATGAAACCGGGTGCTTCTCTTTGAAGACAAGCTACCTGCTAAGCTCTCTTGACCATGGGTGTTCAAAACTCAGCAGAAAGCATTGTGTATCTCCCTTCCTGGTCGTTTTGTCCTCAGCAAGCTCCTGGGATGCTTTTGAATACTGTTCCCTATTTAAACTTAAATTAGAATCAGGGTTCAGCCTTCGAAAGACTCAGAACTAGACTTTCAAAACAACAAATTGACAAAAGTTTGTCTTCTGTTCAAGCATCAAAATCACCAGCAGATTTCACAAGAACCTTAGCTCATTATTCTGAGGTGCACAGGAGAAAGAGAAGGTGAATTACCACTGCATTCAGCTAAAGGAAATCCATTTCTACTCTATAGTTTCTTCCTTGGCTTAGCACCATCCTTCTTTAGATGTTCAGAGTAGAAGGGGCTTTAGATATTTACACTGTTGTGATTATTTAAGAGAGATAAGCCTAAGTTCCTTCTTCTGTCCTGTTGTAATGAAAGGGACACTGGAATAGTTTCCATTATTCACTATTAAATGACCATAACAAGTGTAACCAGTCAAGAGAAAGGTTTGGGAGGAAGTTAGGAAACTACAAAATTCCTTTATAATAGGTTAAGAAGTGTGTATGAAATCTGATAGAGCACTTCTTATTCTGCCAGCACTCTCACAGAACTGTTTTTCAGTATTCCTGGACTAAAGTAGAAAGAACATTTTCAGGACCACAGAGAAAACACATACAAAAAAGATCAACAAAGCATTCAGTTAAGATTGTTTCAAGAGAGAAATCTTTCATGCATGAATATAACCTGTCATGTGACTAAGAAGCCAGAACAACTTCTAAAGATCTAAGGTTGGAAAAACTGGACTCACAGATAAGGTAAGTGAATGACATTGCATGAATGGTGTATATTCAGCAGAATAAAAAATGTTGCCATCTGCTGTAAGAGTGGTGAATCACAGAATGCCAGGGGATGGAAGGGACCTCAAAAGATCATCCAGTCCAACCCCCCTGCCAGAGCAGGATCACCTATACCAGATCACACAGAAAGACATCCAGGCAGGTCTTGAATATCTCCAAAGAGGGAGACACCACAACCTCCCTGGGCAGCCTGTTCCAGTGCTCTGTCACCTTCACAGTGTAAATTTTTTTCCTCCTGTTTCCATGGAACTTCCTATGCCTCAACTTCCACCCATTGCCCCTTGTTCTGTCACTGGGCAGCACCAAGCGGAGCCTGAAGCCATTTCCTCAGCACTCACCTTTCACATATTTATAAGCAGATCAGCAATTAATGATAATACCAAGTATTTGATAATACATCTGGGTTACACTTTTGTGCAGATCCTCAGGTATGAACAGTTCCCAGAACACGCCTCTTTGGGTCTAGAAATGGCTGTTAAAATAACCTCTCAGTAAAAATTGCCTAAAGAAGCAGCTCACATTGCAAGTCTGACCACTATTAACTTCTCCATTTACTTAATAAGAATCTCTCGTATACTTAGAGGACAAGTGTCAGTAAGTTCAGATGAGATGTAGATCAAATACACACTAGTTCTCTAGCTTTGTTGACAACTCTTTTCTGATGGAGGACTCCCTTTCTCCCTTCTTCCTTCCCCTCCTCGTAATTTTGGATGCACGTGCTTAAATTCCATTTACTCCCAACTAAATTTACTTAATTAGTCACAGCCTTTATTAACTCTAGCCCTTAATCCTTACCAATTTTAGAACATACAGTCTCTTCTCTGGCTACTGTAACTATCCTGTGTGCCAAAGAGATTGAAATTAAATACACATTCTGCCAAGACATAAATATTCTTCTTTACTTATAGATAAATCAATATGTTACATAATTCATAAAGATTGCAACTGGTATTTTACTCTAATTAAATAAGCACCACTTATATTTTACTAGTCAATACTGAGTTTGATTAGCATTGTCTTATTTTAACTATCCCTTGCAGAGATGATTCAACTGCATTTATTTTTTCAGTGGCGATTCTAATCAGCCCAGGTTCAAATGAAGGCAGTAGAATAGAATAGAATAGAACAGAATAGAATAGAATAGAATAGAGTAGAGTAGGATAGGATAGGATAGAATAGGATAGAATAGAATAGAATAGAATAGAATAGAATAGAATAGAATAGAATAGAATAGAATAGAATAGAATAGAATAGAATAGAATAGAATAGAATAGAATAGAATAGAACAGAACAGAATAGAATAGAGTAGAGTAGGATAGGATAGGATAGAATAGAATAGAATAGAATAGAATAGAATAGAATAGAATAGAATAGAATAGAATAGAATAGAATAGACCAGACCAGGTTGGAAGAGACCTTCAAGATCATTGCGTCCAACCTATCATCCAACACCACCTAATCAACTAACCCATGTAACCAAGCACCCTGTCAAGTCTCCTCCTGAACACCTCCAGTGACGGCGACTCCACCACCTCCCCGGGCAGTCCATTCCAATGGGCAATCACTCTCTCTGTGTAAAACTTCCTCCTGACCTCCAGCCTGAACTTCCCCTGGCGCAGCCTGAGACTGTGTCCTCTTGTTCTGGTGCTGGCTGCCTGGGAGAAGAGACCAACCTCTGCCTGTTTACAACCCCCCTTCAGGTAGTTGTAGAGAGCAATAAGGTCACCCCTGAGTCTCCTCCTCTCCAGGCTAAGCAACCCAGGCTCCCTCAGTCTCTCCTCATAGGGCTTGTGTTCCAAGCCCCTCACTAACTTCGTTGCCCTTCTCTGGACTCGTTCCAGCAAGTCAACATCCTTCCTAAACTGAGGGGTTGGGTCAAGAAGAATGAGGAGTGGGCAAAGTAGTACCTGTCTTGTTAAAATTTTCAATTTTTTTCTTAAATCTTTACTCAAAATAAACCAAACCCAAACCTTTAAGCTATTTTTTCAGAGTTATCATAAAATCATTGGGTGTTTTCACTTCACTCAGTAGAACTACAGGTTGAACACTTGACGCAAATAAAAGCCATTTCGTGTGGCCTTAAATGATTCAGCAGCAAATGTGACTGTGAGTAGAAAGGAATGAACCATGAGTTACAGTGATTCTGCAGAAAATTTGCTCTACAAGGGAGTTTATAATTAAGAATTAAGCCATGATTTCCTCTTACACTCTTTTATTTTAGGTGATCATCCAAAAAGCTAACAGGGTTCCCCCGGTATCAATACTCTTTTATAGATTCTTCTTCTATCATTTCCTACAGATTTTTATGTGCTTCTTCATGATAATGTGCATTGGCTGTCTCATTAATGAGAAGCACTCCTCTGGTGGGGAAAAGCACACCCTGACAGATGCCATGTATTTCTGGCCGATTTCTGCATCAAATATTGGTGTCACTATAACTGTTGAGCAGTTTTATAAAGGTGATTGCTGGAGGCTGAAAGCCACACCAAAGAATTATCCCTCTATGTTCATCCCCTTTTCAACTCTGCCTATAATTCAGCTTCTGGATGCTGTCATAGCCTAGGTAGAAGGTTAGATGGCTCCCTGGGCCAACTTAGGATAGTATCACAGTATCACAGTATCACTTAGGTTGGAAAGGACCTCGAGGATCATCGAGTCCAACCTATCAACACAGACCCCATGACTAGACCATGGCACCAAGTATGTTTAAGTTTGTGGTCTTAATGCTTTGGTGCAGAATAGGAGCTTGAACAAATTCAAGTCATGGCAAGCCCCATATGAAAACCCTCTGTTTTGCTCAAAATGAGAGCATTAGCCCAAAAGATAAGTGATCCCTGACTACAGAATCTCTTCACAGGGCAAATTCCCCAACAAGAATGAAAATTAATCAAAGTTCTGATGGCACCTAATAATGCTGCAGTCATTGAGAATGATTTTTATTGTCCCTAATGAGCATTTTATAGATACTCATATTTGAGCTGTGCCTGAATCTTTCAAAATAAGAACTAGTGTTTTCCCTGGAGAAGCAGCATGTTGCTGAATGCAATCTGTCAGCACGTCAGGGCTTCTCAGACTCCTACACTGTAGTAACAGATGATCAAATCCTCTTCCGTGTTTCATGAATTGAAGGTGTAAATCAGTTTAGCCATTAAATAAGTCAACATTCCTCTTATCTATCAGTTACTTTGATTTTATAGATAAAGGTGTAACTTCTATTGTAAGTAATTAAAAAGGAATAATTTATTTCACAATGTAGTTTCTATCGCAGCCTGCTTCAAGCCTAAAATGAGGGCAACCACTAACTGTAATTTTTTGCTTTTCTAACCTATTCTCTCAAAAGAGGAATGTGATCTCACTTTGATTTTTCATTTCCATAACAAGAGCTGTGAAGTATTTAATATATTTAAATATAGCTGGTGCTGAAAAAGTAATAATCAGGAACCTGGCCATTTCCTTCTGCTACCACAGCAATACTAACTTTCTCCCTTGCCTGGTTTAACACTGAAGAATCAAAAGGTGCTCACCTGGAGTTCTTTCAAAATATTATTCCCTTTCTTATAAAGGTTATTTCCACTGGATGACAAAGATTAAAAAGAGAATTGAATGCACATCATCCTAGCAACACTAATACTAATCTTCTAATCTTCATCTTTTTTTTCTCCTCACTTTAAATCTATTTCCCTTTCTATAAACCATTTATTGTCTGATCATTGTTCTTGTTTTTGAGCAGCATGTTAAATTGCCTAACTATAGCATAAATAGCTATTTATGCCTAACATTGCTGTGAATTCCTTTTGCTAGTCAATCATCAAACAGAAGTTTAGGGTAGAGCTTTGTCTTCACTGGTGCATCCTCACTCAGTGTTCCCAGGAGGTTCTAGATAAGAATCATACAGACATATACTTTAAGATACTCAGATGTGAGCATGTGTTTCATTTATGCCCTGTAATAATTCTTTCTGCCTTTGAAAAAGCTTAACAGGAAAAAAATACTATATACCTCTATGATGAGCATAACATTATATCCAAGTAAGACAGTATATTTTAAAGCACCGGGGTTTGTAGCTGTGTTTATTGAATCTTCTGTTTATTATTCTGGTCAGACACTGCAGACAGTGATGCAGATCCTGCTGCTCTTTGCCGTGGAATTAAGCTAGTGAGCTTTGAGCAGTTCTTGGGCTGGCCTAATCATCATTTTACCCATCCTGTAGTAAATCACCATTTTACCCTCTTCAAAAATGTCCCGACAAGCACCTTGACACCTAATTTACTACAGGTTATTATTTGAATTGAGGAAGTGTATAGGAAAGACAGTTCATTCCCTACGTGTTAAGCCAGTTGTCAGGACACTGGAAGGATGTGTGAACACCCACCGAGCCCAGCCAGCTTTGAGGGTGGAACAGCAGCTTCCAGCAGTGTACAGTGCTGTGTATGGGCAGCTTCCGCACAATCAGATACCCATGGAGAAAGAGTTCAATTGATAAACTAGCAGCTTTTTCTTCCTTACATGTTTAATCTCTGCCACAAAAGCTCAATTTCTAATTACAGAATTAACCAGGTTGGAAAAGATCATCAAGTCCAACCCATCACCCAACGCCATCTAATCAACTAAATTGTGGCACTAAGTGCCTCATCCAGTCTCTTCTTAAACACTTTCAGTGTTGGAGACTCCACTACCTCCCTAGGAAGCACATTCCAATGGCAAATTATTCTTTCTGTGAAGAACTTTTTCCTGACCTCAAGCCTAACCTTCCCCTGGTGCTGTCTGAGACTGTGTCCTCTTGTTCTGCCAGTGGTTGCCTGGGCGAAGAGACTGACTCCTAACTGGCTACAACCTCCTTTCAGGTAGTTGTAGAGAGCAATAACATCTCCCCTGATCCTCCTCTTCTCCAAGCTAGACAACCCCAGCTCCCTCAGCTGATCCTCTTAGGGCTTGTCCTCCAAACCCCTCACCAGTCTTGTTGCCCTTCTCTGGCACGTTCAAGCAACTCAACATGTTTCTTAAACTGAGGGGCCCAGAACTGGACACAGTACTCAAGGTGTGGCATAACCAGTGCTGAGTACAGGGGCAAAGTGACTTCCCTGCTCATTACAGAATGACTTCTGTAAGTACAGTGTGTGACAGAGGGTTTATCCATACCCTTCACACAATTCAGGCTTGCAACTACACAGTTCTTAGCCAAAAGAATAAGAAAAAACACATAAAAGGAAGACCTATGATATATGACAGCATACTTTTGAGTGAAAACACCCTTTTGAATTTTTGGAAGCCTCAGGGTAAAAATATAACCAGCCTCCACTTGAAAGCATAAATATGGAAAAGCAGGCTACAACTTTCTCACATCTCATAGTGTGTTCTAGGCTTTGGGAAATCTTCATCATGTAGAGAGCTAGCCTTTCTAAATGCAGGGGTATTTTCATTTTGTGAGGGAGGTATTTCAGTAAAAATAATTAGATCTTGAGAGCAGCTGATTAATACATGCCCTTCCTCCTACTGGAAAATTCAGAATAAAACATTACAGAGGAATAGTCTCTCTTGTCTTGCAGACAAGTCTGTTGGCATTACCATAGGCCTCCAGCTTCCTGTTAAGTCCTCAACGTTCTTCCTTGTTCTCAGCAGAATGGATTTGTTTCCAAAAGAGAAACACCTGTGTCACACGTCTAAAAATTACACACAATTTTTCACCTCGCTGGGCTTGCACTTTCCAATGCTCACTAATTGGTACTTAGGAGAATGTTATTATGCTTTCTGCCTGCCTTCTATGCACAGGCAGTTGGAGTTTAAAATAAATCCTGTTAAGTTCCAGGAGTGGATGATTACTTTCTCATTTTTGGTTCTAAATATGCTGGTTGTCGCTCAATTTATTCTGTTCTATATCCTTTCTGTTTTCTATGTATTTCCACTTATTTCCCTCCCACCTCCTAGTGGGAATTTCCACTCATTGGCTGGAATTCAGCAGAAATAATAAACCTGAGTAAAGATCTCCAGCAAAAGATCTTTGCCTAAGTGCATGATTGCAGATGCTGGAGCTGTGCCCAGACAAAACTCTGCCTATGCTGGTGTGTCCCTCCCCATCAGAAGGGAGCGATTAGTCATGTTGGCAGCAGCGTTTTGTCCCCCAGGCACCTTCCCAGAGGGATCCTCCAGCTCCTGAGAAAAGGCAAGTTCAAGAACAGGGCCAGGGAGCAACAGCTTGTCCTTTCCTCTTCCCAGTAGTAGTTCCACTGAAAAACAGTGGTGACAAAGGTCTCCCCACCACACTGCAGTTGTCTGTTTCAATTAAAAGTGCCAGTCAGGCGTCAACCAAAACAGAGTGTGTAGCGGGGGGTTAAAGATTATATAGGAAGCCTGTTCAGGTGCTGATGCACAGAAATATGTCTGGAGACAACATGATTTACTGGTCTGTGTTAAAATATGCACAAATGCCATAAACATGCACAAATATTCTGTCATGCTCTAGGTATGAGAGAGGGTGGTCACCTCCTAATGATGCTACTCTCAATCTATGTGAGTTCTAAAAATACTCTGTTATCTAGGCCTGCTTAAATTATCACCTGGGCATATACACAACATGGGACCTTTTAAATGTGTGGTTTAACCTTTAAGAGTTACTGTGATAGTAGCTGTATCAGTTTCATCCAAGATTGTATTTGATAGAACCAGAACAATGACCTCTCTCAGATGAGAAAACTGAAGTTCAAATGTTTTTGCAATGAGTGTGATAGGGACCCTTGAGGGATGTGGTGGATGCAGATCTCTGGAATGCAGGTGAAAGAAAAGAAATACAGCACGGTATAAATTACATACTGAATGCAATCCAGATCCTTGAGGAGAAAAGATTCATAACAAAGCAGAGTGCAACTGAATAATGCACCATAACTCATCCTGATTCCTTGTACCTTCCAAAAAGTAACAGACTTGAAGAAGTCTCTTAACCTGCAGAGACTCACTTATATGTAAGCAAGTAAGAATAAATAAAGTAGATAAAAGGCACTTTCAATGCACTATGACTATAGGCGGTGTAAAATAACACTGTTTCTGCTAAGGGCAGCAGCAGTTTACAGGTATAAAACTAGAAAACTAAGAGTCACAGACCTCAGAGCCAAGGTAGCTGGGTGGCTGTGTTGTGGAAAAGTGCTTCTGTTGAGCCATGCTGCTTCTTCCCACATGCCTCATATCTGGTGTTATGCAGCTGAAGTAGCCTCTACAGGGAAGGAAGTACAACAAATGCAGCTGTGAGTGTTCACTGTACTAGGAAGGCAGGAAGAATAAGGCTTCTTCTGCTCCTGATCTCAGCTACCATTTCCATATGCAAGCTGGATTGTCTGGACTATCAGCAGTAAAACAAAAGAAATGTGAGGAAAATTTATAGACTATCTGAGGTTCAGTCATAGGATTAGGTCTGTAGCTTTTCTAGTTTGAGGTGGATTATTTTAGCACCAGCAAAATAGGCTTATGTTTAGTACTATTTTATTACAAAGGCTGCCATTTGAAGGGCAGAGGAAAGAAGAGACATTAGAAGCACTTTTCGTAGTGCAAAAGACAAGAGACACAACGTAAAAAGGAATGTGCACCACACTGAGCCCTCAAAGTGTATTCTTTGAAATTGCAGCTCTGAGTGGTTATATCATCTTGGCAGCTGAAGTACTACTCTGTGCAAGTGACCATATTAGGAAAACTGTAAAAATTAGAAATGGCTCTGTTTATAGCTTCATTTTTCTACACTGAGTGCTCCACAGCCACAGCTCGACTGCCCACTGTATTTCAAGGATCACCACAGACCTTCTGATCATAGAGATTCCAAAAAGCTTTATCAGAACTCAGCTATTGGGAGTTGCTGTGCTTAAATCTAAATACAATTATCACTTCTCTGAACAACCTTTTATGGATATTAAGACTGTGTTTGAAGCAACCCCAAACCCTTGGTAGCACTATTTTTACTGTGTTATGGTTTCACAGGCTGAAGAGAGGATATGAAGGGAATGAGCTGCCGTTAGTATTAGTAACTGTATAACATTTTTAAATGGAAAATAATTTCATTTGAATGTTTTATTTTAATCTTTAAGATGCTTGTAAACCTTGCCTACCTTGAAATAAACTGTCTCTCTTTCATGTCCTCTGGGTTCTCTCACATAATAGGAGCATAAGTAAAATGACCCTTCCCAGAGTGAGTATATCCATCTATACTGGTGTGACTGATACAGATACAGATTTACACCTTTATGTTGTTTGATTAGCTGCATCAGGTAATTGTGGTGTAAGAAGCAGGAGGTGGGAGAAATAAAGATAAGCAGCAATACCAATGTGTTTAACTTACTGAAAACAGTGAAACATAAAGCAACATGAAGTAACACATGAATACCTGAAGCAAGCCAGAATGGGATGGCAAGGCAAGGGGAAATAAAAAGTTGTAGCAAAGATCTAAAGTAATTTTTCAGAGTATGGATGCTTTTTAGGCAATTCACTGATCTTCCTTCTGAAGAGTACTTTGAGAGCCAGTAAAACACAGTTACCCCTGAAGCCCTGAGTTTAGGGTCTAAACAAGTGATAACACTGAGTACTGGTTATGTACACTTTACTGACACACCACCTACGCAAATAAACACACACATACCAAATAGTCAACTAGCAAATTGAGAGAGAAGATATTCCTCAAAACCTCCTCCTTCTTGCACAGTGCCCTTCCTGAGAGCTGTTCTACCAGTTAAAGTTGGGGAAGGTGGGGTGTTAGGGAGATCTGTACATGTTCAAAGTTATTATCCCTTGATGGTTTTCTTTTACTCCTGAGGATATAGTGAGAAATCACCCTACATCTTAAAGTTTGTAGAAATGCAAGTTCCCCTTATCACAGCATGGAAGTGATGCAGTTGCCAGAACAACCAGGTGTGAACTGGGAGAGGACCATTGCTTTTTGATAGGGAAAGCCAGAAGACAGAAAATCTTTTGACTGGGCTGAAAACCCCCTTGAAGCCTTTCCCTCTCTTTCTCTGCACATGAGCATACAGCAATCATAAGGAAAAGTCAGCAATACACACAGACCTTAGAACTTTGCCTGGATTTCATACAATGTAGCTTAAAATTTCTGCTTCTTTAGGGAGACTGATAAGATGCTGGATGAAGAGGAGTAGCTAAATTTACTGACAAACCAATCCACTAGTCAGTTCCAAATTACTTTGCTGATATTTCAATGAAATATTGATGTTTCCTCAAAAGGAATTTACCTTGATGGTGTTTCTCTGTGTCTGCACTGTTTAGGGACCTTTCAGAGCCAAAATGCCTGGCAGGAATCTGCTTTATTATCTCAATTCACAAGCTTTGCAAAATCACAGTAGCTTCAATCAGCTCAAACCAGAAGTTCTTCAAGATAAAATTTGCCCCAGTTTCACTCTCTTTCAAATCCCATGACAGGAAATAATTAACATTAACTTGACAGTTAATTTTAAAATCTTATAGCCAGTTTTTTATCTAAGATGCATTATTCTCTGAGCTAGTGTCCATAGTTTGCATGGCTGCAAATTTCCCCTCTGAAATCACTGTTGTGAAAGGACTGTAAGCTTGGTTTGACCCCACATTGCTCCATGTTCCATAAAGACTCAACAAAAGCGAGTGCTGACACTCCCTGAGTAATCTTGGAAGATGTGTTTTCTATTTCTCCACACAAAACGCCTCAGTGTCTCAGAAACTGCTCATTTAGTCTTTGGCTTCTTTCAGAAGCAAATAAAAAATCTGCAAGATAAAATGATTTGCAAATCTAATTGTAACAAATACAGCAAAATAAATAAATAGCAGGTATTTTTCATTTACACTTTAAAAGAAATGACATTACCAGGGCTCCATGACCTAGTAAAGCAAATAGAAAAAACAGTCTGCAGCAGTCTATTTAAAACAAAACAAGAAAAAACCCCCACATTTGGTATCATGCTAAAAAAAGAACACTTTACTCCACTTAGTCTCAACACACAAAATTCTATCACCATTTTTATTGGGTCTAGAGCATTTTAAGTCTCGCTATTCAAGATGAAGCCTGTAAGAACCTTTTTCCTTTGTACTTAAGGAAAAGGAGGGAGCTAAAAGCACAGTTTCAGGAGCATATGGTTAGGCAATACTGTTGTCAAATATCAGAGGGAAATAATAGTCTCTAACCCACTAGAATGACAGTGAGATTTTTACATGAGCAAGAATAACTGCATGAAAGCCATCCTGATGGGTGACAGTCCAGATGCTCCAGGATACCATTCCCACATCAGGGAAAATGTAAATTAAAAACCTGCCACATACAAAAAGATAACCTAAAGTGATTATTTAGAACAAAAGTTTCAGAATAGTACTCACAAAGGTGACACTGAGAAGTTTCAGTGTGTAAATGCTTTCTTTTTACTGTGTGAGTTGTTGGCGGTTTCCATAGCATGATTATTTGTGTAGTTGCTTGGTGTACCAATACTAATTTACCTTCATAGTATATTGACCTTGTATCACTTTAAACTTTGCACAGCTATTAACAGATTATGCTACCACTTTGTAAACTGGTTTCCTGCTAGATTTTTCTCTTTCAGCAGGCTTTTGGTTTTCCAATATTTGCCCCTGAAGGTATTTATCTCTCTTCATCCCTCTGTTCAAATACACTAAGGACCTGTCAGGCTAGCTTTTGTTTTTACTGCCTAAACCCAGGTGTTAGAAGGATAGTAAATCCAACACAACAGCAACATTCATGACCAATTTCATTCAAAGCAGAACGTATTTTCCAATTGCTGAACATCAGTTTGAAGGCTGCAGAAGTATGTTAAAATCTGAATACTCTGGAGACGAATGTCAGCACGAGAACTTCTCTCCTTAGGAAAAGTAAACCTACACTTCAAAAATCTTCTCTAAAGTTTTGAATTCTCACTCTTTCTTATTTTCTTACACTGTTTTTCTCTCTAAAACAAGAACAACAACAAAGATAAAGGAAAAAAAACCACAAAAAACTCACAACAAAACAAACCTTAACAAAGCCCCAAAATTAAACAGCTATCCTTCAGAATTAAATCATTATTTTGTTACTGTTCTGAAAACATATTGCATTCATTTTAGAGTTTTAATCTAGATCAGTTTGATTTTCTCTTTGCTTGGGTTTTTTCTCTTTCCAGTTTGGTTTTCTCTTTGTTTGATTCCTTTGTTTGTTTGTTTGTTTCAGTTACAGCTGTAAAGAGAAATTATGGAACTGAAAAGGAAATGCAGGAGTAGAAATGTGGCTGATGAAGACAAACTCTTTCCTGTGTCCATCTTCCCACTAAAGGAAACACTCATTAAAGCACAGATTCCACATTTTTTTGTCAACCAACCTAATATATTAAAAAATGGTATTACATGAAATCATAGTATCATAGCATTATACAGTGCTTTCGGTTGGAAGGGATCTTTAAAGGGTGTCTAGTCCAAGGTTTGTGTAGTGATTGGATTACTCAGAGTTCCATCCATTCTTGCCTTGATTATCAGGACATCTACAACCTCTCCAGGCAGCCTGAGCCAGTGTTTCACCATCCTAATCTTGAAAAAGTTCTTCCTCATATCTAGTTTAAGTCTTCCCTCTCTGGGTTGAAAACCAGCACCCCTTGTCCTGTCACAACAGGCTCTGCAAAACAGACCGTCGCTATCATTATTATAGGGCCCCTTTAAGTACTGAAATGTTGCAACAAGGTCTCCCCAGAGAGACCTTGTGTATTATATGTTTGATTGACATGACATTTCAGCTTCTGTGCTTCAGAGAATACAAAACAGAACAGCAGTAAAATAATCTCAGTGCAAGCTGATTTCTAGCCAGTACATATTTTTTGTTGAGTTCCTATTTATCAACTTTGTTGTTTGCCATTTATTCATACTACCTCGAAAGGAAGTAAAAGTCAAAGATTATAAAAACTCTGGTATTAAGAAACATTTTTAGGATGCCTTACCACCCCCCCCCCCCCCCCCCCCCCCGAGATCCCAAAAGGAAGAAACACTGAGATGTTTCTGAAAGAACTGTTTCACGTTGCAATAGCAGAATGTTAGAAACAGGATACGATGTGGATAATTTAGCAGTTGCCAAATAAAATGATTAAAAATATATTCAGTGGGAGACAGTTCTAGTTCAAGTTTCTAAATGTATTTATCCTTGCTTTTAGTTTCTTGCACATGACATCTCTTTGGGCCAAGAAGAGGGGATTTCAGTGAAAATGAGAGTTTGCCCTAAATGGTGTGAAATACGAGATGGAGATGTCTTGTAACAGCGGGTAATGCTCCCTGTAAAAATATGAGCTATAAAATTTAATCTTAAATTACTTTATACTGCTAATGTTTAAGCCAATTCATTACAGCTGCACAGCTCTGGCACAGAGCACCTTGTTACACAGAGCCATTAACTCCTCGCTATCTTTGTCATATACCCAGAAGCTATATGGATCAACCAGCCTCAGAAAGGAGATGTGGCTAAAAAAGAAAGCGCAGAGCTCTATTTGTTCTCATCAAAGGGAACACTTTTACAGAGTCTGCTTAATCGAGTTGGGGAAGAAATTTTGTGGCTTCTATCTCTGCAAGAATTGCTCACTTTCTCTATAATCTGCAAGAAAAGGAATGCACATTTTAAGTAGAAGGTGTTGCTAAAGGTACAATTACTTTAATACATAGTGCTAAAGTGGATGAGTTTGTTCATTCACAAAATGCAGTCATTCCCCTGTCAGTGGTGGTCTTGTTATCAAAACATAGAATTTGCAACTGAGAGAGTTATTCCTGCTGATGGTACAACCTCTGCAAGAGATGAACGGCTCAGGAGAAAAAGGGGTATCTCCCCACAACATACTCTACACTCTTATCTTCCTTCTACAGTCCAATCATGGGAAAAGAGAGAATAGAACAGAATAGAATAGAACAGAACAGAATAGAACACAGCAGAATAGAACACAACAGAACAGAATAGAATAGACCAGACCAGGTTGGAAGAGCCCTTCAAGATCATCGCGTCCAGCTCATCATCCAACACCATCTAATCAACTAAACTAAAAGAGTGGGTTTTCACCTATTTTATGTTAAAATTACATGGAAAGAACATTACTTTCAATAAGGATTTGTGGCAAAGTAAAGATTTCTTCCTTCCTTTGTTCATAGTGCACAAACTCTTTTGAAGCCAAGAGCAACTAAAGACATGAAAAATAACAGAAAATGAGAGAGAGGAGAACCTCAACATCAGTCTGTATGAAGTCCCTGTGACAGTTTGTAATGCACTAGCGGTACAAGAGATTGGCAACTCTTTAAAACAAATGGGATGTCATGAGGTGAGCTATTTAATTTCAGTAAAATGTTTAGCATGTTGTATAAATTGGGGATTACTACAGGAAACACCAAAAGCCAAATGACCTCACCAGAGAGCAGGCCATCCTGAACCAACAGCTGTACTGGAATGAGACCAGAAGCTAAGTTCTCCAAATTTTCTTTTAGGATCAATCTTACTTAATAATTTTACAGCTGCCCTTGGCACACAAAATTGTTAGCTACTAATTACATTTCTCCATAATGAAATGTTGAACTGAACAGGAAGTCATGCATATACATCACAGAGAGAAAAAAAAAGGATGGCATTGAGGATGGGGCTCCGGTATAAGATGAAATTAGATATACAGGTTAACAGTAATAGTTTTGTACTCTCTTTTCTCACAACACATTCAAAATAGTGCATCACATGCAACAAACAACTACCCTGCATAACACTAATTTTTAGATGCTGCATAATGTGGCCAGGAAAAAAAATAATAATCCAAGGATCTATCGCATAAAATATTTGTAGCAGAAAAGGGTAAATGACAATGCAGATATTTAAGTCATCGATGAGACCTTCACATTTAATTGTGTCCCATCATCAGAATGTTTAAAAACATATTCATGTTGGATCTAATGAAAGGAAGGACTGCTGCAGTGATCAGATGAATATAGAGTGCATCTCGGAATAGGAAACTTTCTGGCCTTGGCTTTTTAATGGCAAAAAAGGGAGATGAGATGATCTACAAATACCCCAAGAAAAAAACCAAAACACTAGAACATAACAGCATTTATCTGTACTAAAGGGAAATAACAGGATCTAAAGAGATGAGTACAAATTGATTGTGACCAACTTTAACATGAGAATTAGAAGACAGTATCCGGTTTTTAGGGACGGCAGCTATGACAGTACAGTGGCTGCACATTCCAGACACCAAGTTCTGCATGTCATGAGTGGGGGGGATCTGACTGACATCTTTTTTCTCACAGAATCACCCACAGAATCACCATGGTTGGAAGAGACCACAAAGATCATCAAGTCCAACCCTTCCACAGAAAGAGAATTTGGAAATAACTGAACAGATTTTTAATTGTTTTTTTTTTTTTAAATAAAAATGCTAAAAACTTCAGTTCCAGCAAAGAATTGTTAAAATCTCAGTGCCAAGGTTATTACTTACAGTGGTATAAGTGCTCTAGCAAGGTGATTCTAAAAGCAATACTGTCCGGTTTAAATATCAATAAATCTTCTCAGTCAGCATGTGGTGCTGACTTACCACACTTAATACCTCAAAAACTTGATTTTAATAACAGATTATTTTAGCTGAAGAATATTCTGATGTTATTGCTTGTGATTACCTCCTGCTTCTATGAAATAAAACTCCTCCTTTCATGATGAACACAATTCACATCTATTAAAACTCCCATTTCTTCTCTCCTCATGCTATACACGAGCACTAAGAATCCTCTGAAGTGTTAGCTCCCTATTAGCATTTAATTCACACCAAATATAACCACAGAGAGCCCGAAAGGCTGCAGTAAATTACGATGGAGGAATAAATGGAGCCCATTTATTTACGCACGTTTCAGTTCATGATTTCAGAGTGAGATAGATCAGAATGTCAGAAATACTGATGAGCATTCTTCTCCTTGGTTTTGACTTTAACTCTGAAGAACTGGTTTTGATTCATGGATCAGTTCTCTAGTAAAAAACTTGCTATGACTCAAGCAAATAAGAAGGTAACTGACCTTAATTTACAGCATGTAAGAAATGTGTTAGCAATTGTTAGTAGCAGGAGAAGATAAATATAAATGGGGAAGGAATACACAACACAAAATTTATTTTCATATCTTATAATCATCAGCAGATTATTACAGTCATTCCAAGGACACCTCAGTTCTTTGTCTTTAGATCCTTCTGTAAGGAGTCACAGATGGCCTGCATGTTTCCAATTGTCTAATAATGACCAGTCCACTGAAATGTTAAAACCCCAGTCTGAATCTCTCAATAGTCTCTGTAACTCATCCTGATGAGCTGTAGTACCCTTGATCCTGTGCTTATTATTTTGCCCTTTCATTAGCGTATTACTAGTCATTGATGCTCTTTTCTTTTTGTAATGAACTGAAGAATTTCATCTGCAGGAATACTACACTATGGTTCATAATTGAGATGCTCTCCCATACTTTTGTGTTTTGATCATGCTTAGCTACACAAGGGCAATAATCAAGTTAGCTTACTAATAGCCAGAAGAAATGCCTCTAATCCAGTTGGTCACAGGGCACACATCACCAAAAACAATTTCTTTATAATTAAAAGGTGCTTGCGGGGACAGTGAAAGCTTGGAAGTTGCCCAAGGACTTTGGGGGAAGTGTGGGGATTTTTCTCCCATAGACAGCAACCACACTGAAGCAATTTCTGAAACACACTGATAAGCTTTGCCTTTGAATTTACATTAAAGAGCTCAAGAGTTGCTACCTGTGAGAACAGCTCATGCTTCTAAACTGACTTGTGTCCTGTAGAGATTAAGGACACAGGGCCTCCAGGAGATTAGCACGTCACTTGGTTTAAGTGACATCCAATCCATTTTATTGACACAGCCTCTATGCTGCAAAACAAGCACTTTTAAAGTGAAACATAATGAAAATTTTGTGTGGCTTTATGGGCCAGTGTATAATGGCTTTTCATAGGCAATTGCTGGCTGCTATTGGCAGATCTGAAAGCGAAACCAACAGCTCACTAGAGATGCCTTGTTGGTACATGTCACTGCATACTAATCCAGGGGAGCATGCCCAAAGGAACCTCACATTGTGTTTTAATTTTATTGGAGCATTGCCAAGGCCTAATGACTTTAAGTCTCATTCCCTGCATCAGGCAGATTACTACATTGAATTGTTAATTTTTTTTATATCAAAGTGGGGTTGGATTGCAAGGCCACACAGGTCTTTCAATTCAATTTCCTAATTGTTTATTTTCAGCAACACAAACTTGAGTCTTTTCTGCAAGAAAGAAAATTGGTGTGTAGGTGAAGAGTCCTCTCACTTTCTTTTTAAATGCTATTCTGGGTACAGTTTGGATGCACCGCTTCCTGCTGACAATAATTACTGAATTGAAACCATGCACCAGATTGGGAGATCTGACGTTTCAAAAGCCTGCCTGCCAGCTACCCGGACTCCATTATTCTGGGGAAATAAGCTTTTTACTAACACTTTGGAAAATAAATTTCCCATTCTTTTCTCTTCCTTTTGGTCTGCAGCATAAAGAGATGGCATGTTCTGAAGTAGCTATAAGGCATGAAACTACATTATGCTGATGAGAAAATGGTGTTAAAGCACACACATGCACACACAGATTACCATTAGCAGCTCTGCATCAAACCCACAAACCATAGCTAAATAAAATGCAGTGACATAAGTTAATCTAAAATCAAAGGAAGAAAGCAATGAAATAGATTTTTAGACTAAATTATGTTAGAGGTATGGAATTATTGAGTATGAAGACGGTAACAGTAGGTCACCTCCTGCAATGCCTGTCTTATATCAGGTTCTCTATTTTTTTTGCTGTTAAGCAAAGTGGAACTCTTAATTTTATCTTCCTAACTCATGATCAAGTATTAAAACAAGAGAATATCTAAGTGCATTCCTCCTGATTATGGAAATTACCTGAGAGGCATGGTATAGCAGGCAGGACCTTTCACAACCAGCACGTGTTGTATTAATGCCACAGCCTACACTACCAGAACCTGCCTGAAGGCAGGTGTTCAGGAGGGGTGTGTGGTGAACTTGCACCTGGACAAAATAAGAATTAATCCAGTAAAAGAAATCTAATAAGAGATGAAATTGTTTTAATATGCTTTTTGTTTCAGAGCTCCTCTGATTTCCTACATTAACTGCATTTTCCAGCAATATTGGAAGCATGCACAATACTTTCACCTGGATCCAGAAGAGCAGAGTTTTATGATCCTCTGGAAGACTCCCAGTCTGCTTTTACTATCCAAAATTTCTGTAAGTAACCATGAATAAGAAAAAACTCGTGGCTGGCCTTTCTCCTGATCATGTAAAACAGCCATTTCAATGGAGCAGCAAACCCAAGAAGGATGTTTTGTAAGTGCTCTGTGAAAAATAAGGCAATGTAACTTCAAGCCAATGTTTCCAGCAGCTGCTTCAGTTCTCCTTATTCTTTCTTGAAATTACAATTCCTTTTTCTATGATTGTGTAAGAAACTGCCAATACTTCCAAAATGGATGTTAAAAGTGCTGCAAAAAACTGAGTTGATAACTGCAGAAAGCACTCTCCCAAGACCATGTTGCTTCAAAATGTCCAATGGTGTCTGGAGATGCATGACACAGCTGACCAAAGTATTTACCATGGATGTAAATACTGTTCTGAGAATCCTTGCATGGTTTGCTGCTTTGGTTTTGTTTTGTTTTGTTTTATTGACAATTCGCGCATTTTGAGACATTGAAGTAGCTGCATATGCAGGGAATTCAGTAAATGTTTGCATACCATGTATTGAAAAATTCTTCCAGGGCTTTTTCTAAAGAAGAAAGGAACTTATCATTCATACAGCATGCTTGAAAAAGGAGGAAGCAGAGCCTGAGCATGAAGGAACTAGCAATGTGAAGCCAATCCGGAAGTCTACAAGTAACCACAGAACACTTTGTATAAATATTCTTTTGCTGCTTTATTTTTCCCTTGGTTTCTGAGGAAGAATTACCCAACTTCTTTTCATTTTTTAAAATTACAGAGGAAATGAACTAGTTTGAAGAGTGACTAGTTTGCATAATGAGCTGTGTTAAGATAATACTTTATCGAATTCAAGGACTTTAATATACAGATGACAGAATTCATTCTGCTTTTGGGGGTGATTGTGCCAGCCTTCCTGAGGCTGAATAATGACAACCCCAGCTTTCTTACAGGGTGCAAAAGGTATGATTAATGCTGCATATGTAGGTTAGCCAGAGATCTATCACACCTCTTAGCTGCTTGGTATTCCAGTGCTGCAGATGAAGGCAAAATGTCTTTGCATGGTTGGGCCAACTGGCTGTCACTACATTTGTAGTGGTTGCATTCATGTTTGCTTCATTGCTTCTGTTCTCATTTGAAAGAGTAGAACATATCTTCCCAGGGACTGAACAATGAAAATCTTGCTTTATAGAGAGGTCAGAGATAAAAATTTAAGTAAATATGAGCTGACAGGAAAATATGTTCTTTTTCTTATCTCATTCCTTTTCTATTTAATTTCCTTACCACACTGCCTGCTTTGTGGTATTTATGATTCCTTGTCATAGTTATTAAATAACAGAATTCTTGTCTGTCTTGGTCAGCTAGAATGAACATTTTTATCTATACAACCATTGCTACAGCATTTGTCCCATATAAAAATATCTATTACCTGAGCACTAGTGCCTCTGACTTAGAATGAACTCATGTTTGAAAAGCACATCAGAGCATCCTTCTCATGCATTACTCAAAAGATAGCACCACAGAATCATTTACAGGCTGTGGATTTAAAAAAAAAGAAATCAGTTTAATGCCAGGACACCATACATTTAAGACAGTAATACTTTAAAGCACAGAGCTGATAGAATCCTGTGTGCTTTTGGAAGATTGCACATTCAAAGGGAAAATCTCCCTGAAGGGAGGAAACTGGGAGGGAAAGGGGAAGGGGAAATGGGAATGGGAATCTCCCTAGGACAATATTAGAAAGATTCTCAACAACACATCATTCTCAACAACAAAATAACAAGGCAAACCTCTGTTTGGGGTTTGTCTTCCAGACCCCAGACTTCCCAAGATCAGACACTTGGCTTTAAAGGGCGACTTAATCCTGTGCACATCTACAGACAATCTCGTGATATCAGTTTTTGTGAGGGACATCTGAACAATTTTGGACCACTTCAGAAGGAATGCATGGAATGGCTGCCTTCTCTACTGGATGTGGCAAACCTGCACAGTGAACATGAATATTACCACTTGAAATCACCAAGCTTCTCTGATGATCAGAGTAACAGGTAGCTAGAAACTGCTTTCTTTCGCTGCCCTATTTTTGCTGTCACAGATACATGCATAAACATACCTGCACAAACACACATTTATATATATATATATACATATATATATATATATTTGTGCACTGAGATATAATTGTACTTGCTGCTTGAATGGAGTAAAGCCTTGCTCTCCTTCACCACAAGGATATTTTTTTATAATGCATAAGCTGCTCAGTCTTATGCATGTGGCCTTCCAGTATCTGAAGGGGGCCTAAAAGAAAGCTGGTGAGGGAATGTTTAGGATGTCAGGCAGTGATAGGATGAGGAGGAATAGAAAAACAAAATAGAAATGGGTAGATTCAGATTGGATGTTGGAAGAAACTCTTGCCCATGAGGGTGGTGAGACACTGGCACAGGTTGCCCAGGGAGGTGGTAGAAGCCCCATCCCTGGAGGTTTTGAAGGCCAGGCTGGATGTGGCTCTGAGCAACCTGATTTAGTGTGAGGTGTCCCTGCCCATGGCAGGTGGGTTGTAACTGGATGATCCTTGAGGTTCCTTCCAACCCTAAGAATTCCTGTGATTCTATGATTCTAAATCTAAAAGGTAAAGGTGACCAGATGCAAGTTACAGAAAGTAAGCATTAAAATGCATCTTTAATTCAAATATTGATATCAAAAGTTTATAGGAATCAAAATTATAAGGAGCTTTACAGAATATTTTAGATTTGTAGAAGATTCACACTGAGTTAGGAAATAAGTACAATAATTCCACATCTGCCCACACTGTATCCCATTCTGACATGACTGATTGCTTAGGAGATCATCTCTTTTCTCACCATCCTTCCTACAGTGCTGATCTAGAGGAGTGAATACTCTGCAAATCACAGAAATAACCATGAAATGCAATGAAAACAAGAATAATTCCTAACTGTGAGAAAGAACAGAATTTTTGCACTGGGGACATGAGACAAGTATTGCAAGTTCAACCCTTAACATAAGTCTCACACATTCAGTTGAGAACTGCCATATCATCAACCAGCATTATGGAAATATACTCAGTAAAAGAGTGAATGGCATATTTGGGGAGGCTGTGTGATATGTTTCTTCGTTTAAGAAAAGGGGGGAAAGTGTTCATCCTGTTGTGCAATTGCAAGAAAGGATCATGGATACTGATTTAAAGCTCTCGATGCCATCCTATTTTCTTGTGGTATGCACACAAACTTTGGTAACATTTTACATAGTTTCATAGTTTCATAGTTTCATTCAGGGTTGGAAGGGACCACAAGGATCATCTAGTTCCAACCCCCCTGCCATGGGCAGGGACACCCCACACTAGATCAGGCTGGACAGAGCCTCATCCAGCCTGCTCTTAAACACCCCCCGGGACGGGGCCTCGACCACCTCCCTGGACAACCCATTCCAGGGTTTCACCACTCTCATGGTGAAGAACCTCCTCCTCACATGTATTTTGGGGATTATTTTCCAAGGATTCCCGATGGTCTGGGACAAGTGTAACAATTCTGCCTTGTGAGTGCTTGCTCTGACTGAAATACGTAGAATCATGGAATCAACAAGGTTGGAAAAGACCTCAAAGACCATCAAGTCCAACCTGTCACCCAAGACCTCATGACTACCAGCCCATGCACACATACACAAACACAACCAAATAACAAAATAAATTACAAACCCTAGATTTTTATTGGCTCCCAACTAAAGAGATTTGGTAGAAGAAATATTACCTTAATCTCTTCATTTATCACAGTTACTCCAAATACATGCACTGCCTCTATAAATAAGAAGCTTATGAGCAATGAATATTATAAAAGCAATAATAAACTTTGAAAGCTAATGCTGGGGAAATTTACATGACAATTTGAAATCTGTCTCCATAGTTATTATGTCACCTTGTAATATTAAAAAAGCAGGATTTGAGTAAAATTTTACTGAACCCTTGGTATTAAGAAGCAATAATGACCATAGAAGGATCAGAAATTCTTGGCTTGCAAAGCATTAAAAGAAGGACAGAAACCTGCCTGTGTTATGTTCTTTTCCACAGTAGTTATTAGAAGCTTTGTTCCTGCAGTCCATTTCACCTTCTTTCAGTGACCAAATGCACGCTTTACATTATAGGGAAATTACAGAGCAGCAGACATTATTTATGGAACTATTACACAGATGTATTTGGCAACTATCTATTTATTTAATCAATACCACAAATGTAAATGTTGCTCTAAAATAATCTCTTTAGGAATGAGAGCTCTTTACAAGACCACATTACATGACCACATCAGAAAAAGCTCACAGCTGTCTAGTGAACTATCTGTAAATCAGTCGTCTTCTAAATCATTGCCAGGTGAACCTCAGAAGAGCTTATGAATTAATTGCAGAGCATTTTGATTCCCTTCCTCCGTAACTTACCCTAAAATAGCAAATCATTCTTCCACTTAACTTTGATTGAATTTAAATAATCCATCTCATTTTTGTTTCCTCGGTGCCAGTCAACTCAGACTACACACTGAACTTCAAGAAAACAATCTATGATGGAGATTCCTGTTGCAAATTATAACAGACATGAACCAAACACAGAATTAAACCCCAGGAATTTCATATACTTCTATACTGGTTTTAGAAGACCCTTAAAAGTAATAATTTTATGTAATATTGAGCATCTGTATATTGTACTCTGTGATTATATAAAAATGCAAAAAGTTGCCAGTTTCAGAAAGTTCTCATAAGGTTTATTAGAAAATCCTAGAGTAACAGCCAAAGCAAAGCTATTCATAAAGCTTCAAGTTGATTTTTACTGTAGAATTTTATAAGAGAAGTCTATTTTTTTATTGGAATTCTGCCCAACTCAAGCTCATAAAATATTAGACTCTTAAAATAAAGCAGATCAGAATGCAACTCCTTTTATGTTCCCAAATCCTGTGAAGAGAGAATGAGTTCAGGGCATCATGCTGCGAGACAACATATTACTTAGATTATTGCTAACATGACTTGGTGTATTTACAAATTGTCTGAGCATGTTTTAAGGCAGATGCAAAGCAAGGAGAGGTAGCAGAAAAGGACAAAGTGGAAAAGGAAAACCCAAGGTGTAATGATGGCTCACAAAACCAGCTCCACATTCTGACTACAGGTGAGATCAGTAAAATTGGCTCATTTCTTCAGAGACAGATCTGTACCTCAGTGGGGGAAATGTTTAAGTTCTAGGAGGTTATTGCACACACTATTGCACACAGGTTATTGCACATGAATGTTGGGAACTTGAGAGAAAAAGAATAGTGAGATTCAGTATGGGGAAAAATGTTGGAAAGAGTAAAAGTTGAGATAATTCCTACTTGTTTTCACTTCTACAAGATTATATTGTGCCCAAATTTAAAGACAAGCAGGAAACCAAACACTTCACATACACAGTATTCATCAAAAGCTGTGTTTTATGGGTAATCAGGGGGAATGCTAATGAAGCCACCAAGCTCCTGTCCGTTCTCTGCCTTTCCCTTCATTGCTATTTGCTCTTAGAGAGTGGGAGAGAGATACAGAATTTGCTCTAGCCCTGAAAAACCACTCATGCCACTAAATTCATCTGATGTGAAGTATCACAGGTTCTGCCAGTTTTGATATTTTCTGTGGAAGCTAATATGATGAAAGACTAATCTCATTAGGCCCACTTTTGAGCTGGAGTCTTAGAATAAAGGAAAAAATGAAAGTAATATTGATACTGCAACCTCATATGTCCATCTTTCAGTTGTCACTTCAATTACTGGAAGTATTTGTGATCATTTAATGGGCTACAATATTTGCAGAGATAAATGCAAAACCAAAACCTGCTCCTCAGGTACTTTTAAAATCTATTTTTTAAGGAAGCAATAAGCATGCAACGGACTACTCTCAGCATATGGAAGTACAGTCAGGACAGAAATGGCTTTTTGCTGTATTTCTCTTCTAACTGAATCAAAATATTGCAATTGACTGAAAATTTTGCTGAGGTCCAAGTCTACAATCCAAGATGTCAAGAGAGTAACAGTTTTTACTCATGTTCCTAACATTTGCCTATGCTAAATGTTAGCATGAAAGTACAAGAAAGAATTAAAAGATTGTGTTGGATTACTTCACCAGGAAATTAATATATTCAAGAGGAATCCTCAGCTGAAACTTCAGGGCAATTTTCTTCCTGATTCATAAACATTTCAGAATGACCAGAAAGGAGGATTTTGTGTGTGAACTGTCACAAACCCAGCAATTAACATGACAAACAAGTGCATAAATATATGACATGTAAGGAGTTTTATTTTTTCATTGTAGATGCTGGGAAAGTTTAAGTGAAGTTCAATGCTGAATAAAGGAAATTCAGTCTCTAATTTGACTATAAAATTGAATGCTAACATAATTACAGGCTTATTATACAAATGGGCAGTTTATAAGCTTCCTTTTAATTTCTGGTTTTGATAAACAAAGGTCTCAGCCAACTCCAGCTAAAAAAAAGAAAAAGGAGAAAACAAATGCATGGAGAGAACTCAGTTGAGTTCCCTAATAATTTTCCCCCTGCAGTATGCATAGCAAAATTTCACAGTAGAAGTGCAATTGCTAAATGGGGGATTCATAGGTTTAACCCTGTGCATTAGAAATAAATGAGAACAGCTATAAACCTGGGAAAAGTCTTTCTGTGAACTCAAACTTTGTGCCATGCCACATGCACAAAATAACAGGGTTTTAGGCAGTATGTAATTGCATACATTAATGAAGGAGTAAAAGTTTGAAACCTGAATCATAACATATTGGAGAGCACAGGACAATAGCTTCAGTATTTCCAGAAATACTGGAAATCCAGTTTGAATTCAGCCAGGCTTATTGGACTAAGTGTAGATTTGGTCTGTTGGATCTGGTTAATCTGGACCAAATGAACTCTTGCAGCTGGTTCCTAGTAAACTGTGCCCGAACAGAGTTTATTAACCATGGGGAAGTGCAACCCAAACTCATCAAATCATTTTGGGGCAGATTACCTTGTTCAGAGTGCAATGAGTTGAAGCATGCACAGGAGACTTCTCCACGTGGCTCTCTATAAGGATCATCTCTTCTCTAACATGGCACATTAATCCTGACTCATCTCCAGCCATTACAGACTCAGGCTGCTGCAAAGGCTCCTGTCCATGCTTGTTTAGGCAAGGGATTAGATTAGACATGACATTATCTGGACCAGGGCTGGATATGCAGGCTCACATAACACTGTGCTATACTAAATTAGGCCTTCTATGGCCACCATCTGAAGGCAGATATCTTAAAGTTGAGAACACTATGGTATACCTATATATTATGTAATAATTTACTACATATAGACATAATTTTGATGACTTTGTAGGTTGTGAGGTTTTAGTGCACCTCTGTCATGATTAAGTCACATCTTATATGGCTGAGAGTTTACTCTTGTCTGTATTTCTTTTATTTCCTGAAGCCTTTGTGTTTCTTACATTGGATGTCCATGGCTAGGGTGGAGGCAGGTGGCTGTTACGGATAATCTTAGCCACAATGAGCATGCTCCTACCTCTAACCCAGTTGCTACACACACCCTGTCACACTTTCAAATTCTCCAGTCTCCAAACATTTCAGTATGACATTTGTGAACAGAGCAGGCCCTCCTGGCAAGAAGAAAATGCCTGAAGAATGTTACTTGGAACAGTCTCATCCTCCAAAGCTGTGTGTGCGTTTAAGCACACACTGCCAATAAATGATGGATAGAAGCATCTGATATGATGACACCTTGAAAAATTGGTATTTCTTCAAGTTTTAAGATATCATAAGGAGCTTAATTCAAAAATTTAATATTCTAATACATATCTACACAAAGTTTCTTAAACTATTTGAATGAAATGTGCACCCTCAGAATGCAGGATGCTTAGATGAATACATGAAGCACAGAGACATGGTCCATATATGCTTAAATGTCTTTCTCTGAGAACATGTTGTGCAGAGGCCTAAAGCTTTACAATCACTGTATGGGAATATTGTTGACATAAATATTTTAGCAAATTCTAGCCTCAATCTGACTGAAAACTTTGCAGGTTACAGAGGAGTATTGAAAACCTCTTGAGCCTCCTAAAGTGTTTTTATTTCTGGATGGCAGTGATTTCTGTGTATGTGTGTATAGGTAGGTGGATTTGACTATTTAGTTAGTGTGGTATACAGTAAGAACCACGATAAAGAATTTCTTCCTAGCTCTGTGTTACCTTTTCCTGCTGGTCATGCCTTATCTTTGAGTGTACAGAATGCTGTAAGCTGAATTGAAGCCCCATTGAGTGAAACAATTGGATTCATCCAAGAAGAGAAGAAAAATGATCCTCTTAGCAGCATTCCTTAGCACAGGAGAAAAGTGCTTACCTTGTGATGGTTATTGGCAGTTTGTACAAATGATAGTGCACAGGGTTTTAGGTTAACCTGTTTAGTTTTACATGACCTGAGATATTAAAAATATCCTAACGCTGAAGGGCTGCCAGGCGGTAACTCAGCATCACATCAATTCTGGAGGCAGTGTCATGGTGATGGTGTGCACTGCTATTGAATTTTTAGTATTCAGTGAGTATTGGTCACGATTTATAATAATTTTGGAAAATCAGCATTTGTAATGGGATTCTCTTATCTTTGAAAAGCATATCTGACATGCAGTAGTGCATCACAGATTTGATTTATACTTTTTTTTCCTAGTACGTATGCCAGTTGCATAACAATAGGTTTTGCCATGCTGCCAGTGCTTGCTCCTTAAAGGGGGAGCTGCTTCTAGCCATGACAATTGGGAAACTAGTAAATAAACAAACAAACAAAAATACTTTTTTTCTGATTAAAGCAATATACTCATATGAAGGAAGACAGAGACCACGGAGCTGCAGGATTTGCATTGTTATGTTTTGATTTGTTCAGCTACCACATACTTGAATGTCGGTGCGCCCACATCAAGGACCTTGTGACAACACAGCAACATTTCTGGGTACATCTTCAAACACTTTCCCTCAAGCCTCTGTATTTCTGAAGCTTCCAAACCTTCCTGGGTCATTTTAACTTTTTGATCAGCAAGGTGACCGTATTTTATTTCCTGGCCTCTTTTATAATGTTTTAAGTCTACTAGATCTATTAGATTGCTGGGAGTTATCCCATGCTATGCTCTATCAGAAGAACATCTCAAGAGACTAATCTTACTTTCCTGTTCCCAGGAAACTAAGATTACACAGAAGACTGCCATGACTCTCTCCTCTGTACTACATAATGCTCATATCAACCAAACTCAGAATTAAGGTCTAAGGTGACGAGGAAGTTTGCTACAGAGTTTTGCATCCACTTTGCAACTAACAAGGTTAACACTGCAGTGATATAAGCTTTTACAGAAAGGGAAATGTCATTATTCTACAAAAACTCCAGGGCTTACAGTTTTCCTGTACGTGGTCACACATAAGAGTGATTCTTTGACACTTCCACACAGCAATCTCCTTTATACTTTGTTAAGATCTCAAATCTTCTGGACAAGGAGCATAGCCTTGTAACTTCTGGAACTCTCAAATGTATTACATCCAACTTTTAAATGTCATTTTGACACATATTAAGAACCAAGAGGAGCTCTTTCTGAAAAACAAATTGTATAGACAGTCTGAATGTGAAAATACAGGTCCATTTAAAAAGAAAAATACAGATCCGTTTAGACACAGACTTCACTGAACACTACGCTTTGGAAAACTGCATCTGTTGGAAATCCCCTGTGAGGAAATCACACCTAAGATACTGAGCAACATGGCTAACCAGCTAAATACAAGCAACTAAGCTGCTTAGATGATTTGTAAGTTACTGCAAAAATCTTATGAGGGGTTCAAGGGGTTTAGCGTTATTTCAATATCTGTTTTGAGATGGAACTATTAAAGCCAATCCTAAAAAAGTGTTTTGCTTTTCCACCTGCATTTAGGAACATGAGAACAACAAATCTACTCTGATTCAGGCATCAGACTACTTTTCTATATATGTAAACTAAATCAATGCAACCTCTTGTATGAAGTGATACTTACCAAATTCACTGGAACCTTAACCTAAGTCAGGCAGCAACTCCCTGCTTACCACATCTGTATTCACACAAGAATTGAAAATGGAATTCTGAGTATTCAGTAAATACTGCAAGTGTTGAAGCAGAATTTGGGGCATTAGTTTTAATTTTTAAAGCACCCTATAAATTTTGCTATCTGTTTGCCTAAGAAATTTCATATTTCCTTGTACAGAACTCAGGAGAGATCTAAACTGATCAGCTGAAACTCTGCTGATTTACCTGAGAGGGAGGTGTTAGTAAGATACTATTTTTCTCAAGAGGCTTTTTGCTTGCTTGTTTTTGTTGTTGTTTTGGCTTGGTTTTTTTTGTTTAATACTTCCTTCAACCAAAATGTTGTCATTGACTTCGAATGAAGTCTGGATTTCACACTTAAGATCTGAACCACCCCTTTTTCTTCATTTCACTCAGCCTAGATTTGTTGGCTGCCTGAGAACACTCCAGACCGTGCAATTCCTCCTAAGAAATGTAATGCCATGTGGATGGAGGGATACAGGGCTAGTCAAAAGGACTGTGATCATCACTCAGGAAGCAATTACCTTAGCAATGAAAAGTCTATTTGATTACTGGGCTGATAGTGCTTTATATCCATTGTATGTATTATGTACTCAAACAAATGAAGAGAGGAAAAAAGGAGCTAGGTATATATGAAGAGAGATGTAGGAATTAGAATGCTTTAAGCATTTCTCTCTAAGATCAAGGTAAATGAACCTGTCTGCATGAATCCCCCAGAATCCCTAAATAATAAAAATCTGTGGTTTTATGCAGGGAAACAGATCAGCCTTCCTGACTGCAAACAATGCCAAATCCTTGGCAACAGGCAATGAATATACAGATTGCTGTAAAAGATCAAGGTATTTACTTCCTGATTTCTCAAAAAGAGGCAAAAATGGATGGGGTTTGTGCTGCTAGATATTAACATTCACATTCATCTTGTCTCTTCTTCTATCTCGCCTTTTAATACAACAGCTTCCATTCTTCCTCTGGAAAACTGGAATTATTTATACGGCTTAAAAATGAAACTTTGCTAAACCTATTCAGGAAGGAAATCAGTTTTTATGCTCAAACTGATTTTCACTAAGTGATGCACCACTGTATCTAGCAGTCCATGTATTACAGTACTGGTGTATAGCTGATAGAGGAAGTTTATGACAATAACAAATTATGGTTTTTTTCTATACAACTTTGCTGACTGAGGATTAGTAACTTTTACTTTTTTCCTCTGCACATGGGAAAAACTGCACAAAGCCAATATGCCCAGGTGAAAATTCTCTGTGGTATTTTTTTAACTGCATCCCTCTTTGTGAGTCTTCTTGAAAATCAGTTCTGTGAGAATTCAGGGGACACAGAACAACAAAATGTTAATATACAATGCCTATTAAATAATTCCTTATTCACACCTTTCATCAGCATTAAATAAAAGGCTGTGCAAAATGTCAGGCCTGTAAGTGTCTGAATTCTGCTAGTAAATTAAGTAATGTGTTTGGGAAAAATATTAGAACTTTATCACAACATTAATTAAAAGAAGCAGCTAGTAGTGGTTCATATAAGGCTGGAGGTGAGGAGAAAGTTCTTCACAGAGAGACTTGTTAGCCATTGGAATGGGCTGCCCAGGGAAGTGGTGAAGTCCCCATCCCTGGAGGTGTTCAAGAGGGGATTGGACGTGGCACTTGGAGCCGTGGTTTAGTAGTCATGAGGTGTTGGGCGACAGGTTGGACTTGATGATCTCTGAGGTCTTTTCCAACCTTATTGATTTTATGATTCTACATCACTGAGTACACAGAATAAAACTGTGAAGCTTCTATGAAAGACAAAGAAGATCCCTCAAAAATCAAAATCCAACCATCAGCGAACTCCACATAGAAACTTATTTGCAAAATATACAGGAATCTGTTGTCAATGTCAAGTCTCACATCAGCTTCAGTCAGAATGTCATCAGTCCCATAGGAAACTCAGATTACCAGAAAAAATGGTACCTCATCCTGGAATGCATGCAGTTTTCAACCTTGATTTGCTCTACTTCAGTGAATAAAGGTGTTATTGCACTACTTCAGTGAATAAAGGTGCAAGCATTTACATGAGTAAAGGTCATATAGTTCTTTCACTTTGTAAAGCTGGTGTTTCATTAACAGACCTATATATTAGTAAATTGCATATGGAAAACTTCACTTCATTCTAATAATATAATCAATCCTTTTCTTCTTGAAATTCAGCCTGCCATCAGTTTCTCACAACAGCACAGAATGCCTTTATTTTTCTTTGCAGTCAAATTAGTTAAAGTGTTTTGAAGGATATATTGCTTTCTAGTTGATCAGTTTAATTTAAAGCTACAAGATGGCCTCAGAGAGCTCAAAGAATGTAAACATTTCAGTATTTTTTTCCCAGTGACAGCAGCTCTAAAAGGTAGTGAACATTATTTACTTATATATTTTTCCCTTATGCAATGACTGATGGAAGAATCATTAATTATAACAAAAGTTCAATGAATCAGTTAAATATCTGTCTTATTTTATAATTGATAGGTCTTGTGCTAATCTAAGATCCCCTGGGTCAAGGTTATGAAATGCAAAAAGGATGCAGAAAACTATATAATATTCAATATATAATGAACATGTAAATTAACTAGAAAATTGCTTTCTCTTAATTACCAATTTTTCCATAATGACCCAGTATCTCTTTGGGCTCTCCTAATACATGAAGAGACAGCACATTGTGGATGTTTCTTAAATGCCAATTATGGCTCAGACTTAGTAGACACAGCTTATTGAAAATATGCCAGGGTAATTTAGAGCATTCTTCAGACTAGGTTACAGTTCTGCACTGACTTTATTTTTCTTAATTTATAAACACATGTTGCCATTTACAAGCTGAATCATACCACATCTGCCCTGTCTAAACTTTAGGACTTAACACTGCTGTAGTACCCAGGTATAGTAGGCTCAGGAGACTCCAAGTACAGAATGAAGAGACCTTTATTATAAAAGAAATTGAAAGTATTAATTTCTCAAACCATTGATGCAAAAACCATCCAGATTATTATATTCACCACCAAATTAAAAAAAAAAAAAATCCTCCAAACCATCTTGAATTTAATTATTATTTACATTTATGTTAATCTTACCATGATGGCTACAATATCTGAATATGAATCAAAGTACAGATTAAAATGGAAAAGGCTGAGTTACATTAGAATGTGAGCAAACTGAAAAGTCTGCAGCATTATTTAAAAAGAACTGTCTACTAAAGTGAATTTATTAGATATCCCTTTAAAACTAATTTCCTAATTTCATTTTTTTCCTTCCCTATGATTTGTTTCATTTAATATTCATTGGCCTTATTGTTACTATCTTTCATCTGGTCTACCGTTTGAGTTTCACTGACCATGAGGTTCCTTACTTGTATTTGATCTGTTTATGAGATTACATGAATTTTGTTTTGCTGCTTGATTTTTGCTTTGATTAAAATTGTAGATTGTTGAACTGGGACTTTTTTTTTTTTTTTTTAATTGTAGGAACCTTTTGTTCCAGTTCATGATAGAATAAATGTAGTGATGCCTGAACACATTCCTGTGTTCAGGTAGGAATATCTATACCTGGAATTGGCAAGTAACTTTGCCAACCATTCCTTCTCACAGGCTTCATCATATCAGGCCACAGTATCACAGTATCACTCAGGTTGGAAGAGACCTCAAAGATCATCGAGTCCAACCTGTCACCACAGACCTCATGACTAGACCATGGCACCAAGTGCCACGTCCAATCCCCTCTTGAACACATCCAGGGATGGGGACTCCACCACCTGCCTGGGCAGCCCATTCCAGTGACGAATGACTCTCTTGGTGAAGAACTTCCTCCTCACCTCGAGCCTAAACCTCCCCTGGTGCAGCTTGAGACTGTGTCCCCTTGTTCTGGTGCTGGTTGCCTGGGAGAAGAGACCAACCCCCACCTGGCTACAGCAATGAGGTCACCCCTGAGCCTCCTCTTCTCCAGCCTAAACAACCCCAGCTCCCTCAGCCTCTCCTCATAGGGCTTGTGCTCAAGGCCTCTCCCCAGCCTTGTTGCCCTTCTCTGGACATCTTCAAGTGTCTCAATGTCCTTCCTAAACTGAGGGGCCCAGAACTGGACACATGCCATATGCTTTCCTGTTGACATGGGTAGTAGGTGCTAGTATCATTATAAATTGGGATGAGGATCTTTCATCCTGTAATGAATAAGCTTGTGTGTTTTGCATTGCCTAAAGGAAAGGCTTTCTAGAAGTACAATGGATGTTAGTCCAGGGGGTGACTCTGTCTTTAAAACAGTAAAGAATAGCAATGCTATGTTTGCATGCTTCTAGTAATGCATAGATTTTTTACCTGGAAATCTAAGAGTGTTTTTCATTTGGCCACAGGAAAGAGAGAGATTTTGTATAGCCCTCCAGGTACAAAGGAATGAAATCTGACTGCTACAAGGCTTCTGAAGACAGATTTCTTTTTCTATAAGAAGCCTTTACAGAGATTCAAGGTCATGTGTCCCAGGTAATAAAGACAACTGTTTAACCACTGCTTTGTGCTCGAAAAGTTCCTCTGGCAAATTCAAGACTATGGCAACTGAAATAAGACATATTAAGGACTGAAAGCATGAGGTTTGTCTTGAAATAAATATGGGATGGAGACTTGACAAAAAAGCATTCCTAGTTTTTGCTGGCAGCCACTGGTGAGTACAAAGGAACTGGTTTAGGCTGTATTCCTTTAGCCCAGATTGAATGCTTCTCATGCTAACAATTTAAGAAATTAATCTAAACCAATGCTTTACTATGCATTACCTGTCTATGTATGCTGAGACACCAACAGGTGATACAGATCTCTGTAAAAACTGAAATCTTAATAATAAGAAATAAGGCCATCATGAATATCACCTAACACAAAATCAGGTAAGTTTCTCTCACCTATACAGATTCATCCAACGACACTTTAGTGTTTCACCAATACTTTCAGAACTATGTCAGTCCTGTTGTCTTTCAGGTATCTCATTTCACCATCATCTTGGCAACAATTACAAATAAATCACGTCACATGTTTCCATTTTCTTTTCAAAAAGGGCTATTCCACAAATTTATTCCACTGCTTAGCATTTTATTCTTTGTATGAGTTACCTAAGCCTCCCATTCTAAAATGTTAATACCATCTCTTCCCATTTTCCACTGCCTAGGATAATATCAGAGATTTCACTGATCTCTGCAGTACAATTTAGACCTGGCTTTCTGTGAGCATAAAGGGCTTTGAATATCTCCAAGCAGTGAGATGTGTTTATTGTATCTGCCATAGTTTCAGATTTATCAACCTTTTAAAATTGCTCTGCCTTTCCACAAAATTCCAGGTGATACCCTGTTCCATAACATGTCAACCATGACTACCAGTTTTAATTGCTTAATTTAGAACAGATTTATTATAAGCCCTGGCTCTTTTGATTATATTTATACAGCATAGGGTACAATGACCTCTGCAATGAGAGACAAGACAATCCAAGTGGGTACTTTACGACACTGTCTTCTGCAAAGCAGGTGTGCTATATTGCTACACAAACAGGTTGTAATGGAAACCATCTCTCACCTTCATAAACAGAAACACAAGCTAGTAAATAAATTCAATTATTGTTGGGACTGCAACCTCAGCCTTTAATTTACTACACAAGTGACCCACCAGCGAGCTAGAGAAACACTTCCATCAAATCAATTTGTGTTAATCAGAAGCAATGGGCTCCTTTGGAGAAGCATCATTTTAAATCTCCTCAAGTTTTCTCAATTAATCCTTCCTGGTACCACAGAAGACCATGAAATATAGTTCTAAGGAGGCATATTCTATAAAATTACACAATTTTAAAACACAGCAAAAGTGTTAAAGTTAAATCACAGACAACTGCCATGATATTGCCGTGCTGCACACCAAGGAGCACAATAGAAACATACAACTCTTCCCTTTCAGCTGGAAACCCGTTACAGAATGTACCAGTTTCACAGGAGATTAGGCAAAACCGAGACTAACTGTATTAGCAGAATACACTAAGTTCCCATTCCGTGAATAGAAAGCCTCAAGGCTAAATAGCGTCTGCAGGAGTCAAAAGAGAGCAAGGCCATTTACACCTTACTGATCCTCTGCCCCAGCCTCAGCCCTGTGGATGAGCCGCTGTAATTTATCAAAATCCCAGGCACGTTAAGCACAGCCTGTGCCCTTCATCCACTCTTGTCCTTCTACACAGCTTGACCCTCTCTCCTGGCCCACTTCAGGAACTGGACATTATTGCTTCTTTTTGGTGCGCTGCGAAGCAATAAAGACAATTTCTCTACAGAAATAGAGAACAAAAAACCTCTACAGCCCCATCCTCTCAGAAATATTCAATTTTGATAAGAAAAGTTATTTCTGAGGAAATTCTGATTCAGAAAGACAGAAAGGCTCATGAATTTGTTAGAAAATGAAATAATATATATGCATTCATGTTGAAAGGCTGAATGCTATTACTGCTCCCTTTCTCTACTTGTTAAAAAATTGCCTCAGAACAATAACAGTAAACAAAATACTACATCAATAAGCTTTTTACAAAGTAACAAGCAAATAAGTTTTTTTTTTAATAAAGTTAATTTAATATTTGATTGCATTATTTATTCATCATCTACGACCCACCCTTGTGGGGAAACATTACCTCCTTGTTAATCAAAAATGACTTCATTTTGAATGCAAACTACCTTTGTATTCCAAAGGGACACCTTGTCTTTTCCTTTTTATTTTTTTCCCCTTAACTTAATATTTGTTATGCTTTTAAAAAAAATATATATTAAAAAGTAAATAAAGGCTTGGTAGAGGAGTAAAGAATCAGAAATTTCATACTGTTGATTGACAAAGAGAAAGGAGTATGTATGGAATGAAGTAGACATCACCTCCTTACAGCCCTTAGGGCAGAAGGCCAAGTGACATAAGAACTTCCAAAGCTGAAGACTTATTTTTTTAAACTGAGCTAATTTCATGATAAGTAATGCCTCTTCTAATTTCATGATAGGTAATGCCTCTTTCTCTAAGCTAGCTAATGTAGCTCTCGTGCTCCACAAAAGAATCAGAGTAGGTTGGATTGGAAGAGACCTTTAAAAGTCATCTGATCCCACCCACTTACAGTGAGCAGGAACATCTTCAACTAGATCTGCTGCTCAGAGACCCATTTAACCTGACAGTGAAGGTTTCCAGGGATGGGGCAACAACCACCTCTTTGGGCATCCTGTTCAAATGTCTCACCACCCTCAGTATAAAAAAATGCCTTCCTTATATCTAGTCTAAATCCACCCTCTTTTGCTTTAAAACCATTACCCCTTGTTCTATCACAGCAAGCCCTTCTAAGAAGTCTGTCCCAGTCCCTCTTACAGTTCTCTTTAAGTACAGAAGAGCCACAATAGGGTCTCCCCAGAGCCTTTGCTTCTCCAGAGTGAACAACCCAACTCTCAGCCTCTCTTCATAGAAGAGGTGCTCTTGCCCTTTGATCGTTTTTGTGGCTTTAGGAGACAACATAGGGAAGAACAAAACCCTGTGTTTCCTCTCCCATTCTCTCTTGCAACAGCCAAGGAAGGAAGGGAGTTGCCTCCAAGGGTCCCCAGTTGCACACAGCAACCCCATGGACTGCACTGTGAATGAGACAGAGCTCCTTTTGTAAGATAACAAGGGGACACAATCTCAAGCTGCACCAGGGGAGGTTTAGACTTGAGGTGAGGAGAAAGTTCTTCACCGAGCGAGTCGTTCGTCATTGGAATGTGCTGCCCAGGGAGGTGGTGGAGTTGCCGTCCCTGGAGGCGTTCGAGGGGATTGGACGTGGCACTTGGTGCCATGGTCTAGTCATGGGGTCTGTGTTTATAGGTTGGACTCGATGATCCTCAAGGTCTCTTTCAACCTTAGTTATACTGTGATACTGTGATAAACTTTAAAGATTTGAACACACACAGGAGATTTTAGCAGTGTTTAAGGACACGTTTCTTCCTCTAGGCTTAGCATAAAAACATCACAGACTTCTACTGTAGTAGACTAATAAAGGCTAGTAAAAGGCTACTACAGGCTTAAGAAAAAGTTAGAGACATTCATTCTATCTTTGCTGATAAAAGAATATATACATTTCCAGGCCCTAGGTAGACTTACTGTAGCCAGCATTTTAGAGACTAGGCAGGAAAGTGTTCACTCCTTCACTCACACTTCTGAAGGATTTTGGTTGCCTACAGGTCTGAACAACCAATTTTCTATGGTGTAGTAAAATCCCACCCACTACTGATTTTCTTTTCCTGCTTTAATATTTATTAGTTGTTTTAATTATTAGCACTGACTGGGGAACCTTTGTAGGAGGCAGCTGTGGGTGACGAGCTAAAAAAATCTACTAGGTAAGGCTGTGTTACCTCATTAGCAATGACAGAGGCAAACAAGAAGAGGGGTGCCAATTAACACTAAACTGGTAATATTTAACAGTAAATTATCATTGTTTTATAACTCCTTAAAGCATGAGAAAAGGGAAAAAAAAAAAAAGAAAAGGCTTGTGAATTAGCAAGTAAAACATTTAAGTAGAACATTCAATTCTCCATATAATTACCCCCCACAAACATTACAGATCATAGCATCCACTCCAGTACATTTCCCTGCCCGTGACTTACATGCTGTTGGGACAACTTTTCCAATTTTTCATACAGCAGTAGGCAGTTATCAAAGCAATCATTGCTTATTTATTTATTCATTATTGAAATTGTGCCCTCAATAAGCTTTAAAACCCTTTAGAAAACACTCTTTTTCTTTAGAAACTGTAGGAAGCTACTAATTATTACTAAAATGCATTGAAAGCAAATAGTCTTTGGAACATAAAAAATAAGGTTTAAAATGTATCAATGAAAGCATGCTGGAAACATTTTTTTATTTCAGAAATGCTTCATTTGCACATTTATGTAGACAAGAAAGCTGGTGAAGGGATTTTTAGGGTATCAGGTAATGATAGGACTAGGGGGAATGGAGCAAAAATAGAAATGGGTAGATTCAGACCGGATGTTAGGAAGAAATTCTTCAGCATGAGGGGGGTGAGACACTGGAATAGATTGCCCAGGGAGGTGGTGGAACCCTCATGCCTGGAGGTTTTTAAGGCCAGGCTGGATGTGGCTCTGAGCAACCTGATCTAGTGTGAGGGGCCCCTGCCCACAGCAGGTGTGTTGGAACTAAATGATCCTTGAGGTCCCCTCCAACTCTTAACAATTCTATGTAGACACCATATGCTGTGTGGATGAAATTATCATGTCCTCAAACACAGTGCTGTGGATCAGCCATGTCCATTCTGTCCATCTTTCTCTACACAAAAGAAATAGGAACATTTACTGACTTCAGTGTTTGAAACACTTTGTACCTAAATGGCAACATCAGATCCAGGGTTGTGCAGCTGTCTCGGGCATCTCTATGCCAAGCAGAGACATCCTTGTACCTAAAGCCACCTGTGATGTTTTAGAGCTGTTTATAAAACTTTACCCCCCTTGTTACTACTCCAAGCAGTCACTACTTCACCTGGTCCTGTAGAGGCAGTCAAACTGAGGGATGGATATCATCTGTTTTGTTACAATCACTTTTGGGAAAACAAATCCAAACCCCTACATACCATCATGCATTATCTAAATTTCTCCATTTCTAATATTTTGACTAATAGTTAGCATCTGATTTTTGAACAGCTGACAAAGGAGACACTTCCAACTAATAATACATACCAGAGGAATTAGTGGTTGATGGGTGTAAATGAAAGGAAATTGTGTGAATATTTTTTTCAGTTTATGAAACAGTGACCTTATCTGCAGATTAAGTAAATACATTTTTCAAGTTGACTTCATTCAGAATAGATTTGATTCTATCTCCACACTCTCCTCACACTTTATGTCTCTGTCCATATATATATATATATATATAAAACTCAGGAAACCAGGCATTTTAATGAATGCCTGCAGACAACAGGCTATTTAGTTCTTGAGAGCCCAACCCAGAATTAAGATCCTGCCTGCATGGATGTTTGGAATGCACAACTTTCCAATATGTCATCTGGAACAAACTCAAGAGAAAATTTTAATTCACTATGGCAGAGACTGAGTGTTTCATTACCTGTTCTAAATTCTTTCTCCTAGTTCCCAAGAAGAAAAGCTGAACCCCCTAAGAAAATTAGCTGCACTTTTCTCAAAATCTTTTGTTCTTACTTTTCAAATATTTTACTTCTTAATCTTGTAATGCATCACTCAAAAACTTTAAGACTTTTATCTGCAAGTTGCATATGTAAACTACTTTTACCTACTGACATGCTCCAGAACGTCTGACTTTAGCCATCACCTTTAACAATACAGTAGGGATCAGTAGGGATCATAACCAGTAATTTTTCTTAGCCATAAACTGGCAAATTTCATAAGAACTATGGTATGCAAGCACCTCTGTAGGGTTCTCATCCAAAAATGTGTGAACATAAACTTTAAGGAAATTATGTTGTCAAAGCTTCAACATAAAACAACTTCCCTATATTCTTAGCAAAACCCACCAGCAAATTACTGCCTTCACTAGGTAACTTACATCATCTAGACAGATGCATAAAGTTATGTGTGACCTAGCAGTGTGAATTGCACCCTGATTCAGAAAAATGGAAGTTATTTCTACATATTTTTATCATTTCCTATTTCCTATCCTAATAGACTTCAGTGTTCTTGCATTAGGGCTGAATAGCTGAAAGCCTCAAGATTTAGAATACAGATTGGATTTTTACAACAGGTGATTTCTACATATCTGTTTGTCATTTGCTTTTATTTGCAACTCAGAAATATTATGTCAGAAATGTTTAAGAAGATAATTACCTGGACTGGATAAACACAGAGCTCAGTAGCAGATTATATTCTAGGTCAGCTCCAATATATCACATTTGCAACCTCATGAGATGCCAGCCAAATAGAGGAAAAGGTAAGTGCTGTTCACTTTCAGAGCCATACAACCTTCCTCTTCAGTTTTTTTCTTCAAAATAATAATAAAAATTAAAGCTACATCTTTTCTGTCTTTTTTTTGCCCTCCAGAGTGTTCTTTTTCCTTGCCATCAGTGACTGGTTTAGTTAATTTAGAACAAGACTGCTTCCTGTGCCAGCACATTTGCTGTTTCCTGTCACAAAAGGCTCATAAATCTGTTCACTCACTTTGTCTGCCTAAATCATTACAACACACTACAGCTTTCTGTTGACAAACATCAAGGTCTTGCATGCCCTTTTAAGGGAGGAAAGATGTGGCTGATCTTCATTTTTATGCCATTCCTCAACACTGTGGGTAGATACTTGCTCCATATAAACCAATAATTCTAGACAAGAGCATGCTGGAGAACACACATCCAAGTGAACTGCTGACTCTGAAAATAAGTAAGGAAGACATTCCCCAAAAGAAAAAAAAAATCACCACAAACATCTCACATGATTTGGTTGCAGATGGTTTCACTAATTAACAAGGGAGCAGAGAGCACTAAGGAGAAATAGGTAGACAGCAGCTGCCCAGGGAGGTGGTGGAGTCACCATCCCTGGAGGTGTCCAAGAGGGGATTGGACATGGCACTTGGTGCCATGGTTTAGTCACGAGGTCTGTGGTGACAGGCTGGTCTTGGTGACCTTTGAGGTCTCTTCCAACATTGGTGATTCTGTGAATATTTGTGCTACAAGAATGTTAAAGACATACTGGCTGCATGCTAGCATATGGCTTTAAGGGTTGCAGATTCAACCCCAACTAGCAACTGGAAGAGATTCCTAGGCTGAAATTTGCAGGAGGTACTTGTGCTGTCCCTAGAAGACACAATTCTCTATTGCACACAGAGAAGTTTGCCACAGAGCTTGTAAGAGACAGGATGTCATTTTACATCCTTTGGTCTGACAATTTATTTTTTTTTTAATCACTCAATACCAAACAAATTAATAAAAGACAATGATATTCAAGGATGCAGAAGAGAAACAAGCACAACACATTTGCCCTTCCAGGAACCCCATTATAGTTAGTGTAGCTGTAGCACGCCATTTCATAGTTTCATAGTTTCATTCAGGGTTGGAAGGGACCACAAGGATCATCTAGTTCCAACCCCCCTGCCATGGGCAGGGACACCCCACACTAGATCAGGCTGGACAGAGCCTCATCCAGCCTGCTCTTAAACACCCCCAGGGACGGGGCCTCGACCACCTCCCTGGACAACCCATTCCAGGGTTTCACCACTCTCATGGTGAAGAACCTCCTCCTCACATCTAGCCTGAATCTCCCCACCTCCAGCTTCATTCCATTCCCCCTAGTCCTATCACTACCTCAGATCCTGAGAAGTCCTTCCCCAGCCCTCCTGTAGGCCCCTTTTAGATACTGGAAGGCCACAATTAGGTCACCTCGGAGCCTTCTCTTCTGCAGACTGAACAGCCCCAACTCCTTCAGTCTGTCCTCATAGGAGAGGTGCTCCAGCCCTCTGATCATCCTTGTGGCCCTTCTCTGGACACGCTCCAGCATTGGAGAAGAGAGTTTAAAACTGTCTGAACAACACATTAAGTTTGAAAGTACCTTCATTGAGGAGCAGTGAGACTTCCCAAGAAATATACTCCCTTCAATACAAATAACTTGAGCTTGAAAATAAACTTTACTTTAGAGCTTTCTCACCCAAACCATGAGACAAGAAAGAGCATCAAAAAAAGGTTTCTGTGTTGCTGAAGTACAAAAGAACTTCTACTGAGAAAAGGAATTTGGAAATGAATTTACAAAGAAGTTGCCCTGTGCTGCTCAGAGCTATGAAAAGCTGCTTCCTTTCTTGGCTTCACTAAATTATGAATGGAAACCAAATCTAGTGCTGGATCACCATGCCAAGAATACATACTAGAAGGAAAAAAAAAAGCAAAAAGTGAGTGGCAAAGGCTGCTAGAGTAAAATAGAGGAGTACAGCTGTTAACTAGGTAAATATATGTTAATTAAAAATATACATATTGCATATATGCATGCACGCACACACCCCTTCATGGAAAAGAATAAACACCAGCACACAGGGAAGCACAGAGGTGCTCCAAGCACAACTTTGCATCTACATAATGCAGTTTCATTGCAGCATGACAATCTTATTCTGAATGGTAACTCAGTCATTTTGCACTTGCAGTAGGTACCAAAACATAACACACACCATGCAGCTGCACCAGCACTGCTAATACACCAGGGTGCAGAAACAATTTTCCCTGCTGTTTAAACAGATCTGTGCAGTGTGAAAATGCACAGCAGACTCAGGTCAGCACTGGAACAGGCACTGGATTGAAGGCTGGGGACTAGATCAGCTATTAGCATGCTATATAGGATCAGCTATGGCAGGCAGTAAAATGAAAAACACAAACTAAAGAAATATAATCTCAATATTTAGAGAGGTTTTGCCCCCCCCTCTTCCTTTTCCAGGTGACAGATGGAAACCACAACTAAATAACTGAAATCAATATGTTGTCCTCAGTCACAAAGAGGAAACAATCTCCAACAGTGCAGTGGTAAGTCAGGAAAAAATGCATTAGAATATTTAAATACATTTTGAAAACTATGTAAAATAATATTTGAAGTGATTTTGAACATAGCCATTGCTCACTTAATCAAAAGGTACATAACAAGTGGGAAATAACAGAAGCATTTAAAAATGGTCCTACTCTGAAAATTCTGATAAGCAACTTAAAATCTGAGTACAGACCAATTTTTTTAATAGTTTCTTTTCTTGTTATCTTCATCAGCTAATAAAGGCCCTGAAGAAGAGAACCTCAGGATATCCACTAACTGGGGCAGCACACAATGCAAATCTCAGCTACATTTCAATCTGTTGGCAATGCGGAGTCTTAGGTCTGTGTATGTGTGCACGCAAAACATGACAAAGGTGACTTTTAACTTGTGAATCAACAGAACTCCAAAATAGAACACAGGTATTTCTGTTCAGCTGAGGTGAATCTCAATACTCTGTGAGCAGTTTGTGAATGCAATAATAGAATTTACCACAGAAAAGAGAAAGCCAGATTTTGCAAGGGAAGGAGTTAAAACTTAGGGTGGTGAATTTGGTCATAAAGCTGAAAAAGTCACTCACTAAATTTTCATTTTCTTTCATAAAATTTCAACTTTCATGTAAAATGAACTTAATAAACAGAATCATAGAATCAACAAGGTTGGAAAAGACCTCAAAGATCATCAAGTCCAACCTGTCATCCAAGACCGCATGACTACTAGACCATGGCACCAAGTGCCATGTCCAATCCCCTCTTGAACAACTCCAGGGACTTTGATGCATGGAGCTTACCCAGAGGATCTCAGTGAATGATGGAATTAAAGACTTCAAACTCCAAAATGAATCTTGGAGTAGTCTTGACTTGACTGAAGCTGGGCTGAATCTGACTTTACCTTTAGGGAAGGCATGATGTCGCTCAGAGATGGGGAAGGGACTAATTCAACTCCTGCTCTTAAAATAACTGCTTCTCAAAGATGTCACTCTCTCTTCACAGACAACAGAAAGCACCAAACTGCAAGTGGTTAGAGTTGTTTGTATTGAGACTTAGCCTCAATTTCAGTTAAAGAGCTCTCTTGAGATGACCTGCAACACCTTTTGTGTCCTTACATTTTTCTGGAGATATTTCTTTTTCAGTAGAAAATTTCAGGCTGCACAGCTTACTCATATTTTCTGCTTCTTTGGAGGACACACTTGTCAAAATCAAAGCAGTAGTACTTTCAGAGAGGCTACTTGCTATTTGTCCTTAGAGTCCTGGAACCTGACCTGAATTCCAGACAGAAGATCCCACCAGATTACAGTTCAATAAACTTCAGTAGATTTTTAAAAATTAGTTCCCAGTTCAGCACTTTTCAGATGCTGGTCATCACAAAGTAATGGGAAGGTAGGGCAGGCAGAGAGGGACCTGGGGGTGCTGGTTGATGGTAGGATGAACATGAGCCTGAAGTGTGCCCAGGTGGCCAGGAGGGCCAATGGCATCCTGGCCTGCAGTAAGAACAGTGTGGCCAGCAGGAGCAGGGAGGTCATTCTGCCCCTGTACACTGCACTGGTTAGGCCACACCTCAAGTACTGTGTCCAGTTCTGGGCCCCTCAGTTTAGGAAGGATGTTGACTTGCTGGAACGAGTCCAGAGAAGAGCACCAAAGTTGGTGAGGGGCTTGGAACACAAGCCCTATGAGGAGAGGCTGAGGGAGCTGGGGCTGCTTAGCCTGGAGAGGAGGAGACTCAGGGGTGACCTTATTGCTCTCTACAACTACCTGAAGGGGGGTTGTAAACAGGGAGAGGTTGGTCTCTTTTCCCAGGCAGCCAGCACCAGAACAAGAGGACACAGTCTCAGGCTGCGCCAGGGGAGGTTCAGGCTGGAGGTCAGGAGGAAGTTTTACACAGAGAGAGTGATTGCCCATTGGAATGGGCTGCCCGGGGAGGTGGTGGAGTTGCCATCACTGGAGGTGTTCAGGAGGAGACTTGACAGGGTGCTTGGTTACATGGGTTAGTTGATTAGGTGGTGTTGGATGATAGGTTGGATGCGATGATCTTGAAGGTCTCTTCCAACCAGGTCTATTCTATTCTATTCTAAAGGTATGCTCATGTCCCTTCTTTAGGTCTTTTATCACACTCCAGGGGATTTGTTTTCAGAACTCAGACGTAAGAATTGGGTGGGACAGAACTCTAAGCTTATTTAATAGCGCAGCTGCTCTTCAGCAGGAGGCTTATTTGCAGCTCTGTGCTGAACAACACTAATGAACCACCAAATCTTCTTTAAGTCTTCTGGTCCTCTCTACAGATTGTCTTTTGTCATCTTACAGGGTGCCTGTGAACTGAAGGAAAACTTTTTTGCCCTTTTTTTCGACCCGCTCAAAGCATTCTTTTTGTATTTAGGTAGAGCAAGAAAAAGGATTTTTCTGTTGTAATTAAGGGTTGAAAGGGTGAGCTGTCAAGAATCACTAACACCTTTAAATGCTTGGATATTTTCCTCTGTCTTTGTGGTGTGTAAATATATTAATCCATCAAGCATTTTCTTTGCTTCTCCTCATTCTCAATTAGTTTTACATGTATTTCAGTATTAGTCTTTGAAAAAAACTAAACCAGTAGGGTTTAGATTCCTAATTCTGCTGGACAACACCTTGGAAAATGTTGTCATATTTACTATGTTATTATTATTGACGAGGCAAGAAAGAAAAGGTTGACAGTCTCTAAATACAGACGCTTTTATACCAAATATGGAACAGTAATTGGCATTAGCTAAATCTTTAAAGCAAACTAAAAATCAGAAGTCCCAATGGTACGTGTCACTCTCTTTACATTAGTCTGGTGTTTGTCAGAACCTCATGAAGAGCAGGCAGGACATTTCTAAGGTTTTTTTAGCAACAATATCAATACCAAATTGAAGATCTAAATAACTTTGTATACGCACACACACATACACTGTCCCAAATACATCTAGGTTCACTGATAGCAGTTTTGACACGATTGGGCAGCTGTCTATATTTCTCTTGTCTAATATATCTTATACTAGCCTATTACTCAATGATTTAGATGATGGAGAACAACATGCATGAATAAAGCAAATAAGACTCCTGGATTTCAGACTCTTCTTGTTAGCTGTGAAGTTGTCGGAGAGGCTTAACCTGGACAACCTTTCCGTTCACATAATAGAGTGTAATATTGAAGATCAGCCTTGACTTTTCATGCACCTGGTGAACGCTCTCACCACTGAGTCAGTCTCTGAATGCAGAGTTTTAAAAACTCAGTTTTTGGAAAGATAATAAAAGGGGAAATAATTCCCCAGGAATTATTGTCATACCTCAGTTTTTTGCTAATACAGGTTTTTTGGGTTTTTTTGAGGGTCCTGAGACACAATCAATGCAAGACACTTTTAAAAGTTATTTAGGCACTACAAAGGGCAGAAAATGGTAAAGTGGTCTTTGGAACCATCACTGAGTAGGTGAACCTCCCATTTTTAGGGGCTTTAACACTTGTAAAGAGCTGATTTTGCACAGCCCAGGAAAACACTGTGGATTAGAACCTGGACTCAAAAAAAAATCCAGACCAGAGAAGCAGCCTTAAATCAGCATTAAAGCTTTCTACTGCTGGGAGTGTGATTAGATACAAACTTGACAGCAGTAATGGCAACAGCTGGAACACTTCTCTTTAAAAATCATATACTGTGCAGAATGGCATAGTTCTGTGATTGAAGATTCTTTATAATCCCAATGTATGTGTTTGTCATAAGGTAATTATACAGTGTGAACGTCTCTGCATGATGACATTGCTCTGCTAACTGTGCTCAAGTACTAAATATATTATCTATGCATTCCTATGTACCTGGATGAATTCATATATGATCACACATTAACATTACATTCTATCTGGCTGATAATAATTACATCAAAGGCAAATTTAAGTGGCAGTAAAAATAGTTGATAACTTTGTGCTTTAAAATGTATTCTATCGTTTATGGCACTAAGTTGTTTGTTTCTTTGTTCTTATAGATGTGTGGGAGTTTCACAGTCACCTATTACCCACATACAACATTTCTGACATCTGTTTCCTGTATTTCTCATCAAGGGACTTATCTTAGCCCCCACAAATCTATTCTACTTCTTGCACATTAATTAGAAACTATAACATGCATCTTAATCAAGGGTATTAAAATATATTTCTAAAGAAACAATGGAAATAAGCATTTTAATTTATCACACTTATTGGCTAATCTAACAAATCATTCTAAGCCACTATTTTAAATCTAACCACATGTACAATTGACAATGAAAGCAATTCTCTCTAAGATAATGGGGGGGGGGGGAGCCTTAATCTACACTGATCAAAAACTGCACAATATTTTTGTAATAAATTTCCCTTGCAACTATAAGCACACATAAATTTGTTAACCTCTCATCACTTTACAGAATGCCAATATCTCATTTTTATTACTTTTCAGACGCACCATAATCGAGAGACCAAAAGTAGAATTCCAGTCCCCTCTATCCAGTCCTCCACTGCAAATCAAGTATGGTAGGGATGGACAGAGGACAAAGGAACTTAACTGACAGTAGGTTTAAGTTTCTAAGAGCAAAGTCTTGCAGGGATATCGGAGCTCACTCTTGGACCAGACACAGTGCAGTACAACATCTGTCTTAGCCGAGAGACTCTACGGGTGTGTCTACAGAATACAGAGAACAGTCTGCACTGTTTCTCTTATGCAGCTTTAGACTTGGCTGGAGTTATTTATCCACACAAAAGCTTCAGACTCTGTTTTGGCTCAGTACTCCAGTTTCCATGTTTTCTGAAAGAAAGTAATTTGGATTCTTTTTTCTAGTCATTATCTTTCTCTGCTACAACTCTGGACTCACTTTCTCACAGCATACTTCAGGTCTTAACAGAGGAACTCAGTCAAGATCCATGCCAGGACAGCAAAGCTTGGAAGGGAATGTAAGCTGAACAAGGAAGTCTGAGGAAAAGATTGTGATTCTCAGAAAATTCTCTCTAGTCCTAGGAGTGCCCACAGGTTTGCCAGTTAAATTCTGTTGTTTTGCATAGCCATCACTTGCCACTCAGCTTTCCATACATCCATGGAATCAGAGTTATGAATGCTAAATGGAAAGAAGTAACTTAAAGCCTGGCATTCAATCTTACAGGCCCAGAGAGAGGTGGCTCCCCTATCAAGCCTCTACCAGCAGCATTTCACTTGGAGGTTGTCAGCTCCTGCCCCAGACTCTGGACTACATGAGCAATATCTGGTCTCTGTGACAAGCATCTGCTATAGGTTGCTCCAGCACCTACCAGTTTTGGCTACAGATGTCTCAAACAAGAAAAGAAAAATTACCCACAATCGTCTAGGTGTGATGCTGAAGTGTACATGAGTTTACTTATTCTGGGAGATTGGAATTGCCATGTTCTGATCACTTTTTACTGTCCCAGATTTCCACCGGGATGCCTAGAACTTAAGCTAGAGCAATGACTTCCATTTTGGAAGCAAGCACTTAAAAGCTTTTGTTGCAGCAAGTAAGTTCATATCTATTTAAGAACACCTTTTGAAGTCTCAGGGATCATTACTCAGACAATTCAACTCTGGATTGCCCACCTTGCTATCCAGCCCCATGTATTTATAACCTGAGTGCTACAAAATGGTTATTAAACTCCCTGTTCAAAAGCAAATTTGGCTTCAAATCCAGTACAGTTTTATTCCATGTTGCAGGCAGTAAGCACAGGCAAACACTGAAACATACTCACAACATCAACATTTTACTTTTTCCCCCCCCTACTCAACTTCACTCCAGCTATTTCCTTCTTTTCCTTGGTGTAACAAAAAAGATGAGACTAGAAACAGGGAGTAAATCCTGAGGCCCTTCTGCTTGAGAACAGCTGCTGGAGAGCTCCGTTTGGAAGCTTTTGTTTGAGATCGTGTACCTATGCCCTGCTTACCTCTAGCCCTGGCAGAACAAATTTACAAAGAGCAATTGACAAGACTCCCTGAAAACTGGAGTCTGCAGGAATTAAACAGCTCTTCCTCCTCGCCACGATATGATTAGCTGTCTCTGAGGAGTGAGTGACGATGTCCCTCCCACTCAGCAGCTTCCGACTGACATTTCACTAAATAGAACTTGAATCTCAAAGGGTTGATCTGTCAAGCAGTTTCAAACCAGAAAAGATCAGGCAGGTTCAGCTTCCCCTTTCAGTTGCATCCTCATTTCTAATTTTCACATTTTATGCTTCATGCAAGTGTTAATTATGGAGATGAAAGCCAACTTGCACGTATTCATCCATTCTTAGCACGTACACAAAAGGAAAGTAGAAGTACATACAAAATTTTGCCAAAAAGGGAAAAGGCTGACTGAAGCTTGAGGAAAATAAACCAGAGCATTGATTGATGCAATACAGATTTAAAAAGGAAAAAAAAAGTTCATCATCACTTTCCTCATCTAACATAGTGGGGGTTTGTTATGTAAATTTTCTCTGACTTTGCCTGACCAGAGCTTCTGTAAAATCAGATTTAGAATTCTATTAGATTTTCTGCTGTGACTAGTAAAGGCATCATGGAAAGTCAATTTATACTCTAGATTATTGTATCATTGGAAGAACTATGACTTCCATACCAACAAGAAACTTGGGGGTTAAGTTAGTGTCAAAGCCTCAGACAATTAGTTAAGCCAATTTCGCATTTCTGTGAGCCTCCATCAAATGGAAAGCTGTTTAATTACATAGGCAGTGATTGATCTCATCAGCAGATAAATATTTGAAAGTTACAGGCTTCCTGTAGAAAATACATGTATTGCTATAGCCCAGCAGGTATACACAAAATGATTAGTACCCATCAAGTATTTCAAATGACTTCTGGTGGCTGGAAAAATCAAACCCATATGATACTGAAACTAGAACTGCACATTCCCTAATAAATCCAGTATTTGCAGGAAAAACACTGTGTTGGTCACCCAGAAGATGTTTACAAATTTCAACACGTATATTTCCACGTAACAGATGATTATGAAGGCCAAAGTTACCAAAACTTGTATGAAACCACAACATTTAACAAATACGCAGCCCAGGACTGACCGTGACTGCTCCAAATGTGCGAGATGCAGGTTTCATTCCCACCTCTATCTACTGTCCGAGAGAATTCAAACCCACATGTTGTGTTTCCTTTGATAATTCACATTAACCACACCATAAAAGGCCTTTTGGAGTAAGCCTGTTTGATTAGGTTTTTTTAAGCTCCCACTTTCTGCTGTTGAAACCATTCCACGTAAGTAATTACACATTAATTAGAGAACTATAACCTAAACATCAGGCTGGATGGCTTTTTTTTCTTCTGATTCTGGGGCTTCTCTACTCTCTTAGAAAATAAATAATTATATATATAAACCCTTCCATCATATTCAGTAATAGAGAACAATTTTGTCTGCATGGGAGAACAATGGAGGAACGAGAACATCTGTCTCAGCTTCCCTTTAGCATGATCTTGTTAACGTAAGATATGCACTGAAGATACAGCAGCCTCAGCTTTCATGTGCACTTACAACCATCATGGCAATTCTCCAAAGACATCCAATAGGTATTCTCAGGCAAACTGAGGTGTCATTTAAACATACCACTAGCTCTATTCATGATGTTAGCTAGTGGTGTATGTCTGTCACATGCGCCTTAGTTTTGGTGTATATAAACCAAAACCAAACGAAACCAAATGGCACTTTTTCCTGAGATATCAAATACCTGGGCTTTGGACAGCTCTCTAACACTTCATAAATAACAAAAAGAATAAATTGCTAGGAAACAGTGCAGTATGTTTGGGAAAATAACAGACAAGATTTATTTTTTTTTCAGGTGGAAAGATGCCATGTTATGGAGTTAGGTGGGCAATGAGCCCAGCTTTTGACTAGCAAAAGCTACAGGTGTAATATTGCTCTGGAGGATGAAAAGGAAGATTAAGACATCAGCTCCTGAGCACTAGAGGATTGTGACCAAATTTCTTTCTGAAATTTCTCAACTATCTATATATATATATATATATATATATATGTGTGTGTGTGTGTGTGTGTCTGTATTTACCCCAGTGGCCACATAGCCCTTTTTTAGAGTAAATCAAGGCAAGTAGTCTCGTCTAGTCAACCACTAAAGCAAACAGGCTTTTGGTTTTGGCTATTTTTTTTTAATGTGAGGGAGAAAAGCAAACAAAGGGTTTTAGCAGAAATGTCAATTAATAAACCACAGATAAGCAAAGAAGGAGGCGGAGAAAAACATTGGTTTTCTCCCTCATGTGTTAACGTGATGCATGGCAGTAGCAGACTGCCCTATCAGAGTTAGGTATGGAAAAGTTACCCAAATGGAATAAAGCAGCATTCGAGGAAGTGCTGTAGTAGCTGGCACACATTTTGTAAACACCATAAACTTTACGAGTCTACTGCCTCCATGGACTTCTCAAGGCAAAAGTGCCAAATGAGGATCTTTAGGGACTCCACAGCTTTATACTAATCTTTACAATTTGTTGTGCCTGAACTGCACTAGCTCTCCAAATATGCAATACACTGGACCTATGCTTCTGGGAATACTGAATAAAGCTGGCATTTTTCCACTCCAGAAAAGCAACCATCTTTCTTAAGGAAGCAGCATGAATAAGAAAAATGCCTTTCCTTTATTTTGCTACCTTTGTATGTGCTACAGCGGGTAAGGTTTGATACCTCAGTCTTTGTTTACCTTTTAAAATAGATTGTGCTGCACTTCAGTAATGTGGTGTTATCAGTGAAGATAGCAGGATATTAGTGGAGGGTAAAAATTGCAATTTGAGATGTCTTTGTGCTTGTGGATATTACATGCCGCTAACAATGTTTTGCTTTACTGAAAGGAATGTATCAACAGGATAATCAGTGCTGACTTCCAGAGTGAAAGTTGGGGAACTGCTGGAGCTGTGCGTTCAACAATTCTCCCTTTCCCTCAAGAGGACGATCAATATCTGAAGACAACTGTTTTCAACATGCTGTGTAATGTACATTATGACCACATGAGATATGAGTCATACCAGATGAATGCAATTCTAAAGCAAATATAGTTACCCTATAGTAAGGTTAAATTATATTTTTATAAACTATAGCACAAGAATCATTAAGCATTTTCAGACAGAAAAAATACCCAGCACCATACCAAACTTTGTGGCAGTAACTTGTAACCTATGCAACCTGGTCAGAGTCAATGAAATCCTCTGAGATTTGTAGAAGCTCACACTGAAAGCAAGCCAAAGAAAGCAAAAAGGAGGTAGGGGAAGGGATAAAGTATGAGCCCACTCTATTTATGAAAATAAACTGGTGCTTTAAGATTCTCTGATTTTCAGAAGAAAAAGACCTCTCACAATTCTAATGCTGCAGTTCCTGAACAATCTGTGCCTTAACCTTAGGACAACAGAAATTGCTGCTCTGGGAAGTGGAAGAGTCCTCCCAGTCCTCCTGCACAGAAAAAAATGCTTCACCCATACTCTCCTCCCTGGTCTAACTTGTGTCCCTCACTCCAAAGCCTCCTCTTACACAGCTACCTCATGTAGCAACAACAGTGTTTCTTGCAGAGAACTTGCTTTTGCCTCACATAGAACACCATGGGCAGAGGCTCCATGATGATCCCGGTATATGAAGGATTAAAATTTATTCAGGCTACCATCCTTACAGAAAAGCCATGCATAAGAACTCAGAAATGTTTTTTCTTTCAGTGTAGATTTTACAGGTAGCTTTAACAAAGCAGAAACTCTGAAAAATACGTGTGTGTGTGTGTGTGTGTGTATGAGGACACTTGTCTTTGACACTCCTAACACTGAACAAGAAACTGGTCTCTCCAAGGTCATGCAGCTTTTCCATTTCTCCCCAGGCTTCCAAAACAGATGTCCCTGAAACACATCTCATTGTACCCAGAGTTTGCTGTGCTAACACAACTCTAGGCATCAGCTGCTTCTTGACAGATGTTTTATAAACACAATCAGTGAGATTTTATATCTTGTGTCAATTCTCCATGGCCACATGTACTGAATTCAGGCTTCAAAGTCTGAAATGAGACCCGCAGTGCATGTACGGGCTATCTCCTCCAGGGAGACACTCTACTGCAATTGATTTTAACTTTACAAGCCATATTACTTCAACTGGAAAAGCTGCTATCAGAACTAATAGGAGCAAAATAATGTCTAAATAATGGGGAAAAGGAAAAAACAAAACCCACAACAAACTCTACAGCCTTGATGAACATTCGAAGTGGCGTAAATGTGTTTACTTTTACCTGGGAGAACTGCTGCTACTTCACGTAGGAAATTTCTAACTGGTTTTGCATAATGAGTAAGTACCATGTGAAGAGAAAATCTGTGCAAGGCTTACAGAGTGCTAAACACTGACATAAACTCCTGACATTTACAGACACCTTTGTAATCTCATAGCTAGATGAGAGAGAAAACAAACAAATAAACCCCACCAAAAACCCAGAACTGGAAAAAAACACCACCCCAGATTCTGAGATTTTGTTGGGGTTTTTAGTATACTCTTGCTGCATGGCCTCTACTTGCATTCATTACTAGGCCATGACAGACTGTGCTATTAAAAATTAAGCTCATCCCCTTATATAAGATGTGCACAAGCTGTATGTGTTTGCCCAGAGAGCTTCGCTCTCTCTTAGCTTCCAACCTGCAAAAGGGAAAGTGTGAGTTTTAGCAAATGCCTGAATTACTACTATTAAGATGGAACAATTCTCAAAATACCAAGTACATTTGTGACAAATTTCAGTTATTCAAGCCATTAGCAAACAGTGCCCAAGGTGTTTTGGTTTTTTTTTACCCATCTCTGATACCTTTCAGGAAAGCATTACAAATAAATGGAGAAGAATGTGTCATAAGAGGGAGTTTTGAGTTGCTGAATTGAGAAAACAACCACCATCTACTTTGAAGAGATGTCTGTAGAGAATACAGACTGGCATGCTGAAAAACAACCTTGAGTATCATGCAAAACAGCAAAATTTTAGTAAACTTTTTTTTGTATATATCTCAAAATTAATATTAGGCTCAGATAAACACTTAGGTTGGTAACTTAACTGAAGACTTAACAGGCTTTGGTCAACCCAGACATACTTCACTAGCCTTTAAGGGATATTCCTAGGTACACCAGAGATTTAAATCTGTAGATTGATTTCCAGCAAGGACCATCTACCATCAGAAAGTGGTAAGAGATCTGCTTTCACAGAATCACCAAGGTTGGAAGAGACCTCAAAGATCATCAAGTCCAACCTGTCACCACAGACCTCATGACTAAACCATGGCACCAAGTGCCACATCCAATCCCCTCTTGAACACCTCCAGGGATGGTGACAAAAAGGTACAGGTACACCAAAAAGTATGCAGATTTCACCTGCAAAGGTCTGTTTTAAAGTTCAAGAACTGACATAAATTAATAAAAATAGACTAGTTCTGTGAAACATTTATTGTGATTTCTGAAGTTAACAGAAATGGACTAGTGCTGTGAAATGCTTATTGTGCTTTCTATGCTTTTAACTTGAAGATTTGTGTTCAAATGCTCTGTAAGTATCTGGAGCGCACTTTCTCCACAGATATCCCAAACCGGCAGTTACCTGCCATATGTCTCCTTTCCTGCACTCTGCTACCAAGATTTCCAGAAGAAATATGTAGCAGTCTTCCTATGGACTGACAAAGAGACATCCTGGGGGTGACTCATCCTCCTTACTTAATTAAAAGCATTGAGTGAGCTCATCGGTCGGCTGTTTGCTGGAGAATTGTTATAATGGGGTCAGTTCATATGCAAGGCTTGCTGGAATTAGACTGGGGGGAGATGTAATATATGAGAAGACAAACTGTGTAAGTTTAATATGGAAGTTTTGGAGAAAATGTGCTGGCTTTATATTCTTGACTGTATAGAGAATGAAATACAACACAGCAGACTGTAATAAATGATTATTTCAGCTGGGAAGAATATGGATTTACTTATTTCTCACCTAGTGAAACATAAAAAAACACCCTGCTGGCAACTGGAATATGAATTATTATCTATAAAGATGATTTAGCTAAGGTAAGATAAATAGGCTGTCAGAATGAAAAAGGGGAAGAATGAGGTTTCTGAGAGGGAAAAACCTCTCAAACCGTGTCACATCCCTCGAAAATGAGGATTTTCATAAAGCTATGGTTTTACACAGCAAAAAAAAATGAGAGTATCAAAATACCCAATCGCATAGTGCCTTTCAGTGAGAAGGAAATTGGTGCGCTCTGGGAGGTATTAGGGAAACCAGAATTCAAGGCAAGAGTTTGCACAGAGAGACTTGAGGGAGCAATGAGCTCGGATGGAGCATTTCACAACAGCTTCTGGGCATGACAGAAACAATTCAGGGCTACTGTGCCTGTGTTCAGGGAGAAGGAAATATATTTTGATTCTTTCCCCAAAATTTCAAGGTTTAAACTTAACAAGAAAAAAAACCCCAAAACGTTGATTTATTGCCTCTGAGTCTACTGCCTGACTATAGCACCAACTCCTCGTTTGTTTATTTTTTGTTCATCTTCCCTCCAATACAGAGAGATGCTGTTCCTGCAGAGATGCCACAGCTTTACTGTGTAAACTAGGAGGCAAAGTATCAAGAGCTTTTGCAAACACTAGGTAGCAACCGGACACAGCACAGAGTAATATCTTGAAGACAGCACTTTGTTCAGGTTGGCTAAGGGAACAAATCAGCAAGGTGATGAAGAAAGAACAGTTTATCTACTACATCTCTAAAGCCTGCAGTGGGGAAGAAGAGCCAAGAGTAAAAAAAACATTCCTGTACTGGAGTTCTGCTGTCTGAAAGGAGAATTTAAAAAAAATCACCTGTTTCTGTCTTTTTAATGTTTAATACCATTACATAATTTGCTGATTGAGGAAAGGATTAAGTCCTAAAAGTGTAAGGAGTTACAAAGCACACTTTATTAAAGGGGAAAAATAGTAAGTTTAGCTTTTACTAGATATTTTTCCCACATAGGAAATAACCCCAGCAACATCCTACTTAGCCTGGAGAAGAGGAGGCTCAGGGGAGACCTCATTGCTCTCTACAACTACCTGAAGGGAGGGTGTGGACAGGTGGAGGTTGGTCTCTTCTCCCAGGCAACCAGCAGCAGAACAAGAGGACACAGTCTCAAGCTGCACCAGGGGAGGTTTAGGCTGGATGTTATGAAGAAATTCTACACAGAGAGAGTGATTTCCCATTGGAATGGGCTACCTGGGGAGGTGGTGGAGTCACCATCACTGGAGGTGTTTAGAAGGAGACTTGATAGGGTGCTTGGTTGCATGGTTTAGTTGATTAGGTGGTGTTGGATGACAGGTTGGATGCGATGATCTCAAAGGTCTCTTCCAACCCAGTCTATTCTATTCTATTCTGCTAAGGAGAGTTTTATTATGTTTCCTCAGGAGAAATCACTCTAACCACTGATAATGAATTAGAAGGCTAGTCTAAGATCTTCACAATTATCTTTCTTTAGCAGTTGTGACAAACATGGAGAATTCATTGTCACCAGGTCATGACTGGACTAAAGAGGGATGAAGAACTTTGTGATCATAAATAGCACATCCCTGCAAATAAAAATGTTTAAAAGCATCTGATCTCTAAGCTAAGGTTTATTTGAAGATTTCACATTTGAATTTAATTTTTTTCCTTAGCCTTTGGTTGGGGAAGTATGGATGTGTTGTTAGGGTGTCTGTTTGCACAACAGGTAAAACAAATTATAACACTTGCAAAGCCCCTCGCCTGGGAATGGAAATTCAAATTGCACTACAAATGGCTTCTTCTCTTGTGAAAGAACAGCAGCACTACAAGGAATGTTGACATAAAGCAGGAAACAAGGTGCCTGCACTTTCAAAAATTTGCATTTGTTACAGAGAAACATCAAAAGAGGAAACAAATGCAGCCAAAATTCAAGTAACTGACCATGGGTTGACAAACATTGACATAGGGATTCTTCATGCTGGGGCAGGGCATCCCTTTTTAAAAAGTCTTTTCAAAAGAGCCTTCAAAAGTTGTGATCCACCTAAGGCCCAATGAATTCAGTATTATTTGCTTTTGTCATGCTTCTTCTTAAGTTATGTTATTATATAAAGTACCTGTGGAGGTGAGGGTATAAGATGTTGTTTTTCTAAATGGTGGAATAGCTGAAATAGCTTTCAGAAAACAACCATTAAGTATACCACACATGATTAGCTCAAACGTGATCAGTTCAGACTGGAACCACCAAGAGCTATAATGTGCTTAGACTATGTTCTTCTTCCTCCCCTTTTCCCCCAGCTTCATAATTCTCCATTATATTCCACACCCCTGCCCCCTGCCTGACCTCCCCCCCACCCTGGTGTTTCAGGAGATGCTGAGCAGTATTTTATCCTGTGCAGGAAACTTCAGTTGCCATGATGTAGTTTTGGTCATTATTGTGACTACAGACATGGATGTTTGGGAACTTGTTTGTACATGCCACAGGAAGGTCTAACTGCCCAGCAAGAACACATGCTCTTGTCTGACAGTACACACAGGCACGCTCCTCAGCTAAGTGAGCCTACACTGACTGTGCATACAGAATGTCTGAAGGTCTTTATTGTCTTCACTTTCTATTTTTACACAATTGTTTATCAGATATGTTAAGTATTTGGAGCTGATTTGCATTTCTATTTTCATTTGCCATGCAAAAGCTTTTTTTCTTCCCCTCCAAAATCAACAGCCCTTAATACTCCTTCTTTCTCTCTCATAATACAAGTTGTTTGCCTTTCCTCAGGCACTTGTCACATTCTGGAAAGACAGGCAAGCTACTAAGGCACTGCTAGCAAGCTGAAGTTGTGCACTGCTTTGTTGTGTCAAATTATTTGGCTGCTGCTTCTAATCAGACAGAATTCCAAGGGCTACAAAGACCACACATTCTCTGAAGGGGACTAGAGAAAACAGATCTTGCCAGATTTATCAAGTCACACTTTTCTGTTCTCCCACTGCCATTGGTCTCTCATGGAAATCAGACATGACACAATAGAGGGAAGCCCCACACCTTACTGCAAGAGAATAAACTAATAAGCTAATCTACCAGCTTCCCACAAAATACCCTGCAGCTAGCAGTAGGTAAACCTCTAGTTACATAGTACAATATCTGCTGCAATTCATTTTAAACAGGGAAGGCAAAGAGAAGGATTTTCTGTCTAAACTCTTCGTGCTCTGTTATAATTGCATGTCATTTTTAAATCCTCTTTGCTGTTCCCTCTTGTCTGTTTGCATTTCTCTTTGCAGCCATTTGCAAGGAAAGTGAGAACAGGTTCAGATAATCAAGTGAAATACAGAACAAACAAAGGTTTTAAAGGTTCTAGGGTTTCCATAGAAGAGTTGGTTCTTTATCTGTTTATTCTAATATCTAGATTTATGCACTCCCTTCTTTCAGCCAGGCACATAGCAGATACACTCTGATACAAAGTGTTCCTCTCTCGCTGTTTCTAAAAATCAGCTGTAAATGAACTGTAGCCAGGGGGGAATTCTCTCAGGGAGCCTGTACATCATGCTACCACCGGGAGAAGAACAAGAGAAAAAGAAACATGGGGGAAAAAAATCGGGGCGGGGGGGGAAGGAAATGAAGCTAAGACAGAACACCGTACAGGTAGCTTCTAACTGTGAGGAAATGTGCTTTCTCCTTTGCAAAGCATACCCAGCAGCATGAGGAAGGAAGCTGGTGTTGCACAGACCCAAACCACAGCAGTAGATCACCTAGCAGCACTGACATGGCAAGAGAGCAGCCCTCTTGTTCAGACACAATACTGTTAGTAGTAGTAGTAGTAAACACAATACAAGGGCATGCTGTTAGTGACCATAATCTCCATTTTTAAAACTAGGCTTGGATTTGAAGTTCACAAGGCTGACCTTTAGTCTGATATCCCTTACACTGTCCAGCTCCTGAAGTTACTCATGACATTAATGTTTGTTTATCTCAATTATCCTGCTAATCTGTAAGAAAGTATCTTGTGAGTACTAGATATTAAATGGTAAGGTTAAACTCTGATAAATTTTCAGATGGTTCTCATACTCTCCCCATGAACAGAAACCTTTAACCCTGATCATCTTCACCTAAAGTAGCAATGCCGATGTCTTCACAAGGACCTTGCTCCTTATTAGCTAGTGGGACACAGTGCTGAGCCTGACTCTTCCCCTTACACCCCCCTCCCCCCCGCCCCCCCCCCCCGTCCTGGGGAAGCAGTGCCTACAGCATAAATGTGGGATATTTCCTCTTATTTTCCAATCAGTTAGTTTTGAACACCAAAGAAAGTACAGGATATAAAGGGTAATTTCCTTTCCTTTGATTCCTAAGTTCCCTTCATTTTAGCTGATGCACACATCTGATCAAGTGATTCAACATGCTAATCAGTACCAGAGAGATTCTGCTTTGGCAAGTCTCAAAATTTCAAAACCTAAAATAGTTGCTGAGCACCCTCATCTCCATAAAACTGGTAACTGATGGTGTTTGGAAGATCACTTATGCCTTCAGTGCCTCTTGCCTCAGGCTAGCAGCTTCCTACACTACCTGGTAACTTTGCTGCCAGCACTATTTGCCACTGAGACATCTAATCCTTGCTTCCTTGATTGAATTTCGTTGTTCTGTCATGACCACCTTACTTGTCAACTTCAGCCCAAGGAACGGTTCTCAGGAATCTTACTTGATTGTGAGTGCTGTTCTGTCAGAGATTTATCCCACAGCTGATTTTAATAGGAGTAGAACTAGGCAAACACCAACTACTTTGGAAATTCACCTTGAACATGATAGACTGGTGTCTTGCCTGTGAAGCTCCTATAGTGCAAATGAAGGTTTTGGTTGAGGGGGTACCTGCAAGCCATCCTAGGGACACTTTTACATTCGTCATACATCCCCAGCCTAGTAAAAGATACCTCTGTCTTTCTCTCTCCACTACCAGTTCTTGTGCTGGAGAAAGAGTAGTGTGATACTGATTTTTGCTGAACTAGGTCACAATTTATCCTCACTTTGGCACATGTATAGCTACAGTATGGAAAAAGGGGGGTTTGGGAACACCATCAACGTGTACAAGAACTGCAATTCATCAGGACTTGTTAAAAAATATGAATAAGTCTTGTCAAAACTTGCATATGCTTCTGTGACAGCTGTCCTTCATCCAGATTCTTCCACAATCAAGATTAGCTGAAGAACCTGAAGAAGGACACGAAGAATCGCTCTTCTCTAACCATACCACTTGCCACATCAGACACAGAGGCTAGCTGATACAATTTGGGTAAGTATATCAATTCCAAGCAAAAAATTGCTCCTAAGTAAAATTAAATATTTTGCTTGAGACTTTGGAGCACGAATTAACCTGAGATTTTATGAGAAAGGGCAGAGACATGTTTCAAGTTGTGTTTGTACATGTCCTTAACACCAGAATCCAATTAACAATGTCCAGAAGAGAAAGGGACAAATATTTGGCAAGGTGGTGCTTCGTGTTTGGCTATATACCTTGGCCAAACAAGTTTGCAATTACCTCAGGTCACTCTAGAGAAACCTCCTTCTTATGTTACTGCACAGTTACCCAAAAAAGAACCACTGAAGTGCAATCGTCCTTACCATCACTCAGAGATATCATCAGAGATTGGTTGAGAAATGGGGTTCATAAGTGGACATAAACCTCAGCATGTCAGCAGGGCTCCACTTGTGCCACTGTTCCCTGAAACTGGGGCTGCTTCTCCTCTCTCCTTTCCCCCCTCCCCTCCCCTCCCCATGTCTCCCCTCCCCTCCTTCCCTCCTCCCCTTCTCCTCCCCTCTCCTTCATAGTAAACTTTGTTGTGGGAAAACTATCAGCAGCACTCAAAGTGAGGTGAGAGATGGAATGGAGAGGAGAGCAAGGACAGAAGATTGCACTGGGGCATTTCTCACCATGTTCAAGAGGGGATTTGACATGGCACTTGGTGCCATGGTCTAGTAGTCATGAGGTCTTGGGTGACAGGTTGGACTTGATGATCCTTGAGGTCTTTTCCAACCTTGTTGATTCTATGATTCTATGATTGTTTATGACCTGGTTGCTTTTGCATCAATTTTCTCCTCTCCAATAACTGTGTGAAATCCGTTGACTCACCCAAAACTACCTGTGCCCTCTTCCCAAGGAAAATTAAGCATTAATTGAAACCCTTGGACAACCAAAACCTAATTAGAAGATTCTTTCTTCAGCAAAAGTTACTTCAAGAAAGAAAGAAAAACCTTCAATAAAAAAAAAAGCAAACTCTGCAAGAGGCGTTGGCTGACAGGCAATGAGATTATTAGCAACAGAATCAGAAGCATTCATAGCAAGATAGAAGGAAGATAAATTAAACATTCATATTTTACCTCACTTTCTGAAATATACGTTCTTAAACCTACTTTGAAGCGTGTGATTAAATTCTCCAAAACCTTTTTATCTTTCCTTGATTGCTAAAGTTTGCTATCAGTGCAGAGCGTGTAGCTGATATTGTATATCATCAGACTTGTTTCTTTATCTTCAAAAGTAACATCTAAACTTGTTATGAATAAACATAAACAGGGTGCCTGTTCCTCGTTTATTAAATATAAGCTGTAATAGAGAGAGAGAGGAGAGCGTGCACACTCTGTAGCACAGCAGCAATGGAAAATGTTGCAGTCCCAGCTCCAGAAGAAACCTAGGCTACTGAATTTGGAGCATGCAGAGGAATACATGACCTGAGATGGAGAATGAGCAGGGTTTTGACAAGGAAGGATACTCACAGGTCTCCAGGGAAGTCTCATGATAACAAAACACCACCTCATTTTGCCTGCATGTTTGGTGGCCTTTAGGATATAAAGAAGAGCAGATGGTGACGCTGCTGATGAAAGTTGACTCCCTATGGCTCAGTGACTCTACAGGAAGTTCCAACTCTGAGGGGGGGGTAAGTACAAAACAGGAGAGAAACGCAGCCACAGAAATGAGCAAAGAAGAAGCCTCCGAAGACCCATAGCAAAACATTCCAATATAACGGCACATAAATGTATCAATAAAGTATAATGAACAATTCTACATTGCTGGCAGAGCTACGTAATTTACAGAGTTGCCCTAAGATAATAGTTTTGAAGAGCCTGCCAAAAGCCTGGTAATTTGCATATAATTGTCAATAATTTTCTCCCATTTACTAGATGGAGGCTTTGTTTTTCACAGGATAGTTATTGGAATTCAATTTGCAGTCTCTGTTTTTATGACTTTTCTATGCAGTACTGTTTTAGTTAGAAATAAATGAGGAACTTCAGATACAGTTTTCTTTCTCCTGCCCCAAAGACCAAAAAAAAAGAAAAAATTAAAAAAAAAACACTTTTTTACTTTACATTAATATATATAAATAAAAATATGTGTGTAAAAATATAAAGGAAATTATTAGAAAAGCAAAAGTACAGCACTTCTCTGATTTTCACTTCATTTTATTTGCAAACCATTCTCAGATGGTTTATCTGCAGCTTCACCGAAATAAACATCCTGATTTATTTTACAGCAAAGTCAGGATTCAACTTTTGCCTCACCGAGCCAAGTTTGTCGTGGTTTCAGTTATCTCAGAGTGTTTACTTTAACAATAGCTCATTTTGAAGCAAATCAGATGGGGTCAAAAACTTGTTTAACATCGTATTCCATATTGGGATAGTGATTTTTCAGTATCATGAGCAACATTCTTTCTTTGCAGAATTATGACTGGGGATGAAATTCTCATCTCCCTGAAGCCATGGCAATCCTTCCAGTGAGTATAGCACAGCCAGGATTTCAATATAGGTTTGTTTATGTTTACTGGGGACAGGTTACGTAGTTAACGTGATAATATTTTCATGCATAAAACACATACAAAGTATTCAATCACTACTGGAAGGTAGAAGAAAAATGCTTTTGACTAACCAATGTTTTCTCAGTTAACCTTAAGAATCTGCAAAATAAGATTTCTCCCCCTTCCCTTTTTTTCCATGAAACCTGGCAAAACGAGTAAGTGCAATAAATCAAAATAAATATCAATTCTATACATACACACACCGTTATTCTCTGTGCTCTTTTCCTTCTGCTCTAATAAATCTTGATTTTTGTGCATTGGCATTCAGTGGTGCAGTCTCTGCAATTAAGTATGTAAATTTGAAAACTTCATCTATAAATGACTGAATAGATATTTCCGTAACACTTTGCGCAAATACACCTTCCTGGCAGTTTGTGACTGAATGAAACATGCATGCAAATAAAGCTCTCAACTTTCCCTTTAAACTCAGGCTTCCAAAACATCTAAAGGCTCGAGGTGACGAGAAAATTCTTCGCTGAGAGAGTCAGCCATTGGAATGGGCTGCCCAGGGAGGTGGTGGAGTCACCATCCCTGGAGGTGTTCAAGAGGGGATTGGACGTGGCACTTGGTGCCATGGTTTAGTCATGAGGTCTGTGGTGACAGATTGGACTTGATGATCTTTGAGGTCTCTTCCAACCTGAGTGATTCTGTGCTAAAGTTTGGGCAGAACATGGTGTCATCTAGGACAGCAGTTCTTTTGGAGTCTTTCAAACATTTGATATTGCCTGCTTACAGAGGAAATGACCTCAAGTTGTGCCAGAGGAGGTTTAGGCTGAATATCAGGGAAAATTTCTACATAGAAAGGGTTGTCAAATGCCAAAACAGGCTGCCTGGGCATGCCTGGAGGGATTTATAAGACATGTAGATGTGGTGCTGAGGGACATGATTTAGTGGTGACCTGGCAATGTTGGGTTAAAAGGTAGACTTGATGATTGTAAAGGTCTCTTCCAACCAAAATGATTTTAGGATTCTATGATTCCTCCTAACCAGCTAGTTTACTTTAGCTTGATAATATTTTCATATTCATATGTCCTCTTCTAAAAGGAAGAGAGGAGTAGCAATCAATAATTCCATGACTAAGGCTTGGGTTTAGTGTGAATATTCTAATTATCTTCTTCAAGGCATAATTCATTTGACCTCCATAGACAGCAATGTCACTGAAATTATAGTGCTGTCAGATGAAACTCTGCTGACATTGAAGGCTTGGGAAAATGTAGGCTTGTGTAGAATGAGGTATCAGTAACTTATTTTGGGTGCTTGAGCGGAATGAGGTACAAGTAAGTAAGTAAGTTATTTTGAGTGCCCACCCCAACACACAGTTACCAGCCAAATGCAGTGGCAGTACACAAATAAAACCCCTAAATAAATCTTAGACCACAGCATAGGACGATCCTCTACTGACTTGTGGGGATCTCTCTGAAGAGAAAGATTTACCACCACTGTGAGCACTTTCATCAAGATTTTTACCTTACTTACTATTATCCTACCATGAAAGAAAAAGAAACCAGGTCCTGCTGAAAACTTAGGAGTGTATAATACTTCTTTCATAAATAATACCTCTATGCACAGCAATGCTTTAATATGCCAACTGTAACTTGGACTGCGCCCTTTAATCTATCATATACTGCACGCATGCTACAAAAGAAACAAATAATTCATGAGCAGAGCTCTATATGATTGTACGATATATGAACCCTCCTCAGAAGTGGAATACATGCCATACATCACAGTACTGAGATACGATGTTTTTTATTGCATAAATAATCTATTTAAATTTTATTTATCTTCCATGACACAGCAGCTGCCCATAGAGCATCAAATAGTCAAAGCATTAATAACACAGAGATTCTTTATTCATAGAATCATAGAATCGGTCAGGGTTGGAAGGGACCACAAGGATCATCTAGTTTCAACCCCCCTGCCATGGGCAGGGACACCTCACACTACATCAGGCTGGCCAGGGCCTCATCCAGCCTGATCTTAAACACCTCCAAGGATGGGGCTTCAACCACCTCCCTGGACAACCCATTCCAGGGCTTCACCACTCTCATGGTGAAGAGCTTCTTCCTCACATCCAGTCTGAATCTCCTCACCTCCAGCTTCATTCCATTCCCCCTAGTCCTATCACTACCTGATATCCTAAGAAGTCCCTCCCCAGCCTTCTTGTAGCCCCCTTCAGATACTGGAAGACCACAATAAGGTCACCTCGCAGCCTTCTTCTCTCCAGACTGAACAGCCCCAACTCTTTCAGCCTGTCCTCACAGGGGAGGTGCTCCAGCCCTCTGATCATCCTCATGGCCCTTCTTCTTCTCCTCCAGGAACTGTCCACTATCTGTAGCACCAGACAATTTTGTGAAAGTCTTTGTGAACACTAGACAAATTCAGTAATTACTGGAGCAGTGAAGATGGGACTTCTTTCCAGAAAATCCAAAACACTCCGGTCTGAGATTGTTAAGAAAAACACGTAGACTTTTTGTGTCAAAAAGGATTGAACTACTATTAAAAGGCAGTGGACAGTAAAGGACTACATGACTTAAAAATAAGATATCATTATGGTATCCTTCTTTCTCTCCTCCCACAAGGAGGTGGTTTTTTTTTTAATATGCCGACTGAATAAAAGCCTCATTGCTCAAAAAGTAACTGGTCTTGGCTGCCATGCTTGGATATCAAATCCCTTTCTGCTATTTCTCACTATTCTTAGTCTCACCCCTGAAAGATGGCTTGACATTTTTCCTGCCTTGAAAGAACCTTGTAAAAAGTCCATACTCCTGTCCTTCAATATTCCCAATTACTCCTGCCAGTGATGACATATCCCCTGCTGTTAAAACAATTTTTTGTTCTCCTCTTTTTCTGTATTCCTGAGGGAATGCAGCGTTTCCCTTCTTTCTTCCCTCCTTCATGTGAACACGCTCATTATTTTTTCATGTGTCCTTTATTGAACACATATGTAGTGCAGGAGAAGTCCACAACAGTAGATGAGATCTAGTGCTCACAGAAGGAAGCAAGGCTAGACAAAAGATTTTCAGGAGTGAGATAAAACAGTAGCAAAAAAAACCAACCCACCACAGTCAAAAGTCCTAAAGCTAGCTAAACCCAAGAGAGATATACAATGTGCACTTTTGGTAAACTGTACAAGCTTTACAACTTCTGCCTCTCTCCCACAACATCTTAGGAACAGACTTGATCATGTATTGTTTGTGTGTCAGACAGCTGTAACCCCATAAAGATGCCCTAGAGATCCTTTAAGTGGCGAGAAGAATGTCTTTGTGGGTGTATGGGGTGAGAGGGCTCAGAGACTTCAAGAAAGCAGAAAACCGAGTAAGAAAGGGGCAGTGTAGTGCCTACAGGGAGTGTTTCTTATTCAGCTTGCAAACAGCCAATATTTCTCCACAAACCTGCTGAGTTTTAAGAGCTGTAGCTTCTTCATAAAAGTATTTTCTGTTTCACATCTTATCTGTATGCTTTTATTATTAATGAATTTCTACTATACACTGACACCTGAGAAAAAGCTAGTGTCATCACTACAGTTTTCTTGCAGCACATTAGCTTTTTGGTAGCACTTCTGCTAATGACTCCTCTTTACAAGAAGCTATTATAGAGATAGCACAGGGTGGTGTTAGCTTTGGCCTTTTATGCAGCCTGTTTGAGGGTGCATCTGTTTAGCTACCATAAGCAGCCACTTTGCTGTAATCAGTAACCCCGGGGCTGTGCATCAACTGCTCTACCTGCAGTCAGCAGTGCCCTGTATTCTATCCACAGCCAGTGTCCTTCCACACAAGAAGTCGCCTGCCATTCTCAAGTGCACCAGGGCCCCCTTTGTCTTCCAAAGAGAAGGGGGTACACTCCTACCTACTGATGCTATACAATCAGATTTCATCCTTACTTCCTTACTGACATGAGTGCCAAGACCTAAGAACTGGGAAGGACTCCTGGGCCCCCTTGTTTAGGATATAATTGTTGTAGCTCTTCCAGGTAAGCTCACCAGCACTTAACTCCAAAAATCAAGCAAGCATCAGAAAAACTGCAGTGACAAAGAAATTGCTCCAAAGCAAGGTGGCACATGTTAGCTACTGCTGCTGCAGCTGAGACTTCTGAGATTACAAGGGAAGAGCAACATTCACGTGCATGACATTACTTCAGCACAGCAGTGCCCCAGAAAACCCTTCCTGTCACTGAACTAGCATCCAACAGCTTATTTCAGATGGTTTTCAGGAGCTTTGCCCATATGAAAAGCTCTTGCTTTACACCAAAGTAGACACATCTGGTGGAAGATAGGGTCTTCATTTCCTGTTCTGAAATAGGAGCTCAATTTCTAAGTTGTAGTGGGTTGGCTACAGAGATGGGCAGGTAAAAGCGATGGCTTTCTTCCAACAATGCAAACATTCACGGATGATAAAACGACTACCGCTATCATACTCCTCACAGCCAGCACTCCATGTTTCTAATAATTCTGAAAAATGCTTGGCTGGCCTGAGTTCCTTCAGCACTTTAATTGCTCCACAAAATGTCACGACTGAGAAAGATGTAATGGATGCACACAGAAGATAAATCAAAAAACACCCATGAAAAGTGCCGCAGTCGGGAAATAACAACATCAAAGTAATTAATTCCTTTTTTTTTTTACAGGGCTCTCTAAAATTGCTGAGTGAGAAATTATCCCTCTCTTCCACTGATAATATTTTTGGCATAAAATGCAAGCATTGGTCTGGGTTTGTTTGGTTGGTTTTTTCTATCTTTCAGTTCAGAAGAATAAGATATTCTAAACCCATCATACTAAGAACTTCACATATTTCCAGTATAGAAAGTATTACAGTGCCAATGCTTTTCAATTCTACAACAGGCAAGTCCTTTCAAGAATAAGAAGAGAAAGCAGCAGCTCATGGCACTTAATAGTGATTTCAAACATTGTAAAGCACATTGAAGACCATTAACTTCATCTGTGTTGTCCTTCAATGCATTAATACATTTCCTTAACGGCAACTTAATAAAACCATCTCAGAATTCTTTTTCACTGCTGAACACCTGGGAGATTAAGTTTTTGTACCCAGCTGTTTGTGGTTTGTTTGGGGTTTTTTTCTGAGACTTTATCTATTTACTTGTCTAAAAGATCAACACTGGAAAAGCTTATGGATTACAGTTAGATATGCAAAGGTTCAGATCCAAAGATTCAGGTTTTAGTACAGTGGATATCCTTGTAATGATGCAAGAGAGAGACATGCTGGAAATATGCACTTACAGGTGCCTTCATCTTTGCCAATAAAGACTAGAGTCAAAGCTATTCCTAACAGCTATTAATAAGGAAACACTGCTAACAGCAGAGTTAACAAAGAAGTCACAAACACAGGAGAAGGCTTTAATTTGACTTTAGCATATTTACAGTAGCACATGACAAAATAAGAATAGTTTCTTTTTGATGGAGTTCTATGAAAAGTTGACTGCAGGATTATTTAGTGAAGCAACAGAAGGGAATTTTGTTAAGTTGCAAAAGAACAAATGGGTACTAGTTAGAAAAGACAATGAGAAGAAAGAGTTGAAGTCCTCAACCACAACAGAGCAAAAAAAAAGGTGTGTTTTTTTTTTCTTGAAGGTAAAAATTAAAATCCAGGAATTTCCAGCTTGAATAACAGCACAAAATATGCATCAACTGCAGAATGATATAAAACTCTTTCCAAAAGCAGAATCAAAACAAGCATATATTTGGGAAATATCAGAGTGTACAGATCAGCTGAGACTTATCAGAATTGAAGCTGGAGAGAGATTGAATAAACAGTAAAAGTTTCTTAAACCATAAAAGGGAAAGATGGAAAACAAAGAAAGAAATCAGATTTTCAGCCAAAGTCAATTGAGTTATGGCCCCCAAATTAAATAGATTGTTTCTGTGTTCTTTAAGGACTTAAAACAACAGAGTAAACTAAGAAAAACAAACAAACAAAAAGAATATTATTCACCATGATATTAAGATTGTGAAGTATAAATGGAAATTTTAACACCTAAAGGAAGGCAAAAAACCCCATAAAGGCCATGGGTTGGGAAATTCAAATTGCCATTACACTATGAAATGAAGAAAAATGGCACATAGGAAAATTACTTCAATCAATCTATTAATGTGACTTGCTCTTTATGAATACAGAATACTCAAGTTCTTATCTGTATGTAAGAAAGGGAAAAATAAACTGAGAGGACATAAAACCTGTTAGTCTGCCTGCTGGAGTTGGAAATATGGATAGTGAAGTTCTCTGAATATCGTTTTTGAACATCTGTCTTCCTCTTGCTAACATTTTTGCTTGTTAAGGATGCAAAACTCAATACCAAAAGAGAAGCAGACACAAAGTGATGCACAATATTGCTAGGGAATCAATACAAAACAAAACTTCACTTATAAAAAGATTCACCTGTGGCTACTACCAGAAATTTTCACTAGAGCATAGGTACACATTATGTAACACCATGTGATAAAACAGCCAACCATGAGCTACAGCTTCAGGAAAAAAGGCCAGTTGGCTGCTCTCCATGCAATTAGGCATAGGTATCCCACAAGCCAGCCCCCAGCACATCCCACCTAAATCACAGCCTGAAGCCTGCCAGCATCTCTCAGAAACTGCTGGTGGTTACAGTGAGCTTGGAACTGTGCTCGCTGAACCCAAGTTTCCTCCTCCTGTCTCAGGTTACCTTTTCCCTCAATTTTCTGCCACAAACAGATCCATTACATTGTGTTCACTACTCCAGACCTTCCCAAATAAGGTTGTTTGGCCACCAGCCACAGCAATGAGAGAATCTTGCCCTTCATAATCCACAAGGACAGTTAAAAGCACTTGCCATTCCGTTAGCACCTAACATTCCAATGACTTCACATCAGTTTATGAGCAGCACTTGTAGTGATGTATTAGAAATGAACATACATTGGCATTATCATTCTTTCAGAAGCCCAAGAAGACAGCAATTGTGCTTTCTTTGTGTCTTCAAGCATGTCTGCCAAAATAACTACATAGCACTGTGCCACAACCCTCTCTGTGTTGCTCCAGTCACTTAATGTCTCTCCCTGAAGTTGCTGCTGAATGCAGAAACTTTGCATTAATCAATAAATTTCCTGTCACAGGGTATGTGTGAGTGCACACAACCTCCAGAAGCCAAGTGCTTTGTTCAAAGGAATCAAATGGTGCCCATGCAAAAGCCATCTGCATTGCATGGATGAGGGGTAGCCACACACAATAGGCATGTGAGGGATTGGAACACCTCCACACCTTCTCAGCCTCTACAACAGTGATTTAGTCTATTATCTTATGCAGTTTGTGTACAATAAAACTAAATGTATCTTTATCAAACAAACACCACCTTTGACAGCTGGTGCTTCCACACTGCTTCTGCCAAAGTTTCCTGATGGCACATCTCACCTCATAGCAACACAGCTGTACCACAGTCACTTGGTCCTAAAGAAGAACAAGGATCAAGCCAATGAGTTCTAATGAGTTTACAGATCTTCACTGTTAGAAACCTATGCTTTTTTTGCTGACAGTGTGCAAATAAGGTTACCCTTATGTACCTTCAGTCCATTTACTCATCAGCTGAGCTATTTACTTTTCAAGCTGTGACAAAAGCTTAGGTACAAATTAACTTTGTGGCATACGTGCAGCAACTGTCAATCTGCAAAAGTCCAGTCCCTCAAGAATTGCTGGCAACAAAGGAGTGAATTATATTGCTGCTTACTCTATGTAGCACTAAACCTCTTCTTCCTGGTAGCTCCTTATCTTGCTTGCTCCCCTCATTGGATGCTATCTGTTCCACAGACATTCTGATTTTTCGCCTGAACTTTAGGTGCACAAAAATGCTCCCAGCCTCTGCCCAATTTTTAATCCTTTTCTTGCTTTCTCAGTTGGATTTGCATCTCTCCTCCTGAAGCTGGCTCTCCAGCTCAATGCAAGCACCACACTGATGCTGCCTTCACCAAAATTCTAGCACAAGATTAGTCACTATTATTGCATATCTACAAACTCATTATAAGAACATCAGAGGGGGATAGCTTCTTGTAGGTAGGAAACAATGCTGCTGTAGTAATTGTGTGTATTTATGGTATCATGGTGAGAAGATTCTGCAAATAGATTAAAAGTGATATTTTATCAGGGCATCAGTAGAAAATTAAAAGACCAATTCACATTACTGCCAACAGGGTGAAGCAATAATGACAGCAGTGCTATCAATCTGTGACCATGTCTTATTAAGTAATTTAAACATTCTTAACACAGAGTGTATATTGAATAAAAAGAACACATAGTGAGCCAAAATGTAAATGCTAAATAGCATGTAACAAGAAAAGGCAGATATTCTGTAAAAATTAACTGAAGATTGAGTTTAAATCAAAACTAAAAGTACATTAAAAGTTGACAAATGATACAATTAAAGGTCAGCAAAACCTAATGCAGAAGACACCAGAGAGGAAAAACCTGTTCAAAACCGGGTTTTACTATGCTTATATCGCCTACAGTTTTGAAAAGAGCAGACATGATTTCTGTTTATACAGAACTGATATTCTGGGCAAGTCTACAAAAAGAAGTCAAATCACATAAATGTGATTGCTCACAGGAAAAAAAGTAGGCAGTGGCTTTCATATTTGCTGTAATCTAAAATTTAGGTCACTGGACTGAGAACTGTTAGTCTTATTATAAGCCTCATGCTCTGCCTGACTTAAAGTGAACAGGAACCAGTTGTTTCAGGGAGGTTTTATTTATAGTATAAGTGGGTCTGCATGTAGAAAAAGCATTCAACCTTTGGGAAAAAAATAGTCTAGTTTTGATCTGAAAGTGTTGATTATACAATCAATTATAATGAACATTTTAAAACTCTAATACAGTACTGTAAAAGTAGGGAAAGAGAAGCAGTATTCGCAAATAACCTGAACAACAGGATTAGAAAGAATCCTTTTTGACTTCTTTGTTTGTAATAAAAGATTAGTATTCATCCAGTTATGGAGATGATACCAAGCAGAGAAATACAAAGACAGAATCTTCGAGCACCAACAGGAATTATGGATCTGCATGTCATCTGTGTATAAGCGATAATATAAGCCATAGGAATGATGCAATGCATGAAGAAGCTACTGAAAAGAGACAGTCCTAAAATGACAACAACAAATACTGAAACAACAAATGCAACATCCAGCTGTCCCCTCCTACTCAAGTCAATCACCAAAGATGCATGTTCAGAAAGACATGATGTGATAGAAGGGAGTGCGCTCCCCTGGACATCAAATGCTGATGACAGCGAAGAAAAAGGTACCATAAGAGCATATTCTGTGCCTGATCCAATATGTTCAATGGTAGTGACAGATTGGATAAAGCCAGACCATATGAAACTCTCTTGCATTACCTACATGAAGGTCATCATAAACTTTTAATAACGTAAATTCACTTGAGTGCCCTGCTTTGATCCCTGACTGAAATGAGTTGACACAGAGTTAAGAAATGTAAGAAGAGATGGCTTAGGTAGTGTGTTCCAAGTCTGTCAAGAAAACAACAATCACAATCAAACAAGACAGCAAGGAGTACCAGAATTAGATTTCTACAACACTGGAGTGTTTTATCTTAGGTAGCACAAAGGTTAAACATATAGCTATTCTGACCAAAACAGCCCAAACTGTCATCAAATGAAACTGAAGGAAAGTAGTCAAATATTCCCAAAGGTCTAAAAGATGTTCTGTGTTGTGTCATATCCCTCAGACCACATCACTTTAAATTTCATTAAAAAACAAAACAACACAAAAAGCATTTAATTCTGAGATGCATGTCTGTACTTCAGAATAACCAATAGTGAAACATATGTCATAAGCAGTAAGAGGAAACCTGAAAATCTAATCATGTGTTAGAATCACACAGAATCAACCAGATTGGAAGAGATCCCCAAGATCTTCAAGTCCAACAGTTCACCCAACCCTAACTTATCGACTAGACCATGGCTAGTGCCTCATCCACTCTTTTCTTAGACACCTCCAGGGACTTCACGATAACTCCATTCAAATAAACACATAGCAAGTTTCCCCATATCTCTTAAACTGTATAGTTCACATAGGTGTATTTCCACCTCCCTACTATTCCATGAATTTATATGTGAGGATATTGTAATGAGTCACCATCCCAACTACAAGCTAAATTTGCTTCCATGAATCCTGGAGTATGTATTTGTCAATCCTACAGCAGAGGCTGCTTTAGCACAGATGAGTAACAATAGCTCCTACAGGACAAAGCAGCATCTAAGGGACAGTCATACATAGAGATAACTTCACAGTGGCCACTTCCTCAGGCTGTGCCCTCAGATCAGCTGCAGTGAGCAGAGTACACAGCACTCACAACAGCTGTGGAAGTTATTATGGTTTCCTTCTCAAGGCTGGATGTACTAGTTTCTAGTAGGAAGATGACTGCCTAACCTCAACATAGCTGAAAAAGATGCACTTCTTGCACAGAGATGGGGGGGGGAGGGCAAGGGGAAGGAGAGGGGGGAAGGGAAAAGGCAAAAAATAATTTTTAAAGACCCAAACAAAAGTATAATTTCAAAGTAACTATCTTTATGTCAAAAAAGAAAGAGAAAGAAAATACATTTGGAATACAGCATGCACAGATGGTATTATTTCAAATGAGTATTTTCAAACTTTTCCATTTGCTGTCAACATCTCCCTAAGTGCTGTTGAACCATGGAGCCATCAAGTGAACGAAAGCAGGATGTTAGACTGAAGTGGAAAGTAAAGACATAATCTGAAGGTCATGGTGACAAAGGAGACACAAAGTCACCCTTGTTATGAAATAACTCCAAACACTGAGTAGTCAACAAAGGTATCATTTTTAATAAAAGCAAAGAACTGCTGCTACAGCCTGTGACAAAATGATTTGTGATTCATGAGAGGCAAATATTAATGAGAAGTTGCCTATCAGGAAGTCTCTTAGGTGACACACCTTTGATAAGTGTTTTATATATAAACCCCTTTTCGAAAAGTTTTTATATAAGCATGCTTAAGTTGGTACACAATAAAATGTTCCAGAAATATTAGTTCTGGAAAGCCCTTCTTTTACATATCATGGGTGCTTGGCTCAGCCCAGTATTTTAGATTTAGGGTTAAAGGTTAAATAAAGCCCATGACACTGAGGGGTTACCAGCAGATAGTATCTGTGAATGGTTTGATTCAATTCTGTTTCTGTGGCACCCATCTGTTCTAGACTTCCTAGTTTCGTGAGTCTAGAGAAATAGGCAAGAGTCATTTCGTGTTGTGTGTGTTTGTTGTTTGGTTGGTTCCACAGAAGAAAGGACAGAAAGGGGAGAAAACCCCATCATAGCCTCTTAGTTCTATGCACATAGATGAAGATGGAAATGTCTGCCTTAACACAGCTGTTTTTTTCTCTTTTCTTCTTTCCCCTCTCTGCTTATCTCCCTCCCAACCAAGTCATCAGGCCACACAGACTCAGAAATTCAGGTTCTCCTATCCTGTGCTGACAAAGAGAATATAAAGGAAAGAAGTATTTGACAGGACAAAAGGTTCCCCAGCAGGCAAACAAAAATTGTTTGCGAATGTGCAGGTGGGTCAAGCTGCACAAGGCAGTATCATCAGGATCCCACTTTCCCCCTTTCTTTTCAAGTCACCCTCTTCATTCTTCAATAGCTGCAGGCAAAGTGAATTTCAGTTTTCAGACTGGAGGATTTTATTTAGGTTTAACTAGAATGGTGAATGTGTTTGTATAAATTCCAGGCATTATGCAGCCATTCTTTCTAGCATAAACTGAAGCACTGTATGATCTACCTATATGTTTATATAGCGGCTAGCACTCTAACGTCACATGAGCTCACAGGCGTGTGACAGAAGACAGAACAGGTTGTGAACAGTTTTGTTCATTGGAAAAAAAAATAATCAGAAAATAATCTTTGCAAAAAATAGCTCAGTGGAAGTGACTCACAAAACTACAACAATCTTAGTCTTAGATCCCCCTCTGACTAATAACCATGTTTGCCATTTCGAAATCTTGCGCCTGACAAAACTCCCCAAATTACACTGTAAATTTGGTTCATAAGAATTGTTGCACCCAGCAAGTACAATGCCTTTTATAGCAGTAATACTGGCTTAGTTACTATTCTTTTTTCCAGAAATGGACCTCTGTGCATGTAATACAGAGGAGAAAGAAAGATTATTCTGCTACCAAAGCTAGTAAAAACATCTGCCCACTAAAAATATCTAAAATCATGTTATAGGCAAGCCACACTGTGCTAAAGCAGGGCCTCTATCAGGGCTTCTGCACAGATGGTATCACAGATTTTAAAATTATTATTAGATTATTAGATAATTGTGCTCCTCTCAAGCTAAATATAGCCCATCTTAAAACATTTTTTGAGCAGTACATTATAAATAGGTCCCTGAAATGATCAGGAATATTACTGTGCCTTAATACGAATGGGATAGAATGCTTCGAGAAAGACAAGAAGTACTGTAGGCATGTGAAAAAGATGGAAACAGATGTAGCACATTGCTCTTCAAAAAGAAAGGTTTTTCTAGCAGTGTATGCCTGTGTAGATATGTTAAATAAACCACACAAATTGTACATAAGAATTCACAGCTCTGAATACCGAATTTCTGATGATCAAGATCATCAGAAAGGAAAACCCACGTGTTCTTCTTCCACTGGATGTGTACTAACTTAATGTGAAAACTCTCTCCTACAATTTCTTGCTCTTCAGTGCAGGGAGCCATTAAAAATGAAAGAATTTACTGAGCTGAACAAAAACAAAAATGGAACAAATCCAAAACAAATAAACAAAACCAAAAACCAACAAAAAGCCCTTTGAGAGAGCAGAAAGAAAGGTGCCCAAAGAAACAGTTTTTGTATACATCTAACTCCCATCTCTCCCATTACGTATGATTAGTCACAGATGGATCCTTATACATTCCCTCTTTTATCATCATTCTGTTCCACACCTGTATCTGAAACAGTCTCATAGCTCCTTGCTTCTCCCTATCAGCTGTGTACCTGTTGGAAGCTGGTGTTCAGCTATGTATTCACAACTTCATACCAAGGACTTTGTTGATTTGAAATTATCTGCTTTGAATGTTCTGGAAAGCACTTGTTCAAGGAAAATTATCCCACGTTAGCAAATTTACTAGCAGGTTAACTTTTCTGTGGCAGCTACCTCCATCAATGCTAGTGCCTAGTTGAGAAGTGGGAGTAAATGACTTAGAAAGTGATAATAGAGGTCATGCCATTCAGCAAGTTGCCACTTCTTGTTCTGCTTATCATGATCTAGTTCCTATCTCTCCATTCCTCCCACCTCTTCTCTACAGCAGCTTTGGTGGTCTGCTGCATACTGAGCAGCAGATGTTCTTTTCCTGATATTACATGCAAATTTTTCAAGCAGCTGCACAGAACTGATATTATCATATGAGAAACGTCATGACTTTGACTTTCCTTGCTGTTACTAATTTGCTTTTCTGCTTTTCTTTGGAGCCTAAGAATTGACAACTATGTGTATAATAATAATAGGTTATATTTTCATTGTTGTTGCTGCTGCTGTTATTTCAATTTATCCACTTGACAGTGGGGCACAATTTCTTGTCTTTCTTCCACATCTCAAGTAGTGATTACTGTACTCTCTTTAGACCTTGTTAAGTTTCTTTATAATTGCTTGACTTAGAGACTTTGTTGCCTCCTCTGGGTCAGAACCTACAGGATAGCTGTGAGCAAAGCTTCACTTAAATCAGCTAGGTCTTGAGAGACAGAATCTTCTTTCACTGTTGAAGCTGGAATACAAAAGATAACATCACCCAATCCCTTGATATTTTTCCCCCTGTTTCTCTTCCTTTTCTTCTTAGTATAACAATTTGAGATGCGAGAAATTCCATTTAACTTATAACTGGTCTGTCTTTTTAAATGTTTGCTTTGATTTACATGGACTTTTCATGAACTCATAAACACAGATTTGCTACAAAAGTATCTTGGTACAAATCAATCCTCCATCCACTGGGAAATGATGAATCTTTACTTTTGCTTTGAAATCGGGCAGAATCTGCCTATGGGAAGCAGCATGCTCCTGAGTATTCTGTTACCCTAAGTCCATTCTGAAGCAGTTTATATATTTGCCAGTGACTGCAGGCTCAAGTACATATGCATACCCCTAGTTTTGACCTAACAAGGTATAAATGTCCCTTGTTATAGATGTCAATATTCTTCAGCAGGCATTTTACAGGAGAAAATAAGTGGGTGGAAACAGAGTGCTGCAATACACATGGTCTAGCAATTTTCTTTTGTATTTTGCCACCACACGGCTTCCTTTAGGTGAAAGGAACAAAGCCTTATCTAATTACTTCAACTACTGTGACTCCCTGCTGTTAAAGGAGATGTATTATATAGAGATGGCACATTTCACAGTGACTGCATTTTATCTCTGCCCAAATCTCCTCTGCATGCTAGTAGAAACAAGACCTTTCTGCTAAGCAACCTGTTCAATATTGTAAAACCAATGCACACTAAGCACAGGAAAAAAAAATTCTCCACCGAGAAGTTTTATAATTGGCACTATTCCTATATTAAAATCACCTCCCCTCTACGCATACAAAACGTTCAGTTGAACAAATGGCATGAGGAAAAGCAAACAATTTCATACCAATCCACTTAATGTATTCACCAAGCATGCAAGCACTTTTTACCAACAGCTGAAGTTGAGGATTTCTCATTTACTGCCAGAAGTCAAAAGCCAATGTTTGGAACTCCAGAACTGCATTCAGGTTTTGGGTTTGTTTTGGGTTTGGTTTTATGACAGCATGTCTGTTCTTGTATATATTACTGGGTATGATTTTACAGATTCTACCAAGCTTGATAAGGTTTTTCAGTTACCTCACTGCTGCTCTGATGACCAGAGTACTGTGTGTGCATTATTAATGTCCCACAGCTTTGGAAAGACAATGCAATTCAGGAAGCAGTGATATGGACTGTCAGTCAGCCTCATCAGATGGAGGTTGAGTACAGTGAAAGAAGCGTTGCAGGTGTGAAGCCTTCTATCACAGCTTTTACTTTTGGATGACAAACTTGTACCACTTCAGCTCTGCATCGTCTGTTTGATGGATCACCCAAGCTGCAAAATACTTCCTTATTCTGACAAGTATATGCATATTTTAGATGAGGGTGGTTGTGGGAATAAGGCCCCAGGTCTCACAGAAATCCCAGAATAGGATTTCTACTTTTTATTTTTTACTCAGAAGAAAATAAAGCCATTGTATGCAAAATTTTTAGCTAGTGAAATTGTTCTATGTACATTAAACTTAATTTATATTGAAGTGGCTTTTAAATGTTGGTAAACAAGTAACTTTTCAGCTAATACTATCTAATTATCAGGTATTGCAAGAGTTGGGTCTTGCAGCCATTTATGTTTAAGAGATTTCACTAAAAGATTTAAAAAGAAAGTCTAGTTTCTGCTCTATATTTAGCTATTTTCTTCATTTTCATATTTTGGAGAGGAAAAACAGCTTACTCTGAATCTTTGATTAAATATAACTTCAACAAAGTTGATGAGGGGCTTGGAACACAAGCCCTATGAGGAGAGGATGAGGGAGCTGGGGCTGCTTAGCCTGGAGAAGAGGAGACTCAGGGGTGACCTTATTGCTCTCTACAACTACCTGGAGAGAGGTTGTAAACAGGCAGAGGTTGGTCTCTTCTCCCAGGCAGCCAGCACCAGAACAAGAGGACACAGTCTCAGGCTGTGCCAGGGGAAGTTCAGGCTGGAGGTCAGGAGGAAGTTTTACACAGAGAGAGTGATTGCCCATTGGAATGGACTGCCCGGGGGAAGTGGTGGAATCGCCATCACTGGAGGTGTTCAGGAGGAGACTTGATAGGGTGCTTGGTTGCATGGGTTAGTTGATTAGGTGGTGTTGGATGATAGGTTGGATGTGATGATCTCAAAGGTCTCTTCCAACCTGGTTTATTCTATTCTATTCTATATCAATTTAATCCTGGATTAAACGAATAATTACTATTAACAGAATAAATAATATTGCATTGATGATATTGCAGAAACATTATGAACAATGAAGAGGCTTCTTGTTTCCCTGTAGTCAAGTAGTGGTTTATGTCAAACTCAGTGCCTCCCTCTGTGAAAAAAAGCAATTACAACTCAATTTCTTATTGCTCCATTCACCCCATTAGTTTGAGGGCTAGTCTAGCAGACCAAATTTAATGATCTGTTTGGAATATCTTAATTCAGGACCAAACCTTCTGAACTTCAATAGATTCCAGATGGGTCTCATAGTATTATCCAAGGACAGTTGGATGATGATGTTGCAGTTGACTGGAGAGGAGGCCACTATTGCATTTCTAATATACATCCTTTCCAGTTCCTTGTCCTCAGCAGTTTTTTCTATTCAATCTGTTTCAGCTAAGAAGTGCTGAGGGAGAGTTATGTAATCTGGTTGCTTGTAAATAGGGGAGTAATTGCCACTTTTCTGAAACAGAAATTCTGTAAAATGTTTAAGATTGCATCAGTGGATCAAATTTGGAAAGCAAGCTTTCAGTCCAGGATAATCTTAACTGGTTGCCCAGAGAGGTTGTCTTCGTCATTAGAGCTTTAAGACTTCACTGGTTTAACCCCTGAGCTACCTGGTCTGACTTCACAACTGATTCTGCTCTGAGGAATGACTAATTGGCGATGTCTAACTAGAGACATCTTAAGGTCCCCTCCAACCTATCCCATGATCTTATCCATATAACATTTGCACTCTAGTCTTCAATGTAATTTGGGTTATTTGCCAGCATCTCAGACAAAGCTGACAGTGCTCAACCTATCCCACAACACCACAGACAAACATGGTACCCTCAGGTGCATTTGGGTCTGGGTGATATAGCCACAGTCATGATACATTGAGTTCCTACTTTGATGAACAATGCTCTTCAGTCTCTCTAAGCAGGTCGTTGTTCAGAACTAATTCACTCTGATTTAAGCTGTATGATGATCCTTGTGGTCCCTTCCAACCCTGAATGAAACTATGAAACTATGATTAAAACACAAATCTCAATTAACTTAACTTGAAATGAAGAAAAAGAAAATTATATTGTCTTTGGATGACTACTACATGCTTCTGCCTCCAGGACATACAAAAAAAGTCAGAGTAGAGGACAACCTTAAATGTTATTTTCTGGGCTTTCTAAACGTTCAGGTTTGCATTTATTAATGTTGTGTTTATGAATGTTGTTATCCAAACATACAATTATGCAACATACAATTATGTGATTTTCAACTAGCATATTTTTTTCTTTTCTCCTGTTTCATAATGAAGAAACACAAACAGTGAAATGTGGTCTTTAGTATCCTGCTTTTGGCTTATCTCTTTGGAGTGTTTTCTTTTAACACACACACAGAGTCTATTGCTTAGGTCTACCACATGAAAGAAATACTCCTAAAGCCAATAGAACAGAATAGACCAGGTTAGAAGAGACCTTCAAGATCATGTTCAACCTATCATCCAACACTCTCTAATCAACTAAACCATGGCACCAAGCACCCCATCAAGTCTCTTCTTAAACACCTCCAGCAATGGGGACTCCACCACCTCCCCAGGCAGCCCATTCCAATGGGCAATCACTCTCTCTGTGTAGAATTTCCCCCTAACATCCAGCCTAATCCTCCCCTGGCACAGCTTGAGACTGTGTCCTCTTGTTCTGGTGCAGTAACAGTAGGTTAAAAGGCTGAATGGACCAAAGCTCCTGAGAGAAATTAATTGTATGTACTCAGACCATTATCAAGGTTCACAGAGATTAAATAAACCCTTCTCAAAAGGGATGTGGTGATTTAGCAATGAAGTTTGGGACCATTCTCTTTAAACTTTTGATGAACCACCTTTTGATAATGTATATTACCAAAAGATAACTTGTGGAGAAAAATCAAAACCTCATCTTAAAATTTGATATCTTGTGAGAACATGACATGGAAAGAAAAGACAAATGAGATACTGCCGTAATATGTCCATAGATAATAATTACTCATCAGAGTTTTGCCCTGGCTGGAAGCTCCTAACTCCTGAAGGCTTCATGCAAGCTAGAGGCATAAAGGCATTTCTATAGTCTGAGATGAGGTCAGCCTACATTAAGCTTTTACCAGACTAATAGTAGGGGGGGGGGGAGGAAATCTAAAAATATTCTTAAGAACAGACTGTATTGATCACTTATAGGTACATGTATCTTCAGCCAGTGACAAACTGCAGCTAAATAGTTCTCTTCCTTCTATCCTGCCTGCAGTACCAGTTCAGAGAGGACAGCTAACAGCAACATCACTCTTTTGGGGAGGCGAACCTACTTCACAGGAGTAAAGAGGAGGAAAACTCCACAGAAAAAGCCCACAGAAGAGAGTAACACTTCATTGCTTTTAAACCCAGATTTAGGGATCTTGCATCCCTACAATAATCTTGAAATAACGTCGACAGTGGTAAGGGACAAATTAAGGGCATAGGTAAGGTTTGAATACAAGCTTGTGATCTGGCATAACATGTATATAACAAGTGTGCTGCATCTTAACAGCCTGATTTCAACATTTGTGAGATGTTATGTGAGATGTATTAGTCTTAGGTTGCTCCTTTTTTTCCTCCTTGCTTCATGCTTACATGTTCAAAGACAGCAAGTTGTCTATGTGTTGTAACTGTAATGTTCTTTTCACACTTCATACTCTTTATCCTGTAAGGTAGCCTTAGTTTAAAAGCTAGTGACATTTCAGCTCTCTTGGTTCTTTAATTCATTTTTACTGGACTATGGGGAGAAACTAAGTTTATGCACCTTATTTTCACCTGGGCGCACATCAATGTCACACAGGGAACTGAAAATCCATGGGAAGAAAAATATTCCAGCATTCAGTAATATTTGCATTTTATTTTTACTAATGACTTCATTTTTCACTGTTTTAGATCAGTGTTAGGACAGCCACATCACTGTGATCCATCAAAAGCAGCCGACTTTATCACACAGTTGTATTAAAAACCCTTTTGTAACGCTTTATACTTTACTGCGTTTGAGAGATCAGCATTCATCCTTCTGTATCTTCTTGGACAACACTTCTCTGAGGAAAGCTACAAATTGAACTGATCATCCAACTTTATTAAAGTATTGGTAAAGTGACCATGTGTTACTGGTCATGCTTGCCTTACCATCTGCTTCTACTTGCAGGTCCTATTGTCACGTACGCGTAAAGCAACTCTAAGCGCAAACAAGGCGGCAATGAAAATGGCACTCACGCGAGAACACAGACTGCTCTCTTCAGGCCCTTTGTTGGGGTTTGCTCTTAAATTACTATTGTACCTTCAGTTACTTTATAAACTTATTTTCTGCCTATTACTGAAACTCAGAAAGTGTTTCTCTCCAGGAAATGCAGTTCATGAAAGTGCTTAGGTTTTAGATGGCTAGGATTTTCTACAGAAAGAAATTGTACATAACCCCTGCAGCCCTTATTTCCTAGGGAGGGTTGTGCTTGCAGTATGTATACAAAACAGTTAACTTGTTGAATTTTTTGCTGATAGTTTCAATTACAAATTAAACCTCTATGAAAAGAAACTTCTTAAATGGTGAAAATCAGACCTCCTATTAAAAAAAAAAAGGGGGGGGGGGGGGGAGGGGAAATAAATTAGTGGGGCTTAAAAACAATCCCTGCTGATTCCTTCCTTACAATGTTCTTAGTGAAGTAGCTTTGAATAGCTTGCAGCTTTAACTTCATGGATTGCCTCTAGAAACGTCCCTGTGCTGCCTGTGTTCACTCCTACTACTGACCCCTTCATCTTCATTTCAGATGCAGCTGCTAGAGCAGCATACAAGGAAACAGAAAGTTGCATTCCTCACATCATGTAAAACCAACCAAACAAAACAATTCACACTGGATGTTGAGCTTCTCTGTCAGGAACATTATAAAACTCAAACACTAGGTCCTGACCTTCCCATTCTGTATTTGGCATAGAAACCTTTTTCTACATTAAGCATTTTAGTGTTGCTGCTGTTAATTATTGTTATCACGGCAATGACCTGGAGGCTTTAAACACCCTTTATACCTATGCTCTGCAGAAACAAGAAACATAAAAAGTGACTTGAACTGGAAAGAGTTTGCAATTTAAACAAAATTAAAAAGAACAAATGGATGCAGATGAAGTGCAAGAAATAAACAGAACATTATTAGGACAACACAGGCTGCAAACACAGGATTTTATTTCCTACCTGTTGTTATATGAAGGATGTGGAGGAAGAGAACTGAGAGCCTCTACAGGTGTTTACAAAGAGCTCCTTTATGGTGAAAGTTAAAATGGGTATCATCTAAAAGCCAAGGTTGTGCTTGAAAAATCACAAGATGTTGAAGGAACAAAGTATCCAAGATGCAACCTGTTGTCAAGTAACTGGGGAGGAAAGAGGGGAGGAAAGAGGGGAGGAAAGAGGGGAGGAAAGAGGGGAGGAAAGAGGGGAGGAAAGAGGGGAGGAAAGAGGGGAGGAAAGAGGGGAGGAAAGAGGGGAGGAAAGAGGGGAGGAAAGAGGGGAGGAAAGAGGGGAGGAAAGAGGGGAGGAAAGAGGGGAGGAAAGAGGGGAGGAAAGAGGGGAGGAAAGAGGGGAGGAAAGAGGGGAGGAAAGAGGGGAGGAAAGAGGGGAGGAAAGAGGGGAGGAAAGAGGGGAGGAAAGAGGGGAGGAAAGAGGGGAGGAAAGAGGGGAGGAAAGAGGGGAGGAAAGAGGGGAGGAAAGAGGGGAGGAAAGAGGGGAGGAAAGAGAGCTTTTCAGAGCATATATAACTGAAATCTTTGAGTTAATCTGAATCAATTAGGCTTTTTTTTAAAAATGATGGACATTATACAAAGAGGTTTAGCACCTTCACGTTGATGACAGACTGATGTGTGTGGTTTCAGCTACGTTATCCATATGTAGTGGCTGGATCATGGATTTTCAGAAGCTGTATGAGATCTCTCTGAAGAACAACAAAGAAATGGGAAAGAAGGGGATTTGCTTCAAGTGAAATGAATGCAAATTGTATCTCCATTTCATTTGCACCAATCTGTCACCTTTTCATTTCTGTTTCACACAAGAAATAGGAGATAATAGGGAAATAGTAATGGTATAAGTGGACAGAGTCTGACCATTAAAATGTTTACCATTGCAGCATGATGCCTGCAGATGCAATAAAATTGAAACTGGAAAGGTGTTAGAATTGCTGCCGGTTTCTATTCATTTGAATGGCAGCAACCCAGAACTCTGTTTTATGGTTTCATGCAGAGGGTCAATCCATTATCTTTCTTTCTTCCTGGGATCAAATAGCATTTTTGTGAGGATTAGGTCTCTGTGACACACTGAAGTGGAACCAATGTGCAGAGGTTGGAATGTTGAACCTATTTCAAAATTGCTCTGCTTTACAAATAGCGAGTTGACTCCAAAATTGAACTTTAAAATATTAAACGGATTTTTAGAAGTTCAAAACATGGAGATCCTCCTTAAAAAAAGTGATGGTGCATAAACCTAACTACCATCCAGAAAAGTCACAAATATAACCATTATGAGCACTGGAACCTAACTACCATCCAGAAAAGTCACAAATATAACCATTATGAGCACTGGAACAAATGTACTTTTGCCAAGAAAGGTCAGAGCAGATGAACCTCGAGGTCTCCTCCCACCAGGTATTCTGTGTGATTCTATGTAATTGAAGCAGCTAACTGTTAAGCACACTTTTTTCCTCATTTTTTGTCTATATGGTGAAAAATTTATAAGGAACAGGAATCAAAGGATGTTCAGGAGGGAGAGAAAAAGAGAAGTAAATGAGTAAGAAAATTACATTATACAAGGTAAGCATACACTCTGCTTATCTATGGCAAAGACTTGAAGCAAAAGACTTAAGAAAATGTACTACTTATAGCCACTAAAAAACAGGGGAAAGGGAGTACTGAATCACTACATATGCTTTTAAATGTAAGGATGCATTTTGTTTCTATGAAGAAAAGGATTTCTTCATCAAGGTTATACCAATAAGGAACACAAACAATTTATAGAGCAAGATCTGAACAATTTAAATTCTCTGTAAAACATTGTTCTGTGGTTAGGTGAAACAATGAGGAAAAAAAAATAACACATCTCTAAATTGGACAATAGCCTTTATCCTGGACATTCCTGGTGTTTTTCTAGTGATTGATTCTAACCATTCAAAAATGCTTGTCAAATATTACAGTATACCCACCTTAGAAGCCACCTTTTCATAGTCACAAAGAGCATAATGCCAATTTCTCACCAAGAACAAAGCTAATTTTTGTACTCAGTAGCATGCTGCCTGTAGTTAAAAGATAAAATGATAGACCTTTGCATTGTTTTCAGATTTGTTCATAAGATATGACATGCTTTTATTAACATGCCACTTCTTTTTATTAGTATGGGTAATTTATTACAGCAGAGTTACAGCAGCACTTACCCAAAGTTTTAGTAATACTGAGGGGGGAGGGAAAGAACCTTCCTTTATAAAATGGGGGAAAAAGCAACAGGAATGACCACCAATGACCAAATGACCACAACATCAAGTGCTCTATGTACTGCCCACCTGTGTAGAAGAGCATTCTTCAGGAATTAATGAGATACATCAGCATGGGAAGGATGAGCTGCTTGCTTTGCTATTCAGGCAGACAACTCTATTCACCTAACAAGGTTGGTTTACTAAGAAGAAAAATACTGAAGTACATAACTCGGTTTCATAGTTTCATTCAGGGTTGGAAGGGACCACAAGGATCATCTAGTTCCAACCCCCCTGCCATGGGTAGGGACACCCTACACTAGTTGAACAAGTTCACTACTCTTATGTTCAATAAAGTTAAATTTTGAACATCTAGAACAACAACTTTGACCAATTTTTTGATCATGATAGGATGGGAATTGGATTAATATGGAATTAAATTCAATTTTTTCTAATTAGGCACCATCTTAGCAGGCTGTCAAGACGTGTCTTATGAACTGTATCAGGAACTAGTTCAGAGAACATCACAAACAGGACCCAGGCTGTCAACATTATCAAAAATAGATCTTTTAAAGAAGTCTAAGCAAATGTTAGCATTAGGAGGCAGATGAAGCCAACTAAGTACCAGATACCTTAGCAGCAAGCTTTGAGCACACATTCGCAAATGCAGCCAATAAAACACCAGAGATTAATTCCCTGTATTTGCTTCACTTAACTCTACTTTGGAACTATAAAACTCAGAGGTACTCTCCACATTACAATCTCCAGGCGAACTGCTGATCACTGGCTTTTGTTCATCACTAGCTCTGATGAACAAAACTAATGCACCTTGGTGATGCAACTTAAAATAATAAGGAGGCTTTGCCAAACCTTAAGCTTTTCCAAATGCTTTGTTTTCCTAAGTTTCTTTCCCTAGAAGAAAAAATGTTATATTGATATTTAGCAGCTTACAAAAGATACTGACTCTCAAGCCTGAAAATCTTGAATTTCAACTTTGCACCTTGTTGGAGCATAGGGTTTTTTAGTCTATGCATCATGAAATGCATACCACAACATAAACTGTGCTTTGAATACCTCTTAAAGTAACCCACTTTATTTATAGTGCTCTGCTGCTCCAGGCTTTAGAACACAATTAGGCTTGACTTTGTGCTCTATAGGTGGGCCTAACTCCTCCTGAAATTTCCTTTGGTTCACTCTTCTAGACATAATTGATTCACTGATAACAAAAGGCTTGAAGACAGTGATGTGCAAGCAGTATTCTGTCTCTTTTAGAAGAAAAAAAAACACACAGCTGTTTCCCCTGCTTGTATTAGATGAATACCATGAAGAAAAAGTAAATTGAAGTAAGGCAGAAGAATGGTAGTAAAGAACAAATTTAATAACACCTAGATCACAGCTTTTTAAACAGAGATGATAAGATGACCATTAGCTATCTGATAACTGAGCTTCTGAAAATTATATTTGGCAGGAGTTGTGAAGACAAAGGACCACAACTTGTTCAAAAGCTGGGCTTCACACATCGGGTTGTAGGAATAGAAAATGTGTCTGTGTAGGATAATGGAAGATTGAACTCAAGAGCCACACTTAAGTGCTTAAAAGCAGGTTTGAGGAAAAAACATGAGGAGACTCTGATCTATCTTTAATGGACTGGTAGGTATCCAATGAATAGAAAAGCTTGCACTAGGTCAGTAAATAAATACATAAGATAAACAGAACTATGTGGCTAAATCCCATTCTGCTTTAAGTAATTGCTTCCCCAAAGTTCAGCTGAGTAGCTTTTATGAAAAGAAGTTTGCCTCAGCAAGCTTTACATTTTAAGAAAGAGCAAGACCATAGCAACAAAATCAAATTAATGCAGTGAGAATGAAATACAAATCTTCAGTAAACTCAGAGACTGTTATGTCAGAGGGCACATCTTAACTGTGGCAGCAGGTCTCACTTTGTAGCTTCCTCTAAAAACTAGAAGGTAATTAGGCAAAGGTTATAAACAATCCTAAACCTAAACAATTTCTCCTACTTGTTAACAAACTGAAAATGAAAACCACAATCTATTAAGGAGTAAAAGAAGCTTGTCATAAACAACTGGGTAATTCTTTGTACTAGAGTCAACACTCTCCATAGCAGTAAGGTCTTCTCCTTTGTGTCGTGCATCACACTCTTAGAAAGGAAACCTGGAAGCTTTACTGGGAAATCAATGAATATCAAAATTGCTACCTTCATACAGGAGTCTGTCTTTATTGCTCTGCTGAAGAGCATTACAGTATGGTCTTTCTCAACTAGACTTCATGCCTCCCCCAATCACATACTTTCCTCTGGCGAAGTGCAAATGGAAGCTATGGAGGGCAAGGTGCTGGTGCATCTGTGTGGAGCAATTTGAAATGCCATCAAGCCTGACCACCATTTAGCAAACAGGAAACAAAGCAATTAGCTCTGGGTATCTTTCTCTATTTGCCAAGAAGATAGAAAACAGCTTCTAATAATCAATTGCAGTAAGTTACTGATAAATTGTATCTTAGCCCTTTTTCTCTTCTCTAATGTTTGGGTTTTCACTCTCGTCCCTTTCACTTTCTATCAGATGAAGAGTATTACGGGATTCCACTGTTCTACATCTCTTCCACTGAACAGATGGTCTTCTAATTTGAAAATTTATTTGTTTAAAGGGAGTTACATGATTACAAACATCCAGGTTCTGGATCACAGAAACCCACAATTGATTACTGCAGTCACATCTCTAAGAAGATAACCTTTATAAAGAGAATATAATCTTGGCTGTCATTGAAGAAAAGACATGTGAAAGGAAACCATGAAAACTAGGAAGTGAAATGTTATCTTCCAGTTGTAATTCTGTGGAGCACAACACTCACTGGTTAACAACAATCAGGAACTTTTTACCCTAACTACTTTAACAGGAAATTAATCTAATGAAAAATAGGCAGTCATGCTGATCAAAAGCCTTCTGGGGGAGACTTGGCTTGAATATATTCTCACTGAATCAAGCCCAAGCCACAGAAGAAAACTCCCCAATTTCCTAAAGAGATGGGAGCAATTTGAACAAGTAGATAATCTAGAACCTATGACAAATGTCAAACACTGGCTTTCAATCAGCTGTGATTGGTATCATTTAAGCAAGTGCAGGCCTGTTAGAGCACATGCTGTATATTCCTTTTTTTTTTTTCCTCCCTCCTTGGTGAGGCTATGAAATGGCTCTCCAGACATCAGACTGCACTGTAATTTTTACTTCATAAGAAATTTACAGTTTCATATCTTTCCTAATGGGATTACCTGAATCATTTACATTTCAGGAAATAACTTGAGTATCAATCACTCTGACTCTCAACTAAGAGCACATAGAAAGGATCAAGATGAATCTAAAAGTTGTTTTATTATTAGGAGTTCGTTTTTAAAGATCTTGACAGTTATTGACTTGAAATCAGAGGCAGCATAAGAGGCTGGTTTGCTGTGCAAAGTTTCATTTTTATTGCATGAGAGCCAGAGAAAATTCTTCTGTTAGAAGCATGTTCCTGTACACTTCCTTAGCACTAGCTAACCTGAATAAAATCTTCCACATTGTGGTGGTTTGAGCCTTAACTGGGACTTAAGAGCTCAGATCGGGGCAAGGCTGAGAATCCCTCCCCGACTCCTCCCTCCTCTTTCCCAACAGAGAGGAAAAAGAAAGGGAAAGAGCAAATCCACCAAGAAATAATTTGGAGTCAGCTTGGAAGTAGGGAGGTAAAGAATTTTCTTTAAACAATATATATATATATATATATATATATGTGTGTGTGTGTGTGTAACAGTAACAGGTAGGGTTCACAAGGGTAAGGAACAAGGATGGATAGAATAAAAAATAAGAATACAAAATCAGTCTCTTTGAAGAGGTGTGGAGGTAGCAGGGAGAAGGACCAGGCCTGACCATGTGGCAGAGAAGCAGGGAGCCACCAGCAGTCCTCGTCCAAGTAAAGGCAGTGTCCTCCTTTTTTATAGCCTTGCTGGGCAAGGAGGGGGAGTGGAACAGACTAACTTAGTTTCCCAGGGGGAAAACCCCCTGCAGGGAGGGCAGTGCTCTCACAAGCCCTCAACCCTCCACTGATTCCAGGATGGGCATAACCCATCACACACATCTGTGTGTGAATGTGTAAGTTCATGTGCATACATATGCCTGATTTTAATTGTCCTAGAGCTTATATTTCATCAGAAAACACTATCTTTCATCTAAGTCCTCCACACAAGTAGCACTGCAGCAGTCCCAACTGGTCAGGTTGCATCTGAGAAGGAAGAAGCTTTCATGAGCCACTCAGGTCTTGATTTTCTTTTCACACCATTACTATTGTGCATTAGCATGAGTAGTAGTAAATATTATTCATCCTGTGATCAGAAGGGAGATTCCCAGGAATGCTAAGATTCATACATAGCTGCTGTGTGCCATTTGTAAACTCCACTAAAGGAACAGAGTTAGTGGGCATATCAAATCTCTGTTGGGAAGAAAATTGAGTCAGATCTACCAGTTTCTAAAAGTTTAGATAACCAGCCAAAAAAAAAAAAAAAAAGAGAAAAAAAAGGCAGAATTTTCCTGCTTCCCTTTTACCCAAAAATCACAACTCTCTAGTCAGATCTGTGTCCCATGTCTGTAAGTGAACAAGAATATTCTTATTTCTCATGTGAAACTGTTTCCCACAGAAAATGATTAACAAGAGTGTTTTCAGATCTCCACCCTAATGTAAGTGTACTTCTAAACCTGTACCTGTTGTCAACAGTTGTTACCATTAAAGAAACCTCAGAAGTTACGCTCCTTTTGACTCATAAGGAAAAACTTTCACTAGTTTTCAGAACACTTGCTATAGGGCAAGATCATGCAATCACACTCAGTACATTTATTTGAAGTCCAAATATATCACTTGGCTAAATGTGTCTAGATAAATGGATTATGACAGCACTTTCAACCCAAATTTTGAAAGTAATTGAAGAGGAGAAAGTAGATAAATTAGGCAGATATGAGCATATACCCATAGTTATATGTGGAATTTTTCAGCAGCTACTTTTGAAGGCAGTAAGTATGACTGAGACTTGTAACAGAAAAAAAGAGACACAGTTCTTTGCATGTGCCATGTTTGAAGAAAGCTGGGTGGGAGGATTTATTCCATTTATATTTATGTCTTGTTTTCCATTTTACCATTCAGGACCTTATTTTTTTTAATATGAAAATGGCATGTAATTTGGTTAAGAGTTCCCTAACAGCAATACTTCTATCCATCTTTCCAATACTTCTTTATGATGCCCCACAAGGATGTTTTCAAACAAAAAAAAAGGAAATATATTTCTTTGGTGTTTTCTTGACCTGACTTAGTCTTCACTTGCTACATCAACCCCTGCCTCTTTTCTTTATGAGTCTAGACCTAGAGCTACTAAACAAAAAGATTTGGTTAAAAGTAATGGTGACTATATTTCTGCCACCAGACTGCAAACTGAATTGCAGAGTAGCATCACATGGGAGAAACAGATGGATTTTGGAATAAAAAGCATTATAGATAAAGTGACAAATACTGAGCAGAGAAGTGAGCATGAGATAGTTTTAACAGACTAGACCTATATGTTTCACGAGCATAGGGAAGTGGTGGAGTCACCACCCCTAGAGGAGTTCAAGAGGGGACTCGACATGGCACTTGGTCATGAGGTCTTGTGTGACAGGTTAGACTTGATGATCTTTGAGGTCTTTTCCAACCTGACTGATTCTATGATTCTATGATAATTTGTTGTCTCTCTTTAGAAAGTCTTCCAAGAGAATCACTTGCACACATTATAGAGAATGAATCATATATATGCACTGTGTTTACCTATTTCTAAAAGCCTTCCCTGTCTGCACAGGGATGTACAGCCCCGTGTTCCTCCCCATTAATCCCTCTAACTGAACATGATCCTATTGAAAGAACTGCAGAAGTTTTGATAGAAGATATTTTTGCAGTTTGAGGTCATGGCAACTTGGACATGAATTTTATAAAACAGCCAAGGAGCTTGAAGGAGACAGGCTGGTGGAGAAGGTCAAGAAGCAAACAGAAAGTGGGGAGAGAAAGAGTACAGTAGAAGTGAGAAAAGGAGAAATTCAAATGGGAAAATACTGAAATAAAGAATAATAGAAAGTAAAAGCATTTTCCTGATAGAATAAATGCAATACTCTAGAATATGGATGCTAAAGAGAAGAATCAGAATTGCACATAGTAGAAGAAAGACTCAATACTATTTTCTGGAAAGGAACTCTTTCCTTCCTCCCTCTCACCACAACAGAAAAAGATTCAATTCAGCATGACCAGGTGTTAAGAGTCAGAAAAATCAGGACTATTTTTTCAGTGATATTCAAAGGCATTCTCACGGTATGAAATTTGCTAGCTAAAGCACTTCATGGAAGATTGATATTAGCATTTGCCTTTACAAGGACAAAATTAACATACATACATCCAGTGTAACAGTAGCTTTACAAAACCTACCCCTATGGTTTTCTACTTTAGTGTCGGTTTATGCAGAATGGCTGAGAATTAGTCTTCAAGTATAACAGGAATTGGCTTTGCCACCACCAGGATAAAATGCCCCACGCATCAAATAACTTACTGAGATCCGTCATTCAATACTATCACATATCTTCACCTTTGAGTTTTTATTATGTGAAGAAATGAGAAAGAGTAGGAAAGCATAACAATGATAAAACAAAACACCTGGGAAGTTTGCATTTCAAACCTTGCAATCAAGGAGTATAAGAGAACAGATTCTTTTCAATCTTTGCTCTCTATAGGATCAGTTTACAGCATTCATTTTATAGATACACTATATATCATGAGATGTAGGTGTACATTGACAGCTGATAATTTTGTGAAGCTTAACTTGGTAGGCAGATTAATAATTTTTGGACACTTTTTGAATGGGACAGATATAAATGTGAAAGATTATAATTCATGTAACTGCCAGTAACATTTATCATCTCAAATTAATTTATCAAGATCACTCAGAAATGTTTTGCTCTCCTCCTGCCTCTACTCTCTCTGCATTTAATATTTTCTTGCACAGGAGGGCTTGATGAGCAAAAAAGTTCCATCCCTAAGAAATCTGTATTAGAATAAACCAAACCAGGTTGGAAGAGACCTTCAAGATCATCGTGTCCAACCCATCAACCAATCCAACCCACCCAAACAGCTAACCCATGGCACCAAGTACCCCATCAAGTCTCCTCCTGAACACCTCCAATGACAGCAACTCCACCACCTCCCTGGGCAGTCCATTCCAATGGGCAATCACTCTTTCTGTATAGAACTTCTTCCTAACATCCAACCTGAACCTCACCTGGCGCAGCCTGAGACTGTGTCCTCTTGTTCTGGTACTGGGTGCCTGGGAAATACTGGTAAATACTGATTGTTGTGTTTATTGCCTGACCCTTACTTCATTTTTTCCCCCCTCCTGTATTGGGATTCTTGTTTCCTTTCCATTTTTGGCCCAGAGAAATATTCCTGAACTTCAACCATCATAGCTTTGTATTTCCTGATAAACATGCACAGACAGTTTTGAATTCCATGGACTTTTTTTATTATTATTATTATGTTTGTCAATTGTCAGCGTTTGTATTTCATTCCAATGATGAATGGAGGCATTAGATTTCAGCATTAAAATGCAGTTAGGATTGTAATGAGCATCATTAGGAAGCATAGTGGGAATCAACACTGGTTCTCATTTTAGGCTTTATTTTTGTTTTAACTTTACTTGCTTTATTTATATATCTCCTTTTCCTGCTGGCAGGTAGGTGAAGCCTCTTATTTAGATGTCTTTAAACAGACAGGCCTATCTTCTTGTCCATGATTTGATTCTTTTGAAAGCTGTTTTGTTTTGAAGTCAAGAACTAGAAGGGCCTTGCAAAAGCATTACCACAATCCATTCTAACACATGTGCTTTGATTCTAAATTCTGCTTTGCAGCTTAGTGGCATCTCCTTACTGAACATGTTTTTAAATTAGTATGAGCCATCCTCACACAGAAATCTGAGTAGATATGATTACTTATTCTTACAGAAATTAATATCTGAGGTGGCCCTATAGCAAAAAAAAATTGCAAAGATGAAAGTTGCCGTCCCTGGAGGTGTTCAAGAGGGGATTGGACGTGGCACTTGGTGCCATGGTCTAGTCATGAGGTCTGTGGTGACAGGTTGGACTCGATGATCTTTGAGGTCTCTCCCAACCTTAGTGATACTGTGATAACCCACAGTCCAGTTGACCAGCACATATTGTTTTTAAAAGGTAGCAAAATATTGGTCATATCCCAGCTCAGGTTACTGTAAGATACAACACTAACCAAATGATCCCTCAGGGAATCCTTCTAATAGGGGGATGTGCAATTTGATTCCTTATAGAACAAATAAAGATTAAACCCTGTGGTCTGCAGTTTGATTTGAAATTGTATTCATTTCTTCCTTAAGCATTGTAATTCTTACTAAGACACACTTTTAGGAAGAAAACTTGTTTCTGCAATATGATTAGGCTGAGGAAGTGCTTACTTTTTCAGCTTTTCTGTTCACTGTAGACTAAATCAGTTAAATACGTCCTTGGGTGCCTTGTCATTGAAAAGAAAGAAAATAGCACTGAGGACAAGAAAAATAACCAGAGATCATTGTTAATCAGCACATCAAGTACTCTGCAGTTTCTAACACCATGCAAACAGGATGTGGTATACAGACAAGATCACTGTTTATGTAATCCAAACACTCTAGGAAACAACTGTAAAAAGCAAGGCTAGAAAACAGAGAATCCTGGAAAGGCCTTGAGACTGGATCTGGACAATCCACCCAGGAGATTTTTGGATGGGAAAAAAAGAAATCACTACCTTCTTAAGTGCTGAATTAAAGATACATATTGCTGGAAATACTTGCTATTGCTGACAAAAATCACTCTATGTAAACTTGGTCTGTGCAGAAGCATCTCTATGAAGGTTGGTAACCTGATCTTAAGAAACATGAAATGCGGCAAAACATCAAGGTAGGAAATCAGAGACTGAAACTTAATTATACCATGAGGCTTATGCATCATAAATGTATTGCTGCAGCAGGGTCCTGACAAGATCTGAGATCAGGAAATACTTAGAAGAAAACCAAAGGGAAAAGAAAAACTGTCAAAATTAAGTCTATTCTCAGAAACTGTGCTGAATAAACACAAATCTGTTTTGTTTCCCCCACACTCCCTACCCCCCCTCATGATTACTTATCCACTAGTACACCTCCTTCTGTGTATGTGATGCCTAACCTTCTCTAAGTCACACATCTATTTTCCATTTCTATGCTTCCTTCCATGCTAGCAATACAGTCATACAAATAGAGACACCATTATACCATGAACAAATAAAAAGAACAAATTGTGAAATGGGCAGACTAAATGAACCTGAATCATTAAGCAGGAATACACTCATTCATGGCCACCTCATTCTGAGCCATCAACATCACCTGTTGTTTAACTGACCCTGTGACTCCTGAGTGATGCTACTCACACACAACGACTTTCTGTTCCAGAATTACATTTCATGCCTTAAATTGTAATTGTATAACGGGAGGGAATTTGTTTTATTTAGAATTCACCACCTTTAGCTAATTCCCCATTTTCGAGCTTGCTGGTTTCCTGTGCACAAACTGCAGTGAAATTAAATACAACATGTGGATTTCTATTTTCACATTTGCCATAGACAAAATTGCTACAGCTTGGTCACAGCATGCAAAATAAAGTCTGTTAGGAATGTTGGTCTGTTGTGTGCCTCGCAGAGCTGGTGACAACGTTCTTACTCAGCAACTGCAAAATCTCAATCATGAGATGTGATCTTTGAATGAATAAAGTAACCAGCAATTGAGACCTATAATAAAGTGTTTCTAAAATTGGCAATTTGAGGGCAAGAGTGATGAATTTGTCTTCTTTAGTAAATGATCCATCATGGTAACATTGTTGAAGCAACTTTCCTTAGTTTTGTGAATCGCACTCCATTTATTTCCATTTGTGGTTCCATAACAAAGATGGATTACTGAAAATATTGGACTTTCTTCCATATGCATAGCTTCGATTTTACCCTTTCATGCACATTAAATATCCCATTGGGAGTGTGGGAAAAGAATGGGTAAGAAAAAAGGAAATGTTAATTAAGTCTGCTGTGTGACATGGGGTCACGGCCTTGATCTTCTCCACACCATCTGTCGTATCCCAGCTAATGCTGTGGGGAAACTCATCAAGAGAGAGTTCACCTCTCTCTTGCGTACTGTTTTCCATCTAGATGGTGTGAAGTGCTTTATAAAGGAGATCTCTATCATCTTCCTTTTAAAGTTTCCTGGTGTGGCTGCCATCCCTGACATTTCACCAGGGATAATGGCTTCTCATTTCATAATCTGGCTCTATGCTACATTTCACAACAGAAGACTCCCTTTTTACTTTTGTGCTCCCATTTATCTAAGTTAAAATAGTAAAATGTTTTTTTTTTTTTTGCTTAGAGGCAAAGCAATCCTTTGTTAAGGCTGTTTTAAAGAAACAGATCTGTTCTGAACAATCACATTACATTTTAATTTGGAAACAGATTTTTAAACTAAAAGAAAAAAATTGCATAAATGGAAGAAAGATTCAAACCTAAAAAATACTCATTCTGGGTGTCCATTTATTTTCATTGTCAAGTATTTCCTTGTTCAAATTAGATGTAGGAATTTGAGTGGAGAATCAGAAGGCAGGAAAGGGCTATTTTGCTTCTACACCTTTCATCTATCCTTAACACTCATTCTTCTCTCTGTCTGTCCTGAGAAACCACTTTTGATATGAAAATCAGAAGTGCAGTGCAAACAAAATGTTTCTTTTTCAATTATATTTCAGATTTTTATAATCACAATGACTTTTAAATTGAGTGGCATTCTAACCAGAAGGGTTAGCAGGATGTTCCCCCAACCTTAAAAATAATAATGCACTGCTAAACTAAGTGCATTTAGAAACAGCAGCAGCAGAACTTTGAGCATTGTAAGTTTAACACTGAGCCTGCTAATCTTTAGACCACAATTGGTATTATGCCTGCCACTGACTGACTTTGGTCTTTATTTTATCAGAGTTTACCAGCTATGCATAATTCTATTTTCCAGGAGAGTGACCAACATCAGTCCACTGCACCCGTCATCAAAGTGTCTTTTATTTCCTAGCAGAAGAGCAGGCAACAGTTCTCGTTAGAGTGGTTTCATTTCCTGCTGCTCTTGGTGCTGGTCATGGTGGTTCAGATTTCTCTGAACACATGATTTCTCACCATAATCTTGAGGTGATACCAGTCAGAGAAGAGGGGGGAAAAAACAAACAAACCAAAACAACAAAAAACCCAACAGTGGAATGTTTTGTGTGTGCATATATATATAGATATAATTCTTTTATGAGTGTGTTGCCAAATATTGTATGCAGTGGTTTTTAGGATGCAATCAGAAAAAGAATGCATGGAAGCATGGTATTTTTACATTAAATAATCCACATATTTGCACTTCAAGAAGATTTTCCTGCTAAATTAAAGACAGTATTTCAGGAAAAAAAAAATCAAAACAAACAAAAAACAAAGACAAACTTGATCCCATTGTGGGATTTACCCTTTAGTTGTTAATATGAAAGAAATCTCTACTGAGCAGCCCCACTGACTTAAAATAAGAATGCTCCTGGGATTTACACTTGTTGGATCAAGTCACCATATGCATTGCTTCTGCAGTTCTTTTTCCTCCATAAGGAGGTTTTGTTTTCTCTTCCTTCTTCATTTAGAGCAGCTTAACCTCACAGTGAAGTCAAAAATCTTTCTCCTTATGTGATGACACAGAAAAATCTGTGCTGCCATGGAAAGGAATTGGATACCACGAATTCAGTAGCACAGCCTCATTGTAGGGATCAAGTATGAAAGGGAGATTGGCTGAGAACAAGCAAGCTTTTAATCTCCCCATAATTATCAAGTGTGTCGAGACAAATTATAAAGAACAAATGAAGGGTGAATAATGATTTTCAGTCTGCCATGTTTCAGAGTATCTCCTCAAGTCCATCATTACTGTTCTGTGTAGTAGTAAGCACGTAGATACACAAAAGCCCAAGTCTTAAACATCCTTCCAGGTGACAAATATGAATCATGAAGTTCACAAAACAGAAGGTAGTACTGAATAACTACCTGTATTTTTTTAAAGTGTCTTTGAAGAAAGGGGTTTCTTCACCAAGGTTATACCAGTTATTAATATAAACAAAGAAACAGTTGGACATTAGGAAGAAATTTGTTACTGTGAAGGTGGTGGACCACTGACACTGGTAGGTGCCCCATCCCTAGAAACATTCTATGTAACTTGGATGGGACTCTGATCAATCACTACATAAAGTTGTATTTTCAGATCTAGTCTGCATTTATCTTTATTTCTTCTCTCACTCTTTTATTACTGCTTCCTTTCTTGCCCATCTTCACTTCTAATAAACAATTGTATTATTCTGCACAAATGCTTTGCTAACATGTAAAGGCAATAAAAGAACTAGCCAAAATCTCTATTAAAATTAAGACGTGGCTGCATATATGAGGGTCTAACATTGCCTCATCCTCAAAAGCACAGAAATTCAGTCATCCACACTGCAGTTAACTGGAGATGTATCAGAGATGCAAAACAACAAATCAGAACAACCAACCACCACATGCATACCAATACAAAATTTGGTTAGAGGGGAAACAGACATGCTGTCTGCATGACAAAGGAAGAACTGGGAGCTCCCAGTTAATTATACAACGTTCACCACCTACTTTGCAGGAGCACAGTAAACGCAATTAGTTCTGAGCATGACATGTGAGACAAAAAAGCAGACCAGACAATAGCATAAAACGGAGCCTTAGCTTGCCTGCCATCACTGACAGCACCAAGCACCCCGATGTCAGCTCTGCACAGAGAAATCGTGTCAGCTGCACTCTCTGATGACCACTATTTCCCCATCCAAGAGACATTCCAATTTCTTCCTGTATTCAGCTTTACCCTCCCAAAGCTACAGCTGCCAAATTACAGGCTCCCTTCCACATTATGAATTTGTTCCCTTAGGAAAGATGGTATTTTTTTATTTCACTTTTGACCTTTCCCTGTTTCTGGTAAGAGAGGATGATAACTGACCCTATTGCAGAAGAGAGGTTGGTAGGAAATGGAAGCTTTATGGAATACATAAATGAAAATACTTTTCTACAATGCCCATACTTTTGTTTAAGGAAAAGAGACTCTCTTCCTCCAAACCCACTAAAGAGAAAGCACATAAAAATGTTCTTTCCCTTCAACTAAAAATGTTAGCTCTTATTTGCGCTGCTACCCTACACTAGGGATTGCAATGCAATAACAAAACTTAGCATGTCTATAAACAATCAGCTCTTCAGAGCATGGTACAGCCTCTTTTTTCCTGACAGGGTGTCTTTGCTAATACTGAGTTTATTTGTATAGAAGGTCAGATGACAGTTATCATGTGATTGAAAGAAAAGGTTCTTGGATTTCTGTCTGTCATGGATTCACTGCTGGAACCTGTAACTCCATCTGATCTCCCAGCAAAGGGCAAGCAGATAAAAGAAGGAACTGTTTAGCCACTTCTGATCTAGAGTTCATGCATAATTTATATCCAACTTCTTGTTTAAACATCAAAGTTGTCTTGCTACGGTTTTTTCCCCAGCTTTGTGCTGGGTCCTATTCTGAAGCCCCTACACCTTACCAGTTCTTCCACACCATGCATTTTTTTTCTTGTCAATCAGCTTCACCTTGCCCAAGCGCCAGGCAATGCTAAGTGATGTGAATGGAGCTATTCCTTATTTATCCCAGAAAAGCAAGCAAGAAAGAAAACATGCTCTGCAGTGTGAATTTCTCATACATTCCAGCTCACTGTGCAGTGGAAAATTAATGTTTCTTTCCTGTTAACTATAATTTAAGACGGGAAATTGTGACTTTAAGTCAGAAGTGTGAAAAAGCTTTCACTTTAAGGGTACTCATGTGCATAAGCTTTGGCATAAAATATTTTGTTTTGTAAGCAGAAGTTAAAATTACCCCAGTTTGAAGAAAAAGCCATTATAGACTGAATTAATGTTTAATTCCAGCATTTGACTGAAGTAGTTGGCTGAAAGAATACTAGTAGGAGTAGATCACATATTTTAACAGTATACTGAAGGCACTGCAGTGCCTTTTAGATTGATCTGAAAGAGCAAACGGGAACACAGTGTTCAGCTTCCCACTGAATTTCCATCCAGGTAATTTTGTTCAGCTGATGGGCTGGGAGCTGTCTTTAGGCTGCAGAGCACAAGTTGTGTGGCAACACATATTGCTGCCTTAATGCATCAGGTTCAGTGGGTCCCAAGTGCTGAAGACAAAAGATGACCATGCTGGGACCATGCCTGGAGGCTTGCAGTGAGGTGTATGGAAGATCTAGAGGATCAGTGGAAACAAAACCTATATAGCCAAAGTTAAGGCTACCACCCTGATGTGACCACATCATACATCTACATTTAAGCTACACATGAACACAGACTCTGATTTCCACATGCACCAGCACATTTAAGACTATGTCAAGAGAAGACATGCCATAAAACCGCCTGTGTACTACTAAAGGTCTCTTACTCAGGGGCTTTGACTTGGATCAACCTGATCCAGCATAATGAGACTACGTCTTAGGGTCTGGAGAGAAAAGGCTGCTGAAACAATATGAATTTAAAAATAAATAAATAATAATAATCCCCCTGTATTTCATAAAGCCAGTCTTGGAAATAGGGAGGGCTGTTAAATTTGTTTTCTTTCCTTCCTAGCTTAGAATATTAAATTATAACTATATTTTAAAAGGTGCTGTTTTCTTTGTTCTAGAGAGGCTATAAAACAACTTTACACAGTGACAATCAATCTGAACTTTAGCACTGGAATTTGGCTGTTTCAGCTCTTTTCTAGCTGTGTCATTAACAGAAAATAACTCCCCAAGGCTTATTTACACTTTAAATATATATATATATAAATATATAATTTTTTTTATGCTTAAACCAAATATTTTCAAAGGTAATCAACAAACTTAAACCACTTCTGCTTACACTTATTCATCTAAAAATACTGTTCCTAGGCTGTTCAGTAACAGAGATATTTTACACCCTATAGACCTCAGAGTTGTCTCTGGGATGCAGTCATTCCATGCAAATTTGCATTTCATTGTTGTTTTTGTTGTGTTTTTTTTTTCACCCCAACCACATACACTTTGGAGTTGGTGAGGGTCAACACTACATATCAGAACATCTCCCTTACTTATTTGCATTCGTCTTAATGTATCCTTTAAAAGGTTTCAACTCATTAGCCAAAGATAAAAAAAGAAGTGGAAAAGCTCTCCTTGTCCTTGTTTTTCCGTATCAAGGAGGGAATTAAGCAATTTTTTGCATTACTTCATTACTGTTTTGCCCACAAGCATAGGAGTAGGAGGAAACAGTAAATAAAAGACCCTGTGAAAAGATGCAGCCAGTTTGCAAGCATGAAGGGTAAGGGAAGTCCCCTGTACTTTTTCCTAACCTGCCAAGTAGCTCCATTGCTCTTGGGAAGAAGCTTCATGTAGTTCAAAAAGGTTCTGCTATAGCCTTCCCAAGTCTCCTTGAACTTGGCATAATGAATACAGCCCTAGAGGGATACATTTGCACAGCCAGTCACTGTTGGCTCTTTCCTGTTCCCTAGTTCCCTTTATACTTGGGTATATGTCACCACACCAGCTTGGCCATGTCTCTACGTATGCCTCCAAGTCTGCTGATCTCCAGTATTAAAAGGCACAAACCACAACATGAGGAAAGAAGAGAACTCTTGCAGAAGATTGTCATATCCCAGCAACTGCAACAAACTCTCCACTTTGCTGGGGAAGACCCAGCACATTTCACTTGCAACTTCAAAGTCACATCAGAATTTCTTCTCATGTTATCACATCAAGTCAGAACTAGTTTTTGTCAAGCTAGGGCAGAAGTGTAATCAGGCCAGTATATGTCAAGTTATGTAAAGAAAAAAAAAATGAGTACTAAATCAAATATAATGGGAAGCTGGCCTTGGAGGTTTTCTTTTTATTGGAAGCATGCCCCTTTGGAGTTGTCTGCAGATGTGAACTCCCTCTGAATAAAGTTGAAATTATTACAACTGACGTTTCTAATGACTGGTGCTCTAGCTACTAAACATCTAAATTTTTTATTATATATCTAGGGCTTCATTTTCAAACAGAGAAACCCATGTCCTTACACTCTGCATAGGCCCTAATCCAAGTCTGAAGTGAGCATAAACTTCACTGTAATATGTCACTTGCTTGTGGTGTAATTTTGAACAGACTATGACTGTGCCCGCTTTCTGGTTTATTTACAAGTAGGCACTAACAGCCATCCAAGACAACCACCTGTATCTGCATGCACCTATGCACACATCAGGAAGTCTAACAAGCATGAGTCCAAACTTATAATTAGGATGTTGATCTGAAAGTTAAAACAAGGAATGTGACAGTTCGTAATGGAATTTAGCCTGGAGAAGAGGAGGCTCAGGGGAGACCTTATTGCTGTCCACAACTACCTGAAGGGAGGTTGTAGCCAGGTGGGGGTTGGTCTCTTCTGCCAGGCAACCACCAACAGAACAAGAGGACACAGCCTCAAGCTGTGCCAGGGGAAGTTGGATATTAGGAAGAAGTTCTTCATAGAAAGAGTGATTGGCCATTGGAGAAGGCTCCGAGGTGACCTAATTGTGGCCTTCCAGTATCTGAAGGGAGCCTACAGGAAGGCTGGGGAAGGACTTCTCAGGATCTCAGGTAGTGATAGGACTAGGGGGAATGGAATGAAGCTGGAGGTGGGGAGATTCAGGCTAGATGTGAAGAGGAGGTTCTTCACCATGAGAGTGGTGAGACCCTGGAATGGGTTGTCCAGGGAGGTGGTCGAGGCCCCGTCCCTGGGGGTGTTTAAGAGCAGGCTGGATGAGGCTCTGGCCAGCCTGATCTAGTGTGGGGTGTCCCTGCCCATGGCAGGGGGGTTGGAACTAGATGATCCTTGTGGTCCCTTCCAACCCTGAATGAAACTATGAAACTATGAATGGGCTGCCCAGGGAGGCGGTGCAGTCACCATCACTGGAGGTGTTTAAGGGGAGACTGGATGAGGCACTTGATGATTAGATAGTGTTGGATGACAGGTTGGACTCGATCTCAAAGGTCTCTTCCAACCTGGTTAATTCTATTCTATTCTTTTTAAAAGAAAATAATTTCTCTAGGAACTTGGAAAAGATCACTCTGTTTCTCTTTGCAAGTATATCCACAGGGAGAGAAACACTGGATGATTTATTAATTTTGTTATATAAGGGAATGGATGTGTCATAATTACCTGTTGTGGCAGTGACATAACAGGTCAAGGCATTCAAAGCTGTTAACACAACTCTGACAATTCCACAGAAAGCATGGGTCATGGTTTCAAGCTCTGCTAATGACCAGCACTACAAGTCTTGTTAGAATAGTCTGCTGTGAAGGAAAGAATTGAAGGTAAGACATTGCACAGACCTAGTCTGCCACTGGATTTGGTTTTGACAATGACCTTACTTCCTTCCCATGGCTCCTACTGTCTTCTCCTCTTGTGGAAGAAGAGCACCTAACTGATGCAGACAACCTCTTTCCCAGGGATTTTACCCGTTTCTGATTTCATCTGTTACTGCAATCCTATTTGGATCTAGTCCTTTATGTCTTTAAGGAAGGAAGCTTTTCATATAGGAAAAAGCTCTCACGTACAACCACCACCAAACTACCATGCTTCAAGTGGGCAACTGTATGGTATTATTCTTTCTCCCAAGATTTTAAAATAAGAGGGAATACGTGAGCTTTTGCTACTTCCTAAAAGCCAATGAAATAAATAACCTGATGTTCTAATTCACCTGGTATTTTAGATTTCTTTTGGTTTAACATTTCTCTTGAAAGGAAGCAGCTCTTTTGAAGCAAAGCAACTATTGCAACCAGAAGTTCTTTCCACAAAGATCCTTTCATAATTACCAGGATGCTTTAATAAAGCCAGTGTTCTTTTCTTCTATATCCTATTGTGCATAAAGGAAAATATGAAATATTTATGCATCTTAATCCAAAATCTCATTTTAGAAGTATTAATCCAATGGATTGTTTTCTCAGTAGAGCAATATTAACATTTAAGGATTAGGAGAGTGGAAAAAGCTGGCATTTTCAGAGTTTCACTCTTAATTGCTCTTTTTCAGGTGTTCATTTTCATTGTTCACCACACTCCTAACCAGAATCAGTTCAAGTCAGCCCTTCAGCGTCAGGCTGCCTAAACGCTGGTTTCTTGCTGTTTTCCACAGTGACTTTTAAATTGGCCCAAGATTCTATTAAATGAAGTAGTCATTCATTTCTTTTAGCTAGTATCAATTGCTTCCCACTTGTCAGCTCTGCCAAGTAAAAACTGCCACTTAAATTTACAAATTATTCCAATTTGTGTGTTTTGGTAGTGTGCATCGCACAGAAAAAAAGAGGTCAACTTCTACAGTATTACACATACGGTCTACAAATAACTTCAACAAAACTATTTACATCAAAAATGTGTCACCAAGCTACATACCTCTGCTTGTTATTTTCTAGGATTCTAGAAGCTGAACCATGGATTGCACCAGACTCCACAACTAGAGGAAGAGGTCAGAAGACTCCTGCACTACCCACTTAACCCTCACAGACAAAAGGTAACTCCAATGATCAGGCTGAGAGCCCTGATGTGAAAGCCAATGTGTCTTTCCTTGTGTCTGGCTGAGTTTTTGCTTATTTCCCTCCTCTCATTCTTCTGCAGTTATTGATAACAATTACTGCAGGCATTCACTATCACAATCTTGCTTAAATAGTCTTGAGGCAGTAGGAGAGCAACAGCTGGTGAGTAAAAGTTCCTTATTCCAAGTCAAATCTTAGTACTAAGCTTTACATCACATGGCACCGTGCCTCCGTGGAATTTCTGAGAAGTGGCTAAGCTTGCCTGCTACTTGAGCATATGGAGAGAAGAAACAAAAATTCATGCTTTATGAGCTCAGGTAAATTTATACAACAAGAAAAACATTAGTGACAAACATTACAATGCCAAGAAGCACAGTAACAATTATTTATAATTTCACAGTGCAAATGTTTAGTAGAGATTGCTGTGCTGAAACCTAACATCGCATATTCCATTCTTGATTCGACTGCAAAAGAGGATTAAAAAAGTGCTCTTTGAATCTCCACACATAACACAACCATAAGATTTTTTTTATTTTTACTGTCCTTTATCACATAAGTATTGTTTGCTAATTTCCTGGTGGCTGCCATCAATAAAAATTAACATTTCGAGCTATGAGACCGATTCTACTTAGTTTGGGAATCAGTGTAAAGGGACCGGGGGAATATCTAATATAAATGGATGATGCTTTTATTATTCATCTCATTAAAGAGATGCTCCTGGTAAGTAACAATGGTGCAATATAGGGACAGTTCATTAAGATAAAGATCTACAGTAAAAACAAATAAATTATGAGTAACACCCAAGTCAAGCAAATCCAACACAAATGGAATGTGTCCTTAACACACTTCCCAAATAAGCAGCTCACATTCCTCACAGGAGGCATGCCACATTATAGACATTGTAATTTCAAGTTTCTGCCAGAGGCAAAAAATATATACAGAAAGGAAGCATGGCATAAGTATAGAAGCATAACATATTTAGGGGAAGTGTTGCTATTCAGGATGCAGTTCTGGAAATCATCTCCTAAAACTTTCCTAACCGTTGAATGTTGTCATGTAAACTGCTGAGTGTAAGGTTCTATTAATATTTTTTTACCACTGTCTACAATAAATTGAAGTTAGCAGAAAAGAGCATTATTAGCATTACAAATCAATAAATGGAAGGTGCTTCCTAAAGCTACTAATATGATAGAGCTAACTCCAAAATACGAATACAATCACAAATCAAACATGAGGATATCACCATCAGTAAACAAAATCCATGACAAAATAGCTATGCAAACAGAGAATAAACAAAATAAATGCCATAAAATGATAGTGATTAAGCTGAGCTATCTAGGCTGCAAGGTCTTAATCTTTAGCTTGGTTCTTGAACAGATGAGGGGGAAACGGGACAGCGTTTCCTTAACCAGCCTCTAACAATAGAGATGTCTTCTTATTTTCTGTTGAATGTTAGAGGCCTTGGCACAGGACAGCAAAATTTTACCCCTCAACCCTAAATCAATGTGACACAAGGGGTTCAGGAGGGTTGGACCTACTTCAAACAGGAGCTCTTGAAGGCACAGGAATTGGCGGTTCCCATGTGCCGGAAGGCAAGCCGGCGGGGAAGGCGACCAGCCTGGATGAGCAAGCAGCTCCTGGAGGATTTAAGGGGGAAGAGGAGGCTGTATCACCTTTGGAAGGAGGGGAAGGCTTCTCGAGGTATGTTCAAGGAAGCTGTTAGATTATGTAGGAATAAAATTAGGGAGGCTAAGGCCCAGCTGGAACTGAAGCTGGCCACCTCAGTCAAAGATAATAAAAAGCATTTTTATAAATATATTAACAATAAGAAGAAGGGCAGGAAGAACCTGAACTCCCTAGTGGACCTGGAGGGGAACACAGTTACTGAGGATGAGGATAAAGCTGAGGTCCTGAACACCTTCTTTACCTCAATGTTTAACAGCAAGGCAGGAGTTCAGGACGAGTGGTCTCCGGAGCTGGGCGTTGGGGTCGGGGAGCAGAGTAATACCCTGGAAATCCATGAGGAGTTAGTTCGGGACCTGCTGAGCCACTTGGATATCCACAAGTCCATGGGACCAGATGGGATCCATCCTAGGGTGCTGAGAGAGCTGGCGGATGTGCTAGCTAGGCCACTCTCCATCATTTTCCTCCAGTCCTGGCTCACCGGTGAGGTCCCAGATGACTGGAAACTGGCCAACGTGGTCCCCATCCACAAGAAGGGTCGGATGGAGGAACCTGGAAACTACAGGCCAGTCAGCCTGACCTCAGTGCCAGGGAAAGTGATGGAGCAGATTATCCTGGCAGCAATCACTGCGCACCTGAAGGATGGCCAAGGGCTCAGGTCCAGCCAACATGGATTCAGGAAGGGCAGATCCTGCCTCTCCAACCTGATCTCTTTCTATGATCAGGTGACCCGCCTGGTGGATGTGGGGAGGCCTGTGGATGTGGTCTACCTAGACTTCAGCAAGGCCTTTGACACCGTCCCCCACAGCAAACTGCTGACTAAGCTGTCAGCCTGTGGATTGGACCACTACACTCTGTGCTGGGTTAGGAACTGGCTGGAGGGCCGGGCCCAGAGAGTGGTCGTGAACGGTGCCGCATCCAGCTGGAGGCCAGTCACCAGTGGTGTCCCCCAGGGATCAGTGCTGGGCCCTGTCCTCTTCAACATATTCGTTGATGATCTGGATGAAGGGGTAGAGTCAGTCATCAGCAAGTTTGCAGATGACACAAAGTTAGGGGCAGATGTTAGTCAATTAGAGGGTAGAAAGGCTCTGCAGAGGGACCTCGACCGACTGGAAAGATGGGCAGAGTCCAATGGGATGGCTTTCAACAAGTCCAAGTGCCGAGTGCTGCACTTTGGCTATGGCAATCCCATGCAGAGGTATAGTCTGGGGTCGGAGTGGCTGGAGAGCTCCCAGACAGAGAGGGACCTGGGTGTGCTGATCGACAGCCACCTGAATATGAGCCAGCAGTGTGCTCAGGTGGCCAGGAGGGCCAATAGCATTCTGGCCTGCATTAGGAATAGTGTGGCCAGCAGGAGCAGGGAGGTCATAGTGCCCCTGTACTCTGCTCTGGTTAGGCCGCACCTTGAGTACTGTGTCCAGTTCTGGGCCCCTCAGTTTAAGAAGGACATTGAGACACTTGAGCGTGTCCAGAGAAGGGCAACAAGGCTGGTGAGAGGCCTTGAACACAAGCCCTATGAGGAGAGGCTGAGGGAGCTGGGATTGTTTAGCCTGGAGAAGAGGAGGCTCAGGGGTGACCTTATTGCCCTCTACAACTACCTGAAGGGTGGTTGTAGCCAGGAGGGAGTTGGCCTCTTCTCCCAGGCAACCAGCACCAGAACAAGGGGACACAGTCTCAAGCTGTTCCAGGGGAGGTTCAGACTCGAGGTGAGGAGGAAGTTCTTCACCGAGCGAGTCATTCGTCATTGGAACGGGTTGCCCAGGGAGGTGGTTGAGTCATCGACCCTGGAGGCGTTCAAGGGGAGATTGGACGTGGCACTTGGTGCCATGGTCTAGTCATGGGGTCTGCGGTGTCAGGTTGGACTCGATGATCCTCGAGGTCCTTTCCAACCTAAGTGATACTGTGATACTGTGTGATACAAGGAATGTAGTGCTTCTCAGGGCAACATCTCCTTGCTTAAAAACCACCTCTCTTCCAGGGTCATCTTTTACTCTTGGCTGCTGCAGCTTGCACAGTCCTTTACCTGAAGATAAAATCTTGTCTTAATTTCTAACAAGTCACCCTAGAATCTTCCTTTACAGCTTTCAACATCATTTGATCTATTAAGTTATTTAAGAACCTATCAGCCATACTAGCAATACTGCAATACTCTTGTACCCCCCTTTACTAACAAACATTTCCATACAGGCATTTGAAGTTGGGCTTAGTATAACACTTTCCATATCAAAGCACATTTCTTGAAAAGGAAGTAAGTAAACAAAGGTAAGTAATAAATATGTGAAACATACCACTCTGAGAACAAAGTAAAAGAAGTTAAAATATTGATGATATATTTCTAATAAAGACTAGCAAGGACTACAACAGTTTCATTTAAATGGTGGCCATCAACGTCATTTTGTTCTAAGGAACATTGCAGTGAAATCCCTATCTCCAAATCCTTAACAAGTCAGATGCTCTTGAGCTGTATCTGCTCTGGAATTCTAAATGAACTTGCTTTTCTGTATGGCAGAACACTTGCAACATGAGAGGTAAAAAGCATGCCCACATGTCTGGAGGTTGTAACTGACTCACAGATGCAGACACAGCAGAAAGGTTATTAAAAGATTGGATAGAGCTATATCTGCTCCTCTCCACCTCTACCTTTTCTAGGCACATTAGGAAGGAAAAACCAAAAGCCTTTCCCTCTACTTTGCAAGTACCCAAATCCACTAAGTTTTTTTGTGAGCATTCTCCAAGACACCAACCAAATACAGGCCTGAATGGACATTGGGGTGAAAACCTTGCACATGCCAGACCTCAAAGGAGTGAGCCATGTTCAGTGGGGGAACCACAGGCACCCAGAAAGCAAGAAACCAAAACAGGGAGGCTAGAAATAGGTTGTAGCTGCTTTCTCAGTGAAGGTCACAGTTATTTCCCAGTTCCACATAGGACCTGCTTTGGATGCCTAGCATAAGAGCCACCACAGACCTAAACAGTTAAAGATGTTCTGCTTACAAAAACTGTTTAAACATTTAATAACTTCTGGTTTTAAGCCATGAGTTTGTGCGTGTTAAACTCTTCCATTTCTTTAAAGCAGCAGCATTCTCAATTGTGTGAAATCATGAGGGCTGCTTAACGAAATAGAGCCTCTAGCATGAAATTCATTATCACTCTCAGCTCAAGTGATAATTCAAACCTCCCCAGCCTCTGCCCATTCCAGACCCACATTACAAAACCTACCCGCACAGTATGCACCCCTCAGTGCCATTTCAGTAGAGACAACAAACAAACATTAACTGGGTGCCCCAACTGTCACTGTCAGAAATTAGTACTCCTCGAGGAGTCTTGGCTAATATTAAAGGACTCCACATGAGCTTTGTATTTCACCAGCAACACATGTCCTATGGGTAGGTAACAGTTGTTCAGCATCTAGTGCATTCCCCAAGGCTATTTTAAGTATTGTTCAGAAATTAGAACTACTTGCATCTCAAATTTACTTCAAACAGCAAAATTTATTTTCAGATGCCTGGCTACTTCAAAATTATACCTAATAAGAAACAGCATCAGGTGATTTCACTTCTTTTTTTACAACAAGACTTTTGGCACTTGTGTATAATGTAGCACAGCTGTATGAATGCTTCAGAAATAATGTGCAAGACATACTGCCTTACTGCAGCTACTGAAATCTGTAATCAACTGCAAACTCATGAAACCACAGTTTAAAGAGATTACACTTTTAAATCATATTTGTGCAAACAAAAAGCCAGCATTATCCCACTCCTGAAATTATTTCCAAACTTCACTTTTTGTTCAAATCTAACTGGCACTCTCCTATAATTTCTCAAGCATCCATTCATCAAGGTATAATTCTGCCCTATTAAACAGAGAAACAACACCTCCTTGCTGCATGAATCTGTTCTGTTACCTCACAAAACTGGCAAAACCCATGAGTTTAATTGATTCTTTTACTTCTACAAAACTGTTGAGCCAACACAGCTAAAACAAATTCAATTCTGTCTTCTGTGTCACCATAAACACCAACAACTCCATGCAAGACCTGGGAGTTCAAAGAGCATTTTCAAGACAAACCAAAATCATTGCACAGCTGCAACATAAGACTTATCTAACACAATCTTTGTCACCATTGATGATGCATAAAATGGAAATTACCCACCCCAGCCACTCCGACCCCAGCCTGTGGCGCTGCATGGGGTTGTTGTGACCAATAGAATCATAGAATCAATAAGGGTGGAATTTAAATTACTGTATTCTTGGCAGTTTTGAAATAGACCTCTCTTCATTTCAGCATAAACTGGGTGTACACATTCTGAAAATGACTGAAGCAAACCCCATGAATTTCACAATGAGAATTATATAGACTGGAGCAGATAGGCCAATAAATAAATAAATAAAACTAATCATTTCTCTATTGGATGAGAGACAATTTCCCCTCACAGTGAACCTTAAAAGTAGATTGATTAAAATGAAGAGTAATAAAACAGACTTGAAAATATATTTTGTCTCACATTGTTCTTGTCAGGACAGATCTATCACAAGAGCATGTAGTTGTTGGCTGCAATCAAAGTAAAGAAACCCATGAAGAAGAAGACAACAAATGTGAAATTATCCCATGTCAAGGCTTTAAATCTGTAATGTGCTTGTAAAAGTTGTACTCTAGTCTTCACAAATAAATTCAAGGTGCCTACACTTTAATTGCAAAGATCCTAATGCAGCAAGGGTCTGTCAGCTTTCATTTGTGTTACTGGTACGTGAATGGCTCTTAATACCTCATCAGATGCTCTCTTCTTTAAAGAAAATTATTAGTTTGATGCTAAATTCTGTCCTGAACAATCAAATGAAAAGTACAGATAGGTGGGATTTCAGACTAGAAGACACTTCTCATGCACTCCTGTAACATCAGTCTCCTGGAAAGAGGAATGGCAATGTTGCTGCAAAAGAAATAACATAAGACTGCAGATGAGAACGTCAGAGCTTCAGTTATTGGAATAGCTAAGGACAATATGGAAAACATGGGTTCAGTTTCTCTTGCTGCTTTCTATCTTTTAACCTCCTGTACATGTAGGTATTTTAAAGCTTAAGAGTTGTACTAGACAGTTATCAAATTTTGCCTTAGGTGGTACAGCATCCTCAATGAAAAAGAAAAGAAAAAATACTCTCAAAACCTATGACATTGCAGAGCATTTCAATACTGCTGCACTTGCTCTATTACTTTCTGTTTTCCTTGCCACAGGAATTTACCTTTCTAGAGCAATGCTTATTATCTCTGGCAATATTGTCTCCATATTCTTGGACTCTCATGCTCTGATTAATTCCAAGATCCCACATTCATTTTTTTCAGTTACAGAAGTTCTTCTCTAGCCATTTTTCACCTTAATTGATTTACAGTAATGTCAAAGTTTTATTTAAAGAACTAGCTGATTTGAATAATTAATTCTACTGATTTATCAAAGTTCTGAATTAAAAAAAAAAAAATCTGTTGCTTCTCAGTGGGTTTTGTTTCTGTTTTAATCTGAATCAACAGCAATCTCTTCAATTCAAGACTGCTCTGAATCTACTCTTAAAGCTGATGCTTAGTAACTTCTGTTCCCCATTAAGAAAGCCCCTTCCACACTCCAAGATACCATTGCATCAGGATTTATTTTACCTCCAGGAGCACTAACTTCCTCTCTAGATCAAGTTACAGCCAAAGATACAATGCAGGAGTCTACAGTCAGTGCGTAGCACCACCCTAATAGAAATAACTCCAAGCTCCAATTACTGTTCCCTTAGCAGCAGGGAGGACCAGACACTCAGCTCTACTGATTTTCAGTTTACTGTCACCTTAAACACTTCTTCCTCAGTTTAAAACCCTCTGACTAAATCAACCCCACCTTCTCCTTAGGTGTGAGCAATTAAATGCCAGCAGGAATCAGAATCAGGCTTCATGACTCATTTATCAGAGCAGTATTAATAGCAAGAAAGACTTGTTCCCATTTTCCTTCCTTACTGGAGGTCAGTCCTATACATGCTTTCATTTTATTTACTATTGCTTTACTCTTCTTTAAGACATGAGATCCAAATGTAATCCCTGTTCCAGTGTAGACTTAGTGATAGGTAATACCTAAGAAGATAACTTTCTCCTGTTCACTTTTTAATGAGTTACCTAAATGTAGTCATCTTAAAACCACATAAACTGTACTGAAAAGTCACAGATAAGTTTAGATTAGGCTCGAGGTGAGGAGAAAGTTCTTCGCTGAGAGAGTTGTTAGTCATTGGAATGTGCTGCCCAGGGAGGTGGTGGAGTCACAGTCCCTGGAGGTGTTCAAGAGGGGATTGGACGTGGCTCTTGGTGCCATGGTCTAGTAGGCAGTTGATTAGATGGCATTGGGTGATAGGTTGGACTTGATGATCTTTGAGGTCTTTTCCAATCTTATTAATTCTGTGACTCTGATTCTGTGACTCTAAAGTAGGCCTGAAGGAGAATCATGCAAGAACATAGCTTCATTTATTGTGGGGTAGTCTTCCACTAGTAAAACAAGAGCAGGGGTTTAACATTTTAGTCTGGATTTAAGCCCATTTCTGATTTGTCTACTGGAAGAACTGAGATTATATATAAATACATTTTAAAAAATGGACTTACTGAAGGCAAAATAATGTGACTTCAAAAACATTAATGAATTTTTCCAGACTTTCTGTGGTTGAAACCCTCTCTGGACTGGGGTTTTTTTGTAGACTTTTTTTTTTTAATCAGTAATTTCGTTATCTCCAGGAGAATGAAAAAGCTATAAAGTATTTAATTTAAGAATTTAATTTCAAACAGATAGATGAACAGGAGTGCACTTTAAATTATAAACAGGAAAATTGAATGATAAGAAATATGCTTTCATTACTTTCTAAGTACAGTAATAACGCTTGCTACCTTGGGCCAGAAGATTATTGGCAACCAAAGTTTTAATCATCAAAACAGAAAGATTTTTGTGTGTCTGGGAGATAGTTGTTCCTCTACTACAATACATTTCTTGGTATTTTGAGCTTTGGCTAATAAACATTTAATAATGATTATATTAAAAGTTATTGTCCTTGGGGCTTGCTTTTGATGTGTACCATATAAAACAGGTGTCTTGTATTATTTTACTGGCGCTGGGGCTTTCCGGTTTGCACTGAGCTTAGAATTATTAGTTTAGAATCCAGTAGCTATCTTTGTTATTGCTTTGTAAAGTTCTAATTAGAATTTGGGGAGTCTAAAGATGCAATATGCTTTATGAATAGCACTACACCTTTTAGATGTGTGATTGCTACTCACTCTCTTTCACTTGTTTTATTAAGCAGAGAACAGCAAGGCAATGTTTAAATAATCTTGCATATTTGATCTAGGTGTGTTGGCAAGAATTTATTAACAGTAAGAGTACAGGATGATGCTCAAGTAGTATCCACTTTTAATGTGTCAGAATGGAGATGGTGCTAATTAAAGTTTGACAGAGCATGACCTGTATTATAAGAAAAAAAGCCTCCACAGGTCATTCAGGCTGCATGATTCCAGTACCTTAGGTTAGAAGGGATTTTTCAGGTCATGTAGCCCAGAATCCATAACACGCACCTGTGACACTACATCCCAAGTGCTGCACCACATTTCCTCCTGAACACCTCTCCTGCTGAGGCCCTCAAAATTTACAAGGCAATAGACTGTCTGTCCTCAAAGGCAGGAATCTTAAGCAATGCTTTTTTTCATACACGTTTCTGCATTAGCACACACACAAAGATTGCCGTTTGATGGGGTAATAAGCAAATCACCCAAGTCCTACCTTCTAGACAAATCCCTCACCAACATCTTACTCTTCCACAGGCATTGCTCCACAGATTTTCATACAGCTCCATAAATAAACTGCTCATAGGTAGAGTGACTGCATGGAAAAAGTAAAGGATTGACTTCTTTCTGTCCCTTCAGCAACGAAATGAGATCACAAGACAACTAGAGGTTTTCCATAAGGACACTCTCCATTAAGCTATCACACATTCTGCGACATAAAAGCAGGGTGAAGGGATGTTGAATATCTTGGGCAAGAAGGGAAGTTGTTGAAATGCCCATATCCAACAATGGGCTGGCAAAAGAGAAGCATGTAGTTAGAGATGTGTAAATAATTGATTTTTCAATTTAGCTACTGACTTGAAAAATGAAAGAAACAAATTCAGACCAATTGACCCAGAATAGAAGCATTCTGGGGTTGGGTTTTTCCCCCCCTCATTCTCTCTTTTCAATAGCCTGTCACATTCAGTGTATTCGAGTCCCTCTTTTGTTCTTTTTTGAATAGTTAGGATTGATTTAGATAGTAGAAGAGTTTCAGCTGATGAATCAGAGAAAGGTCTATCTCGAAAGGCCTCCAGCTACTTTTGAGAGTTATGATGCCTGAGTTCAAGTCCATCTTACGAATTAGAAAAAGATTACAGGTCAGCTCCCTAGCCACTGTCTTAAGAAACCAGAAATGATTCAGTTCAGAATGATCAAACAGAATTATTTTTGACATTTCAAAACTTTTCCTTTCCCTACACTCGTTCTCATATTCAGTCTGGATATGTAGTTTTAGTTCCAAATACATATATATTTTCTGCCTGGATAAATCACTGGTCGTTTGGGTTTGTTTGTGGGGTTTCTTTTTCTCTGGGAAGGGGTTGGTTTTGTGATTTTTTTTTTTTCCCCCTGAGCTCTGTATCTAATCAAATCCAGATTATCTTCAGCACTCTGGGCAATTTTCTTCTTCTCTTTAATAGTCAACAGCAGAGTAAAAAGTCAGCCAGCTGGAGAAAATCTCTTGTCTGTTGTAGGCAATCCCTACAGAATGCTCATCGCTGATGTCATTAGCAGGACAAAATGCCTTGTCATTTTACCTCTGTGAGTGGCTGGTCTTTGGCAGCTGTGGGTACCTTTTCCCAAAACTTAATAGCAAGCATGTTCTCACTCCTGAAAACAGGAAAGCTGGACGTCTGATTATTAGCTAGATGTAGCAGCCATTAGATCTCCTGCTTCAACTGGTTCATCACATCAGTTAGGTTTAAGTCATTTCAAGCATTCCCTAGTTGATCTGTGTGCATGCATTAAGTATTCAATGGCTGAAGTAGAGCCCTTGGGGGCCATATTTGTTAAAAAATTAACGTTAAGCTTGGTGCTCCATCTACTGTGGAGTATTTGTGATGTCTTTTGGACTTGTGTAACAAAGATAATTAAGGGATTGAAGTACCATTCATCAGAGAACACCTGAGAGAGCTGGAACTGTTAAGTCTGTTATCAATGTCTACAAATACCTGACGCAAGGGAATGAAGAAGAGAGCCAGGCTCTTCTCAGTAGAGCCCAGTGACAGGGGAAAAATAAAAAACTTAACAAGAAATGTAAAACAAACAAAAAAAACATATAAACAATACCATGATGTTAAGTTTTAACACAGTTTACTGTGGTGGTGGTCGAGCACAGAATGCTTACAGAGCTTTTATGAATGAAGATATTCAAAACCCAACTGGGCAAAACTCTTGACAACTTTCTCTAAGCTGCCCTTGCCAAGCAGGGGGTTGCTTCCAAAGGAAACTCTGCAGTACCAAAATCAGAACAAAGGACAAAACCAGAAAGGACAAGCCTGTTGATGCAGTATAAGACAAACTCTCAGATACACCAAGCTGGTGTTGAATGCATAGGAGTAACCCTTATTGAGGGCAATGACATTGCAGTGTGGTACTGTGCCCCCTTCCAAACCAATCAGAATGTAGTTTACAAGCACAGGACTATAATTTTGCATCAGCCTGTAATTAAGCGTGCAGGGAGAGACCTTGTTACATGTGTTACTTATAAACATCAAGTCTACAATCTCCATTCATCCAGCAATGCAGCAGGTAAAGGACAAGCTCAGACTTCCCATCCTTCTCCTAGGAGCAGGATGAAGCCTCCCATCTCGCAAGCAAGTGCTTTGCCACCTAGTACAGAGAAACAGCAAACAGCTGCCTGGCAGCCATCCAACAGGTTAGGGAGTCAGCATGCTGCAGAGTGAGAGTGAACAGCTCTATGACCTCACAGTTCACACAACCACGAGCCAAGCATGGAACTCAGGGTTCCTTTTTGCATTTAAATACTCTATACCATTGCTAACAGCCCTGAAGAGAGAAAAAGTTAACTCTGGTTACTGACATGTTCTATAAGCTACAGGATTGTTTTCTGAAGGAGAAACCAGAATTTCCAGGCAATACTTCAGTATGATTTTGACTTTTGCACACGGTACATGGCATTGCAGTTCCTAGTGCTATTACAAGGTCTCAGAAGTTGCTCATCTTCCACTCTTCTTCCATACTATGAAAGCTGAATAGCTGCCAATTTTTTGAAGGTATTTCAAGATGTATTCAGGTGTCAGATGGGGTTTAAAATAACTCTTAAAATCTGGTTCACAGCAACTAAATCTGTCAATTTTCATGCTCTTTTTCCCTTTAAAAAAGGGTTCTTACATTTGATAGAGTTTGACCCATTTTTAATGTTAAGGTGTAGCTTTTTAGCAAAACAGATGAGTGCTTAATGACTACATGAAAGTGAAGAAATGCTTTGATTGCAAACGAACAAAGAAATATTTAGGATGCATTTATATGTTTCTAATGCTTTTTAATACCTGTGGAGAATGTGTATTGATACTATTATATTTCATACCTGGTTTCAGGTACAATTATACAATTTGGTTAATATATTACTTGGTAATATGAGAGGAAGAGATGTGGTTAAGTAAGGCAATAGGAAAAAGTGCAAAGTGGTTTGTATTCCTTCTTCACATTTATGCTGCCACATCTAGTGCCATGCTTGTTTGTGGCTTAACAGGAAAAAGTTTATACTAATTCTTATTAAAGATGGTGTTTTTTTTAAGCCAATCAAGTTAAACAGCTAAAAAATGGAGTTTTGGGTCTTTTTAGCAGAGATTTTTACAGCCATTGAATATCTCCAGTAGCAAGCTGAAGCAATGAGGAACAGTACCATCCCTTCCTGTACTCGTTTGTGCTAAATTCTAATGATTTAATAATTAAAATAAATAAACTCAGTTAAAGCCTAGAATTTTTCGTTTTATTTCTTCTAATAATGTTGAACAATTCTGGTTTCCCAAGGCAAGAGAATAGATCCAGTCTGTCTGTAGTAAAAAAGAACAGTGATAAGAACATGTTACTCTACCATGGTTTGTTCTGCCAGGGAACGAAGCAAACTATGGATTGGGCCCTTGCAATTTTGCCTAAGGGGTACTGTGCAATAAGGTGGAACCAAAAGTTTCATCGTGTCCTTCAAAACTCTCACAACCAGCTAAATAAATCACTCAATGGTCCCAGTAGTGGATATTCGGGAAGCCTTTCCTAAAACGGACACTGAATCCTCCCCTTGAAGGGCTGTTGTTATTATGCATATTCAGACATTTAAGGAACAAGGAGTTCACAGTAAATGCGTTAGAGGGTTAATTAGGTTTTCAGTAAGCACTTCTCTAATTCCTCCTCCATGCGTAGCATTGAGGCTGGATCGTTGGGGATAGCTGGCAGCTGTAAACATGAATCATGACAGCTACAAGTAATATTGGCAGTATAGTGATTTACAGTTAAGGTCATTTAAAGACAATGTCTACTTTTCATTATTCAGTGGCATGCAACGCATGTGGCTTCAAGAAGACAATGTTACTTTACGAGGGTGGTCCAGGTAGGCTTCTACCTACAATTCTTTCTTTTTGGGTATTTTTTACTTGTTCAACAGTTTTTTAATGAAATTTTACTCTGGGTTTTGGCGATAAAAAGTAGGAAAGCACTATTGCTCAGTCACTGTAGTTTGGAAGTTACGCTTCTAACAGCTTTTAACAATGAGTGTCCTGGTAGACTAGAAAGCAGGAGCCTGGTTCGTGGAGTGTGTTTAAATTTATCACCCTGTACCTAGGCAATTTTTCCCTAAATATGCACTTAGAGATCTTCCCCCCAGCATAAAGTAGCTTTCCCAGATCCCTACTACTGTCCTATTGATTTTTTCCCTTAGGGAAAATGGTAAGGAAACAACATGATTTAGTTTCTAGTTACTCATAATAATAGAAATTACAGTAAACCAGGATGAAACATGATGCTCCTGTAACTCCCTCTTCATTTTTATTCTCAAATGAAATTAAGGGGAAATGTGCTATATATTCAAAATGGTTTCCAGCTATTCTACCTGTACCTCAGTTGTAAAGCGTTATTCCTCTTTGACGCATGTGGAGTACAATCCAGTTGCTCTTCATTTTACTCTGGTAATGTGATCACTTACGGATCCAAGCAAATTCATGCACACTGTAAACTTATTCACATATATAAGTGTTTGCAGGATCATGCCTTAGCATATAAATTAGCACCTAATATTGTTTGCCCTTAGTCATAGCACAATATGCCATTTGTGCGGCTTTACTATCCTAATTTACTGTGTCGGATTCTCCAGTAGCGAATTTCATAAACACAGGTGGGAGAAAAGAAAAAAGGAGTTTCTCTTCCATGCAGATGTTAAGATACCTTATTTTCAGAATATTACTTTAATAAAAAGCATTGTTATACAGGTTATTAAAATGCAATTGATACTTTAAACTCAAAATATTACTTTAAATTCATTGTAGTTCTTCTAAATTAACATCTGACAAAAGAATGTAACCACAGTGCAACCAGTAGGAAAACAGAGGACCTTATTGAGCTGATAAAAGTACAGAGCTGTTAGATAACAAGATGTGTTAAATTACATATTTCTGTGTACCAGACAACATGTTTTGTTAAACAGCCAAGTCTTTTCATTTGACTAATTGAATGCTAAAAGAATAAAAGATACTACTGTAGAGCAATGGGTTATCAGCTAATCAGCTTCCTGCACACTGTGCCAAATATGCTTTAACAAAAAGCTGGCTGTGTCTTAAGATTAAGCCTGCAGGTACTGCTGGAACAGTTTTGGGTTTTTTTAATAGCTGGTGTCATCCATACTACTTTAATTCTATACTACAGTGTTATAATGGCAGTCTGTTGCCTCCGAATTGTATGTATGTGTCTTTGTCCCACAGATGCTTCTATGATTAACCATCTTGGCACCACCAAAAATAAAACAAATGCATTGTTCTTAAAAGGATCAATCTTCTGGATTTCACAAGTACATTTCCTAACCTCTAGGGTAAATGCTTTCTTTTCCTTTCTCTTATTCTGATATATTTGGGGATCTGCTTTGCTTCAAAGGGAAACTTTCAAGCAGAAGTTGTAAGAATACCCTCCCCACACAGAAGGAATTTCTTTTGGTAGTTATTATACTCTTCAAAAAGACATGGATTTGAATTTCCTCAAGTAAATACAAGAATTTAATCTAAATTATCTATGTTGTATAGGCTGACTATGGAATAATGCACTTATTTTTCTTCATTTTAAAGGGAACTGGTGCAGCCACTTTTCCATTCTACTGTTATTCATCAGGAACATCCTGAGAACACTAAATGACTCAACTGACATACAGCCTACACATGGTACAGTACATTCCTGTCTACTGTACATGCAGAGCCAGAGGACTCTTAACCCAGGAGACACAAAGAACAGCAATAAAGAAATTTATTGAATCATCTTGACACGGCAACTGAGAGTGGGTTCTTGGAGTAAGCAGCACAATGCAAGTGATAACTAGGTAAAATAAGAGAAGAAATTTCTCCAGAGAACATGGAGAAGGCAGAGCTGGGGATAGACATGGAAAGACAAAAATGCACATTATAAAAGGTGAAGAAAGCAGAATGTAAAACTGCCTTTTGAGAAGAATACTTTAAATGGGATAGGTTAAGCTTGTGACTTAAATCCTCTCAGAAAGAGTGGAGACCAAAATACATATTTTGTCACAGGAATGAGAGCATGAGAGTCAAAGTATCCCTCTGACCAAAAGGCTTACTGACTGTGGAGATGAATGTGTTATAGAAAACACTTGATGGGGTGCTTGGTGCCATGGTTTAGTTGATTAGGTGGGTTGGATTGGTTGATGGGTTGGGCGCGATGATCTTGAAGGTCTCTTCCAACCTGGTCTATTCTATTCAACCTACATTTTATTGAATATGGCAAATTTATAAGCACAAGGATGCATATGGAAATATGGGGACTGTATCTATTCCTAAACCCCTTTGGAGTAGAATTGGACCTTTCTTGTACATAAACTACATCTGAGGGAGTGAGACCTGATCTCACAAGTCTGCATTTCTGAGAGCTCTAGGTAAGGTCAAGGTCCAGGTCCCTTTCAGAGCATACCTACTCAAAAAAAGAAATCCTTGTCTGGTAGATGATTGATTAAAGTAGAGCAGGAAGAAAAAAAACCAAAAGAGAGAGGGGGAAAAAAAGAAGTCACAAATATGGAAACCCACAGGTATAGAAAAGTTAGCAGAGATAGAGGTACACTCAAATCTCCTGACTTTCTAGTCCAGAAATATCATTAGCTTTTATTGCTTTGAAGTAAAAACCTGGTCAGGTGTGTGTTTTTCCATTTAGTAGCTCAGCATCGCCTTTTTTCTCTAGAACTTATTTTATCCCATAATTTAACACCTGGATTACAAGTTGTCAAGCTAAAGTAATCTGTCTTCAGAATTTCTGGAAATTGTTTTGAAAGTTAGATGAAGTTCTAAATCTTAATATGTAAATACCTAAAGTGTTTTAAAGCCATACTTCATAAACATTGTCATTGTCTATATTTAAAATGCATTTCTCAAGCCTTCAGCAATTATAAAGTAATTTATAATCATGCCACACTAACTGCATATGGACAGGATGGAAACACAGGATGGAGACACAAATGGAAATGTTTTCTTACCTTCATCATTAAAAGTTCAATTTCTGGTCATCAGCATGTCACACATTCAATTTTTTTCTTCCAAACGATAATGTCCTACTTCTAAAATGTTTTATGAGGCTTTCATCTTCATCCAAAGGTGATCAGCAGATTATCACACATGAAGACTTGCCCACATTTCTCCCTCAGACCCTCACATTCACCTTGTCATTCAGGTCCAAAGCATTTCTAAAATGATATTGAGTCACTTGTCACATAGCCTCAAATTCTACTGAACTATTTCCAGTGTGTACTTGGACTTCTAAAGGGTATAAAACTTCATGTATTAAACATTAGAGATGGAGTAGAACTTGAAAGTCTAAACTGTCTTAAAGTTCAGGACTTTGCAAGATTCTGACGTCAGTTTCTGATGGATTAATAACTCATTCCAGCTCCAGAAGATGTGAGACTGGGGTCTTATCTGAGGTCTATCAAGGGCCAGATTAAAAGATAATAATAATTTTTAAAAACTATATATTTAAATTTTACCATGTTGGAAAGCTCTCACATTTGGGGTTTTGGTTTGGTTTTTTCCCTCCCTTTTTTCCCCCCTTTGTTCTTGACATCCTTTACAACAATTGCAATGTATTTGTGGAAAATGAGAACGAAATTGTACCGATAAAAGCTACCATTACTTCACCTTTTCTATTTAGACATATTGCACCCAGAGCAAGTAGAACCTCATCTTTTCAGCTTTCTGTGATCTGGGAAATTTTTCTTCAAGCAATTACCCCATTGTATTTTCAATTAGACGTGTACTCTATACTATAATGAAGAAGTAACACATATCATAGATCACATTAACAATGGTTACAATGTGGTAGCATATCATTTAAATAGACTAACACACCAGCAAGGGGCAGGTGAGGGCTGGGTTGTTGAACATCTTGAGTGGTTTTCAGCACACATCTCTAGGCAGGGTTAACTAGAGACAGCAGAGATGTTACATTTATTTTGTAGCTCAATTTCAGGACAACTTAATAAAACCCCATTTGTCTTAAGACTTGTACTATATATTGTACTTCATTAACAATTAAATTACTTCATCCTAAAAGCACAAGCTGAAGATTTTTGCAAGGGCCTTGTTAACTTACATTTTTATACCCATAAGAAGATTTTTTTTGATGAACCACTTTACTGTGGTAAACTATTATCCCTCTTCTTTGAGTTTAATTGTTTTTAAATGTTAGCTGCTTACTGTCTGTTTGCCTCTTTCTCCCAATTAAGAACCCCTTACTTTTCATATTCCTGTTTTCCTATTCTTTTTGATTATTTCATATAATTGCTTCCTGGGAAGTTAAAGAGAAGCTTCTACTACTGTTAACACATTAGAAAGACAGAAAAACAATTACATAATGCATATATAGCATTGGAAGAAGAGCAATGCTCAGCTTTATAAGTATAAATAGGATGGAACTAAACAACCCAATCAAATAGTTGCTAATCATATGGATTAATAAACAGCTTCATCTGCAACAAGCCATATGAACAATGGTGACCTGTCACAGAAACAGATGGGAAGCTGAGAAGCAAGTGTTCCTGAGTCTGGAAGACCATTGCCTTTCATTTCAACATCCACACCATATTCCTTTAACTTGATATATGTCAACTGACCAATTTCTTGTCTCACTCCTGTTTTGGTCAAGTACCTCACTACTTCAGCATGCCCTTGCTGAAGCATATCCCTAAACACCTTTACAAATAATGGAGATCATGCTGCCACAAAACCACAACTCTGAAGTCACTAAACATGGCAAGCAAGATTTTGAGTTTACATACAGCCATTTGCCCAGAGCAGAATCACACCTGTGCAGAGCCCAGGTTTAAACACAAAAGGTGAAGAATAAGCATTGTAACACTCATTCTTTGGTGCCTGGCACAAGGATTTCCTTTCTAATATAGAAGTCCCCGAGGAACTCAAGAAGCAAAACCCAAAGTTGTTAGTACCTACTATGAAAATTGCTTCAGCTGAAAGGAGTTCAACCTCCTAGTTTAGTGGCCTCTTTAGTCTTATAGAACAATAAGTATTCAAATGCCTAAGTATGGCTTTGAAATTAATATTTGTTGTTGTACTCCCAGAAGGGGATCAACCTATCATACTTCATGAATACATCTCAGCCTTCAGAAGAGATGGTAGTCTTGGTAGAGTCTCTATTCAAAGCAGTTGAGCTAAAAAAGAGCTCTAAAAACCTGCAGATAATCTCTATGCAGATTAAAACCAACACATTATTTAATTATAGATTCTTATATCTAATTTTTTTTTTCCTGACAGAAAGCAATACAGATGAAAAAGTAGAGAACTTTCAAAATCTCATTGTGTCAATGGAAAAAATTAAAACTATAAACATTTAAATTAATGTCTAGAAGCTTTGTTATACTTCCTACCCTATTCTAGCATTTCTGCATAAGGCAGTCTCTTAATTTCCATATTCAATAAACCCTGTTTGTTAAAGATTCTGGAAGGAAATAATATTAATGCATGTTTCTGCATGTTACAGATGTCAGCAGGGAGAGAAATTCAATACAGAATTGCTGCAGTGCTAAAGCCTTGTATTCCTATTGATACAATTCCATACAGTATTGTCAGAGGAGAGAATCCATCTTAGTAGATTAAAAGTAAAGTCTTAAATAAACAGAATGTATGAATTTGTCTCTGCTACATTGCAAGACAGACATTACCAGAGGACTTGTATTGTTTACTGTTTAGACTCATACTGGGCAGAAGAGAGTGCTCACACACTCATCAATTCACGGTTATGGAATCAGCAAGTTCCACATGACACTGTCCCCATCCAGACTTCATTCCACAATTTTGACATTAAAAATCCTCTTAACCTCAGTGGAAGCTTCAATAGTTCCATGATATAAACCTAAAGCATATTAACAGGATAAGGTTAAAGATCATCTGCATGTTTGGGCACCTGCTGCGCATTTTCATTCATCTAACAACATGTGTATTTTATATATATATATATATATTTACACACACATATACATGAACATGGGCTACAAGTGATATTTTCCTGGGACTGAGACCCACTTCAGTGGACAGACTGTCTAAAATGTTATGATGAACACAAGACAGCTGATGCATTTCCCATCCTAAATGATGTAGGAAGGAGGAAAACAAAAAGATGTAGAAAGTTAAATTGGAGTCCGACCAGCAAAAACTACACAACACGAGTGCTAGAATTGTTACTAGAACAAAAAGTTACTTTCTGTTGATTTAGAAATAAAACTTGAAGATCACACAGGTCAGAAGAGAAAAATATGAAAGGAATTCCATTGCTTATCTTCGTAGTAAGTGACCTGGGGTATTTTTCCTGCAATGGTTTGATCTCATTTAAACCAGCGCATTCTTGACACATCACAAAATAAACCCAAGAAAGTTCAGAAGAGATTCAAAAAAATGTGGGGGGAATAAAATGCCCCAGGACAGATGAAGAAAGATGAAGAGAACAAGGAATGTTCATTTCAGCAAAAGAAGACTGAGTGTAGATCTAATTGTCTACTGATACATAAAGGGAAGATATAAAGAAGAAAAAGATCAATTATTCTCATTAGTTAAAGATAACAGAAGAGGATATAGTAGGCTTAGCTGCAGAAAGAATATTTTAAATTAAATATTTGGGAAGAAACAATAGGTCTAGGAACTGATAAGCAGGATAGTAAAGGCTCATTGTAAGGCTGTGGCTTCAGCTTAAATTGGCATCCATTTATTGAGAGTAGTTTGCAAGTAATTCAATGTTTTGGAATGAATATGGGAGTCCCACTAAGTGTGCCTTTCAACATGAACTTACTTCATTATTTGCCCTATCAAGAGTTGCTTTAAGAGAGGAGATGGAAACTGAAGTAGAAGTAAATATTGAGAAGAAAAATCAGCAAGGGTAGTAAAAGGTAGACTATGGATATTGCAAAATTTCCAGCTGTTCAGCTGAAGAAAGTCTTTTTTTTTTCTGAATCTGTAACATATCAGATGTATAAAATAAAGAGGTCAAGTACCCACAAGACACCTAAATATAGTTTATCAGCCACTGTGTTAATACTGAACTGTGTTGCAGCTTTACAACTAAAAAGCTGTTTCATTAGGATCAGAAGCACTGATCCAGCATCAAAAATTCATAATCAAAACCTGGCTCCTTATCTGCACTCAACACAACAAATTATCAGTTTAAAGGTTCCCTTGTTGGTAATGTTTTCAGCTCCTTGGCTTCCTTGTCAGAGCACGCAGGTTAAAAAGTTTCTGCTCAGCAGTTGGCTGGGCCTTTTTTTGTCGTTTTGTTGGGGTTTTTTTGTAATCAAATGCTCCAAGTAAACTAAAAAGAGCAAAGAATATGCTGATACTGACTTGCAGCTTCAAGAAATTTACTTTGATTTCATTGGCTGCATGAACCATTTGCTAAATATAATTATATTTGGCTACATTAGAAGCCATCCATCAGCTGCCATAAATGGATAACTCCTCACATATATTCCTCAACATTTGCCTAGTTATAAAGGCAAGAAGAATTGTTACCTACATCTGCAGCTCATTGTTCGACCAGGCAAGATGAAGAAGATTCTGAAACAGTAAATGCAATACTGAAACCATATCAACATCCATTACATGAGGCAGGGTAAAAAGCTCTTAGCTCTCCAACTGATTTTGTTTAGAATTCACAATATTTGCAAAAGATATTTTTGAAAACCCTGTAAGAAAATATTCAACTGTTGTTAGCAAAAGCTTGAAGCCTTAACACAGACCTTAAGTCATTTTCTGTTGCTGTTTTCAATAATGTGCCAATTATGCTTCTTCCTCAAGAAACTGGATGATACAGTGCTGCATGTCAGGGAGACAGCCAGCAGGCAAATTATAATGGGGATTCAAAGTTTGCTAAATGAACCTTAGCAGGGCTGGGAGTTTCTTAAATTCTTTTTCTCTCTCTGTGATGAGGCAGGCAGATGAGGATTGCTGCTCCAGAAAGCAGCAGGAGTAGCACTGTGAAAACCACTAACACTCCAGTAAATATACATAAGCACAGCTGAAAAGGGCAACTTACTGGTGGGACTTCCTAACACTTGAACAGTAAGGAAAAAGTCTTGATGTCAAGACATCTGCTCCTCTGTTGTTTTTGTTTTTCTTTTTGCTTCCAACCTAGTTTTAAAGATATCAGGACTGATACTGTAGTTGCATACATAAAGAGAGGAACACGAGTTTAATCACTCACAATGACTCCTTTTCCATTTACAGCGTCTTCGAACAGAAGGTGCATGCAGTTATTTGTCTGTGTGTATGCAGTACTGCTCCTCACAAGAAGGCTGGATTTTTATGCATGCATTTTATGTGTATGTAGGCACACTTTGAATGCTCCAATGCAATAGATTTGTGATCAAAATAGTGTTATTTTGACATGGAATGGTGTGATAGATCCCTTTAAAAATGCATTAATCTATTTTGTACAGTTAGCTGCCTTTCCTCCTTTTGTTGCTTTAATCAACACTCACTTTTTGCCCCTTTTTGCTTTGCTTCATATGCCTCACTACCATTTTGCCTCACTACTACTATTTCACATTCTTATGTAAGGTGGCTAGATGATGTAGTAAATTTAGACAGCATCTTCTCTTCCCTTTGCCCTCAGACACACTTAGGCCTCTATCTTTTTGCTTCTATTACCTCTACATCACTTCACAAACTGGCTTTCCCTTCCTGTGCAAAAAGGGCTGTGAGAAACAGCAGCAGCAAACACGTCTCTAAAGGTGACAGGTCTTTTGCACCTTCATCTATGTTCAAGGAAGCCTAAAAGAAGGCTGTTTGTTCTCTGGTAAGAGCAGTGATTATGATCAGCACATAGTGATACACCACAATGGCAAGATGCAAGTCCTGTGCCATTATTAGAGATGAGCCCACACCCTGCTCATCCTTCTGCCTTCAGTCACCATGAATACTATTTGATTACCTTGAACAAGAATAAGTCTTCCTTAGTTCAGGGTTTTATCTCAGACAATCTCTAAATTGTTAAACTTCTCCTCAGTAAGGAAACTTCCATTTTAAAGTAAGTACAAAAAGTTTTCATCAAGAGAAAGTTGAGGGGCTGACTACATTTGTCTTATCTGAGCTGCCATTAACACTCCCCCTGATAAATAGGTTGTTTATAGATAATTAGTCATCTGAAGGATACTTTATAAGTAACCAGTAAACCTGAACTGCAGTTGCTCATCAATAATAGTTTGTTATGTCTAGGGTGAGCACAAATAGATGAAGCAAGGAATACTGTAAGCTGAAAACAAAGGTGCACTGTACCCTTATAATGGATAACCGAAGTTTAGAAGACTTCATTTGTAATTAATTACTGCAATAATGTAAGTACAGAAAGTGATGAAGTAGAATACACAGTACGTGTCTGGTTAGTAGTGTATTTTTTATATACCATAATCAAGAAAGAGAATCAAATACATACATATTCCAATCATGAAGCAGAACAAAGCTCAACACCTGCTCTAAAGAAATGCATTTTCTACATGCTGGCCTTCTGGAAACACAAAGAAAGTGAGCAGAGTGGGCACCGTTGATTTTCTCACACACAGACTGATGATGCTACAAATATCCACGTTCAGGAAGAGAAAGCTACAATCAAGTGTGAATAGCAGCACTGAGATTTACATTCCATTTCACTGGAGACAGTCAGCAGTAGATACATCTGGCTTTTCTATAAAGAAGTTGCATATAGGTTTGCTACACATCGATTACTAGTGGAATGCAGAAGTAAATGCACCAGAAGTCCATTTTTCCTTACAAGACTGTAACCAAGTACTTAAGGATACAGCAGCATCTCTCAAGACAGCCTTTTATCTTCACCTCCTATTCACAGGTCCCTAGGTCCATACTGAATTGTTCCACCTTGTTTGTTCTTTTTATGGTCAAGAGAGAAGAAGAAGAAGAAAGATTTTGCCAGGTTTCCTTTAACCACAAAACAAATCTCTCAGATAAGGAAGATCACTCATGCCATGGTATGGAGTTTTTACTATTGGTCCCTAAGGGAGTTTTGGGCAATTAGTGTGTTCTAGACATTTCAGCTAATATAAAAACTCCTTTTTGTGCACTGAAGTAGGAAAAATCAGTCCAAAGCAAACACAGATATTTTAGAGCCAAGTTCCTCCAGTCAGTTAAAACACAAGATCACAAGGAGATAAACCAGCAACACTGGGAACACCAGTGGCTGTGATTTTGTTTATTTGAGTCCCAGTTACATGGTTATAGACTGTGGGGGGAAAACAAAAATATCTCCCTCAAGTTCAGTACAAGCATGATATAAACCTCATGTTCTCACTGTCCAAATTCCAGTATTAAAAACAAGTGACATACATGAAGTGTAGGTGGAAAATATTAGATTGCTGGAACATGTCCAGAGAAGGGCCACAAGGATGATCAGAGGGCTGGAGCACCTCTCCTATGACAGACTGAGGGAGTTGGGGCTGTTCAGTCTGGAGAAGAGAAGGCTCCGAGGTGACCTAATTGTGGCCTTCCAGTATCTGAAGGGGGCTATAGGAAGGCTGGGGAAGGACTTCTCAGGATCTCAGGGAGTGATAGGACTAGGGGGAATGGAATGAAGCTGGAGGTGGGGAGATTCAGGCTGGATGTGAGGAGGAGATTCTTCACCATGAGAGTGGTGAAACCCTGGAATGGGTTGTCCAGGGAGGTGGTCGGGGCCCCGTCCCTGGAGGTGTTTAAGCCCAGGCTGGATGAGGCTCTGTCCAGCCTGATCTAGTGTGGGGTGTCCCTGCCCATGGCAGGGGGGCTGGAACTGGATGATCCTTGTGGTCCCTTCTAACCCTGAATGATACTATGATACCTCATTGTGGCCTTGCAGTATCTGAAGGGGGCCTACAAGAAAGCTGGGGAGGGACATTTTAGAGTGTCAGGGAGTGATAGAACTAGGGGGAATGGGGAAAAAAAAAATAGAAATGGACAGATTCAGACTGGACGTTAGGAAGAAGTTCTTCCCCATGAGGGTGCTGAGGCACTGGCAGAGGTTGCCAAGGGAGGTGGTGGAAGCCTCATTCCTGGAGGTTTTTAAGGCCAGGCTGGATGTGGTTCTGAGTAACCTGCTGCAGTGTGAGGTGTCCCTGTCCATGGCAGGGGAGTTGGAACTGGCTGACCCTTGAGGTCCCTTCCAACCCTAACAATTCCATGATTCTATGACACTTGAAATGATACATTGCATCACTGTTAACAACTTCATTTTACAACATTTGGCTCTAGGGCAGGAATGTAAAATTATTTTTAAGAATTTTAAAATGCACCCAAAACAAAATACTTCTACACTTCCCAGAAAAGCATATGCTTCAAAAATTTGTTCAGTCAAGTGTGTCAACTCAGCAACATTGCTATTGCATAATCTTTGCAGCCAAAAGAAATGAGTTGCAACATTTGGGTGCATTATGTAACCTTGTGTTCTGTTTTGTCTCTACACAAAGATTATTCAGTTGAAATAACAGAACTAGTCCCCCAACAAACTAAAATCGTGAAACAGATCAGTACCTGCAAGAAAAGAAAACTTAGAGTTTTGGGGGTTTATAAAAAAAAAACAAACAAGCAAACCAACCCTAAAACTCCCATGTTTAGATCATCCTAATACATTAATTACAGAATCGCAGAATCACCAAGGTTGGAAGAGACCTCAAAGACCATCAAGTCCAACCTCTCACCACAGACCCCATGACTACACCATGGCACCAAGTACCATGTCCAATTGCCTCTTGAGCACCTCCAGGAATGGTGACCACACCACCTCCCTGGGCAGCCCATTCCAACAGCTAACAACTCTCCCTGTGAAGAACTGTCTCCTCACCTCAAGCCTAAACTTCCCCTGGTGCAGCTTGAGACTGTGTCCTCTTGTTCTGGTGCTGGTTGCCTGGGAGAAGAGACCAACCCCCTCCTGGCTACAGCCACCTTTCAGGTATTTGTAGACAGCAGTGAGGTCTCCCCTGAGCCTCCTCTTCTCCAGGCTAAACAATCCCAGCTCCCTCAGCTGCTTGTTCCAATTTGAGGCAGATCCTCCTTTGCCTGCCACAGGGGCAGAAAAAAAGAAGACTCGAATAAACGGATTGCAGAAGTGATGGAAAATTTAAATGGAAAAGCAGTGAATATTTTACAGAGAACCACAAGCACAGTGACAAAAGCAGATCCCAAAGCACAGCCATAAGCCTCCCAGTATTCCCCTTCGCGCCTGAGGGTACACCCAAATCCCCTGGGGCTCTTTCTTCTCCCCCCTCCACTGTTAGGCTAACCTCAGCTGGCCTGATCTGAGATTGCCCTTCCCCCTTCTCATCTTGGCACTAGGCCTTGAGATAACTGCCCCTCCATTACCAGATAGGGAGCATCTCTCACAAGGGCAGTGAGGGAAGAAAGATAAAGTGTGAGACCTTGCAAGATGGATTTATAGGGAGCAGGACATTATGAGAATAAAATACACAGCTTCCTGTGTCCACCCACAGGGCTGCACACACGGATCACCAAAGGTGTATCTTGTGTGGTAGCAGCAGAAGGCATCCAGCCTAAACTACCACAAGGCTGTACTTCAGTATGATGCAATTAACTCACTGATGACTTTATCAGATTTTTTTTTGACAAAATGGTTAAGCCTGAACACAGTCAGCCTGAGCTTTCACTTACAAATGACTGCTGACATACCCATTAAAAAGGTTAAAATATGCATCTTCTCATTTTTCTGGGTCCCCCCCCTCCTTTTATTTTTCCCTTTCTTTTATAATGTGCTCCTGATTCACAAGCTAGAATAAAACAAGTGGCTTCTGCTAGATGCAGCAGTGTTGTTACATCACCCACACAAAGCCATCACACTGCCTGACACTATTCATAACAAGGGGAGTCTGTACTGAGAGGCCCTAGAGTGAATCTGAAGATTGTGTCAGGCCTGAATTAACCTACACTGACAACTGCATGTAGAAAGCTAGTAAAATGTCTGGTTATACCTGGCTCAACCACAGTCAGATTCTTACTGCTCAGGAATGGGTTTGGTAAATAATCAAACCTGTAAAAACTGTTATTTATTAACATTAAGAGATATTCAGTTTAATATCCTTTCTGAAATTGCATGCTGTAATAGTCTCCCTTCAAAATGGTTGAAGGAAACAGAGCTCTTACCCACATTACAAAGCAGCAATTAGATGCTCTGCTCATCTCAGATTTCCCACATTTAGGTCATTCTTCATTTCAACTAACTTTAATAAATTATTATGAGGAAATGCTATTACTCTTCTGAATAAGAATAAATAGAAGTATTATGCTTCAGGGCAGACTAGGTTTTTTTTATTATTCTTGATAAATATGCAGCATTAGCAGCTACAAAGTCTTTACATCTTTTATTGGCTTTGAAAGCTAAGAATCAAAAGCAGCCACCAAATGACAGAGGAATCTGTTAGAAACCTTTCAAAGAGCAAAGGTAGTGTCAGATGCCTCTATCCATCATATAACTGATGAGGATGGTATTGTAGCCACTGACCCAGTTGCTAAATTAGTCCTTAGAGTAAAATGCATTTAAAATCACTTAGAATCCAAATTCTATAAGGTGAATTAATTGTCCTTTGGTAAGTAAGGATTGATGTTTTGGCTCTAATTTCTGGGGCCTATGCCCTTTTAATGAGGCTTTTCACTTTTTATGTGACGATTTTCATCCTGCAACAGTATTTCTTGAAAATGTACAAACGTTAGCAGTCCACAAGATGATGCATCACCTAAAGATCAAGGCTGGTTGAATTGCTTCCATCTGAGAGCAGAACAGACTCAGCAGCTCTCCTAAATGACTAAACACCCAAGAATCTCTCTCCTTTTTTGATCTGCCTTTCTGCCCGTTTTGGAAGTGTCTCAACCCTTAATCTGATCTAGTTAAAGATGTCTCTGCTCATTTCAGCAGGGTTGGACAAGATGATCTTTGAAGGTCCCTTCAAACCTGGTGCATTCTATGATTCTATGAAATTCCAGTGAGTTAGCCACTGGTCAAAGCTACTTTCAAAAGCCAGAGTATACATTGGGCAGTGCTTCCTACATCAAGGCTGCAGCTCTCACCCCACAAGCGCACAGCCAGAACACGAACACCACGGCAGGTCTCACCAACTTGCTTGTTCACATTTCCCTTTCTTGTCCCTAAGTCTTTCCTCAGCACAGATCTGGGAAGCACCTGGGACACATGTTGGGATGGAGAGCTTAGGAAAGCTCCATGTCCTGGAAATGTACAGCATGTAGCTGTGCTCAGGTTGCACAGGGCATAAGTCTGGAACACAGTGAGTTTCTCCCCTTGGGCCAGTTACTAGACTGTGAAAGTAGCCCAGTGTACTGGGCCCTGATTTCAGGAATATTTCTGATTTTTAGCCAGCAGCTATTTAATAATATGCATAACAGTCCTGAAAAAGCCTACTTCTCAAAACAAAACCTACAGTTTCCAGCCTTTACTAGAAAGATGTCCCTTTGCTTGACTAGGAAGTCTTAATTTGCCTGATGCTTCTCTTGGGCTCACAAATTCTGCATTCCTATCTGGAGCCCAGCAGTTTCTACCTTAGCAAGTACTCATGGCTTCACAGTTAGCAACATCCTTCTGAGCAGCTGAAAATCTCACCTCTGCACATCTTGCCTTGAGGAATGAGAAGCAGCCCAGTCCCTAACACACAGAGATGCAAAACTTCCTTAGAAGAACCTTTTCCCAAAGTCTAAAGAATTTCTCAGTACCATGTCAGCATATTCTGTTCTTCAGAGATTTCCAGTATTCCTGTTCCTGAATCTGCATCTCCTTCACACAAGCAGTTCAGCTGATTCCTATGTGAAAACCTCCCCCGTACAGGAAAAAATGAAGAATTGAACCAAACTGACTGGAAGAATACACATTTGCAGCAGCTGTATCCAACATAAAAACTGGTTTTAGAAGCCAGTCAGCACTACCTTGCAAATCACAGTTTAGACATTAGTGGCTGAACACTTGAAAGTTAATTTGCAGCTTCCCTACTCTCTTTGTAAAATGAAAGTCCACAACTAATCTCTGCTGTGAGGCTTACAAGCAGTTTATCTCCCACCCACATACTATTTCTTTGATAGCATTTGGTCACACCCTTCAGAAAGGTTGTTTGCATTTGATTTATGTAAATCCCAAATTGTTGGCTGTCTTCATATCACCTGCTTTGAGAAGTGTATGAAGTGTTGCATTTCGAAATGAAATATAGGCATACAATTTCAGCAGCTGATTAGAACAAAAGCAGAGACCAAAAGCTAATTGATGTCTATAGAATACTGCAGAAGAAAGTAACTTCTGATGTTCTGCTACACTCAGGTAAAAGAATTAACTAAAATCAGCTCTCTTCTGGCTGGACCTCACTGTCATTTCAAGTCAGGTATGTGTACAGAGGACTTACTTGATTATGCTCAGAACATAACTTGCTCACTTTATTCCACTTCTAGGGAATCATATGCCACCTAAGTCTGCTCTTTAAGAGGGGAAAAGCCAGAAACTAGTATATAGTTTGATAAGCTACATGAAATACATTTTAGCAGACACTATATATTAATGCATACACATTACACAGTGTAACATATATTGTATTATTTCATATATATATATATACTGCAATCTATTATATAGATTAAAAAATCAAAACAGTTCTGCAGAAAAACATAATGGTTCCAGACTGAATTTTTATTGGTTCTTTCAGTGTTCGGGGCTCCCAGCACCACTCTGTAGTCTCTTCTCATTTTCACACTAGGGAAACTGTATTATGGCTGAACTTAAACAGAAGTACATTCTCCAACTGCAATTCTAATTTTGTACCTGCCTTACAGAACTGTTGTAGAAGCCTTCCTAGTTCCCTTCACTTGCCTAAGAGGCACAAACTCTAAGAAGCTATATCTACATCTCAGAGAATCTCCTCTACTTGTACTGATATAATACTGGAAATAGGAAGTATCCTGCAGAATCTTATAATTCCAACACAGTAAAGGATTCAACAAGTCATTCACCAAGTCCAAGTGCCGAGTGCTGCACTTTGGCTACGGCAATCCCATGCAGAGCTACAGGCTGGGGTCAGAGTGGCTGAAGAGCTCCCAAACAGAGAGGGACCTGGGTGTGCTGATCGACAGCCACCTGAATATGAGCCAGCAGTGTGCCCAGGTGGCCAGGAGGGCCAATGGCATCCTGGCCTGCATTAGGAATAGTGTGGTCAGCAGGAGCAGGGAGGTCATTGTGCCCCTGTACTCTGCTTTGGTTAGGCTGCACCTTGAGTACTGTGTCCAGTTCGGACATTGAGACACTTGAACATGTCCAGAGAAGGGCAACAAGGCTGGGGAGAGGCCTTGAGCACAAGCCCTATGAGGAGCGGCTGAGGGAGCTGGGATTGTTTAGCCTGGAGAACAGGAGGCTCAGGGGTGACCTCATTGCCCTCTACAACTACCTGAAAGGTGGTTGTAGCCAGGAAGGGGTTGGTCTCTTCTCCCAGGCAACAAGCACCAGAACAAGGGGACACAGTCTCAAGCTGTGCCAGGGGAGGTTTAGACTCGAGGTGAGGAGGAAGTTCTTCACCAAGCGAGTCATTCGTCATTGGAACGGGTTGCCCAGGGAGGTGGTTGAGTCATCGACCCTGGAGGCGTTCAAGGGGAGATTGGACGTGGCACTTGGTGCCATGGTCTAGTCATGGGGTCTGTGTTGATAGGTTGGACTCGATGATCCTTGAGGTCCTTTCCAACCTAAGTTATACTGTGATACTGTGATACTTCAGAACTTAACGGTGCAACAACAAAACCCCAAACTGCTGAACAGGGTGAATGTCAGAAAGCGGTGTAAAGCTTTCAAACAAGCCCATTCCACAGCAATATACAACTGTATGAATCTGGGAATTAATTTTATGCAATATGTTAATCCTAGTGGCACATCTGACAAGTAACTCTACAGCAATAATCTATCAAGCTGGAATATAGTAAGTAGTTGCCTCTGTGCAGACATTACTATACAACAACTAGCTTCAGTTGTGTCATTCTTTGAATCAAGGAAGGATCTCTCAGAAGAGATTTTGGCCTGGTTTTACTGCATATTCTTAGTCACTGACTTAACCCGCTGGCTTATAACAAGCTGTGATCTTCCTGGAGAACTCAGGTACCAGCCACATGCTGCTCAAGCCTCAGCACACTGAAAAAGGAATTGCAAAGCTGGTAACGTCACAGTGATCCTCAGTGGCATCTGACCCAAAAGCCCTTGGAAGCCTTTTGTTTCAACATCTTGTGTGACAAAAGATCACCACATAGTGCTACTGACACCACCTCTATTAACAGCTTGATTCTGTATCTCGCTGTTAGGAAGTGCCAGTGGCAAAAACCCAGCACACTGCAGGTGGATGCGCTGTCTTTAGTACTCAACTTCCATGAGAGTGGCCAACATTCAGCAATTGAATCATCCTGTTAGTGCACTACATTCAAAAGGTATTAAAAGAAAAAAGAAAAATAAATACTTTATTTTTTTTTAAATCATTCTGCATTGCTGAGCCCAAATGAAAAAATAGCTTTTCACTGTCAAATCACAAATCCATCAGGTAACTCTGGCAATTTGAAGTAGGGCACAATCTACTCACTGTTAGATTCTAGTTTACCCAAGTGGCTATCTGTTTGCTTTTTAACATGCACCCCAGAGAGAAGCATGATACTGGACTCCTGAACAGTATATCGGAGAAGCTTACAAAGGTCTTGAGAAGCTGTCCCAAAGGTATCAAGAGCCCCTGTCTCTGTTATTTGACCCAACATGTGAAATACTTGAACATGGGGAGTTAAGGACTGTGGTGACTGGAAGCTGATGAATTACTAGATGCCTTACTCTGAGAGCAGTCCTGATCTGCTTGCCAAGGCTGCCCTTCTGGGTACCAGGGGAGCATTCACAAATGAAATCAAGAATTCATACAGCAGACCACAGGTACAGAGATACTGAAACCACTAGTAGGATAAAATTGGCAACTTTATTGCCGTGGAACTATTTGGAAATGTACAAATACACAACATAGCTACATCATTGGAAACTTTATACTTAGCGTTTGACCATGGATTACAAATTAACATTAGTGCTTCTGGATTCCTACCTAAACAAATCTAAAGGAATGGGCTGCCCAGGGAGGTGGTGGAGTCACCATCACTGGAGGTGTTTAGGAAGAGACTGGATGGGGTGCTTGGTGCCATGGTTTAGTTGATTAGATAGTGTTGGATGATAGGTTGGACTCAATGATCTCAAAGGTCTCTTCCAACCTGGTTAATTCTATTCTATTCTTAACTAGAATAGGAACAATATTCCAACAGGGAAGTGCTTGGACTGTACACAAAAACAGAAGGAAGCAAGATTTTTATCCAGGCTTAGAAGAGCCATGTAATATTAAAGACTTGGCAAGCGCTACAAATGAGTTTCTACCATGGAATAAAAATACATACTTGTAGTTGAAGGATAAGAGAAGAAATAGCAACAATTTATTCTTAACTACATGAAAAGAATACAACCTGCCTAAAAATGGCTTCATTTTAATAATAAGCTTTTAAAAAAAAGTTGCTGTAATTCACTTTGAATTCACACAGAATCCTAACTAGAATAGGGCGTACACAGTCACATTTCAATCAGTCCCTGCATGGCTCACATTAGGCATTTTAGGGCACTGAGTAACTGGCATAAAGGTGAAAAATTTGAACTGAAGGAGAAACAAAACACACATGAAGCTCTCTTTCCTCCCTCACTCCCAGGCAAATCCCAGAAGTAAAATAAAACTATTATGTTTAGACTCAAAGCCTCCAATATATCAGAACTTTCTGAACTCATTTGGTAAGGTTCAAAGCACAGGTCAGCTGACAGGGCTCCCTGGTACATTCAGAATAAAGAGATCCATTAAATAAGAGGAAAGACAGTTCCAAGACTCAGTTCCAACACACATCATTTTGAGTACACATTGTTCCCTAAGCCTAATTGCCTGAAAATGGCAATAATGTGTTGAGATAGCCATTGCAGGGCCATGCAGCAACCTCAATGTCCTGAGCCACCTCCAAAGGCTGCTGTGACAGCAGAGGGGAGACAAGAACCAGCACGATCAGTGATCAATCCTTCAGGTTGGCAGGATTTTCTGCTGCAGTAATGGGGAGTGTTAAAAGACTGGGGCTTTTTTTTTTCATTAATGGTCCACCTCTGGGCACAGGCAAGACAAATTTTCTAACAGCAGGATGATAGCATGAGAAGTCAAGTTGTATAATTTATTAAAGGGAAGTAATGCAAACACAAAGCTCTGAGGGGATACGAGCTCACCACAGTTACCTTGGGGAGTTTGGTGATAGAAATGGGTTTCTGTGAGCTTTTCAGAGGGAATTAGGTTTTTACTTTGATAATCTGATGTGGTGGTTAGGATAAGCTTTCCACAAGGCATCAGTTCAGCTGCTTAGAAGCCACCTGTTTAAGAGGAGGTTAAGAGCAAAACAAAAGCAATGCATTAACTTGGGGATCCAAATGACCTGGTATCAGTTCAAACACACAGAAAGAGCCTTGTGACTGCACTTGCAGAACTAAGCTTGGTCCAGAAGAATGACATTGCTGTTACCATAGGAACCGCTCATTTGGAAGGGGCAATATCAGCAAGAGACTAACAAAAAGGGATAATCTAAACAAAACGTAGCAAAACCAAACACAATGAGGCACAGTAAAATTGTTATTGCCATGCTGACCTAACTTGTATTGGCATTTGGAACCACAGATTTTCAGCAATGACTATTTTGTGGCACTGCGTACAGTCACACACACTGGTTCTTGTGCTCACTCACGTGTATATACATAAGTAAACTTCCTGGGCTGAGTTTAAACATTTACTCTCAGCTACAGGTCTTCACAGACTAGTAAAAGGTAGTCTACCTCGATGTAACTTAATACTCTCTTCCCCATGAGGTGATATCAACGAATGTAAGAAACATCTTGAGCTGAATTGAATTCTTTAGCATGATTTGTGAAATTAATATTCAGTACCTGGAGCACTAGATCCAGCTAGCCACATTATTCTTCTCTTGATGTAAAAGCAATCAAAAAGATTCAAGTTCTAAGCACATCATCCACACCAATAGCTACCATCTAAAGAAAACTTTCCTTTTGTTCCACTATGAAACATTTTCATCCCATTATTCAAAGAAATCTACAGCATACTATATCCAGTGAGATTTACATATGGGCAGAATATTCCTTGCCTTTTGGTTTTTGCTCCTGCAGGATTTTTAATCCTTATTGTCTTTCTGCATCACTGAAAAAGCTAAATGAAAGAAGAACAGGGGTTGTTCGTGGTTTGTTTTTTTTGTTGGTTGTTTTTTTAAGGTCTTTCAGTAACATGAGTGAAAACAGGCAGTGCACAGAACAGTGAAAAAAAGCCTTAAATTCCAATATTCTGTGAAGAAGTGAACTTTCAAATAGCTAGACACAGATATGTCCCAACATTGCCCTGGCAGACAGACCTTTGTTTTGCAGCCTGTTGCAATTTCAGCTGTCATCTCCTTTTGAATTCTTAGACCCAGATTCTGGATCTCATAATAATGCTCATTAACTTTTTAGCAAGTCTAGTAATTAAAAGGACTTGAAAACTAAGTTGCTCATGTTTTAGGATTCATTTAAACATACACTAGAACAATGCATCATGCAGATGAAGAAATAAAGTCTGATAGGGCAAATAGGTATTTTTTACATTATTCCCATGCCAGCTTGTGAAATGTTCACTGTGCACACCCCATTTACTTCAGATGTCTGAAACCACATCAGTGGCACTAGATAGACCTTCTTTATCTCATCAGGTAACTGCTGAAAAAGTCCTGGAGAAGCTAGAACCCCAGAAAATATCCTGCAGTTTCTCTCTCCCTACATATATATATATGTAGAGAGAGACATATGTATGCGTGTGTCTATACATATATAGCATCTACAAGCCAGAGTCTGCACTCCTGCCTCAGTACAAACTGATATCCATTTAATTGAGTGGTAAATGGATCATTTAAAAGATTAAGAAACTCAATTAAAAATACATATTTCTCTTTTACAAGTTATTAAAATCCAAGTTCTCAGTACATTTTTACAGTCACAAGTGTAATAGAAGCCTTATATATTCTTAATACCAAAAGAGAAAAGATTTTGAAGTTGTCTGTCTGGTTTTGCTTATTTTGTAACAACTGCCAGTGAAGCTGATGCATTTGGGGGAAGGGGAGCTTGAGAATTAAATAACAAAGCAAAAAGGCTGAAGTTACAATGTGAGATAGAAAGTCCCTTATGTATTTTTATTGTTGTATGTGCTTGAAGTAGTAGTTAATTATGTGCTTGCTTACCTAATAGCTGATATCACAGCCACAGATTTTAAAGTACCATTCTCCACCTACTGCTTTCTCCACTACAATTAAATGCCATTATCAAGAATCTTTGTGACATGTCCATGAGCAAATTCAGATACTTGAGCACTCTATTAAAGCAAAATTGTATAAATCTTGTGGCTCTCAAACTAAATGTGGGTAATAGTGATAGGACTAGGGGGAATGGAATGAAGCTGGAGGTGGGGAGATTCAGGCTGGATGTGAGGAGGAAGTTCTTCACCATGAGAGTGGTGAAGCCCTGGAATGGGTTGTCCAGGGAGGTGGTTGGGGTGCCATCCCTGGAGGTGTTTAAGCCCAGGCTGGATGAGGCTCTGGCCAGCCTGATCTAGTGTGGGGTGTCCCTGCCCATGGCAAGGGGGTTGGAAGTAGATGATCCTTGTGGTCCCTTCCAACCCTGACTGATACTATGATAATAACCCATGGGACTGATAACAGAAAATGGCATCTCCCATCACTGAGTTGTCAGTTTGAGACTGAGTTACCAGTCACTACAAGTTGTTACCATCTAGTGAAAACTGCATTACTTGGTGGTGTTTGTCCAGTCTACACTGCACAAATGTTCCTGTAGCAAAACTGCCCATGACAGTTTGCAATCAATATGTGTAGGTTTTGCTAGCCCCAGCACAAAGGGTCAAAAGCTATGCTTTTCTGCTCTTAGTCTACAGATTCTTTTCCCCCATCTCAGGGTTAGGTTGCAATTCCAAATACATCAAGTTATTCGGGAGCTCCCTATGGGCTATCTGCTCTCTGAATAAATCATAGAACTGCAATGAACATCCAGAGTTCTCAATCTGCTCTATACAAGAAGGAAATTCATTCATTATATTTTAAAAAGAGATTCAAATGGTGCTTCCATGTCAAAAGTTATAAAATAAAAATCAAAAAGTTTCGTGTTACAAATTCACTGCTGAAATTACAACTCATTTATCAAGCCTTGTCTAATTTCAGAGAGCTGCTCCTATCTGCATTTTAAGCATCAATAACTGAAACCTTGAGCAGCTCTATTTGTTAGCTACCATGGTTTTGTTCATTCTGTACTTTTTTTTTAACCCATTTAATCATGAAGAGGTTGCAAAGGAAAAATACCACATGCTCCAAGTTTTGAAGCAAAATATATATGCTTCCCAATTATGAACAGGCAGTTACTTAACCTGCAATATTAAAGAGTTTTAATTATTACTTTTTTTCTACTTCAGGCTTCCCTGCTGAAAACTGAATTGACTTAGTGTTTACACTGGGCCTTTATTCAAACATACCCTCACGCTGATTTCTACACCTACTAGCAAGAGATCATTTTATACAGCTTCAATTATACATTATGGGTGGGCACAGAGGAGTAAGCTGATTGTTTGGGGGGGGGAGGGGGAAGGGCAGTTCTCCCAGTGTGTTCATTTAAAAGATAAGAATGTGAAATGAGAGGTCTATTCTAGCTCCTTCAAAAACCAAGCATGAAAAACGTACATTGCAGTTTTTTATTGGGTGAGGGCAAAACACTTTTTTTTCTTGGTACAGGTTTTTGATGCATGGCCTAACACAGGCCTCAGCAAAAAGATAGCAAATCTTGGAATTTATTATTGTCAATAGTCTGCATGACCTTTACTTTAACTGCATCTTGGCTGTCAGTAATAATCCAAGGCTGCACTTCCAATGATAGAATGAGAGATTTTGCATATTGAGTCTCCAGGTCTCCTTGAAAGTGTTCAGAAATCACAGTCATTTATTCCTATTGGCAGGGCAAGGTCTATTATGAAAGCTCATTCGTCTTTACTTGAAGATGAAGAGTGGAGAAACTCCATTTTTGCTCTGAATCAAGTACTAACTACTGTAGTTTTCTCAAATAAATCAACAAGGAGGCTTCTAGGTCCAGGGTCTGAAATCCTTTCTCATTCAGGGCACCTGTTGTCTAATGGTTCTCTTCACCTTTGCAACGTACAATTTTGGTAGCAGATAAAATAGCACTTTAACACAGACCTGGGGATTTTACATTCTAACCTTTCTTCATTTGTGGTTTGTTTTACCTGACAGGTTAGAGAGCTCACAAGTTAAAAAAAAAAAAAAAGAGTCTAGCAAGGACAGGATTGCAAGAGCAATAATAATAAATAATGGTCTTCCACTGGCCTCCTCTCCTCCGAGATGTTTTTAAAGCAAAAATTTACTTGAGCTATGTAAGACATGATATGTGTGGATGTATAATAAAGCATACTCAAAAGATGTCTCAGGCTAGGTGCAGATCAACCCTAGGTAGTTCTTTGCTGCTTGAGCTGACTGGATGAATGAAAGCCAGCCTGGAATTCACATAGTATCACAGTATCACTTAGGTTGGAAAGGACCTCAAGGATCATCGAGTCCAACCTATCAACACAGACCCCATGACTAGACCATGGCACCAAGTGCCACGTCCAATTTCCTCTTGAACGCCTCCAGGGTCGATGACTCAACCACCTCCCTGGGCAACCCGTTCCAATGACGAATGACTCGCTCGGTGAAGAACTTCCTCCTCACCTCGAGTCTAAACCTCCCCTGGTGCAGCTTGAGACTATGTCCCCTTGTTCTGGTGCTGGTTGCCTGGGAGAAGAGGCCAACCCCTTCCTGGCTACAACCACCTTTCAGGTAGTTGTAGAGGGCAATGAGGTCACCCCTGAGCCTCCTCTTCTCCAGGCTAAACAATCCCAGCTCCAGATGTACTGGGATGGCATTACACACGTGCTGATACATTTCTTCTGTGTATAGACCTATCAGCAAGTATGCAGACACTATACACTTTAAGGACATACTGTCAAACACACAGAGAAGGAAAGAAAGAATTCTCCTACATTCTCTGTAATCTGCATTTGAATCTCACCTCTTCAGTCTCTCTCAGGTTTTATTTTTCTGGCATTGCATACGAGACCATTCTTGATCTCCATGGGAACCCTCTGCAGACCCATGAGGAAAAGAGTTAGGGTTGAGGAAGGCAACTATTCCACCTCAGAGACAACAGCAGCATCCTAAGAAGAATGCCTAGATCTAAGGTCCTGCAAAGGCAGCTGCGGTGTGACTTAGAAACCCATTGGGTTCTGCAGACTCAATAATCTGCAACACATGGCAAACTGTGAGATTCAGGACTACGCTTGAGTTTCCATCAGGGTAAATAAAAACTATCCCCAACTCTCCTTTTAATCTCCATTTTATGGTAACTCATCACAAGAGAAATTCCAAAGGAACTAATAAGCCAAAGAAGCTTAGCTGCCTGGGTCCATCACAGCCATACTTTTAGTGAGGTCAGACAAAAAAGTTTACTCAATAAAACTGGAGTTTCATGTCAACTGATCCTATTCACACATTTATTTAGCTCATTGCTCCAGTGAATGCGTATTCATCTAGATGAGGTGGAACATTGTCAACAGGAGAGACAGACAGAGTCTTACAGGCACAGCAAGTGTTTCCTTTTACTCTGTACTTAAATGCAGGACCCCATAAGGTATCTGTCTGGTTTAACATTCTGAGCCCGGCTACAGAGTCTGCAGGACAAAACTGAATCAATTTCATACACAGAAAACATCCTGGATACTACCTGAAAAGGACAAGGATGACATTAATACACCTCACACTCTATGCTCTATAAACTGGGCTCTGACTAGGAGACCTGAATTCCTTAAAACAATCCCTTTTTCCCCACTTCCCCCCCAACATTTTTTCCTGACACTAAAATACCTCATTTGCATCATAAGGTTGGGAATTACCACCACAATAAGCAAGAGCTGAAATTTTGTGTGCCTTATCTCTTTTGCTCTCTCACTAACATCAAAACCTTTGAGAGCAAGAAAAATCTGACATATCCTGGCTGGGCCACGTAACTGCAGCAGAAGTCCTGTACTTCCACACCTTCCTCCACCTTCTTTGTTTGACTTGACGTTCTTGCCAAATCTGCCTCATTGCCAGTGCTCTTATATAAGCATACACATCAGATACACTGAGCCATAGCATGCAGCATATGGCCTGTGGGCTGAGGAATCATCCAATTTCCATGGCATACTTTCTACTGGCTTTATAGGCACCCTCATGTATACTCAAGCTAGTCTGGGTTTTGGTTCACAACTCCTATGTCTTTACACTGTGAAGCAATAAATACCTGTGAAAGGATGGAAGAAACAGGAAGAGGGAGTTTAAGATCCATGATGACAGCTGTCTTTAGCATAGAAGTCAGGAAATGTCTAGTTTCCAAAATCATGAGTTAAGCCTCAGAAATGGGAGGCAAGAGCGCGGGAGGCAAGAGCGCGGGAGGCAAGAGCGCGGGAGGCAAGAGCGCGGGAGGCAAGAGCGCGGGAGGCAAGAGCGCGGGAGGCAAGAGCGCGGGAGGCAAGAGCGCGGGAGGCAAGAGCGCGGGAGGCAAGAGCGCGGGAGGCATCTGCCAGAGTCTGACAACATCCTGAAATGATTCCTTCGAGATATCCAGACAATTCTGCGATTGAGAGAGCTCCAAGAACAGCACTACAGCATTTCATCTCCCCTAACAACTTCCTCCATTCAGGAAGTGGCCAAGTAGCCACCAATTCTTCAGATAATCATACCTGGCGAGGCCAGTACTGTTGTGGTTCTCCAGCAGAATGCAGGCATAAAACAAAACCATTGCACCATTTTATCCCACTGGTACCTAGTCATTGTTAAGGTATACATCAGCAGCATACATACCTATAAAGCACAGAGAATCACGAGGGTGTGTTTACAGTCCTCAGCTCTTCACCTTTCACAATTGGATAGGACAGGATTCTTAACTAGCTTAGATTCTCACCATTTATACTACTGCAAGTGGAGCACAGGTCGTTAACAGAGTAAAAATTCCATTTATTCCAAGTCACTTTTTCCACATGGCCTGAATAATGAAATACATTCATTCTATAGCAAAACATATTTCCTATTCTACATGTAGAGCCACCTTATTAATAAAATGTGTATGGTTACAGTAGACATACGATTAGAATCTCAAATTATTTTGCCAATGACCCGATGAAATCCTCAGAGGTTCACTGAAGTAGCTATTTTTGACTCAGTGGCAGGGGGTTGATCTTCTTCCTTCTCTTAACAAGAAGGAAAACAATGAGACAGTGTGTATAGCATCTGCTGCAGGTGACCAGTGAACATTTTGGGTTTTCATGGCCAGCTGCACAGAATATTTCAGCACTGGACCAGAAGTTTCCAAAACAAACACACACATGCCAATACATTTATGCCAACTTCACCTCTTTTGTGTATAAGCATAACACATCCCCAATGCTTCCTATTCATGTAGGCTAAATGCACTTTAAAAGGGTAATCAAGATTCTTAGCCACTAAAACCTGCAGCCAAGAAGCACAAAACCAAACCAGTAACCCATTTTACAATCATAGTAAGGAAGGAAGTGTCCCAACTGTAAACTCTGATCACCATTTGCAAACTACATGCTTAAATCCCCTAGTATTAGCAGTCTTTTAATTAATCTTTCAGATTAAAATTAAATGGGTTTTCAGAGATAATAAACCAAACCTCGTCTCCCTAAAATATTATCCAGTCAAGAACCTGAAAGGAGTTAACCTTCAGATGTTTTTTTTTTCCCTTGATTGATTGGTTGGGTTGTTGGGGTTTTTTTGGGGAGAGAGGGGTTGGTTTTCTTTTATTTTGTTGGGTTTGGGTGGGTTTGTTTGGGCTTTTTTAAGTAATTTTCTTTGTAGGATATATGTTCTCAGGAATACTTTAGGATGAGTCTAGTTAGCTGTATATAGGGTAGAAGCTTCCAGAAAGAACTTGGATTTCATTGTTTTCTTTCAAGGACCTTTCCAGCTCGACAGGACCTTTCCCACCACATGCAGCAGGTGTTACACTGAGGTTCAAAAGAACTTGGAAATAATAAAGCAAACAAAGCAAAAACTACATACCTTAAACTTAGGCTCACAAAGCTGCCCTTGGCAATCTTTGCTGACACTGGAACTGGACCCTCAGCAGCCATCTCTCAGGAGCGCGTCCAGTCTGGGTCCCACGGCCTCCACCACCCACCGTTTCGGACTGCATGCCCAACACTTTTGAAAGGGGAAGGCTTCAAGCAGTAGCAAAAGAAACTTACCATAAATTTCATCAGACAGCAGCCCGAAGGTGCGATAGATCTGATCGATGAAGTCGAGGAAACAAAGCACGTCCAGGGTCCAGTAAAACCTCAGAGGCAAGAGCTAAAGGCACCGCGCACCGATGAAACAACAACTGTGACAGGAAGGTTTCAGGTGTGGCCAATCAGGCTTGTTAAGGACCGTTATGAACCACTAATACGCTCGAGCCCGGCAACAGGTGATGCTTGTAATGTCTCTTAATGAGCTGTTTTGTAGGGGAACATTCCAGCAAGAATGGATTTGGCCACGGGCAAGGGGAGGTTTCTCCCCCCAGCAGTTTCTATGAGCGCTGTGGGATGGGCAGCATGCTAGTAGAGAAAGTGAACGGTGGTGGCAAAAGGTGTTAAGTGAAACAAAATTAATCTTTTTCTTTGTCCATGCTTACTAAATTGTTCACCTGATCAATGGAGTGCATCAGGTTGTGCTTACAGGCCTGAGAAGGAGCGTTGCCTGGGTTGGGTCATGCAAGTCTGGCTCCAAAACTTCAGAAAGAGAGATGGAAAGGTGTATGACAGACTCAGCGGCAAAGGAGGTTGTCTAAGCTGCCCTACAACATAACTTAAAAGTGTGATTTATTGTTCTTTTTCTGGTTTGTTTTAAAGAAAAAGAAGGAAAACCCTGTGCAAAGTGTAGATTCCACACCCCCACACCCCCCACCCCCCCCCCCCCCCGTTTTCCATCCACCACTGAATTTTTCTTATCTTAATTCCTTAAAAGAAAAGTCAGACAAATAAAATTTATAGACTGTACTAATCCTTAGAGTACAGATTCACTCTTTTGAAAGCCATAAATACAGAGTTAAAGAACCACAGGAAATTAGTTCTCTGAGTTATGTTAATTGCTCCCAACTCTCCAGTATCTATCTACACAAGGAAGGAATACAGTTTGAAAAAGACATCATAACATATCATGGTTAAAAACCCGTTATGCCTTACGCTTTTTCTTACAAATTTAAAGGGGTTTGAACCACTTAAGAGGAAAAAAAAAAAAAGGAACATGTCTGAAACATGGTCGGAAAGTAAGCACACAGTAGAAATAATTGATCCTAGTGCTGTGTTATCTGTCACTTTAAATCCCCCGCTCTAGCAGCAGCAGCAGCAGCGAAGGAGTGAAAGCCATGAAAAACAGCCACAGAACAAAGGAAAAAGGAAACAACACACTGTGATTACACTTTTGAATTAAATACATTAGAAAAAGTGCATTTCAGTATTAACAGGGTGGATTCAAACAAGAAGATAGTGAGAAAAGTAAATGACATTAGAAGAAAAACATATTGATAACTATTAAAACAGTATAAATCTCACTGTAACTAAAAGCATAAGCACTGGGAAAATTTAAACTGTAAGAATTCTCTTTCATCTTAAAGTCTCAGTTCTGTCAAATTAACTCTATCTGAAGCAGAAGAGAAAAATATCATTAATGTACTGTTCTACTTGACAACATGGAATGCAGAAGTTTGAGTACTGGCTTTGTGCCAGCTGTATCTCAAGTATTTTCTGATTTATGATGTACAGTTCACATTGATGTACTGCTAGTCGATCCAAAGTTTCCACTGCTTAAAACAGGATAAGCATTAGTTAGCTCAATCAATGCAAACTCTGACCTCCCTTGGCTCCATTTCACATTTCACACTCCTGTGGGTATACCTGGCCTTAGCTTGTGCAGACTCATGGCTGAATCAGAACTATAGCTCAATGTGGAGATCCTCATTATACTCTGCCTGGAAACCCACTGAATAGGATACAATGGGACAGTGTGTAACCTGTTAGATATGTGTATTGCTTTACAAATAACTCTTTGTAAGAGGTAATAAAAATGCAGCTTTATAAAGAAAGAATGAAATCATTTCATGACTTTCCCATAAAAAAATAAAGCATTATGCAAACCTCCCTGTATCTGAAAATACATGATGAATCTGATTTATATCACTGAAATATTAATTAATTCTTCATTTCACCTACCTCAAACCAGCAAAACGATCTTACTTTTTTCTTTCCCATAGCAAACCCAAAAATAGTTTACAGACTTGGACCATACACAGTTGCTGCCTTTTAATACATATTCAAAGTTAACTTAAAAAATAAATAAATCTATCTTTGACAAATCTATATAGAAAGTTTTAAAACATGTAGTTGTGCTTATCAGATTGTCATAACTACAGGGCCTGCACTGGTCAGCCAACTTGAATATACCAGGTGGCTCTCACAGTGTCAGAAATTCATCTCAATTATATTGTATAAAATAAATTATAATTAGGAAAAAAGTATAAATGTGCAGTACTGAACAGAGTAGAGCTATATCCTAAATCACAGAATCACCAAGGTTGGAATTGACCTCAAAGATCATCTAGTCCAACCTGTCACCACAGACCTCATGACCAAACCATGGCACCAAGTGCCACATCCAATCCCCTCTTGAACACCTCCAGGGATGGTGACTCCACCACCTCCCTGGGCAGCTCTTTCCAATGGCTAATGACTCTATAGTGAAGAACCTTCTCCTCACCTTGAGCCTACACTTCCCCAGGCACAGCTTGAGACTGTGTCCTCCTGTTCTGGTGCTGGTTGCCTGTGAGAAGAGACCAAATCTCTATGCCTCTTTCAAGTTTGTGTAGCTGTGATGATGTCAGGATTTTCTATATGACTGATACTGTTAAGAGAGATTTCCTCATGGCTGGCTACGCAGGAACATCCAGCTTTAAAAGATAAATAATGTCCCTCAGTGGCATATTCCTCTGTTCCTAAGGTTGAAATAACTTACAGGATTTTTCGTGGTACTTTACATTTGCTATTTCCAATGCAAAAATAATCCTACATTATGAAGTAGGAAATGACACAAAGGCCTAGAAAGCTCTTTGTTTTCTTTCCCCCCCCCTCTTATCCTCTAGCAGAAGACTAAAACTTAAAAAATTTCTTTTACTTTAGCACTCTGGTACTTCCTGCCCTGACTGGCAGCGTGAGCAGAATGATGTGCCACAATGCTCCAGCACGTGCTGATCAATGGCAGTACTCATTCCTGATATTAGCCTAAAATTTGGCTATTAGAATAAACTCTTATTAGAATAAACCAAACCAGGTTGGAAGAGACCTTCAAGATCATCGTGTCCAACCCATCAACCAATCCAACCCACCCAAACAGCCATGGTTGTCCTTATCTGCCAGAATAACCACCCATGTTGCGGCTGAGCTTGAGGACTCTCTTCATGAAAGACTACTTACTGGAATACTACTTCAAAGAACAATGTCCTAAATCCAAGGAAGCATCCATATACACTGTAGGCTGAAATACATTTGAGTTGGTGTACACTGTTTTGTGCTCTGTTGCTTCGGCATTCTCAGAGAGACCTTCTTAATTGTAATTCTTTGCTTTGTTTGTGATTTGTCTTGTTTCTCTGATAGCTTGTTTTTTCCCCAACAGCTTTACAAAATCAGTTTTACATTGCTAGCATCCTGGTTAACTTGGGTTAAATATTTCATATTTTAAATATATAAATAATCTATAAATATATTGTATCCAATATAGTATAATTAAGAGTTAAAATGATATATGATAATAATTATTATACATAGAATAATATATAATAACATATTGTCTTATATATAAATACTTGGTGCCATGGTCTAGTCATGGGGTCTGTGTTGATAGATTGCACTGTATGATCCTCGAGGTCCTTTCCAACCTAAGTTATACTGTGATACTGTGATATTACTATATATTATTATATATAAATAATGATAATATAATATATAAATATATATTATTATATATAAATAATACATAAATAATTATTTTTAGGTTCTGAATTGGAACAAATGTAGCTGAATGCATTATTCAAGAGCAGCATCTGATCCTATTTAATATCATGTAATGCTTTGCTTGTTCTTCTTACCTGTTTCTCATGTAGATGCAATATAGCATACTTGCCAAATGTGTACAAGTAAGTATGTTTCTCCCAAACAAGCTGTTCAGAAACGTTATTAGCCTAAATATCTTGTCCTGGATTCTTTCAAGCATGTTTCTTCTGAGTCAATCACAATTTTTTTGTGCATCAGTTGCAGTAAGCTATTCCAGAAACGGCTATGCAATAGAATGTACCATAATATGATAAGGAAAAAGTTAATCTGCTAAGAAAGTTAGTGACCTTTTTTTTCCCCCCCTGATTTCTAGGCTGCTCACTGAATCTGCTTAAATCTCTCTCTTAAATATCTCTAGGGTATGAGAACCAAATGTTTTCAGGTAGTTGGATGCCTAGGGATTTATGGTTGTGTGGTTTTCCGAGAGTATTTAGGCATATACAGTAGCTTCAGTGACAGCAAGTATTGCACAATTATGTCCTCCTGAAAGTTCCACAAGGTGCTGTTTTGCTTCCTTGAGAACTAAATTTCTTAGTTTGTCTTGTACAAGTTGTGATCCTGGCAGCAAATGCAAACTAGCCTTTCACCAGCAGAGATCTAAGAAGGCCTGGGAGGTGTTCTGGCAGATAGGTTTGTCTGAAAGTGGGCATGTTCTCCCTTTTTATAGTAATCAAAGTTTCTACTACTGAAAGGATAAGCTTTGTGCATACAGAAAAGACAAAAATGTTTTTGATTCCTCCATCTCCAACTTCTCAGTGCTGACTGTCTCTTTGTTTTAAAACTCACTCTCTCCTTTCTGATTCACCCAAGGGTCCTTTTTTCATTCAGTTGACACTTACTGCATCATCCTTGAGTCATCATTGGAGCTGTTCATTGTCAGGAGCAATAATTTCTGATACACACCTTGCCTTAGGAGGTGTATGCATAAGTTCATATGCGATGCCAACCTCTTAGGGTATACTGACTCTTATTTTTGCTCCCTAAAAATGCTTTTCTTTCTTCTTTTTTTTTTTTTTCCCCAAGTATACCTCATGGCTGTATAAATATGGCTGACAATTCAGTGCTGAAGTTCAATACTAAGAATGTTATGCTCTGGTAGCCCACTGGTTGTATTTTCCATTTCTACGTATCATCAAAGGATGCTCTTTTGTCAAAACTATCCTTCCTTTCCTTCCCTGACCTTTTGCATCAGGCTGAGTCTCTCTGGCAAACATAAAACCTACTGTAAAGGCAGATCACTTGTTTTTCCTTTGTAAGGATGGGAGCTGTATATTTGGCTGTGAGGCTAAACACCGGCCTGCACAAACTGTTCATGTAAAAAAGATGGATCCGAATATCATGAGCCTGGAACATCTGTGGCCATGTCCAAAGTTAATTTTTTTAATTACTTGTAATAGCAAGCAGGATGTGCAGCCAGTAACCTTCCTCACCACACCATAATTTTTTACAGGCAATTTTACATTGTGTGTTCTTCTTTCCTCTCTGTTCATAGCAGTTTGGATTTGCTGTGGGATGCGGCATACAAATAAGTGTGCAAAGTAGAGGACAGAGTCTCTAAATCTGCTTATAAAACCTTAGCATAATAATTAAAACAATAATAATAAAAAGGCAACTTAGTTAACTTTTTCATCCTACTCATGTGAATAACTCATTGGCTGGAAGCACACCTCATGACAATTATATTTATATAATGAAATCATAACTTCATTTCTGGTTGACTTTCCTCCCAAATAAGTGAGCAGGTAAATAATATGGGAGGGAGGGGGTTGGGGGGGGTTGGTGTCTGTTTTTAAAGTAATTCTGAAACAGTAACTTGCTTAACTTCACAAGACATCTCTTGTGAAACCTTAAACCTTTCAAGCTGATTTAATCAGGTGTGCAGGTCACATGCCTTACAGAAAAGAGTGAGACGAGTTTACTTCTAGAGTCTGAGACTTATGTTGTGTGTATTAGTCGCTGGAGCCTCAAATGTTGATTTGATGATTATTTTCCACCATTATATCACTGTTTGCTGGGTTTTTTTCAAGTATTTCTTTCTGTAAACTGATTTGGTACAGTGTTGGAAGAAGAAAGACACAAAAGAAGTGCAAGCACAGTAAAGCTAAGTTGTTTAAATTTAGAACTGGCTGGGTAATCTTCAATTTTCATTCATTAGAGAAATGTTGGTTTGTAGAAAATAAAAATTATTCATTCAGTTCAAGCAATTGCCTGCTAAGGAGAGAATTGGAAAGGGTTTGTAGGCTGTTGAAATACCAAACAAATTAATAGGGTTGTTTGCAGGTCAAGTCCTCTTTCAGTAGTTTTAATTAAAACACAATAAAGCTATAATTAAAGAATAAAGGGTAAGAATGTTAAAGGCACTTCCAAAATCACACAAACTGAAGTTGCTCTGGTTAAATGCATGGGATTTAAAATTAAACAAAAAAAAAAAAAAGAAAGAAAAAAGAGAGATATTACCTTTTATCAGTACTAGGTGTGAAGATGTACAGGTGTCAAGGAAAGTGTCACATCATGGAATAATGGGTGTCCTGCACCTGTCACTTCTAAGGGATCCTGATGGTGATTATGAGCCAGAGCAAACTGGGAGCAGTTCACCTCAGGCCAAATCCAGCTCTGCTTCTACCCTTGTATTGAACTTTGTCTTTCCATGTACTACACAGGGAATTTTTTTGCTCAGATGGCTACAATTCTGTATTCTGAGAACTCACTTTACTTCCCCTTTTGTCTAATATTGGTTCCCCTTTTCCATTAATAAGCTTACTTGTTTTAGAATAACAGATTCAGAAGCTGGGTTTTGGTCCCTTTGTGCTATAACCCCAAACAAGTATTCCAGAGAGCAGGCATCTGAGCTGACGCATCTGCACTACAGCTGGGCTCTGCATTTCTATGCCTCCTTCCAACACGTGGGGTGAGCTGGGACAGCAGAACAGAAATCCAATGTGGCTATTTTCCAGTGGCGCCATGCCCAGGACCTGACAACACTAAGCTCCTTGGCAGCAGCTTCCAATTTCATTGGAGTCAGGCCTGGCCTTAAAATCAGGGAGCTGATCACATCTCTCTACCATCTCACTGGCTCCAAGACTTACTCAGTGCAAGGGAGAATGTGACACCCCCTGCTTTCCAGGAGATTGATCAATCATGATTAACTCTGCTAATTAAACTTGGGCTCCAGAGTGGTAACACTGGTGCAGATGATCAGAACCAGACCCATCAGCCATTTTGGTTCTAATTTTCATTTGGACAAATGTAATTTCACATTGCTTATTCAATGTACTGGTCTCTTTATACTGTCAGATCATGAAAAGTCTCCCAGTGTGGGAGAGATGTAAATCTGACTTGAATTTAAAAATAAATGCATAAAACCCCTTCCAAGTCCAAGCAATAAATCTTTTAAATCTTCACTGTTTGGGACTTCTTGCTTGTGTAATGTTAAGAGTAATTCATGTAGACAATAGTTTACATGTTCAAACCCTGTTTCCACAGCCTCTCATTCTGACCAGGGAAGGGAGTAAGGCACTTCTGTGATAAACATGCTCACCTTCTGCACAGAACAGGCAACAAGCATGCATGTGGAAAATGCCTTTTGTACTTCAGCTGGCTCCCTTTTTGTTTAACTATAATATACTTTTACAACAAATATACACATATATCCTACTCTATTTAGGATAATGTATTCAGTCAGAGAAATATTCATGTGATGAATTTCCCCAAACATATTATGCAAAGAGCATTATTCAGAATTAAACAGGAAGAGTCACTGATTTTGTTGGCTAAGATTACAAGTAAAGTACCATAAGGCAAAATTAGCAGTCGGCAAATGCTATTAAGGGCATCCGTTGACTACAATTAGCCTATAGAATGCAATCAGATGGATACTATTCTAGGCATCTCAAACATGTACATGATTAAGAGTTTCCTGTTAAGGAGCTCACATTCTGTGTTCAGTGTAAGAAAAATAGAAGGTCTGAATTAGAGACATTCTGAAGCTCAGTAGGAAGGTGTCTGACAATACACAATATCCATCTCCAATCTGTTTTATTAGCTGCTGACTTATTCTTCCTAAACACCAGAAAAGGTGATGATTTTGTAACCTCTGCTTTTAATACAATGTTTCCACTAAGCTGAGTGAATTATCTTTGGGAAGTCATGGCTCCTGTACTGGTGACAGGGTAACCCCATAAAAGCAAAGCTTTGCACCAACAGAGTTGTAGGAACCAAGGAGCATAACGCGGGATGTGAACGCTGGTTTATGATATGTCAGTATCTGGTCACCAAGGCCTAAATTAAGTAATAGCCAATCTGTTTTTCACAAGGTGAAATAATAACCATAGTGACAGGAAAGTCAGTATTTTTCAGAAGTAATTGCACCCTTTGATGAATTACAAGTATGGCAATAGCCAAGGACATTAAGATTGCTCAGAACAACTGAAGGAAAGCATGGGGCAACCCATGCTTTTCTTTCACAGCTTGGCAATTATTATGAATAAGTCAGCTGACAGTGGCATTCCCGTTACTTTAGACTTGACTTTGCTTGGTTTATCCTCTAATGTCAAATTAATACTTGCAGAATTTCTGCATGTTTCATATAGAAAATTGACTTTCTCACTTCTGTCTCACCTTTGATGTATATTTTTATTGCCATTTTAATAAATAACATTTTATGTATGACCACAGAAGCACAGAATCACCAAGGTTGGAAGAGACCTCAAAGATCATCAAGTCCAACCTGTCACCACAGACCTCATGACTAAACCATGGCACCAAGTGCCACGTCCAACCCCCTCTTGAAGACCTCCAGGGATGGTGACTCCACCACCTCCCTGGGCAGCCCATTCCAATGGCTTACAATTCTCTCTGTGAAAAACTTTCTCCTCACCTCGAGCCTAAATTTCCCCTGGTGCAGCTTGAGACTGTGCCCTCTTGTTCTGGTGCTGGTTGCCTGTGAGAAGAGACCAACCCCTTCCTGGCTACAACCACCCTTCAGGGAGTTGTAGACAGCAATAAGATCTCCCCTGAGCCTCCTCTTCTCCAGGCTAAACAACCCCAGCTCCCTCAGCCTCTCCTTTACAGGGCTTGTGCTCGAGGCCTCTCCCCAGCCTCGTTGCCCTTCTCTGGATACGTTCAAGTGTCTCAACATCCTTCTTAAACTGAGGGGCCCAGAACTGGACACAGTACTCAAGGTGTGGCCTAACCAGTGCTGAGTATGATGATGCACACAGAATGTGCATGTGCATTAGATACAGACAATGTAGTATACACCATCACAGGCCTTGTGGGCAGGGGATAAGAAAATGGAAAAAAAACAAAAGTAAAAAAAGGAATGAAGAGAATGAAAATGTCAGTTCCTTTGGCCATTCAGCACATTCCAAAATGTGTTTTCTTATGAATTTCAAAAAGCTGTTTTTTTATTGATGGAGATTACTTTTTTCCCCCCCATGAATCATGCAAGAACTGCCTTTTGAAGAAGAGGACATGCATATTTTAATGCATACAATGAATTGTACATTATATTAGAATAGCAAATTCTTTCAGTCTTCCTCTCTACCACTGTTACGAAGGGGAAATCCATGTGACTAATTATATAAACAGGGAGAATGAGAAACAAAACAGTGACAAAATAAAATGCCATCAAGAATTTGTTTCATTAAGATCTCAGTACCATCTTTTATTATCTTTTATTCTCTATTAATGAAAGTGCTTCAATGAGGGAAAAGGGGAGTACTTCTGCAAATCAGAACTCAAGACCTAAGTTTGAATATTACCTTACATTCTTTCTTTCTTTTTCCTATTCCTGAATTATATCACCATGGCAGGAATTTTAATCCTGGAAGTGAAGCACAGAAATGAGCAGCAAACTTGCTGCTATGTTTGATTTGGTTTGATTTGCCCTCTACAACTACCTGAAAGGTGGTTGTAGCCAGGAAGGGGTTGGCCTCTTCTCCCAGGCAACCAGCACCAGAACAAGGGGACACAGTCTCAAGCTGCACCAGGGGAGGTTTAGACTCGAGGTGAGGAGGAAGCTCTTCACCGAGCAAGTCATTCGTCATTGGAACGGGTTGCCCAGGGAGGTGGTGGAGTCACCGTCCCTGGAGGTGTTCAAGAGGAGATTGGATGTGGCACTTGGTGCCATGGTCTAGTCATGGGGTCTGTGTTGATAGGTTGGACTCGATGATCCTTGAGGTCCTTTCCAACCTAAGTGATACTGTGATACTGTAATAGATTCCCTGTGTGGGCAAGTCATACATGATCTGATTCTCTAGCCCTGGCCTACACAGTAGCCATTATTCACGTGAGTAATTCCATCAATATTGATGGGGCTGCTTGTGCACATAGGAATTACTTACAGGGTACAAACCCATAGCTATAATTCTTCTGTATCATTGTTTCCTAGTTCCCTGTTGTAATAGGACTATGGGTACATAAAATGTGCCCAATTTTCAATAGACTGCATGTTTGGTAGAAGTCCATTTTTGTCAATAATTATTTTGTTTCATAAAATGAAAACAATGGGCTGTGACATTTTATGGCTTTAGAATTTCCATGTAAGAACACTGTAGATAATAACACAAAATCACAGTATCACAGTATCACTTAGGTTGGAAAGGACCTCGGGGATCATTGAGTCCAACCTATCAACACAGACCCCAGGACTAGACCATGGCACCAAGTGCCACGTCCAATCTCCCCTTGAACGCCTCCAGGGTCAATGACTCATCCACCTCCCTGGGCAACCCGTTCCAATGATGAATGACTCGCTCGGTGAAGAACTTCCTCCTCACCTCGAGTCTGAACCTCCCCTGGCGCAGCTTGAGACTGTGTCCCCTTGTTCTGGTGCTGGTTGCCTGGGAGAAGAGACCAACCCCTTCCTGGCTACAACCACCCTTCAGGTAGTTGTAGAGGGCAATGAGGTCACCCCTGAGCCTCCTCTTCTCCAGGCTAAACAATCCCAGCTCCCTCAGCCTCTCCTCATAGGGCTTGTGTTCAAGGCCTCTCACCAGCCTTGTTGCCCTTCTCTGGACACGCTCAAGTGTTTCGACGTCCTTCTTAAACTGAGGGGCCCAGAACTGGACACAGTACTCAAGGTGCGGCCTAACCAGAGCAGAGTACAGGGGCACTATGACCTCCCTGCTCCTGCTGGCCACACTATTCCTAATATTCCTAAAATATTCTGATAGAGCTGATATCCAGCTTCTCTGGAATTAAATAGATTTGATTGCCTCAATCCCTTAGTTCCTGTTCAAACTCCCTTTGAAATCCTATCTTATTTTGCTGCTGGAAATGAAATTATACTATATTAAGAAAGCAAAACCTTCTCTCCTCCTTTTAATACAATGCTTCCTAAACTCTTTTTTGTAGAGGAGTAGAGCTGAATGCAAAATGCAGCTTTCACACAGTAAACCAGATAGTTATGGTCCTTAAAAAAAAGCCAAAGTTAAATGGGTTTTCTGACATGAAAAGTAAGCCTGCTTGCAAATGCCTTCAGAAGCAAATACTCTGCATGTACAGTATGAAAAAAAAAAGGGGGGGGGAAAAAGGAAATAAAAAGAAAAGATGAAAGATATCTCAAAATATAGTATCTGAAAGCCATCATTGGGTTGGCTTCAGGGTTTTTGTTTTGCTATATTTTGGAAGTGTGACATTTTGAAAGGAATGGCAGTGAAGGAACTATCAGATAAAGGGATGACTTCACCATGAAATGAGTGTAGTCATTGTATTCAGAAAATGAAAGCACTTTTTTTCTCTTTTCAAGTGTGGCTAATCTTTGTTATTTAAAGATCCCTGTTAAAGTTAGGAAGTTAAGTGCAATGCTTACACATTTTTCTAGTTTCATTGGGAACTGGCCATCTGCATTTTGAAGGGTTAGGAAAGATTTTGAAGATAGTAGATGGAAAAGTGCCTATTTCTTTTAAATGGTTCTATTCTTTTTCTGTTATACATTATACATCAGAGTGATATTTGAAGGCAGATTTATTACACTCCCTGGAAGAATGCTTTGTACATTTATAATGCAAACCTTTTATCTAAAATTCAGAGCATTATTGTAGAAAGAAGGTGTATCATATCTATGAGACAAGATCTATTCCTACTGAGAAGCGTCCATTGGAGTTGAAAATCTGTGGTAAAATGGATGGTTAAGGGAGAGCTGAAAATGAAACCTGTATGGTTTGCTTGCTGCAATGTTGCTTTTGAGCCTCACTATCAAGATCTAGTCACAGATGTCCCTGCTTATTGAAGGGGGGGTAGACTACATGACCTTTAAAGATCCCTTCCAACACAAAACATTCTATGATTCTAAAAGATCCACATCTAACTGCTTGATCTGTGACATATCTAATTGGATAAAGTAAAACTAATTTATATTGTATGCAAATATTGAATCTGTTAGAATTTGTGGAAATATCCTAGACACAGTAGAACTGTCTTAAGGGAAGAAATCCTTAAGCTCTTTCTGTTTGAAATTATTTTTCAACCATGCCCTTAGTGCATGAAAAATTGTTGTTGTAAAGAAAGAGATGGATCCATGGGAGGAGATTGAGCTGTGATTTAATCCTATATTGACAACTAATGGCTGGAATTTCCAGATATTAAAGCATTTGGACAATCAATTCCTACCAACATTTAAAATAGCAGGAACTTTGACACTATGTGGCTTTGAAAATGTAAGCTAATCTGCCTGCCTTCATACCTGGAGTTTCAAAGATCCCTTGTCACTCTGTTTTCACTTTCAGATGTTCCTAGAACAATTCTGAAGCAGCTTGAAAAAACAGAGTTTTTCATCTGAGACCTTCACTCTGTGCCCATTATCATTGTTAAAAACATCAGTCAGTCCACTGGCTTAGGGCTTGGAATGCAGGGAGCTTTTAAAGGTTTATTTTTTCCTAGCATTTCAGTGGTGGGAATTCAGCACTGAACTGAGAAGGGTGTAATGAGTTCTCTGAGCTCATGAGCAGTTCTTCTATTTGCAAAGGAATAAATGTGCTGCTAGTGGAGTCATACCCTGCTAAGTAAAATCCTGCAATAAAAAGGTTAAAAATGTTTGGATTAAACTTAGTCATCTTTAAGAAGTGAATGTGTTAATACTTACCAAAAAATTGTTGAATGTTACTGACAAGTCTATGATTTGCTACAAATGATATCTCTTGGGGCAAAGTAAGAATGATAGTCAAACAGCAATTTTCCATTCAAACCATTAAATAGAAGTAAACTTACTCTTTGTGTACTTTCTGACCACTTGACCCTTCTTTAGAAAGTCATCCCTGTCCACAAAGAGAGTTAACATGTTGGTGTCAAAGCCAAATGCACTGATCCTATTTGCATTAAAGGTTTTATTACTGGAACTAAAAAAATCATCAGTACTTCATTGTGGCAATGATTTCAATGGGACTGTTTGTAAAGTCTACTACTACTACGCCCTACATAGTCACATACTACTAAGCCCTACGAGGAGAGGCTAAGAGAGCTGGGATTGTTTAGCCTGGAGAAGAGGAGGCTCAGGAGAGACCATATTGCTCTCTACAACTACCTGAAGGGTGGTTGTAGCCAAGAGGAGGTTGGTCTCTTCTCACAGGCAACCAGCACCAGAACAAGAGGACACAGTCTCAAGCTGCACCAGGGGAAGTTTACGCTCGAGGCGAGGAGAAAGTTCTTCACAGAGAGAGTTGTTAGCCATTGGAATGGGCTGCCCAGGGAGGTGGTGGAGTCCCCATCCCTGGAGGTGTTCAAGAGGGGACTGAATATTGCACTTGGTGCCATGGTCTAGTAGGCATGAGGTCTGTGGCGACAGGTTGGATCTTTGAGGTCTCTTCCAACCTTGTTGATTCTATGATTCTATGATACTAGGTATATAAGTACCATAATTTGCGTTCCCTGGGTGACCATCTTTTGTGCTGCAGTCTGTGATAAGATGTCCTGGATATGAAATGGTGCAGGACACAGATATGGCCTTTTAATTTTTAAGTTTTTTCTTAAACTTAATTTTCCTCCTGCCTCTCTGAGGCCAGCTGTCTTCTGTCAGGCCATATTGATGAGAGAGACTCAGAAATGTCCACTTTGGAAATACTTCTAAGAGATCCCCACAGCTTCTGGTTTAGATTAGGTTTTGAATTTCTCATTAGCTGTGGAATGGTATCAGTATTTGGAGAGTTTATCATACATGCCATATGGCATAGAAACTTAGTCAAATTTGTCAAGATGAGGGCAATGGTCTGAAATATTTCCAGAGTCCATAAGGTGGACTTAGGAGTTAAAAGAGGTGGTAAAGAACCTAAGCATCAACCTAAGCAGATACCTGTAGGTGCCCTGTTTTTTCTGTAGACACAGATGTCACAAGCTTAAACAACTGGAACTGTGAGACAGTCAATTTCTTACCAGAAATGCAGTCAAGTGTATATAATTAACCATTAGGAAAAAGTAACTAGAGCTGTGATAAGAATTTAGAACAAGGATCAGTTTCTTCCTGAAGGAAATATTACCCACATGTCACCTACCATGATGATTCTGTGGCCTCTGTACTGCAAAAGTGATGGCCGGAATGGACACAGTTGTCTCCGAGCAAAGGGCAGATCTAAGCTTCCCGCCAGCTGCACTGATAAAGGTGTTTTACTTTCCTCTTTATTTATCCATAACTAATTTAATTTTTCTATAGGAAATTTTTCTATAGGAAACAATACTTCCATTTTACTTAATGATGATAGATAAGCAGTTGCTCTTCTTAGTTCTCAGAAAACATACATTTTAATATTACAGCCACTGCTAGCTGCACACTAATTAGCAAATCTCTCATATTAGAGATAGTACTTTGGACACAGAACAGTGTCCATGCTTCAGGAAACTATAGGTTTGTTTTTCTTTGCTTACTTGGAAAAGAAAAATACTGTGGAAGTGCAACATGTCAGAGCCATTGCTCCTGCACAGAATGCACTTTTAGGGAGAATACTTTTTGTCATACTCACCCATATGACACATGTCATACCAGCCACACAAACATTCATCCTTCAGTAGTCCACTTACATCTTTCATAAAGTTTCATGCTTGGTTTGAAAGTTTCACAACTCTCAGTGATACCTTTCACAGGCAGTTCAAAATCCATTGATAATTCAATGTCTGTTGAGCTCTGAAGTAGACTGAAGACCTAGTAATTAATGTCAGGAGAGATTTGAGAAAGCTTATGCACACATTTGTAGACACACTGGTATTTGATGTCAGTGTTCAAACATTTTCAGTAAACTGAACTGTGATTTGGAGCATATGTTTCATGTTCCCTAATTGGTAATCAGGCCCACAGAGGGCAAGATCCACACACTAGCAAGCAGCAAGGGCTACCAGGTAAAGCATCGATTAAGGATTATAGTTGAGATGATGCTTGATGAAGTGAGCATCAATGGGTCTGCACATCTGTTGCTCAGTTCATAGTTTGAAAGAGTTAAAATACAAATGTATAAATTTAGACAGCAATATAATCAAATCCTTCCAAAATGGAATGAAAGGTCTCATCTGATGGGCTGCTTTTGCACTATTTATGTAAACAGCACAACCACTTACAATTTAAAACACACAGTCAAAACAGCACAGATGTAATCAAAACCAGTCAGATTGGTTTGAGTTGTTACTGCTACATGTGTTGTGTGTGTCTATCTGTACAAGAGTTCATCACTTCCAGCCAAGAAAAGCATTTTTATATTTCAGCCCTTCCCTCCTCTCTCACACCAGGCACTGCCTTTGGTTTCACAGTTCTTTATGATATAAATTATGGAAACTCTGAACAAGCACTTCCATAACTCTCTCCAAAAACCTAATGGTAAAGATATCACCAAGCATGGCAAGCCTAAAGGGCAACTGTTAGGGAGAGAGTCATAACTAATGGCAACAAGAGAGAAACTCAGGGGATAAGGAGCAGCTCCTTTTATACTCCTGATGTGAATCTTCCAATCAACAGAAAGAATTTTTTATAGGCAAAGAGTGCTTTCCAGGATGCTCTGCACAATCCGGTTGTGGTGACAAAACTGCCAATAGAACAGTTTTCTAGTAGGAAAAAAAAACGTTTACAGTACTTTGCTGAACAGAAGAAGGAAAATCTTCCCATGGAAACTGCAGCCTTCTCACCCTGACACACACATCACTTGAGTCTTTCCCCATGAAAGAATCAGGTTTGTAATCAGTAAATTCTATAATGACAAAATTTGAAAGGCCCCATGCTGTGCTGCACACTCACTGTGATACCTGCAGGATCTAGAACCATATTTAGTGAGAACTGTTTGGGCCCAAATTCCCTCAGCCTTCCAGTTAGGCTCATCTACCTTTAATGAAAACCAGTAATTTAATCCCCATCTCACAAACACATTATCACCTTCAGAAGTCACCAATCACTAGTGCATGGGTCAGATCACACTCTTTCACTTCGTACTATATTAAGGCAGCAACAATAGTTCAGATTTTAATATTACACAAAATTTCTTCTCTTTCAATTTCATTACTTTTCCTGTACTAAAAGCAGCTGGCAATCATTTGTGCTCTGATTATAAGATATATCTTTATATATGCCTTTTCTCATCATAATGTATGAAAGTGACAAATACAATCTATAAGTAATAAGTATTGTATGAAATTTGACAAGGTCCTTATCATTCTGTATCATTATTCTTATCTTTGTTTCTCTCTCTTTATTGTAGGAATATTGTTTATTTAGTGCATGGGTTTTTTTTCTTTGCCTTTTCTTTGATGACTGAAAATATTCTGCTGCCTAAAATACAAAAAAATAGTTCATGGTCTTTTCAAAATGTTGATTTATATTCTAACCTACTGATTTATTTTTAATGCTTATCTCCCCCTTTGTTTTTCAGTCATTGGAAGAATAGGATAGGATAGGATAGGATAGGATAGGATAGGATAGGATAGGATAGGATAGGATAGGATAGAATAGAATAGAATAGAATAGAATAGAATAGAATAGAATAGAATAGAATAGAATAGAATAGAATAGAATAGAATAGAATAGAATAGAATTAACCAGGTTGGAAAAGACCTCAGAGATCATCAAGTCCAACCTATCACCCAACACCATCTAATCAACTAAACCATGGCACCAAGTGCCCCATCCAGTCTCTTCCTGAACACTTCTAGTGATGGCAACTCCACCACCTCCCTGGGCAGCACATTCCAATGGCCAATCACTCTTTCTGTGAAGAACTTCTTCCTAACATCCAGCCTAAACCTCCCCTGGCACAGTCTGAGACTGTGTCCTCTTGTTCTGGTGCTGGTTGCCTGGGAGAAGAGACCAACCCCCTCCTGGCTACAACCTCCCTTCAGGTAGTTGTAGACAGCAATAAGGTCTCCCCTGAGCCTCCTCTTCTCCAGGCTAAGCAACCCCAGCTCCCTCAGCCTCTCCTCATAGGGCTTGTGCTCCAAACCCCTCCCCAGCTTTGTTTCCCTTCTCTGGACATATTCCAACAATTCAACATCTCTCCTAAACTGAGGGGCCCAGAACTGGACACAGGACTCAAGGTGTGGTCTAACCAGTGCAGAGTACAGGGGCACAATGACCTCCCTGCTCCTGCTGGCCACATTATTCCTGATACAGGCCAGGATGCCATTGGCCCTCTTGGCCACCTGGGCACACTGCTGGCTCATATTCAGCCTACTCTCAACCAGTACCTACCTGGCCACTCTCCAGCCGCTCTGACCCCAGCCTATAGCTAGGTGCATGTATATACTCATGAAATTATTATAACTGAGCAGAAGGTAGCCTGGTCTGTACCCTGACATGCTGTAAACTTTGGGCTAATGACACTTCAGATCATGTCACTATTCTTAGAGGATCTTAGAGGACAGTACTTGCCTGCTCCTCCTACAATGAAGTGGTACTTCTGTACTCACAGGTGTATTTGTTCAGTTGACAAGCAATTACACTTTTTAGAATTGTTGTTTCATTTTGCTTTACTTGTACTTGGAAATCTTAGAATTCTTTGTGAGGGAAAATTTGGAGGAAGCTCAGCTGGTTGGCAGCCATGAGCTACGGAGCCTTTTTTATTACAACGCAGAATAATCTGATTGCTTTTGTCCACAGGTAGTAGAAGCTTTGGGTTAACTTAGTGTGCTGGAAAGAAAGAAATGAAAGAAGCATGCAAGCCTTCAAGTATAGGAAGTCTCAGGTGAAGCAGACATTTGGCTCCTTTTTGGCCAACCAGACTAACTGTAAAGAAAGCAAAGACAGGATGTCAGAAACTTGTGTCAGTCCTCTAAGTAGGCAGGCACAGATCTGGAGCAGGTAAACCAGAGAAACCAAATGAGTTTCAGATTGAAGCCTGTTGAACATAAATGTACTTGCACGCCAGCCAGTGTCCATGAGGTTTGGATTAATGTTCCCTGAGACTTTTTATTTTTAGGGATTTCATTGATAGCCACAGCTTTCTGATCATAATTGGCAAATGAAATCTTAAGACATGCCAGCAAAAGGGTAACATTAATAAAAAACCAGAGCAATCTATGACCTGGATACCTCAATTAACACCTTATTTTTAACAACTCAAGTACTTCTAAAATGCATTTAATTTTGGTGGGGTTTGAGATCTCAGTGACCTACATGGAAACAGGTAGAGGAACACAAAAATGGGTATGCAGGCAGAACTTGCCAAATTTACAGCATCCCTAGAAATACCTCTTTTAGTAGCAACCAATGCAAAAACATGCAGAATATGCAAAATGGATAAACACACAATTATACTAGGAACTCTGCCAAACAGATATAATTGTGGGGATTTAAAAGATACATCTATTGAAAACAGGACCACATAATGACTTGAGATTTCACTTGACAGCACTCTTTCAGGTGTCTCTTGGAACCATTAAGAGATACAGGAAGAAATGCAAGAACAACTCAACCAGATCAAAGTAATGATAGCCACTGATTCAGATCAGTAAGTGAAGGCTCCAGGGAGACCATATAGTGGCCTTGCAGTATGTGAAGGGAACCTACAAGAAAGCCGGGAAGGGACTTTTGACAAGGGCTTGTGGTGACAGGATGAGAGGAAATGGATTGAATCTTGAGGAGTGGAGATTTAGACTGGAGATTAGAAAGAAATTTTCTACAGTGAGGGTGGTGAGACACTGGAACAGGTTGCCCAGGGAGGTTGTGGATGCCCCCTCCCTAGAGGTGTTCAAGGCCAGGATGGATGAGGCCTTGATCAACCTGGACTAGTGGAAGGTGTCCCTGCCCATGGCAGGAGGATGGAATTAGATGGTTTTCAATGTCCCCTCCAACCTAAACCATTCTGTGAATATATGTTTTTCCTTGTGATAAGACACTGGAATACCTTGGCATTGAAGAGGAGAGAAAAAAAAAATGTTGTGGTCTCTGATTAACATTCTAACAGAATAAAAAAGATATTTCAAAGGACAGGCCATATAGATGGCACACTACCATTTGAAGAAAAGCCCTGTGATTATACAGTGCTCAAGACTACAGAACACAGAGTTTTATTAGCAGTCATCAAAGAAGAAATGAAGTCTGCACAGAATATTCATCACTACTATCCAACTATCACAGAAAGGCTTGGCTGTCTATCAGTGGAGACCATGAAGAAAAATAAGGTGTAGTGCACATCTAAAACCACTTACTAGTTACGTGGAAAAGGCAGTATTCATTCCACATGACTGGAGATATCATGCATGGGAGTGTTTGCTATTGGTGATGGGGTTTGAAATTGCAAGTAAGATAAGCCATCCAGAGATTTAACAAACTGAGGTGTCAACCCAGATCCACTCTGCACCTAGTGAATACTGAACCAGGCAGTGGAACAAACCCTTCTGTGTATATATACATAGTTTCCTATACAGTAATTATATTTACATGTGAATGACACTTAGACTGTTGGACAAAGTGGTTCTCATTGGGAGCACATCCAAGCTCACTTTATCAGTGTGAAAATTCTGTAACAGATGCCAAGAAAAAGAAGTTGTGTGAGTAGAACAGACAGAGCTGAGGGGAACGAAAGCTTTTTGCTAATATGAAGACATTGATGTGCTTTAAAAGGTTTTGGCTCAGCCCTTAGAATACATGAAGGACCCACAAACCCATGTGTCAGTTAATATACCAAGAAAAACAACACAGATTTACATTTAGAGATAAGATGAATCTTGAAAAACTCTGGAACACTTTCCCCCAGACTTTGAAGCCCTGTAGCAAATCATTAATCTGGGAAGACTTATGCAGAGAAGTATCATTGGAGAGCTGCCACATAGAAACTGAAGACACATGTTTTCAATTTGCTGTGTGGACACATAGGCCACAACACACTTCAGTAACATTTCGAGTATTACATGCTAACTTAAGGCATGTTCTCTTGCCTGCCCCTAAACAAAAGGGTTAACGTGAATTTAAGGATAAAATTGGAGTAGAATTACCAAATAATTCTCAGTTATGATTACTTATAAAGAAATCCAGTTCTGATGGACTGCTGCTTTATTCTCTTTTCCCAGTGCATTTAAGGTGGCAAAACATGGTTTTCTTAGACATAACCCCCTCTTTTCCTTTCTTTCCCCCTCCACCTTCCCCTTTTGCTGAATCCTTACCTTTTTTTGAGTATCAACATTATTTCTTCACTCCCTCCATGGTTCACAGTGTATGCATTCCCATGCTTCCATGCAGGAAATGCTGTAAAGACATTAAGAACCATAGTGTTATCAATACACAGAAAGAAAATTGTCATTCAGCTTAATCACACAATGGCTGCTACACCAAATTGTATAAATGAAGCATGCATGTTTGGCTCAGGATTTCTTTGCTGATAGCTTAGTTAATGTAAGCAGATCTTTATCACAGCAGAAAAAACCTTAAGATCTCTAAGCTGAGAGAGCTATTAAAATTGTATAGCTTGTGTAAGAGCAAGACCAGACAGCATGAGTAACTGTCTTTACTGTATTAGAACAGACCTGGAAAACACAACAAGGAAGTTTGCAGTATTTCATTCAGGCAGTATTTGACTGTTCTCAAGATTTAACTATACACCTTAGAAGAAAACTATTTTCCAACTGTTTAAACAACAGAGATGCTGTAGGTTTAATCAAGTATTCTAAATGTCAGTAGTATTAATATGAAATATTCTTTCTCCTCAGCTACATTCCTGGTTTTAGAACCCAGCTTTCCTCCTTGTCCTTATTAGGGATGCTTTCCAGTTCCTAATATTGACAGATTTCTTTCCCCAGCATCCCAAAGACCCCTGTCTGTAATCATCAGTCATATTTACGAGTTATAAGAGTTTTAAAGACACTTTTGGAATCTCAAATCACAAAGGTATTCCAAATACAAAGCCATTTTTATACCTTGTTTGTTTCCCCCATGAGGTTCACCTTTTGCCTCTGTAGCTTTGAGACCACTCAGTGAAGAGCAGGCTGCCCCAAGAACATGAATTCAACGTGAAAGAACCTTCAGTAAAGATTCTTCATTAGACAGAAAGCCTAATGGCAGTGCATACCATGGCTCTGCATCCTGCACAAATAACCAAACTAACAGACTAACCATCCAGCAAAACACAACAACTGAGTTATTTCAGTGTTTTCACGACTGTTGTTTGCTCTTTCTTTCAAGTCCATTTAAATAAAATGGCACACAGGCACAGATTTCTGAAATGTGGATTTTACTGAGAGTTATTCCACAGAAAATTTAAATACAAGAGATTAAATAGAAAGTCTTGTCAAGTGAGACCCTGTGAAACTGAGTTCCAATCACTGAACAATGTCTGATGGAATTGCTAATTAGATCACATATTTCTCCTTAGCTGTAGAACAAGGAATCACACCAATGATTTCACTTTTCATCTGCAGGACAAGTTTTCAATCCCTTTTGTAACTGGTTGGTCTAGTACAAGGTACAAATTCCTAGTGATGCTGAACAGAAACATTTATGTATTTGTAAGCTAATCTATGCCTAGGGAACAAAATGCTTCCAACTTTTATTTTTCCAATATTTATCGTCCAGTTAAAACCAGATGGTAGGAGGTAAGCCAGGTTATCTCAGACTTCTTCTGATGGGTTCAGTGGCAGAGACCCAAGCAGCCTCATATGCAGCAGAGCACCTATCCCACTGGCAGGCAGTTTTTTCCACTCAACTCCTTTTTACTCCTTGGAGCCAATCCAGCTCAGTTCAGCTCTTTTGTAGGAACTGAGGAACCAGTATTGATTTCCCATTTAAACCGATCTTGCGTAAGCCCACCGCTGCCTCCCTTGCTATGAATGGGGAGCACTGGAGGAAACCAGCTGCAGCATTTTCAACGCAGAATTGCTTCTTCGAGCTGGACGTGAGCTGAGTTGCAAATCAGAAAAATAAAAAGCAAAAATGGCAGCGTAGATAGGCTTTCTTTTCAAGTCTGATACACATTCAGCACTGCCTTCCTAGAGAGGATTCTCAGAAAACAGGGAATTTGCTTGTTAGAGCGAAAGAAGGAGATTCTTATTATAGGCTTCAGCGCAGTTGTCAGCCAAGATAACAAATCCTTGTACCAAAAGTGGCCTTAGAACAGTGAGGCAATGAGGGCTTTCCTAAAAAAAAAAAATAAATAAAAAAAAGTCAAAATTGAGCAGTGCTTTTTTTATGAAAGTGTGAAAATCTGTTGCAACTGTCTTTACTGAGTGTTTATGGATTTAAGCTGAAGGCTGCAGTGATGTACGAGGATTCTGAGGCTCTGTGCCATGAAAGTTATGCTACCAGATTCTGAGTGCTCAGAAGGCATCCAGTGCGATTGAGGAAAAAGATACCTCCTGTGCAGACATTTTTAGAGACTAACATTGAAGTTTCCCCACATGCTTTCATAGATAAATTAGTGGCAATAACATTGATAGAGACTTCCCAGTCACTCAGCAATATGCTTCTGATATCTAGGGTGCGATTGCTGAAAACTGACATGTAGCTTGGTAAAAAATACGGAGTGTCTAGAGTCATAGAATTGTTAGGGTTGGAAGGGACCTCAAGGCTCATCTAGTTCCAACCTGCCTGCCATATCCTCAAGTATAACGTAGCAATCAAACAAAATTTTGAATTGTAGACTGTAAATGAGGGAAAGAATATTTAACCCTTACATGAAATTACTGAGCTAGCCTAAAAATCATGCTGTTAAAGATCTCACTCAAAGTGGCTTAGCAGCTCTTTGACCTAATTCACATACTCTTGATTCTTGGCTGTTCACAGTCTTTAAAACAGGAATCTATACCTGGAGTTGGTTGGGGAAAATTTGCAGGAAGCTCTTGCATGGAAACAGGTACCTTGTTTTTCTCCTGACATATCTCTGCAAAACACTTATAGTAACTCTCCCCAGACACTGTAGAGTTTAGGAATTACCTTTTCGTGATTTTCATTGAGAAATCAGCCACCAGGTCATGTCTGCATTCTTGCCCCACATAAACACCTTGGTGCAGTGAGATTAGTCCACTGACTGTGATTAGTAAAGACTAAAAGGACAGTTTGCAGCAGCCTGATGGATGGAGCAATTTCAAACTCTACCACAAGTATGTAGGAAACCAGAAATGACTGCGGCTTCCCTACTGTTGTTTTTCAGGCTTTGTGCAGCCTAATGAACAAAGATATAAGCTGCTTCTACACAGAGCTTTCAACTAATGTGGAGAAAAGATTTTTTTTCCTTATGCTGAAATTACACAAAGCAACTGGACAAAATGGAGTCCATCAGGGTATTAGGAAACTTAGCTGTGGGCAACTGTGTATTTTTTTGGTTATATGTTCTTTGTCAGAGAACTTTATGCAAGAAGATTTCCCAAGAGAAAGACACTGAGAGTTAGGTGGATTATTTTCAGGTAGTAGACTCAATAACCTGAGCTTCCTTGGTGAGTGGTCAGAAGAGCCAAATATTTGTAATTCTCAATTCTCAGGTAGCCCAATAAGGGAATAATTAGCAGCCAAAGCGGCAGTGTGATTGATGAGGCTGCTGAGTGATTATTTCTCCAGTTTCTCCTGACTTCCATTCTTGGAGATTAGGGTCAGTGGAATGACAAGTTCATTACAAGTTTTCAGATACCAATATTCAGATTCTTTCTCTATTTATTAATATATTTTGCCTGCATTTTCAGAGAGTGATTTTGGAGGCACTGCTGAGAAGGTAAAGACTTTACAGGGATTTTTGTCGGAGTTTTGCTGAATTTGTGGCATCTGGTAGAGATTAGAAATAATGACAGAACAGGTCCTGCCTAGCAGTAAAAAAGACTCCGAGGAGGAGGCAGTAGTAATATTTGGAAAGAGTGAGAAAGTTGTGGAAGGAGAGATGAACATCAGAGCTTTATTTGAGATGTTGTGCCCAGAGAGAGAGGAATAGGAACAAATGTCAACAGGAACAAACCAACCTTTTGCTTTTTAATGCAGTCATAAAAAACTTATATGTGGATAAGGAATATTTTTAAATGTGCCTCAGATACAAAATGTCATTCACATATACTGAAAAAAGGAGAAAAAAAAAAGGAAAGAAGACTATTGCCTGGAGCTATGCTAATTCTTTAATGTGATGGCATTCCTGTTAGGAGAGCTCTGTAAGCTTTCCAGGCTGCCAAGCATGCTTGGCGCCCATGTCTTCAAGCACTATTCCTGCAAGGCTCCTGAGTACATTTTCATTTTAATGGGTTCTTAAGTCAAGCATCTCTGGCAAAGTTGCCCTCCTGAAATATGAGTGAGAGCTCCTGCAAAGGACAATGACATTCTTTAATATTTGCTGCACTAAAAATAGCTTTTAAAAACAATACAAGGTATACAGGATGTTCTCTCCTTGTTCAAAAATGGCCATTTTTAACAGCATTTGATGGATGCAGTGGGCTCCCGCTAAGTAGAGTTAATATATTCCCTCTATATATTCCTTGATACTAAAGAGACAATTGCTTAATATGTAATCTTGAGTAAATGTTTCCTCAGTTACATTCACTTTCTCTTTTTGATATGCTTTATTTCTGCCTGAGTATTTTTCTGGTTTTAATATTCTCTGCAGGCTGGATTTATGAGCCTATGAAAGGAAAGAATAGGAAGCATCTTCTGAAGCCAGCTGCACTGGTGAACTTACTGAATAGCTGACCGAGTACTGCATGATAATCATACAGAGAGATGAGCAAGAGAAACAAAACGAGGCAAAATCACCTTCATTTAAAAACAACAACAACAAAAAACTTAGAAAGGACCAACACCACACAAAAAAAGACTGAGAGACAAGAAAAGAAAAACAGGGAGAGTGAACCAATAGTTTGTTTCATTTTTCATTCTAACATCATTTCAACCACAAAGAATGACAGTATAAATGATCAAACAACTGTTTGCTAATGCATTATAGATAGTCATACACAATATGGCAGCTTTATACTTGTATATTTACCCACCATGAATACAAAATACACTAAGAGTGACAGGTAATGTAGCCAAAGCTTCTACTCTCTGTAAGCATCTGTGTACTATGAATTATAAATGAGAGTCTTGTGTCCAAAGGTAGCAAGTAATGTAGATAATGCCATCTGAGTAAATGAATAAATGTGAAACAGATGCTTTTTGCATTCAGGGCACACAGGTACAGCCAGAAAGCCACCAGTACAGATTATGGATGCTGGTGAGACAGCTGTTGTCTGCATCCAGTGCCAGGTGCATTCCTACCTGGACTGCATCGAGCTAGTTAAAAAGGCCTTTGTCTTACTCGGTTTTGACACGTTTGCAGAAGGATGAGGTGTCTTCTTATGTCAGTTCCTGAGGTGCTTTGATTTCCTCAAGGCTTTCCTAAAGAAAGACAAATTGGCACTGTTATTAGAAGGGTTCTTTTGTAAGAGGTGGAGGAACTGCCTGAATAGAACATTTAAACAGTCATAAAATACTTTTTCTTCACTCTGGTGCGCTAATACTTTTTTCCTGAAGAAATGTTTTGCCTCCAGACGATATTACATGGCGTAAGAAATTACTGCTAGAAAGGCATTAAGAACTTTTATATTATTTTTTTTACTGCATGTAAATTTGCTCATTTTATAAGCAAAGAGACAAGATTTTGGACTCTGCTTAGGGAAGTGGAAGGGTTTTTGTCAGTGCAGAGTGCCCCCTTGATACCTTGAAGGTAGTTTGAACTCTCCAGGTAAAATATTAAGCCTAACAGTGCTGACAGATAGTTTGTACTTGCGAGACACAGCTACTGCTATTCTTGAGAGTTCAAATAAGTTCATAATGCAATTTGGATTCAGATTGCTCTTGAAACTGGTCTTTTTCTGTGTAATGGCAGACTTGTGCTGTGTACATTTCCATGTTTGCTGAATTTTTAACCACCAAAACCAAAAAAAAGGCAGCACTTAAGCCACAGGTGGCTTGTGCCTATTCTTTTCCATGTCCTTTCTTCCAGCAACTTTCCCTTGCATTTATTTCATTGCAAAAGTTGGAGAGGGGAAGAAAGAGACCATGTAGATTTTTAAGAAGTTTGAGAAGTAATTTGCAAAGTGATAGTTTCTGGTAATGAAGGCTGCTACCTTTGCCCAGGTCTCTCAGTATGATAAAATTGTTTCAGAATGTTAATTACTGAATAATCAGATTCCCTTGAAAATGTAGCCTCAGCTTTTACTGAAATATGATATTCCTGAGTTATACCATAGCTGTAGCACAGTCAAATCGACAATTATGCTAAAAGAACTCATGCAGTCTTTTCTTTGGGATGAGACTCTATTATCTCAAAAGAATTAGGAAAGCATCTATGATGCATAGCCAATATGGAGGCATTTGTCCCATTGGCCTCTATTATTCGAATGGAAATGAGAAAACACTCCCATTACATTTTGCAGTGATCCATGCCTTTCTCTTTTTAAGCCAATAAAGTGTATCTTTCACTGCAGTAGTTTGTGCATGTGTGTAAAAATGGCCTTTGCAATTGGGCTGCTGAGACAAGTGCTGAGAGAGGCGCTACAGGGATTGTAAGAAGAGATGCAAACCATTTTTTTACTGCCAGGCATGTCCTACCATGGAGTGATAAAACAAGGCCAGCAAAGCTCTTTGCTACATGTAATATTTTGTTGTTCTTTGTACTGTGAGTCAGAATTCCCTTCCCAAATCAGTTTTCCATAATCAATTTAATTGAGGTTGGTGCTGAACCACAGAAAAATATTGTGAAGAGAAGGTCCCTCAAGTGGCTCTTGACCTCCGTGCAAGTGCAGTCCCCTCTATCACATCACATGTGTGATGTAGCCTGCTGAAAAAAACTCCTTGAAAAGAAACATAAAGTCAGACTGATTCAAAGAGGAGAGGGCATTGTGGGGAGAGGGAAGAGGTGGCACTCAGCACTGGCTCTCTTTCAAAAAAAAAAGGACACACACACACACAACTTCAGAAAAAGTGCTTTGAAACTGGTGAAATAATCTTCTAAATAAACCACCAGTGGGGAATACCCACAGTCACCGAGGAGAGCGTGCTGTTCAGCTATCAACAAAAATACATTTGGCCTGAGGCAATGCTGAGGGCAAACATATCCCAGATGGACTTGAGAGGCCCAAATACCTTCAGAGATGAAAATTTAATTAGAGGAAATGTCACCACAGTGAACAAAAGGATTGCTTTAGTGATTTTTCATCATTGTTTACCACAAGTGAAGTACAATGGTAAGTGTTAGGACAGGCTAAGTACAGGAATGATCTTAAGCGCTGGAATGGAGATGAAAGGATTGGGTGTTGAAGGTCAGAGACACCTTCAACACCTGAGGACTGATCAAAAGAAGTAAATGATCAAATATTGACAGATAGAATTTTTTAATTGCTTCAGAGATGTCAAAAGGTTTCAAAAGTTGTCAAAGGCAGTACTTTGAAGGCACTAAGGCAGAAAAACTGACCTTGTGCTGTTGGTTGGTTTAGGATTTTGTTGGGGGTTTTTTGGTGGCTGTTGGGAGGTCCCGAGCATGATCGAAAGCTTGGGTCCCTCGGCAATAAATAATCATCCCTGAAAGCTGAGAGGGCTCACTGTCTCTTTACCTCTTTGATAATATTAATTCTGATTCTTGCACAAGTCAGGGGTGAAATTGCTGGAAAAGCAATATAGGAGTAGTTGCAGCACAGTTGCAAAGAATCAGACCCCTTAAATGAAAATATGTGAGTTCTAGCATGAGCTCCAAAAGCTGTTTGGGATAAATTCAGAGGAAATAAGATATTATGGAAGGTCTGTCAGATTACAGCATCTTCTGCATTTAGATTTTACATCTTGAGAATGCAAAGCTGAGATTTTGGCTCTGTGAATTTTTACATCTTTTCTCACATTCAGCCTTTGTTTTGTATTTTCTATCATTTAGCAAAACAAAATCATCACCTTAATTGAGAGGATGCACAGCATGGTTTTCCCATCACAGTATCAAAATAGTGCTAATAGAGCACTATTTTTATTTGTTGTTACATAACAGGAATTGCATACCATTATATACAGAAAAAAAAAAAAGCAAACACAAACCAACAACCAAAAAAACCCTACAGAAATGGTAATTATTACCAATTATGTCTCTCACAAAGGCCATACCAATTTCACATGATTAATCTTCTTAAGAAGACCGTGGAGACCTCTACCTATAGACAGCTGGAGAGGAGATTTACTAAAACGTGCCATGATCTAAGTGAAAAAATGAAGAAAGCATTATACAAGTATAATTATATACAATTATCTATAATTGGCATACTTGCTTGGGCTTAAAACAAACTTCTGGTGTGAGATAAAAGAGCTCATTTTCCTATTTTCATTGTATTTCAATTAATAAACCTCCTATTAGATCTTTGCTACCTTCCTTGGATATTCCTTATGCTGTTGTGCTATATGTTGTTCTGGATCAGACACAGAGATGGATTCTTTTTTGCATAGAAGGCATCAGGGAACCTGGAGCACCTCTCCTATGAGGACAGACTGAAGGAGTTGGGGCTGTTCAGTCTGCAGAAGAGAAGGCTCCGAGGTGACCTAATTGTGGCCTTCCAGTATCTGAAGGGGGCCTACAGGAAGGCTGGGGAAGGACTTCTCAGGATCTCAGGTAGTGATTGGACTAGGGGGAATGGAATGAAGCTGGAGGTGGGGAGATTCAGGCTAGATGTGAGGAGGAGGTTCTTCACCATGAGAGTGGTGAAATCCTGGAATGGGTTGTCCCGGGAGGTGGTCAAGGCCCCGTCCCTGGAGGTGTTTAAGAGCAGGCTGGATGAGGCTCTGGCCAGCCTGATCTAGTGTGGGGTGTCCCTGCCCATGGCAGGGGGGTTGGAACTAGATGATCCTTGTGGTCCCTTCCAACCCTGAATGATACTATGATACTATGATAAGTCTGCTGAAGAATCTTAGCACCCATTTTAGAAGAGTTTGGATCAAGGCTGTGGAGTACCTTACTGAATTATGAAGTGTACTTGGTAACATGTGCCTTAAGTTCAGGTGATTGATTTTGGTCTCAGTGTTGTTGATATTATCACCTGTTAACACTTTCAAATTCTGGCCCCAAGTACTCTCTATATTTCAGCTGCCAGAGGCAGTATGCTTTTGCTGGCAGTCAGGATTGGCTTTGTGTTCTCTTACATTGTTTTATTAGTCCTTCCTCTTTCCCTAACCTGCTTCCTTGTTTTATAGTGTTGGTTCTTTGGGGGTTTATTTTTCCCTTTCTTTTTAGCAGATAGACTTCTACACAAGGTTTAATCTTAAGTGCAAAAATTTGTTAGATGGATGCCAAAGGGCTTGCCCAAAGGCAAGCTCTGAACACATTACTATTTGAAACCTGTGGCAGAGAGTCCAACCAGCCTCTGATTAGGCAACGTGCCACACTAAGCAGATATTCATGAATCTTGGCAACCAAGTATGAGAAATCAGTTTTCTTGCCATCCTTTCTCTGTTACAGATGGTTATCTGGAAAACCATCCAAATAGCAGAAACATACCATATGTAAAACAAAGCCTCTCTTTTTATTTTCAAGTTCACAGACTATCAGTCTATGATTTCACAGTATTTCTTATTTTTATAATTCTAGATGAGAAAATACATCAATATCCAAATACATCTGAATTATGGAACACTGAAGAAAGCAATACTGTGCTTTAAGGGGATGTGATTATCTTATTGATGCTGTGGACTTCTGGATGATCCACTCAGGTTATACAAACTGAGAGGACAATATTTTTTTCTATATCCATTTATCAACGCCCATAAATGAAAGTACCCAGGCCAATAATGCCAGGTGAAAACATGTAAATAGGGGTTTAAAGAAAGCAGCTAAAATGATATTAGATTGAGTTCCTGAGATTCTGAAGATATGTTAAAGGCACACTAATGAAGCAGACAACTATTTTACTGTTTCAGTCTTACCAAAGGGCTGTTGATAAATCCATCTTAGCTAAAAGACAATCCTGAAGGGAAAACTAATTCTCAGTGTGTAGCCTTCTGCTGCTGATTATCAGCAGAGAAGAATGGCCACTAACTATGCACCAATTACAAACCTGAAAGTCAGTATATGTGAGACCAGGTGTGTGACAAATAAACCTCCTTCATCAGATGTAGGTGGTGCTCTCCACAGAGTTGTAGGAAAATTTAACATGGTAGAGAATGTGTGTGCATATATCCACATGTACTCTCTTGCTGCTTTTCTTACTAATAACTATTTTTCTGCAGAAAACATATATGACATTATTTCCCAAGCAACTGGACTAGAACAGAGGAAAACAAATGCCTGAGAGTAAATAAACAGTTCATAAACAGGTAAAGGGGGACTACTGAGAAAAAAGAATTCACAGAAACAAAACCTCTGTATGGGTTGGATAATTTTTTACGTAACTGTGGAGCTGCTTACCTGATTTTTCAAAATATTCTGATGACTTATGCACCATATGAGCCATCTTGTGATGCTCCTACTCACACTGAGCAGTAACTCACTCCAAAATTTGTCTGAGTTCATTAAGTGAAAGACAGCTATCCAACAACAGGAAAGCACTGAAATATGCCATTAAGTGAGGGGAATTGCTCACATTATGTAGAAAGTAGAAAAAAAGGTGGAAGCCTGGTGCAATGGTTTGCAATAGTTTGCCATGCAACAGGAGCAAGAATTTCATATTCCTGACATAAGGGCCATATCCTAAAAAAGCTTCGAAGTGCCAAAACCAGGATGTATGAGAACTTTTGGCATATAAGTCCAAAACTTCACTCTGCAATAAACCCACTCACCATCTGCATAAATCTAAAGGTAATGAAGCTGACTAGGTGCTCTCATCTAAGTCTTCCACAGACCAAAATCCTTCACATCACCCTTTTAAAAAAATGACTTCACTGTCATTTTTCCACCTTGCTTGTCTCAGCACAGTCCTTGCAATGCATGGATGTGTTTTACTGGCTGTACACTACCAACAGCAGGAGGTTTCTGGTCCTGCCATTATCCCTAGAGCATGGTGACTCCTCTACCAAAGTGATAAAATGACCCTCAACCTAGTCCCTCCATTCTGTTGTGCCCATCAGACTTCTTAGCTGCTCCAGAGAGTCTTTTATTAAAAACATCTTTCTCACCTTCTGAAATGTTCAGAAGTCCCAGGTACCTTTTGCCTTTTCAGTTCCAACAGCTATGACAGAGCTTTCAAAATCACTTTTGTTGAAGAGTTTTCTGGAAATACAGTCTCACCCCTCTCTGATGATGTACAGATTCTTAGATAATTAATGCCAGAATTGTGATTTCTGTTCGCTCTGTTGCTAGTGCAAGGTATGGCAAATATCTGGGGAAGGTGGTGTTACAGTGCCAGCTACCTAAAAGTAGAAAAGATGTAAACTCAGATTGCACAGCAACAGTATTACAGTATAACTAAGGTTGGAAGAGACCTTGAGGATCATCAAGTCCAACCTGTCACCACAGACCTCATGACTAGACCATGGCACCAAGTGCCACATCCAATCTCCTCTTGAACACCTCCAGGGATGGTGACTCCACCACCTCCCTGGGCAGCACATTCCAATGACGAATGACTCGCTCGGTGAAGAACTTTCTCCTCACCTCGAGTCTAAACCTCCCCTGGTGCAGCTTGAGACTGTGTCCCCTTGTTCTGGGGCTGGTTGCCTGGGAGAAGAGACCAACTCCTTCCTGGCTACAATACCAACAACAAAAAAAATCATGGGTAGAAGCACACTGGGAGATACTCTATGGATACTTTCCATGAGTATTCCACTGTCTGCTTTTGAGGATTTAAAAGTTAGCTCCACCAGGTGAAAGTAAAGTAACATTTTCTCTGCAGAATATGGCTCTTCCCTAGAGGAACTCACAAACAAGACATACTGTCCTATTAAATTGCTTAACTGTATGAACACTGGCATTCTAAAATGAGTGATGGAAAAGAATCTCTACCCTATGAGCATATTTTGTCTGCCAGAAACAAATTTACATTGAAATTTTCTTTTGATTTTAGAAAACTCACTGTGATCATATTACCTGAGTCCTTTGTTGCTAATAGAGTACACAGCAACATATTTGAGGCCTTTAGTTTCCTTTTACCTTGCCCTCAGGTATTTTAAATCTTTTTATCTCCATTTCTTTCCCCCCTCTTTCATCTCCACCTCACATTTATATAACTTTCCTTCAAAGTGTCTCCCCAGTGTCTCCATCTCATCTCAGGTGTGTGTCTTGCCAGTTTCATCACATAAATTGCTTTCAACTTCCATTGCAAAAGCTGCCCACTCAGTAACAAGAAAGTCATTGTTTTATTTTTATTGCTCTTTCTAACGTTGGAGAAAGCACATGAAATGCATATTTAAAACTCTTCATGAGAGAGGCAGACTACCAGTCTCTATATGCATGTATTGCAACTCATTGTGTTTTCGCTGTGAGCTTCCAACGCAGGGTTTAGCTCTGACAAATGTAACTTCAACAGCTTACTTCTCCTTAAAAAAGATGATAGGAAAAGTTGGATTTTTTAATTTATTTATTTTTTTAACAGCATAGAAGCTGTATATAGAAGCCATATACTGAAACCATATGTGGTGCTTTTGCTTGGGAGTATGCAAAGATTCCTTGGATTTAACTGACATCAAGTTGCACATACCGTGCAGCATGACATTTTTTTCCTCTGTGAATATTGATTTGAAAGAGTTGCTTATACAGACTTACTTGTATTTGTCATATCTTATTTGTTTGATAAGGAAATCAAGGGAAAGCAAATGTTGTGTGGGTTAACTGAGCTTTCAGTTTGGCTCAGGAAAAAGTATTCACATGAATTTGGGTTTTGCTAATTTTTCATATTTTCTCACTTAAATATAATATTTTAAAATCTTCTGTGGATAGTCATGGCAGTTAGGGAAAAAAAACCCTGACACTTAATAATTAATCTTAAAAGTACAACATTTAGTGAATGAATAAGTGGGTGGCAGGTCAGTTTTCTACACTGTATGATTGTGAGTGGCAATGTGTGCATCTAAGGTAATGTAAGGTTGTTAAAGGGATAGCGAGACAAGGGCTCGGAACTTCTACATCTTACAGGGCTGAGCTACTCTTTTAGGATGCAAACATGCATTCAGTCACTAAACCTGTATTTTCACGTCATAACTAGACTCCCCAGGCACCATAAATCCTGTGGAAACACAGGAAGGGAAGGAGTGGAGAATGAAGAGAACAGTTACTAGAGTTTCTTTGCTTTTCAGGAAGTTTTGCAAGTACAGATCTCACCATTTATGCTCAGCAACAACTGTCATGGGGTTGATTGCTTCCTCTGGATTCAATGTGTTCTTCCCTTGGCTGACCTTTTGGAGGTTAACTGAGGCCCAAGCCTCTGGGCTGTTTGATAAATATGTGAATGGTGTACAAGCCTTTGGATCTCTGTGGTTCTGTGAAATCTAATATTCACCTCTGTGAATTGCTGTTTTACTCGGAATCATCTAGACTATGAAAAAGCCTCCCCTGGGCCTTCACTTTTCCACACTGAAAGAGTCAATTAGGTGACAAACAGGAACGTACAGAAAGCAAAGGGATACTGGACAACTTTTCAAACCATTAATGATGACAGCTCCAATTTGAAGGGACTGAAAACATAAAGGAAGTTAATCTTTATTCACAGCGTTCTCACAAATTAAAGGTTAAAACCAGGCAGTGCACGCACACTAGCAGTTGCCAGCTCATATTTAAAACATTGTCACATCAACTTACTCTATTGAAATAATGTCACTACACTCACCCTATACACAAATGTTGCTTATTTCCCTTTGCCATTTATTCAGCATTGTGGCAGTAATTAACAAAGGGTTGTGATTGACTCAGAGAAAACTGAAGACATAAAACAGGAGCATGATGTGAGATGAAATTTATATTATCATATTCACCCCTTCCTCTTACATGGCACTATACAAATCAGAGCTAGGAAGAGAAACAATGGAGTTTTCATTTTTTTAAAGACTCTTAATAATTTTTTCCTCTTTGTTTTAGTTTTGCATTTCACAGTCCACGTTTTTCCTGCCCTGTGTTCTTTTTCCACTCATTTCCCTCTGTATACAGCAATTTTATTCTATCTAAACATTACAATCTGAGCTCCCAAAGCTAGCTAAAAAGCTCTTAAATGTCCCTGGAAGCTACTCCAGATGCAGATTTCTGTACCCAGTAGTTGTCTTGGCACAACTATTCTTATAGCATTAGTGAAACAATCAAGATCAAAGAAATGATTTCAAGAAAGGTTAACATTATTTGCTGTGTTTCTGTTTCAGCCATAGAAGGACAGCATAATTGATTGATCCAGCATATTTTAGAAAGTTCAGGAAGTCATACAAGAAGGAAAGCGACATCAAAGTTAGAGCATGGCAGTAACCTCCACAACTACCATTATTCTCAGAGACTTTAACAGGGAAGCTCACTGTCCAACTTAAGCTCAAACCACTTTGAGTGTGAATTTACTCTTTTGCTGCTTTTCCTGCCATCCCTGGGGCTACCATAAAGTGAAGCACTAAAAACCCAAACCAAAACAAACACAACCCCCCCCAAACAACAAAACAAAAATGAAACAACCAACTAAACAACAACCCCCCCAAAAAAAACCCCAACCAAAACCCCAAACCCAAAATAACAAAAATAAAACAACAAAAGACCAAACATCAACAATAACCAAAACAAACAAATGAAAAAAAACAACAAAAAACACCCCCAAAAAACCCAAAGCCCAAAAAACCTATGCAATTTGCAGGAAAGAAGTTACTTGTGATTCATAGCCTGATATCTTGCATCATACTTAATTGATTCCAGCTAGGCATAGCAGGACAGTAGTATTCTGCATTTTATGGCCTAACAGAAATGTCAGCCATCTGTTTGCACCTGCTGAAGTTGCTGTGGGTAAGCACTACAAATCCTGTAAGCGTCAGGGCCTGGATTTCCATACTAAGAAAGTGGGTTTTGTTGATGACTGTCAACGTGAAGGCATTGATAACTGATGCTAGAGACAGGTTTGAGAGAGAGTGTGCCTTTCAATATGAACACTTTTGTTCCTACCTACATTGCAGAAGGGCTGAACAGACATTTAGTTCTTGCAATTTTGCTGTTAAGTTATGGCAAATGAACTAAAGTGCAGAGCCTATATTACTTGGGACAGATGGGAAATTAGCATGCCATAAAATTCATTAAAAAGTGGTTGATGATGCTGTCTATCTCAAGAAAATGATTACATAATGATTACCTCCTTTGGGAATACCAACAGATTAGCTTCTCTGATTTATCCAATTTAAAAATTTCAGATGTTTGATACCCTTCAGCTAAGACATTTTGCATTGTTAACATCCCTTTCATATACAGTTTTAACCCCATATATTTTTAGTACTGGTAAAATCCAAGTGATACATCTTGTTTCAAATATTTTGCTCTAACTCAGAAACTGATCATTTCTCCCAGTATTTCTTACCTGATACAGTTAAAAAGACGTATATGAAATATTTAGTTTTGTAATAGACCTTGTTTTATCTGGATACCCTAAGAAATTCATGGGGTTCACAAAATTCATGCAGATTTTTACTACTGTCTTAAACAAGTTCAGATAACAAGAGCACTAAAAGTAGGTGGTTAGAAAGCAACCAGTAGTGTATTTTCTGGGCTAAATAAGAAGCAAATCCCAAGTGGCTAGGTACTGTTCTGAGTACAGGAAATGCAGACAACTAAAGCCAGCAGAAATGAGTGGAAAGGAAAGTGTTCTTAATTGATTGGAAAATGTACATTCAGGAAGAATATCAAAACACAAACTACAAACTATGTGCACAGTATTTTGCTTTGCTTTCTGTTCCAGTCAGTATATGTGTTTAATTTTTGGAAGCAGGTCTAACATAAGAGACAGGTGATGTGTTCTGAGTCCGTACCTGTGGAGAAGAGACTAGAGCTAGCTAACTCATCCTGTGGGAGACCACAATCTTGGCACACTCCTGTGGCACAGTTTAGTCCCAACCATTTTGTTGAAATCAACTAATTCCAGAAGAGCTATTATTTCCCACCTGCCCACTTATCATAGATGAGCTTTGAGGCTGAAGAGATGAAACTCTATAATTTACTTTACTGCAAATTTTGTCAGGTTGCTTCAAAACAATCTCATCTTCAATTTAAATTAAGAAGTTAGCTTGCAATGAAACAAATGATTCGTGTTTGTGGAGTTCTGACTAGGTTTGCTGTCAACCAGCTGTGGGAAGCCAGCCAGTGGCTGAGGGATAGCATAAGCTGTTGAACTGACTCTTAGTAAACATATCAGGATTTTCCCTCAGAATCCAGAAGCTTCCTCTGTGTATGTGTGTGTGTGTGTTAATGTTCAGATATTAAACTGCAGTATAATAATAATTTGATGTGCCCTGGAATTATAAATACAGGAAAAAAAGTATCAGCAAGCCTGAAGTTTAAGGGCACTGGTGCATGTGAGGATTTTCATGAATATATTATGAATAGTTAGCAATGCTAAAAAATTAATTTAACTTTTCTGTTTCTCTCTCCCAGAACTCTTCTCCTGTTCTGGGGTATCAAAGATGATCATTATAACTTTAAACTTATTCATAAAGCTAAATAACATAACACAGAAAAGACAATACGTTCAACATCTCCTTTGTGCAAGAAATTAATTGTTAAAAGCTGCAATGAATGAAGTAATTCACTTGAGAGTGACAGACTGCAAGATATTGAGGGGGTCCAATTACAGAGAAATTTTACTGCAAAGTAAACCTGGAGAAAAAGATAAGGTTAATAATATAAAACCTATTTACTTGCATTTTTTAAGTCTGAGGACTGAGAAAGTTCCCCTGCAAATGTTCTACTTTGGAAGGAGGGAGCTCCCTCACTCTTCCTCTGAAAAGCCCTTGCAGTAGCTCCAGTGAAGCAAGGCTGCCCTTGAATGCTAACTATGAAAGCAGTAACAAATATCTACCTGCTTTTTTGTCTGTCTAGAACTATCTGTCATTATAACATAATATAATCAATTATTAGAGGAATTCACATAGCAAATAGTCATCAGAAAATCAGGGATAAAGAAAGTTGGCTGGCTCAGGTTGAATAGCACAGCTAGCGATTAAAAAGAGAGGGAAAGATGTAATAGCATGCAAAGAGAAAACAAAGTGTTATTACCAGTTAAGTGTTGTTCCCTGTCAGAATAGGGTGTAGGGGAGTGACTCACCCTCTTTTTCCTCTCCTCTCCTCAAATCTGGAATGCTGCCAGATGCCTGCTCTGTCTTGTGGTATGTGTGGGTATGTTTTACTGAGTAGGATCAAACCATCTTTTGTGCAAGAAATGAAGGATAACTCTCCAGGTCATAAGAGCAGAAGACCAGAGAAGAGTAGAAGGGCTGCTGACAGTCTCAGAAGTGAAATCAATGGTTTTGCCATACCTGGAGAAGCTCTGTTGTGGTTTTCACCGTGTGATGCTCAGTGTGGTCAACTCAAAACAAGCATTCTCATGTAGCAGTGTCTGTACACCTTGCTGGAGCTACATGCTGGGAATGCCCAGTCTAGGTCCATATGAATCTCTGAAGCACTGGTCCTAGGTGGAGGGGATGAGGATACTGTTTAAGATGAACAGCATTTCTCACATTTTACTGTTTCTGAATACATTCATCTAGGGAGCAGGGAAGATCATCAGCTGAGATCCTCTCAAAGGAAAGAACACTTTTCTGAAAATCCTTTTCTCTTAAAGCTCTCTGAAGTTCTGGGTTTCTCCTGATACCTCATATTCCCATGTTTACTTAGGACTCAAAGAGACACTTTTTTCCCCCCCAGGCATACAAGTGTCACTAACAGCGCTAGCACCTACAGCTGGTCATCACCACTTCTGAGATGGAAGTTATAAACCACCAAAGTCAGCTGGCAAAGCAGAAAGTCAGAAGTCTCTTACCTGCACCAGTTCAGTCAAATTAAGTCAAAAAAGATGTAAGCTAAAATGCAGATTTCAGTGCATGGAGACACAATAAGATGATTGCTTTGTGGAAGCAATTTCTCCATGGGAGTACTGGCTATTAAGGTGTTTAAACTACTCCAGCTCTTTCCAAAAGGAAGATGAACTGCTCCTTCAGTTGCCTTGAAATCTGGTAGGCACTGTAAGAGTGAGGCACCAGATTAATGATCCAAATATGCTGTCACTTAAAGTAAGGACTCTCACAGTACAGTCACCTTAGACACACAGGTGTATAAACACACACACATCAAAGCTTTCCTAAAGATTGACATGTTCTGTCAACTTTGCATACATAGATGACATCCAATCTGTTATTCCAACTAGTTCCCAGAGGTCTCAGTCATTCAAGATTAATATCTCCGCTTGTTGATGGAATCCGCTTTATTTCTGACAAAGAAATACTGAACAAGGAAATTGGAGTTAAGCAGTTCACATAAATATGAACCTCACTTTTTGGAGGAAATATTTTGTGCCCTATTTGCATTTAGCTGACAAAGTTCAAGGAAAGCTATTTCTATACCCATTTACTGGTACAATCTATATGCTGAAATAAGGAATTCAGGATGTCCGTAGGATGTATGCACCTCTTACCAACGTATCTATGCAGTGATTACTCAAAGACCTTCCTCATCTCACATCACAGGTTTTCATTAGTCAGTGTTTTCAGGAAAAACAATTCACTGTTCAGGGAACTCATATGTGAGATAGAACTGCATACGATCTTGTTGATGACAATTCACACTGATTCCTGCCAGAGACTGAAACAGAAGATTTTCAGGATCCATGGCTTTTGGAAGCTCAGAATATTGTTAATACTCTTGATACTCTGGAAGGGCATAAGACAATTAAGTCTGTCTTAATTATAGCTTATTGATGAACTGGGAACAAAGATTTTTCAAATTCATGGTCTGGCTGCATTTTACAGTAATATTTTTCTTGGCCTTCTTAAAAAGGCTCTCAAAGCAAGACTGAAATTGCTATGTTTTCTTTTTTATAAGGCATTTTTTCCCTCTTCCATGTGAATGATACCCTGAGCCGTTTTGTTTCCTGACAAGATTGGGCAGCAAGGTCATTTTGTCGTGTGGTGAACATACAGATGCATCACCTGGCATGGTGCTGCTGGATAACTTCTTATCACATCCGGGTGTGAGCAAGCTGCTTCACGACCTTCCCTTTCTAAACGTAACCCATAGCATCAGGGATGAACATCATGAGGACTACACAACTCATTAAACTGGAAATCAGAAGTCACAAAATAACTGATCTTTCATGTAGGGGAATAAATATCAGAATTTTTACTGTGGTTTTGATTCCCATTAACAGTTAGTATATTTACAGAATACAGAATTAACCAGGTTGGAAAAGACCTTCAAGGCCATCAAGTCCAACCTATCACCCAACACCATCTAATCACCTAAACCATGGCACTAAGTGCCTCATCCAGTCCCTTTTTAAACACTTCCAGTGACTCCACCACCTCCCTGGGCAGCACATTCCAATGGCCAATCACTCTTTCTGTGAGGAATTTCTTCCTAACACCCAGCCTAAACCTCTCCTGGCACAGCTTGAGACTGCGTCCTCTTGTTCTGTCACAGGTTATCTGGAAGAAAATAAAAGTGTAGTCCCTTCTAAGTCAGAAAGCCAAAAGGCAGATCCTTTAGTAATCATAATGTGTGTGTATGTATATATATATATATTCATATATATATATATATATATATAAGGCTGATTCTGGTTTGCATATTCCTTTTGTGTGTAACCATTCTAAACAGCTCTTAAGTAAAGGTCATTTTTTTCCTTCCTTAACATTACTTCCCAGAACAGGCTGTTAAAGGATGATAGAATCACCCCTACTCAAAGGAAATGAATCCATACAATAGATGCATGTCACTAAATTTAAGCATTTGTATTAGGTTTAAAACATACAGGCCGTTTACTAAACAGATCAGTACAAAAGCCGTTTCTGTAATCAAGTTGGCACCAGTTCACAGAAAATAGGATTTTAAAAGGTTCACATTTAAATGAATCTTGCTTTTCATGCTCAAATGTCATTCCAAACTCCACAGATGAGCTATTAACCCTTCATTTGCTTCTATTTAAAGAAACCCAGGGCTGAGCTTGAATAACCTTGACTGCACTTACTCACCAAAATATAAAATGAAAGAAGAAAGCTAACCCTTCCTCCCTGTGACAATGACTTAGAATTCTGATACCAACCACAAAGAGGTGGCTAAACCTACAGTAAACAGCTAAACTTGTGCCCTTAGATTTCATCATGGGTGGGACAGACTGATCTCTGATTGTGTCTTCAGACAAGAGCCACTTAACCCCTTTCAAGAAGCATCTGTTCCACTGTACCTGAGGAGCCAGACAGCTCACACAGGAGCAGTCAGGGCAGCTTCACTTCTATCCCCTCACACATCTAACAGAGGAGAAGGTCAAGCTCATTTAGGACCCCACTCCAGGCAATGCTGACAAAATTATTAAAATACATTTTTTTTCTAACTTATTGCCATTCTGAGGTACTCAGCTAGTCCAAGGGAAACTGAATGTCGGGTAAGAGTACAGGGAAGTCACATATTAAACCCCCACAGTCAGATAGACCACTGGAAATCACACAAACATACATTTTCATGTCAGAGTGTGTGTACATGAGTGCATACACACACACAGACTATATGCACACATTCATACATATATACCAACTCACACATCTCTACACAAAACCTGTTCTGCCGAAAATCCTATCCTTCTGTAAAAATCATGGAAGGAAATGGAAAGTAGCTTCTGGTAAAAACAGTTGTACAGCATGTTCAGCTGGGCAGGAAGATAAGACACCCAGCATGATTTGTACCTTTATTGTCCACTTTGCCCCACAGCAATGCTGGTATGTCATGAGCCTTGAACTCCACATCCATCAGGAAAAGTGGTCTGATACACACCACCTGCTCACAGCAAAGAAAAGTATCAAAAGACACAAAGGTTTATCCATACAGACGTGTTGGCAGAGTCAGCAGTACGTGAGCTTTCTGTGAGCTCTATTCACGGGCTCACTGACCTGCTGTGCAGCCACTGCTTCTTGGGGACACAGGGGCAAACAGAGCTGTGAGCCACTCCATTCGCACTCAGTGAACTTATCGTGCTCCCATGGGCTCTCTTCATTCTCCAGACCTGTTTGCTTGTAACTTTTTTTACATGATGGTACTCCTCATTAGTGGAGCTTTTGAATCACTGAAAGGCTGTGTAACATTTAATTAGTCTTTATCTTTACAAGTAATAAAACGAGCACCTTTTGGTAAAAGGAGGCAGTCTCCGGCGTGCTGCTGCATAACAGCAAGTTTTTGATTTTCTATTCAAACAGCTATCAAACAGATTATAATTTTAGCTTCATTATTTGGCTAATTCATATTTCCTTAAAAGAGACATGAGAGCAGGTTTATAAATATTGAAACAAAGAAGCCTGGAGTCAACAGCAACAGGGGTTTCGAAGCTGACAGGAGAGAACAATACTTCTAGAAATGCAGTTTGTATTAGCTGCAAACTGTTTGGTGTTTGCCAGTTTCATTTAAATACAAATATTCAAGAACTTCTGATACTTCTGCAGTTTACCTGTTGATTATTGACACATCACATCTTTGTTTATATTCATCTTCAGTATTAGCGTCTCATTTTCAAATATTGGAGGACTCCTTCCAATTGGCAACAAGTTTTTAGACTTTGTCTACTAACCAGACTGAAAACCAAAACAAAAACGGCAAAAATAACACAAATTTCACAGCTTCAAAATTAAATTCAGTTCAAATATAATATCAAGACTGGCTTTTCCTAAAGACACATTACTAATTGTTTCTCAAACCATCACTGTAAAATCTGCTCCCTGAAAATCCACCTCAGATGTCACTTTTAATTATATGAAAAATATCTTTGGTTTACACCAGAGAAGATGGAACCAATCTGTTCTGTGTTTGAGTTTTAGAACTGTACAATAAGCAAACTGTACAGAATCTAGAATGAGGTAATGTCCATTTTTGTAACATTTCCCTGGAGTGTCACCACAGGTCACAACTACCAAAACCAAAAGTACACTCCGAGACACACATAAATACACATCCACTGCAAGGTTCTCCAGACTTTTAATGATCAGGCTGAATAAATTCAATTAACACCTACTTTATGCAACTGAATAAATTTGATCTGGTCTAATTCAACTTTTCAATCTAGCCACCATTCATCAAACTGAAAGTTTGTTTCATTGGACTAGTTGGAGAAGAATAAACACCGCTTGGTAATGTGACATAAATAAATACTTTGTAACACTAAAAAAGAGTGCTTTGCTTGATTAAAGAAATAATGGAGCACTTGTCTTTGCAATACACTGAGATACCATATGGAAAACAAAAGAATTTGCAGAAAATCTTCCTGGTGACATATTGAGGTCAATGTAAATCTGTTTCTGGCAGTGCCAGGATAACATTTGCAAACACTTGACTTATGGGCGATGTGAAGGATAAGAAAAAGACTGATCATATTAAATAATCTTGTAGCCAGTCAAGGTCACATAAATACTCTTAGCAACGCACAGTACTGCTTATCACTGCTGCTCATTTTGCACTATTTAGATGACAAATGTTCTTTCCACCATACTGCTCATTGAAGAACAGGTAATGAATTGGAGTTACCTCTTGAATCTTATGTTGGGTTTCATATATGATCTTCTGTTTCGTTTTTGACAACTCTTTTGGTCTGTCCACTTCACCGTTCCCCTTAAATTTAAATGTAGTCCTTAAGGTTAATATTCCCTGGGATAGAAAAAGCAGAGAATATTCCTTCAGTTTCTTTAGGAAAACAAAAAAAAAGAAAAAAATAAGACAAACTGCAGGAACAGGAAACTTAATTTGGCTGCTTTCTGTTTGATACTGGACAACTTGTGCATGTACACAGAAAATATTCCCAGCCTCAATACCATTTCAAAGATATTAAATGGGAATTATTCCCTGAACTCAGTATTTGTAAACACTCAAAATGTGAAAGAAAACTGTGGCTCAGAACAGGGTTTCAATCAGCAATTGGTATAAAAAGAAATGGTGTCGTCCTGATATGTAGCAAATAAAACACGCTAGGCAAAAAATGCAGCTAGGAGCATGGTATTTTTAGAAACAAAAATAGAGAAGGTAAAAATGATACAATTAAATTTCCTCTTTAAAAAAAATCTCCATTTGCTATGGTTCTAAATAGTATAACTTGGCTAAACAAAGCAAGTAATTACTGCTTAACGCCTGCAGGACCTGGAATACAAAAAAAGAGAGATGTTAATTACAGGTGGGAAGGCACAAAGAATACTACACTATTGACAGTGATATCTCTACCTTTGAGTTTGTTTTGTTTTGAAAGAAAAAATAAAAAGTTTACAGTCTAAATTAGAGTGGTAAGCCTTTTCTTTGCAGTGTGGAGTGACTTCTGAAGTGCAGCTCTGTACAATGAGGATGAAAAGGAATTCACTCCCTGCCTTACTATTCACTGGAGCAACCTCAACAGTTTCTTTTGTAGGGCCTTTTCCTCTTTCTGGCTTCTACATAGACATGAGTTCAGCATCTTTCTAGCTCAGGTTGCCCAGGGAGTTGGTGGATGCTCCACTCCTGGATGTTTTTAAGGCCAGGCTGGATGTGGCTCTGGGCAACCTGATCTAGTTGGAAAGTATCCCAGAGCATGGCAGTGGGGGTTGGAATTAAATGATCGTTGGGGTCCCTTTCAACCCTGACTATTCTTTGATGAAAAAAAAAAGAAAAAAAGAAGGTGCAAAGGGAACATTTTATTGCTGCTTAAACATAAAAGATCTGTGGTACAAGACTGCTTTTCCTAGGCTTTGGTCAACACAGGCAATAAACAATAGCTGACAGTCTTTTGAGAGATTACAGTAGGCTCGACAGCTCCAGGATCTGCTAGAAAATACTCTTAAATTCACACATGTGATACTTTATTTTTTAATCAATAGAGATAGCCAATAGAGTTAATTTTTTCCTTTCAAGGCAGTAAGGAGATAGCAGGGAATATTTTAATATTAATAAAATATAATATACATAAATACAATTTAGCCTAGGTAAATGCCAAAAGAAATCTGAAAGCAAGAGCAATATAAAACTCCTGTAAAGATATACAGCAACTAGTGTCCTACAATGTTTGTTCAATGTTTAAAACTCATCTTTCTGTGAGAGATGCAGGTGTAGAGGGAGAGGTAGATGCCTGTTCCTTGTTTGTTTGGTCAAGGTTCAGTTATTGCTTTTTTCAGTGTCCCTATTCTCATACTTGGTAAAAGCTTTTATAAACAAGGCTGTTGTGGTTATTTTTTTCTTTCCTATTTTCATATTGCATAAAGCAGAGAAAGCAATATTGAAAAATTTAAAGGAAATTAAGATAATGCTTGGAAAAGCAATTCACAACTGAACAGGTCGTAAGAGTTTTGGCTTCGGACGCGCTGAATGAGGAATAGAACAGGATAGGATAGGATAGGATAGGATAGGATAGGATAGGATAGGATAGGATAGGATAGGATAGGATAGACCAGACCAGGTTGGAAGAGACCTTTGAGATCATTGAGTCCAACCTATCATTCAACACCATCTCATCAACTAAACCATGGCACCAAGCACCCCGTCCAGTCTCTTCCTAAACACCTCCAATGATGGCAACTCCACCACCTCCCCGGGCAGCCCATTCCAATGGGCAATCATTCTCTCTATGAAGAATTTCTTCCTAACATCCAGCCTAAACATCCCCTGGTGCAGCTTGAGACTGTGTCCTCTTGTTCTGATGCTGGTTGCCTGGGAGAAGAGACCAGCCCCTGCCTGTCTACAGACTCCCTTCAGGTAGTTGTAGACAGCAATAAGGTCTCCCCTGAGCCTCCTCTTCTCCAGGCTAATCAATCCCAGCTCCCTCAGCCTCTCCTCATAGGGTTTGTGCTCCAAACCTCTCACCAACTTTGTTGCCCTTCTCTGGACACATTCCAGCAAGAATCTTGAGAAATTTGCCTTTTTAGCAAAAATCTGCCTTTTAGTTTAAATATGGCTCAGTGGAGAAGACGAGAAAAAAGTTCTCAAGAGCAGAAAAGGCACAACGTAATTTTACAACTGATTATTAAAAAGAAGACAGTTAGAAATACGATTACTTGCCACCTTAACCTTAGGATCATTACTGCCAAGGTAGACTAATAATGCAATTACTTTCAGAAGAAGTTCTTATTTTGCTGAATTAACAGAAACTGGTAGATGTACAATTTAATATGCAAATTGAAAAAGGGGGTTGTAGAATTCTGGCAAGAATTCCCCTTTTATTTGTGTGTGCTCATTATTTTAAAAGGAGCCGAGATACATTTCTTCAACTTAACTAACTCTTCTTTCTTTCTATCAAGTAATGGCTTCTCATCATAATTGCTACAAATTGAGATCTCCAAAATTGCTGAAGGGAGTTAAATGCTCAATTCAGTGTGAAAGCCAGAGGGAGAAGAGCATGTTACACTGAGTTTGAAACTCACAAGCCTTCACCCTCACGCTGTGAAATAAATGCCACCTGGATTTTAATAAATCATTTTTATGAAGGGACTTGAAAGCATTTATGAAAGGTTTCAGATTTTAAAAGAAAAATATTTCATTTTTTTTAGCTAAAAAGAAATCATAGTCTAAGATGATAGGACTAGGGGGAATGGAATGAAGCTGGAGGTGGGGAGATTCAGGCTAGATGTGAGGAGGAGGTTCTTCACCATGAGAGTGGTGAAACCCTGGAATGTGTTGTCCAGGGAGGTGGTTGAGGCCCCGTCCCTGGGGGTGTTTAAGAGCAGGCTGGATGAGGCTCTGGGCAGCCTGATCTAGTGTAGGGTGTCCCTGCCCATGGCAGGGGGGTTGGAACTAGATGATCCTTGTGGTCCCTTCCAACCCTGAATGAAACTATGAAACTATGAAACTATGTTCAGATTCTTCTGGTAGTTCTTGTACTTCAGTTTCTCTCTTGAGAACTTTCAGTATTAGAACTGGATTTTAGATTGCTTTAAAATACTCAAATATGTTTTAAAATTCACATTCACAGATTGCATCAGCTTGGAAGGAACCCTCAAGGGTCATCTTTTCCAACTGCCCTGCAGACAACTGGGATATCTCCTACCAGATCAGGCTGCCCAGTGACACATCAAGTCTCATCTTGGATGTCTCCAGGGACACAGTCTCAACCACATCTCTGGGCATTCCAGTATTTTACCACTCTCATTGTAAAGAACTTCTTCTGTATGTCCAACTTAAATCTACTCTGCTGCAGTTTAAAACTATAGCCCCTAACTCTGTTGCTACAAGCCCTTCTGAACAGTCCCTACCCAACTGTCCTGTGGGTCCCCTTCAGATATCAAAATGTATCTGTAATGTGTCCCCAAAACCTTCTCTCCTCCAGGTTGAACATTCTGAATTCTTCCAGCCTGTCTTCACAGGACAGGTGCTCCAGGACTCTGATCACCTTTGTGGCCCTCCTCTGGATCCACTGCAGAAGGTCTGTGGCCCTCTTGTGTTGGGGGTCTCATAGCTGGGCACAGTACTCTGTTGGCCAAACTTCTTTTGATGCAGCCCAGGATGCAATTTGCCTTCTGGGCTGCAAGTGCACACTGTTGGCTCATGTCCAGCTTCTCATCCACCAAACAATGGCAGAATTCTTTTCATGTTATATGACCCTTGAACTGTACTGTGCTTTAAAACAGACTTGAAGTCCGCTGTAAGAGAACTTTTCCATGTAAAAGGTTTTAAAATGTTTTAAAATCTATTGTCACTGTCTGTTAGCAAAAAGACCCCAACAAAAAAAACAACACAAAATACCCCCCGAAAAAACCCACCCAAAGCATTTGGAATAGTTTCACAGATGTAATTGTGTTGAGAGATAACTTTGGAGATGGGAGGGTCAAGAGTTACTTCTAGCTTTGTAATAAGCTCTAATCTGAAATATGGAAGCCTGATGTTAGTCCAAGCTTCCCCTATTGGAGACTTTTTCATTCAAAAGATTCATTCTATTTCATTCATTTGAAACTGGAGCAGATGCTGAAGGCTGAGTTTCATACATTCCAACTTGAATTATTAAGAACACAATCAAAAGTGCTCTTATTTTTTTCTTTTCCCATTAAGAGAAAACCTGTGGGGTTGACCTGAAGAGCAGGCTGAAGGTCCATAATGTCAGGTGCTTCATTTTTGTATATCTGCTGACATGACACAAACCTAAAACCTCTTTATGCATCAAAGTTATTAATGCAATGTCTGGAGATGGTTTTAAATTCTGACTGATATTTTTACTGTCAGCTTTCCAACAGAAAATGCTTCTGGAAAAGCTCATATAGTTTCTTGCTCTTTTCTCAAGTCTCAGATGTCTGTTTAGGGTTACTGAAGAGAATGCTCCTGGAAAACTCTGCTGGAGGTAGGGAGAGACTTGTTTTCTCTCCTTAAGATTCAGAATATGGTTCTCTTATAAAACATAGCTAAAGAAAGAAGTCTCATCTATTTTTCTAGATTAAGCCCAGGACTGAGTTGAAGCTGCTGCTCACACATCCTGAGGGTATTTTTTCAGTCACTACTTCTTTTTGCTTTTTAAGAGCATGCCTGCACAAATGTGTGGAAGCACATACAGCAGGGTTGATGTTCTGGCTTTTCCTTATGTCCTTAAATGAAAATAGTTACTACTACTGCATTTATGGTGAAGCTCAGTCTTGGATAAAGCATTTTTATAAGTTAACATCCTGTAGCCACATGCTATAAAACTGCTCAGTCTTCTACAGACAAAATTGAATTAGTTGTGCTTCAAAGTCAATTTATTGATACCTGGGGAATATTCTGATTTAAAAAGGAGGCACCTCTGGAGGTCAGGTGCCTCCAGAGTTAGGCAGTAGTTGAGCTAGATTTTAGGATTGCAGTTAGGATTTAGGCATCTAAATTTCATCTCTAGATATCAAGTTATTTCTTTTCAGAAAGCACTATATGGTCTCACCAGTCTTAGTTACACCAATAGACAGAATTTTATGGAATATGCCCTCAGCAATCAAACCTTCACCGTCATGGATTTTCCTGCTTGGCTTAGGTAAAGGCTAGAACTATTTCAATCAAATGGGATAAGTATTTGATCTTACTTGGCCAAAAGTGTCCATCGCTGTAATTTGTGCTTTCAAAACTTTCAAGAAGTTCTATAGTCACAACTAGTGTAGTGCTGTAGCATCACTGGCCCTGCCTCAAGGTATGTGTTATACTCCTACCCTCCTGAAGACTCATCACCCTGCACTTAATAGAAAGAGGAAGAAACAACAGGAATTAAAACCCAAAACCTTTAATTATCCAAGGTACATCCAGAGTCCTAACAGTGCTTAGCAACACCATACAGTTGGTGAAATCACCAAAGTCAGTGAAAGGTAAATTTAGGATTGTGAAACTGAATGCCAACGTTTGCAGCTTTTCACTAGCTACTGTACTTAGATAGTTTTCCTTTTTCTTATTTTTAATCATTTTGTACATATTTTACTGCTTTGCTTCACTCTGATCTTATCCTGCTCAATGGAAGATGTTAATATTTTCACTGCTGTGGGATATTTTCAGGCCAAAAGGGAAAAACTCCTTTTCAGATTATCTCCTGGAGTTTGCAGTTGTAAAAGGATCAGGACTTAGCAAAAGAGTACTCTAAGATCATATATTCATAAGTGTCAAAGGCCTAGATCCTGGAAAACATATCTCATAAATTAGGAGCATCTATCTAAATTTCTGAGAAGAACTCACTCCACTGTAACTTTTCAGCAAGTTAACAGATACAGTTAGAAGGATATATAGAAAGAGACCTTATCTTCCTCTCTGACTATTTTTCCTGCTGATTGACCATAAAATAGCTTGGAATTGGAAGTTATAAGACTACATTAATGGTCATAAGACTGTATTAATGCACTGCTTCTCTTCAAGCTAATTAGCTCTGCCAAGCACCTTGAGTACTGTCCAAGCATAAGTTACTGCAAACACTTACTCCATGTGAAAACAGTAGTATGTACAATAATAACAGGAATCACTTTGATGTACCTTAGAATCTTCTTGTATATAGAAAACAATATCTTTATCACTGGGTTCAGGACCCTTTTGCTGTAGGTGATGTTTTATATGTATGTATATATATATATATATATATATATATACACATATATATATATATATGTAAAACCAGGGAGTGCCAGCTACTTCATGTATTAGTTGGAATCTAAGAAGTAATGTTCTTGTCAGTAGGAACAGCAGCTCAATTCATCTTACTATGCCCAATCACAACCTTGTATAATAATGTTGTGCTCCCCCAGAGAGGAACAGAATGTTTCCTTTTGTCTTCATTTAGTGTTTGCCATTTATCCTTTATAAATAATACGCTGCAGTTAGGAATCCTCATGCTGCTAAAATTAAAACATTGTTTTCCTTTTGGCATCCAGGGATCTGAGAGACAACCTGAAGAACTGGTGCATGTGACCCTTTCCAACAAGGAAAAAGTTGAAAGGCTCTGGTTTAGACTTGGCTCTTAATCTGCCTTGTACCAAATGCCACATTTGTCTTTTACTGCACACATAATATTCCCTGCTCCAGTGATGTCCCTGCAATACCTGTGGGAAACCTACAGCAAGGGAAGAGGGGACTTTACAATAATCTATCTTACTCTTACTGCCTATGCAAAGCTGCAGAGGAGGCTGCTGCAAACCTGGCAGCCTCCAAGGAAATATTATTCATTATGTATTTACAGTTATTGGATTAAAACTTTGTAATGTGCTCTGTTCAATTAATAATAATACAGAGCGGAATGAGCTATGAAATGCACTGTGCCTTTTAAAAGATCTAATATAAGAAAAGACAAGCAGTTTGTCCTAATGAATGCATCTAATTGGTGCACTTTATTATAAAACACTGGAACAGCATTTTGCACAAGGCAGTTCTATTTGTAACAGGCTGTCTCCAGCACGTCAGGGTGTAATAAATGTGCGGCAGACTAGAACTGCTGATCAGCATTTCTGGAAGCCTGGGAAGTTAGTGGAACTTGTTTGCCAGTGCAAAAAGACCTTCTGAATCCTTACGGAGGGACCCGCAGTACTGTGATCCGTTAGGGATACGCTTTCGTGACTGACCTTCCGGAGATCTCTGCTACCAGCCCGTGGTTCTCGTGCTGACTGTGATAACTGAACAGCCAGAACAACAAAGACTTGCTGCTGCTTTGTTGTACCCCTGGTGCCTTCCATAGTATTGATATACAAAAGAGGCTTTCAATAAATACTGTCTTCAATAAAGTAGAGTTTTCACAGCAATAACTTGAGATAGACATATGGTTTATGTATGACTGTAACTCACTGTCCACATCATCCTTTGTTCATTTTTGATGAATGTAAAGAGGAAGGAAGAAAGAAGGGATGCACAGGCAAGATTTCTTTTGAGTTATAAGAAAAAAACAAAAAAGCCCTAGAGGCACTTTTGAAAACACATCTTAAAGCCTTAGAGGAAAACAGTCAACAGTCAATATTCTTTTGGCAGGACCCGTATAGAGAATGACATGATGGCATTCAAGCAAAATAGTTTAGATAATGTTAAATCTATGCAGAAATCAAATCTATACTGAAGAAATAAGAGACTATGAAAGGAGTGAGCTTTGACCCAGGATTCTTTTGTTTGCACTCTCTGTAGCTAAAAAGTAGCTTTTCAAGCCTTTATTTCTGAAAGAGCCGTGCCAGTAAATACAGTCAGTTTTATTTTCTAGCTTTTGAAATAGAGAATACCCTTGGAAAAATAAACCTATTCTTTCAGGTGCAGCAGAGGGACTTCAGTCCTCATGTAAGGAAGCCTTTCAGGCTCAGCAGTAGCCTTCATTTCACTTCACATCCACCTCTGACAGGTGCACCCTGCACTCCTCGCTGGGGCTCGCAGGCCATTAGCCTCAGCATCTCCCAGCTTTATGGTGTTATTCAGCCTAACTGCATTAATCTGCCTTAATACATTCTCCTATAATAAGATAGATCCACCCCATTACTTTTACTAATTTATCTGAAAGAACAGAGGCTTCCACAGTGGTTGCTTGGGCACTGCCCCTGAGTAACCATAACATTCAAAAACCTGCTGATTCTCTCTGATGTAAAGGGATAAATCATAGAGCCATACAGGGAGAGTATGACTGCGTATTTACCTCCATTAATATCCCTGGCCCTGAGAAAGGCAACTTTATGGTCCAGAAGTAGGAAAAACAAGTAAACATGTTTTGTATGTTTCTGTTAGGAGTCTAAGATTTAAATGTTCAAATGAGATAAAAGAATAGAATAGGAATCAAGCAATCATAATCAAGCTACCACGTGCCTTCCTCTGTCAGGCAATGTACAAACTGACTGGCCTCAATCATGCCATACTACCTTTTCACACCAACCAGTGCTTTGAGACCAAATCACTGGGAAGCTGAGCAGAAGTTTTGGATGGTGCATACATCCCAGAACTGTGCTCTGCTCCCTGAACCACCAGCAGTGGCTCGGGCACACATGTAAGATGTACAGAATAGTCCAGGGTGTAACTGTTCACTCAACTCCTGTTTGGGTTTTCACCAAGGCAGCTCATACTAAGCCTGAATTGTGCTGGCAGCAGCACCACTAGGTCAAAGCAAGAGCACTACATAGGCAGGACAGGTGCCCACAGTGTGCAGCCATGATCATCTGCAAATTGCTGTGCCCGGCAGCCATTACCTATTGTCTGTCCTTTTTCTCAGAATCTCAGAATCCACTAACTTACAGAAAGGGATAGACCAAACATGCAAGCTGGAGGGCATAAAACATCAGCTTACCAAAAAAAGCTTTCAAAGTGGATCCAACGGCAGCTGGACAGCTGAAGTTTTCCTGCTTCTCCGTGTGGTACATGGGACACCCTCAGCACAATGGAGGAGAAAGGATGAGCACTCTCACCACCAGCCAGGTAGGTAGTTCTAGTTTTCTGCTCACAGGTGCACAATATTAAGAGTCACAGGTTATAAATTAGGAAATCTTATTATTTGAATGGTGAATAAGTGAATTAACATGATAGACTAGTCTGGGAAAAGGGGATTGGACCGGTTTGTCATGTTTGTTTATTATATTTCCTAATAAGCTCATGAAAGAGAATCTCAATCACAGAGAATGTTGTCCTGTAAATTGGAGAGATCTGAGTGGATCTTGAGACAGGGAAAACTGCAAATCCTTCCCCAGTATCACTCAATCTTGGCTGCCCATTTTTGTCTCAGGATGAAACCAAAGAAGTGTAATTGATGATCTCACTAGAAAAATGGCAGAAGTGTATAATTCACAGCGTATTCACTGTACTCCTGCGACTGCTTCCTGCTCAAGGGTGGGCACTGCAGGAGTAATTATGTTGATTAAAGTCCAAATAATCCTGCATCAGTGAGCTGTGCTTGCTTTAGGCTACTGAAGAGAGTATCTGGACCACTGTCTTCACTATATTAACATAATGGTGTATGTTGATGTGTCTGGATATTATTTTCCCTGTCTTTTAACTACTTGTCTGCTATATACTTTTCAGTGCTATCTACTAATATGGATCCTGATATGTATGTCATTGTGTCTCCAGATGTCTACAGACTTCTATTCTTCCACTTCAAAACCCAATTAGGGGCAGCAGCTAGGACTTGACAGGCTAGAATTGTGGACAAGAATGCATTTGGAAGACTTCATGGCATTGTCTCTTTATGAGACATGAGGCTTATGTTAAATTCCCAAACATTATTTAATGCTGTGTCCCCTATGCTCAGAGGCCCCCCCAACAAACTTGCTTGTAAGACAACAGCCCTTACAGGCAGTTTGGCAACGGGTCCCTCAGGAATCATGGTGTCATGAGGGAAATCTGTATTTCAAGAAATAAACTCTTTATGAGAATACTGAAATTCTTTGGAGACTTCAAAGCCATGACTGTACCCTAGGATGTGTGTGGCCTCTTGACATTCAGTAGACAGCATGAAGAAAAAAAGAGAAAAAACACAAACCAAGTAAAACCAAGAATGAAAGCCTTCCTTTTTGTGCCTTTGATGGCAGGATATAAAAGAAATTGTGAGTTTCCTTTTTAAAAACAGTGGTCCTAATTAGGACTTCTTACACACTGGAAACAATCTGCTTAATAGGTCATAAATAAATTATAGTTATTCCACATACCCAGCCAAAATACAAACTTGAATTAGCTCAGCTTGATGGAAAATGTTTGTGTATTTGTAACTCAGACTGTGTCATCTAAAGGCATATTTTGCCCTGCATTTTCAATTGATTGAACCTGAACCAAAATGTTCCCTTTTGGGTCAGAGGCTGATCTTGGCCTTTTAAGTTGCTGTGCAAGAGCTTCCAGGCCTGAACTTTCTCAAGCATAAATGTCAATACAGTAGTCAAAGTGTTTAGCTTATTCCAGTTAAGATATCTTTTTTTTGGGGGGTGTATTTCCATATATGGGATAACATTAATATTAAAATAAAGAGTAATCCCCAAGTTCTGTCTATTATTTAGAATATATGCCAACATATAGCATAAAGTACAACATACTGAGGAGATTCCCCTCCATGTTATCTCTGGAATACACACACCACTGCAATTTCTTAGAATAAGTGCATAATGCATAAACATTTTTGATGGCAGCTTATAAAAAGGACGTGCATGGTGTATGATTATTACAAACTATTTTTCTATCTGAAAGCTTCATGATAAGTTTTGTTTCAGTGTTGCTGAAGAATAGTATGCATGCATAAAGACAGCTGAAATACATACAGGTAGGTAAAGAACAAAATGGAAAAACACATACTGAAAACAGATGGGAGTTTTTAGTGAAGGAGCTGTTATTTACATTTCAAATATTTTATTATCCCTTTGGTCTGAGATAAATTTCAAGTTGTTCCTACAGCAGAAAGCTTCTCAGAGCCTGCACAAATCATCGCTAGCACAACAGAGATAGAAATGAGCAATAGAAGTGAGTGTCTGCTCACATTTCAAAGTCTCCTGCAGCCATCATTTTACCCCAAAACAACTTAGTGACTAACTATACTCTTAAATTACTGCTCATTAAGCTAGCATCATGGCTTTATGAGATGCCGGCTCCTGTACCTCAGATTGCAAAAACAAACACCTTGACTGATTACACTTCCCTTAGCAAGGTACAGCAGGTACCCTTATATTTGGGGTAGTGACTTGTCTACATTCCAAGCCTCTTGTTTACTGAAACTGAGTAACTATAACACAGAAGAGCTGAGAGGTAGATTACAGGGGTTTATTCTTTGTTGCTCCATGGGTCTTGGTGTTCATTGTTTGAAATATCTTTGCCCTAATTACGATTTTCATCCCTGATGCAAACATGGTCACTTTCTTCTAGGTAACTGAATGGAAACACAGGGGTTTATTAAAGAATTTAAGCATTTAAAGACAAGAGTACAAATATCAAGATAGGAGCAGTGAGGACAGCAATATTAAATAAGTTTCATGGCTATGTTATCACACCACAGTGACTTTATTATACCATATTTGGTCTCTTCTCCCAGGCAACCACCTAACAGAACAAGAGGACACAGTCTCAAGCTGCACCAGGGGAAGTTTAGGCTCGAGGTGATGAGAAAGTTCTTCCCAGAAAGAGTAATTGGCCATTGGAATGTGCTGCCCAGGGAGGTGGTAGAGTCACTGTCCCTAGAATTGTTCAAAAAAGGATTGAATGTGGCACTTAGAACAGAATAGAATAAACCAGGTTGGAAGAGATCTTCAAGATCATCATGTCCAACCTATCAACTAATCCAACCCACCTAATCAACTAAACCATGGCACCGAGCACCCTATCAAGTCTCCTCCTGAACACCTCCAATGATGGTGACTCCACCATCTCGCCAGGCAGCCCATTCCAATTGAAGCCATGGTTTAGTTAGTCAGGATGTGTTGGGTGATAGGTTGGACTTGATGATCTCTGAGGTCTTTTCCAACCTTATTGATTCTATTTCGTTCTATTTCTTATGTGGTTTATGTTTTTAGGTTGGCTGAAGTGCAGGGCTAGGGGACCTTCCCTTTGTTCAGAACACTGTACACTGTGTCACAGCATAATTTTGCCAATATAATTAGTGCAATTAATTTCCTTATGAAGTATTGTGCAAAATCAAAATCATTATCTTGTATGTGGCAGCCAAGCACAAAGATCCTAAACCTGAAGCCTAAACCCTACCAGTATCTAATGAACTCACTGTTGCGTCTTAGGAGTTCGGAAACTGAAATCAGCAGACTCCGTCTTCTTCAATTATTTATTTCTCATCTACAATCCTTCATCTCCAAAGATATGAATGTGGTATCACTCAGCTGTTTATTCCTCACAAACCATTTTGCCACACTTAGGTATGTCAAATCGACATAGAAATCTATAATAGACTTATTAAAACAGGTCATTACAGTCTTCTTATTGCTCATTATTGATAACAGGAGTGAAAGATAATAAAACACGGTGTTTCAAAAGTGAGCAATAAAAAAGTCACAAAAGAACTGAATAAAAATTTTATTATGCTGTGTCAGGAATGCAAATAGTTTCAAAAGTGATACTGTCAAGCCTTTTGGGACCCATTTCATGATGCAGTCTCTCCTGCAGAAGTGAAAATAGAAATAACTTCACAATGCAGACTCATAGTTTATAAAATCAGTGCAGGCGACACAGTACTCAATGATGTCTATTGATTTACACCAGCCCATGTTTTGGGTACTAACCCTAACTACACACTGTAGAGCCAAAATTTGACCTACCACAGGAATACATAACTTTTTTTCCTGTAGGAAGTGACATCCTCACCAGTCCATCCATATATACTCTGGAAAAAATTCTTATTTGCCTTCCAGATCCTTGGAAACATTCCTTATCTCTAGGAGTAACATACCTCTTTTTTATTGCCTGATTGTGTTCCAAGCTTTATTTATGTTGAAAGTCTTTCCAGCACAAATATTTATGCAGGGGCTGATGAAATTCTGTTTCAAGTATAGCTTCACATGGAGGGCTGGAACTGCACTTGTTGGGAATATTTTGGGCAGCAAATGTAGCTGCTTAAGAGTTGCATGTCTGTGATGTATCCAGTACCTGTGTGTGTTTGCCAGCAGAATTAGATCTGGAATGAAAATTCCAGTGGAAAGGATCTTCCTTACTTTATTATTATTACTACTACTACTACTACTACTGGTTGGGTGGTGTTGGATGATAGGTTGGACATGATGATCTTGAAGGTCTCTTCCAACCTGGTCTGCTCTATTCTATTCTATTCTATTCTATTCTATTCTACTCTACTCTACTCTACTCTATTCTATTCTACGAATAAAAATGCCACTTAGGTTGTATTTTAGTCATATTATATGAAAGTCCCTTAATGAAATTTGGTCCTTATGTAACAGTCAGGACTCTCACTGTATTTCTAATATTTTGTATTTTTTCACATTCATTTGGATGCAACAAGTAAGAAAGATGAAAGTGAAAGATTAATTAACGTTGGGCTTTAGCAATTAAATTTAACAGGACGAGGAGGTGATTCTCCCCCTCCACTCTGCTCTTGTGAGACCCCACCTGGAGTACTGCAGCCAGTTCTGGTGCTGAGCAAGTTGCTTTAAAACAAGTTTTCTTTCCCCAGTCTTTGTTTTATGGCATCTGGTTGAAAGATGACATACTTCTTTCCTGTTAAACACTGTGAGAAGTACTGACATATGAGTATAAACTCCACATGTATCAGGGGATAATAACAATTCTGTAAAGAGTGGAGATTGAATGATGAGACTTTGGCTCAAGACAGGAAGTTTTCTGATTAATTAGAAAGGAGGAAAATATATTCTCTTACAACCCAGGAATTTAGGCTAAATTCTATCACTCAGAGGAGGCAACACTTTGCAGGATTACACAAATACCAGTTCTGCAGCTGTTATTCATCATTTTTTTGCAGATACCAGATAAAGCTAAATCAGTCTCTTGCAGTCTTAATTTTTTTCTAAATCCTAGGCCTTTCATTTTTCATCTTGACAATGTTTCTGTAGAGAAATGATACAGTATAAACACACCTTCTGAAGGAATTAAGAGAGACAGATACTTAGAAGTTACACAAAATCCCACATTCTTGCCTGGACAGAGAACATCCCAGAAATAAAAAAGGAAGGCAGCTTCCTTCTCTTGGATTTTTCAAGCATACCTGGTCCAAGAAGCAAAGGGGCCAAGAACAGGAGCACTGGAGGTGAGCATGGCTCTGCCAGTTAAAATAAGAGGGAGCCTGACCTGCATCAAAAGAATTTTAGCACACATCAGAACCATTTTATGTTGTCATGTTTTGTGACCATGATTAAGACACGTCTGATGTTTTAGCAAAACACAGCACAATTTATCTGATAATTTTAAGTGTGCTTTACACATTAAAAGTGCAATTAATAGAACACACACCAAGCAATTAGATGACTTGCTGTGACCTTTCCATTTACTCTGTGACAAAGACACACACTTGGAGTTCACTAGTAAAACATTTTCTGGCTTTTATACAGCTGTTTTAATAGAGTTTGGCAATATTTAAATCAAAAGGGGAAAGATGAAAGCTAATTACAGCCAATGCACTAATGCTCAAATAATTTGTATTAATAGAAAGTAAAAAGAAAGGGGTAAAAAAGGAGCTGGTATTACATGGAGTGAGCACATTTTTCTCTACTAATTTAAACATCACTATGGGATAATTTCTGTGTTGGCCTTTGCTGATTCTGCATTACATTTATTAACATGACAGAGACCACTGAATTTATCTACAGTAGACTGGAAAAACAGACCACATTATTTCTCAACACAGATGAAAACCACACAGGTTCTCACTGCAGATTTTTGTATCTGAGCCACACAGCCATCACCTTCCCAAATCTGTGTCTCCCCAGTGTACTAAATGCTGTATTCAAGGTAAAACACTTACAGAAGTCAGGAGTCAATTTCCAGAAAAAAAGTGCCCTTTTACAAGAAACCCCTCTTTTGCCTGAAGTTCTTCATCACTGCACTCCAGACCCCATCCCTGGCCCCAGGTGCAGGAGTGATGTGCAAGGATATGGCTGCAGCCATTCCTACAGGGCCTCTGGGTGCTCTGGGCTGCCAAGCAGCTCAGCATCAACCCAAGGGCAGGAGCACTTTTATCCTCTGCCCATCACCTGCCAGGGTAGGAAGCCAACACTGTGCCTCTCCTGTTCACCCCTAAAACAAGGGACAATTTCTAGAGAGTCTGTTTGCCTCCACAGCTTGTCTTACCAGCAAATGCTAAGAAATGAGCAGTTTGGGTTTGTTACATGATGGTACCTCTTAGCAAAATTCTTAGGCCTGTTTAATAGGTGGTTTAATCAAAATGTTTCATTATCAAGTTAACAAAGGCTCTTTTTTTGTTTGTTTTGGTTTGGTTTTATTCAGGATGCACTGACTGATGTACCTTGAAAATGAATGTGCTGCGCCCCAGGCTCTGGTGGGGATATAAAGAAATGTTTCCAATTTAACTAATTTTTGTTTGTAGTCAGATGCTCTTTTCTTAACTGATTTAAAACATGAATTATTACAATGATACAAAGGGAATGCACTAATTATGACAGTTCAGTCCAGACAAGCCTCCATTTTGCCAAATACAGAAGAAAATCCTGGGTAACTAAAAACCTGAGATAAGTTACTATAATAATTAACATTGAGAATCCACCATCTAATTGTCATATTTAGAAATCCAATTACATTTACTATTGCCATTCTTCTTATAGGTTCTCCACAAACCAGCTTGCCTCTGAGGATATACACATTCCAGAAAGCTATTTTGTTTATTCCAAGAAGTACCCATTTTCAATGGATATAGTCCATTACTACTAAGAAAACTTTGGTTAAAAAGGTCAGATTTACTCCAGAGGCCAAGACTTTAATGATAATCTTAGCTAAGAAACACAGAATGGTAGGGTTTGGAAACTACCTCTGGGGATCATCTAGTCCAGATCCCTTCTAAAGTAGTTTTTCTAGATCAAGATGCACAGCAACAAGTCTAAGTGGGTTTTAAAAGTCTCCAGAGAAGGAGACTCCACAACCTCCCTGGGCAGCCTAGTCCCATGCTCTGGTACCCTCAAAGTAAAGATTTTCCTCATGTTTATACGGAATTTCCTGTGCCCATTCCCCTTGTCCTATCCCTTGGCACCACTGGAAAGAAATCATGTTTTGAAAACAGATTTACAACAAGGAACAATTTATTAAGGACAGGGGAGTCTTAGAAACCCAGCACTGAACTATGCACTGAAATGATGTAGTGTTTCTCTTTTTTTTCATTCTCTCTCTTTGTGTTGTTGAGGTCACTTAGGGCTCAATTATGCAAGTCAGTGACAAAACTGCCCCTTGACTTCTGTGTTACAAAATCCAGCTTTATTGAATTTCCTGTTTAGAATTCTAACTTGGTTGGTATTCCTGTCACGAAGCCTGTGAATACTTCCAGTACAGGCTGCATGTTTTCAAGAAGAAGGTCATTGTTCTTTTAGGATCATCAAATGATCATGAGTGAATCATGAAGGAAGATGGAAAACATGAGGGGAATGTTCTCCTGGAAGATAAGAAAAGACTTAACTTCTGCAGAGCAAGTCAAATGACTCATCCCAAAGAGGAACACCATTCTTCAAATGCTGGAATGGCAGCCTGAAGATTGGCATGTCTCAAGTCCTGGTTCTTGCTAAACTTTGTCTTGGGACAGCGTGAAGTGGTTTTGTTTCATGCTTAAAATCAGGCCAAATGTTTCTTGTCATCTGCTTAAATAATCTCTTTCCAGACAGATCATCTGTCTTTAGTGAACATGTTGTAAAAGCCCATGCTATGTGGATTTCACTGGTTACACTGTTATTTATTTGAATTTGTTTAATACAGCTTTTGGAAGACAAAGCTCATGTGCTGAAGAGTCAGGAGAGTGGTGGCTACTATTGATTCTTTTTAGCCCTAGGGAGAAGTCAAGGAACTAGTAATTACTATTGTCTTCTAGAATCTATATTTGCCATCTGTGTCTAGAGGAGTTTCATACAAGGTTATCTAACTGTACTGTTTGAAATACAGTTTGTTCTTCCTTAACCTTGCTTTTTTTCCCTATGAAATATTTAAACTGAATTGTTCAAATAATTAATCTTGTCATAGACTGCCAGAAACTCTAAACCACTGTAAATTCTTTTGTCCTATAGTATTGTTCACCCATCCCTCAGTCAAAAGAAACTGCCCTATGTTTTTTAAACTCTGATTGGACATTAACCCTTTCTAGGCTTTTAAAAGTATGTTTATCTTTTCAATGATGAAATAAGAATGTAACTTTACATTAAGTATCCTACTTCATAAGGTAAAGGTGAAAAAAGAAGTCTGTAATCTAGAATGAGACCCAAAAAAATATTGAAACATTGGGGAAAAAGTTACAAACAGCAATACAATTTGTATTTGCATGGTCTACATCATAAAAGTCTTCAGGTTTCAGGGAGGGTGGTAATTTAATGCTTTGCTTATCTCTCATGCAGGAGAGAAACTGCTATCTGAAAGCAACAAACACGAGTTTGAACTGTAGTGGTAGCTGAGCTAGAAATCACAGAAACATCTTCATAATAGGAGGTAGTAAGATGCTGGAGTAGATTTTAGAGGATGATATTCCAGGGACATTTTGCAATCTTTGAAAGTGAACATGTGAAAAAAATAAAAAAGGTTAGACAAACATCTTCCAGAGGTTTGTTTCTTCAGGTAAAGGATTAGCTGACCCCATGGCATCCCTTGCAGCTTTAAATGTTCTTTAATGAGTATCTAGAATGTTTTCAAGGTTCTTAGAAACGCAGCTTTATCTTAGGCTTATTCTTCTCATTTTAACAATTCTTTATAAGCTTTTCAGGGTAAGTGGGAAGACAATCAATAGCTCCTCTGGATGTCTTTTTCATCTGGTGCTTCTCTGGTATTTCAGGTTTTGTGTTCTCCTTGTAATTTGCTGTTCAATATCCTTTTTCCTTAATCCTCTGCTCTGTAGCTAATTGTATTTCCAAAACTTGAAATCCTCTCAGACATTCGAAGGAACTTCTTAAATTCATACTAAAAAAAGCCCCAAATCTCAAAAAAACAGTAAACAAAATCTCTGCAGCTGATTAGGCAAACTTGTGTTTTCTCTAGTTTTACACAGGGTTAAGGACCTCTTCTTGCCAGCTGTTTAAAATATGTGGATGTCATAGTTTTAGAACAGAATAGAATTAACTAGGTTGGAAAAGACCTCAAAGATCATCAAGTCCAACCTATCATCCAACACTACCCTATCAACTAACCATGGCGCCAAACTACCCATCCAGTCTCTTCCTAAACACCTCCAGCAATGGTGACTCCACCACCTCCCTGGGCAGCACATTCCAATGGGCAATCACTCTTTCTGTGAAGAACTTCTTCCTAACATCCAGCCTAAACCTCCCCTGGCACAGTCTGAGACTGTGTCCTCTTGTTCTGGTGCTGGTTGCCTGGAGAAGATACCAACCCCCACCTGGCTACAACCTCCCTTCAGGTAGTTGTAGACAGCAATAAGGTCTCCCCTGAGCCTCCTCTTCTCCAGGCTAAGCAACCCCAGCTCCCTCAGCCTCTCCTCACAGGGCTGTGCTCGAGGCCTCTCCCCAGCCTCGTTGCCCTTCTCTGGACACATTCAAGAGTCTCAATGTCCTTCTTAAATTGAGGGGCCTAGAACTGGACAGAGGACTCAAGGTGTGGCCTGACCAGCGCTGAGTACAGGGGCAGAATGACTTCCCTGCTCCTGCTGGCCACACTATTTCTGATGCAGGCCAGGATGCCATTGGCCTTCTTGGCCAGCTGGGCACACTGCTGGCTCCTGTTCAGCCAGCTGTCAGTCGGTACCCCCAGTTCCTTTTCTGCTTGGCTGCTTTCCAGCCACTCTCACCCCAGCCTGTAGAAGAAACTGACTATGCAGCCAGTTTATATAGAAGATAAAGATGCAATATTAAGGGATGGAATAGCATAACTTCCAATGCCATCCTCCTTGGGATGGATTGACTGTCCAGTCCCCCAGGAGGACCTCTCTAGAGCTGGACAGCTATTCCTTAACCCACAACAATGGATTTTCCAAAAGCACTGAGTGGTGCTTACAAGTCTCCAATCAGGCTCTTAGGACAATATGCTTTAAAATTGCATGTAACCTACATTCTTGGTCTTGGGTGGGAAAAAACATGTCAATTTTTTATGACCTTTAAAGCAAACTCATGATGCAATAGAAATGATCAAGTATTTATAAATAGATTTGCCTTCTGTGGTTCTATAAGTTGTTAGCATCTTTTGTTTGACTGCTTGTGATTTGGACATGGTAACAAAATGACTGAATAATAAAACCCTTCAAAGAGGCACTGGGTATATACCCAATCTAGTAGTCGATGCTTTGAGATGCTGTGACCTACTCATTTCCAGCTGACCAACAGGAGGAAGATGGAACAGACAGGCGGAACAATGCTGGTTCACATCTAAAATTCACTCTCAGAAGAGAATCAGTGGTTTGTGGCTTTAGCTCATCATCAGTGAGCTGTGTTTCATTCACAGGGAGTGGGTTAGCCACTTCACCTCTTCTGCCTTCCTATGGGCTTTCTTTCACGTGTGAGGTATTTGAAGAGCAATCTTGGTGCTCCACACAGTCTGCTGCCAAAACCCCTTTGAGCTACAATACTGGTGTCCATCCACCCGCTGCTACACAGCCCCTGCTGGGCTGTTTCTAACTGAGCTGCCTTAGTGAGGGTACAGGGGTGGTGGAGGCAGCAGTTGAGGAGGAGAAGACATCACGGGGCACAAGGGTGTGAGGACCAGAGCTGCCCTGCAAAGGCTGGGGGCATGTGAACACACTGCAGTGGGCAGGCCAAGCACACAGCTCAGCCCACCCTGTTCCTTGAAATCTTTGGGCAGGGCACATTGGCACATGTGTGAGCCATCACAGGAAGAAGTAAGCAAGGATTCATTTGAGGTCTAGTGCCTTTTTTTTATTTAACTAGCCAGGTGGCAACCTTATCCTTCTGCCAATTTACAAATCTGGATTGAGGAACCAGCTGAGACCTCTCAGCCAGAAAGCCACATTGGCAGCTTTCAGCACCTATTCTTGGCCGCTGTTGGCACAGGGAGTACTCTTGAACTCATGAGAGAGGGATTTGATTACAGAGAGCAGCTCTGAGACAACTCCCAATTGTACCAAGAACTGCCAGGCCCTAGAAGGTCAGCAGACATGAAAAGATAACTCCCTCTGCAGAATTATCCACATTTATTTATTGATTATTATTCCTATTGTCCTTCCCCCACCTCTGAATTAACATCTCCCGTCACAAAAACATCCTGCTGTTTTATCATCTGTAATTTCATCCCCTCTCCTACAGATACAACACACAAAGCATTTTACCATGAATTAAATTTCTCTGTAAGTTCCTAAATGCAAGTAACTTTATTTTAACTGGGATTTTGTTTTCCACTTTGTCAGATCACTAGCTTACTGGACTTGTTGGATTGCAAGCAGCCAATGGTAGGTTTGTCTGATGTACAAGTTTTCAGAGCCTCCTCAAGGAAACTGTCCAGGCTCATTTATGCTGTACCAGTGGAAGCCACCAAAGGCATAATCCAAGGTAGGAGTTAGATCTATATCTGCACTGATTAGCATATTGCCATTTATAATCCTACCTTAAAATGGCATATATATGATGCACAGAATGATCTGCTTTGTTCTGAACACATTCAGAAGGCTGTACACAACCTAGCTATGCTGTGTTATGAAAAAACCAGATCTCTCCTTCTCCCTAGAGTCTCTGACCTATCAAGACTTATATTCTTATATTTATTTCTTACGAGCCTTTTCCTTTTGGGGTCCATAAAGTTTCTGTTGATTTATTTTGGTGAAGGCAAGATCATGTCTATGTACTCCTCTTCATGGCTTGTACTTCTCTTACCCGTCTGTTAAATGGTTTGTAAGTGATATATGCCTACCAAACATTGCTTGTGGCAAGTTACATTTTCCTGTTTTACTCTTTCTGATTCTGTGGTTTATTAAAAGCCTTACACTGCCCAGGGACAGTAACATCAGTGGTTCAGATTAATTCTTTTTGGTCTTTAGCCAACCAACCAGCTAATTTTGTCACTTGGCTAATTTAGTGATGTGCCAGCAAAATTCATAATTACAGCTAAAAGTATTTGTACTCCTATTGCTTGCTAAGCTAAGGTGACTTCATGAGTGCCATGTACTCCTCCTGCCCTTCAGTCCAGAGGAACATGTCTAATAAAACAACACAGAAACAGAATCTATCATCTATCCATTTAAAACTTTTATTGCTTTTGTTTTTCTTAGCCAGACTCTTTGCCATTTTCGACTCTAAGTTACAAAGGGAGATATCTAAGGAAAAGATTGATTGCCCTGGCTAGGAAATACACCTTGCAAATAGACTATTTTAGATGGTGTTTGAAAATCATGCAACTGAATATTTCAGATAAAGCTTGCTTATTTGAGGGGAGAAAAAGCCATTTCATATCATGGCCTTACTGAGATACTTGGTAATTTGTCACATGAGAAACAAGGAGAGCAGTCCATACAGAAGGTGTGACTTCAGGGATGTTTTACTAAGCCTCTCTATTTTCACATGGGTAAGAGTTTCCAGTAAAGTCTTACATCCAAACAAAGAAATACCATTTCCATAGAGACCTTGCTCTAGACGATAGTATTTAACCTACTAACCTCATTAGAGATACTGTTTCACATCAGGTTCACTGCCACCCCCATCATCACCAAACACAGCTGCAACATGGGCAGAAATTTTCTCCATACATATTATTATTGTAGGATTTCCAAGTGACAATATTTGATAGACACTTAGCAGTCAAACTGGGAGCCTATTTGATAAAATACACCATAGATTTATGAAGACTTGATAGAATTACTCAGGGTTTTTTTTTGGCACCTGAAAACTTCAAGTACCCAAAATCAAGCCTCCAAAACCATTAAACTACTTTAAAGGGAGAAACCATGACAGTATCTGGTGGGGAGTTTCTTTCCTTAGCAATTCTGTGAATGATAATTTCTCTTTGCCCTTCTTATTAAGCACAAGTCTAAAAGAGAGGCCAGCGTGAAAAGCAGAGTAGGTGTCTGGAGAGGAGAGACTGGCAGGGAAAGCCCCACAGCACAGGCCAGGAAAGTGCAGTTCCTCAGGCTGAAGCCAGGAACAGCAGGTTTGGTACAGAATTAATCCCCGAGTACCTTCTGCTGCCACTGAAAGTGTATGGCAGTGCTAAGGGCTGCACATGTTCACAGGCTGCTTCCCCAGCTGCTTTGAGATGAAAACCTATCTCCAAAGTACATAAGATACTCCAGCACACTATGTCCATGTCTGCAGAGAGCACTGAGGGCCCATGCTGGTCTGCCTGAGGGAGCTGGAAAGCATGGCTCCTTCTTCTGCAACTGGGGAAGTAGAGCAGAGAGACCTTCCAAACTGTCAGAGGTCTGGCAGCCTGTTCTGGGGAGTGAGAGGAGGGATGATAAAGGCCCCACAGAACAGGGAAGCAGAAATAAGGACTGTCAGAGGATTACGGAGGAGGGCAGAAAAGCACTTATAGTGTGAAAAGGAAGAGCTCCAACTTGTTCATATTGCTGACTCTGACTTGATTTGGAAGCTTAGCTGTCATTATGAGAATTGGATCAGAAACAATTTTGGAAGATGATGATATTTACTTGCCAAGCCAATCCCTAGCACTTATTCTGAGTGCCAGCTCCCTCAGCTCTCTGAAGTAGCCTTCTTAATTTTCTTCAGGCTGGAAGCAAATACCCATTCACTGGGAGTTGTGGGTTCTCAGCACTTTTCAGCACTAAGTATTAGCTGCATGCTGAACTTAAAAACTGACATATAAATCAAGCTGGTTTGTTTCAGTATTCTGCCTTCTCTAGAAAACAAATTGTTGTAATACAAATTGTGCTTCTCACTTTGATGGCTTATTTTAGCTGCCCATGCTGATGCTCTGGATAGCTCAAATAGGCAGAATTTGACACTGATGTTTTCTGGCACATCACTTCTGGCGGAGCTGTGATTGAAGTGGCACAGCAGTCCTTCAAAGGATTCACTGAGGGTACACAGACTTCACACAGTCTGCTTACAAGCACAGGTACAGAGAGATTTTCAGTGACACCAGAAACATTCATCCTCTCTCAGCCAAGTCTTGTGAACTTCCCCTTTCTGATTCCGCCAATTAAAGGTGCTATCTGTGTGTCTTTGTAAGCTTGTCATGAAAGATTTAGATGTTTATCACAATAATAGGGGTGCAAATGAAAAATAAATACATAAACAAATCCAGTGAAGGCTTTACAGGTCTGCTTTACATTGCTGTCACCTTACTCTGCACGTGGTGCAAAGACAAAGTACCAAAGTATGAGGAAACAAACCTGCAAACTGAATGGATATTTTCACTGTTACCACTTCTTTTCTGTCCTGAAACTTTATATTATTCTTATCTGTTCATCCACAGCACTGTGTGACTGTATCAAAATATGATCCTAACTCTGGCTGTAATTGTGTCATTCATTGGATTTTATTGGTAGGGAATCAGGACAAGATATTCTGAGAGAGAGCTCATCAGGTTTACATTGGCAGAAACTCCAGACATTACAAGTCTCAAAAGGTAATGTGTTTTAGGTAACATTAGGGTCTTAGTTCATTTTCTAAAGAATGTGTTCAGCCCTAAAGATATTTCAGTCTTTAGTCTTAAGTAAATGTTTGAGTGTTTAGCCCTACTGTCTCCAGTAACCCTGAGTCATGTATTTAAGGTACAGCCCTACACTATGTCAGGGATTTGAACTAATCACAGTTACTTCAATTAAACTAATGCACTAGGTAAATGGCACTTATCTTCATGAATGTAACAAATGTACTAAGTAGTATATAGCTTGCTGCAACCTGACCTTGGAGGAAGGGTCCACAAGAGGCTCTTTAGTGATACCAAGGAATGAACGAGGCAAACTGACACCTAAATGGCTAGAATGGTTGGCAGTGTATTAATCACAAGTTAGTGAAGATTGCTTGGATCATGCAGTGGTTCTTAAAGCACATCTTAGACCACGATGTAGTACTTCACAGAAAGAGAAAGAAAAATATGAGAGTGAGTGAGAGAGAAGAATGGAACGCAAAGTGAAGATCAGAAGTAAGAGGAGAAAACTCCAGGTTCCAGAGACATCCTGTGTGTTTAATTTCTTCTTGATGGAGGGTGTGCACACCAACAGTGAGTTCCCCTTCATTCCCTTCTCAGGGGTAGTTGATAGAGGTATTCCCAAAGCCACCCATCTGATGGCACAAATGTATTGGGCACTGTGGCGGTCACTTTGTGAGCATCTCTAATATTCTGGGTGACTATCACTACACCTTTGTGCGAGCTCAGCTATGAAGCAACAGCCTTGAGTGGGCCCCAGTGAGGTGGAGGCGCACAAGCTGTGCCTGAACTGCAGCATACTGTTCAGGAGCTGCCTGTCACAGATGCTTGAATACAAAGAAAGGGGAGCAGAGAAGCAGTCTGAGACAAATTTCTGTGATAGCAGAGAAACAGTTTGTGTAAAACAAATTTCTATGGAGATGTAGCTTCCACATAGCTGAAAGAATAACTTGCTAGCAAATGCACTTTGTGGGACAACATGGGACAGAAGTCTCACACCTCTGTGATGCACACTGTGGCTTTTGGGTTTCACTCATGTTCTTAAAAAGTATATGCTGTGTATTAGGATAAAAGTTCATCCAGCAATGGCATTTGTCAAATTGGAAAGGAGAACAAGAAAGAAGGAGAGGAAGAAAATTCTGTTGTAAATGTAGTACTGTCCATAATAACTGTAAACAAATCATAAATGGGGGAGAACAAATAAAAAGAATGGGGGAGAGTGAATTGTAAACTCACCAATTCTTCAAGGAATAACAGAGCTTTTATCTCTGTTCCCACCTTTTTCATACTGATATTAGCATACAATATTCCAGTTGACAAAAGTGGATGTTCATGGTTTTCTTTTCTTTCTATTAAAATTTTCAGTGGATTTATGGATTTGATATCATTTATGCGAGTATAATTTCTCCAATAATCAATACATTTTATCTCCCTGAGAAGGAAACTATCTAAACCTGAATATTTCAAACTCTACCGTAATCAATAAACATCCAGGCACAATATTTTAGGGAGTCTAATTGATGACTTCTAATCATACTTTATTGCTACCAGCCAAGCCCTGTCAACTAACATTAGTGGACCTCAGACCTAAGATGGTTTACAATCTTCAGTGGAGGATTCAGGAATTAATTACTGCAAGTACTCTACCCATGCAAGTGTCCTGAAATGGATCTGTAAACTTCTAGTCAGCAGGATTTGGCTTTTCCATTGGAGTCGCTGTAAAGTAGCAGTCTGCAGGATATTTAGCTTGATTTCATCCTGCTTCTCTTTACTATCCCCCTCCTTCCCTCACCCTCCAGGCATTGTAACAGGCTGCCCAGGAATGTGGTGGAGTCACCATCCCTGCAAGTGTAGATATGGCACACGGTTTAATGGCCATAGTGGTGTTGGGTTGACAGTTAAACTTGAGAATCTTAAAAGACTTTTCCACCTGAAATGATTCTATGATTGTACAATTTGTTTGGGGTCTTGTCATTCTGTCTCTCAGCTTCTTTGATATTCTTTCTTTCTTTTTTCTTTCCTCCCTCTGTTCTAATGCCTTTCATCTCTTCTAAACCACCTTGCAGATGCTGAGTCCAATTCAGTCCCTCACTATTAAGTCCTTCTCCATTGCTAACATTTTTCTCATCTTGCTTTCACTTTGGCTCTATCTACTCACTTAAATTTCAGCATTTCCTTGCCCTCACTCTGTCAGCTTTCATCCTTCAGCCAGTATACACCACACAGTATACAGCTTAGCAGACAGCATCTTCAGTGGCTAATTATGCCAAAGAGAATATATTTCCTAGTCACAACTGAAATCCCGATAACCATAATGTTTTTCACTGCAAAAGTGACAATAGAGACTCTGTCAGAGGTAGTGGAAGAATGTATTGGTCTGTTTGGTTTTCCTTAACAAAGCAATCACATTGAATATCTCTGACAAATGATAGAAACATAAACCATGCAAGTTTCTTATACCATTTGACAAATACCTGTTACTTGTTTCACAAAAGGGGAAGAGAGGGAAAGGAAACACTGTGGAACTCTGAAATGGAGCAAAAGGAAAAAACCTGAAGAAAGAAAAAGGTGCTTCTCGGGCAGAAAGGAAAGGGGAGCATCATCCTTCCAGTAAATGAAGGGTTGGTAACATCAATTGCAATTGCTGATATGTCCAGAGACACCCATGCAAGCAGTGGGAACTGAAAAACTACTTCCACAGTTTTACCTGCTTTCTTGTGACCCAACTACAATTCTGTGTGGCTTTCTAGAACATGTGGCTATCAAGAAAGTGTTTGCAAGGCAGGAAAGTGGCAGACCACTGACTGAAATTCTTGATGCAGCTAAACAGGAAAATGTGTTGCTCTTGGTCAAAGAAACCAACACCGCAGCTCCAGTTTTGACCAAGCTAGCAGTACCCAGAGGGGCACGTTTGGACAGGATGCATTCAGTACTTGCAGAGGTCAGTGCTAGAGAGGCATCTTCAATCCTGAGATATGCCATGTGCAATGCTAGCTGGTATAGCACTCAGAGAATGCCATTTCCAGCCAAATCTGAAACTGCAGGTCTTCTGTCAACCTTTTAGTATTCATTCTCAGAAGCCACTTTTGTAGGCATGCAAGCTTTAACTTTGTTGACTTGGCAATGACCAATCCTGTTAATACTGTGGACCCAGTTCAATTTCCTCTGCCTCTTCAAGTGGCTATAAGCATTCTTAATTTTCTGTCTCAAACTGTTAGCTGGCTGTGGTGTGAACTGTTAAGCTGTTTTCACATTTCATCCCAAAGGTATTGGTATTACACTGACTGATAAAGTGTGATCCTTTAATTTAAAACTTAAGGGACAGATATTGATAGCACTTTATCCCATAAGGGAATCTACCACTCAACTCATTATAAATAAGTTTATCAGAATCTAGCCTACACAGTATTGAGCTAAAACATGGTACTGCACAAAAATGTTAGGTTTATTGTAAGTTTTGCTGTGCAGGTATTGACAGGTTGCTGTGATAACAGAAAAAGCCCAGCACTTGACAAGAGAAAAGAATTAGAGAGCAGGCGCATACTACCATTACAGGGGTGGAGGGAACATGGCTGTAAAAAATTCAGATAGAATCTTTATGCTGTTAGAAGAGATAAAGTCTTCAAAATGACAGAAAATAATTGCCTAATAAAGAGCTATAGTACTGCCCTAAGCTGCAGAATAAAACAATTCTTTTTATGTAGCTCCTCGTCGGCAGAATCTTAAATTCTTTTTGTTGTTCTCTCATCTTTCCCTTGATCTGTTGGAAGATTTCTTCCTGTACATTTAACAAACATTTTTTGTTTGTTTTCTCTACCCCCTCCCTACATTGCTTTATCTATGATGGTTCTCTGTACCTCACCTCTCCAGTGCTACCTTACTGCCTGTAACATCACACCACAGGCCAGATCATTACCACCATCTGTTATCCAGCACAGCTGACATATTAACCTACACATGCCCCCTGCTCTCTCCATTATTCTCACAGGTCAGTATGGTTCAATGGTACCCCCTGATAGATGATGCAAAAGCAGAGGAGATTAGAGCATCACTGGCAGGAGACTGACTCTGAAGCTGATCAGTTTAGGCAGAGGGGATTTCACGTGATCCTAAGATACAGCTGTAGTACAAAACAAGAAATACTTCTTCATGTCTGTCATAGTGAGTGCAAAGTCCCAAATGAGCAGAGACACTCTGGGCAGTTGCTCATTCAATTAACCTGCCCTGACTTTGTCAGTTTCCAGGGTCTAACGTCATTTGATAGAGTTTTCACTTTGTTTCTTAGATGAGGTCACCCATGCTGGGACAACCTGTGAGCCTGTATCTGTACTGTATTTCATGTAAGAGCTCAAATACATCTCATCTTCAAACAGCCTGCATGCTCCTATGTATCCAGACTGGAGAACACTTGTTGGCTTTTTTTCTATCTGCTGTTCAATATAATGAATAAAGCCCTAGTAAGCCTCTATTCATGAATGGGCCAAATATTTCTGGGCACATCCTAACAGCTTACAGTGCCCTGAGGGTGCAGTGGTGAGCACAGTGGCTAATCAGGTGGAGAAGCACTAGAAGCACAGCCTCCAGTCCTACAGCTGAAGTGATATGTGGGAGAGAGCTGCAGGTTCAGATCATAACCCTTTTCTGTAATCATTTTAAAAATACTTTCTGTAAGACTCACATGTATAACCCCCAACCTCTAATGTTAGATGGGAAATTCTTTATGTTTTGTCAAAGTAACAGCCTATGAGTGAATGCCCCCTGCACCTGGAAGTGTTCAAGGCCAGGACGGATGAGGTCTTGAGGAACCTGATCTAATGGAAGGTGTCACTGCCCACAGTAGCTTGGTTGGAACTAGATGATCTTCAAGGTCCCTCTCAACCCAAACCATTCTTCTAATCTGTAAAACTCCTTGATGTTACAAAATGAGCTTGAACCCCCAGTGTAGTCCCTTCTCAATCACTACAGAAAGACTTCAGCACTTTTGAGTGGATGCAGCAGCAAAGAGTATTTCCTAAGCCTACGCATGCATGGAAGTCTAAGTTATTATTTCCAGTGTATATTATGGTCATGGTGTGTCCTTTAAAATGGGTTCCACTGAAAACAACAGAGATCTGAAGCACAATTGTCACTTGCATGATCTCAATGAGAGAGCTTTTTCTTTTCTATTTTCTTGATTAGAAAACAAAAAATATTGCAGCTGAACAAAGAATACAAAGTGGATAATGTGGCCTACAAATATTACCCTAATTTACTCAATCTTAATTTTCTGCTTTTAGAATATTGGCAAAATGGTAATGATTTCCTGAGTGTATTCATTATAATTTCTCTGGATCATTTCTTAAAGTATCTAAAATTCACTATCCAAGTTGTACATTTCAGTTGCCACTGGTCAATCAAATCACATGGCATCTTATCTGTTCTCTGACTGGCGGATGAACAAAAGAGAATAAAATATGTGGAAAAATGAAAGATCTAGTTCTTCATATCATAGAATCACAGAATGGTTTAGGTTGGAAGCCATATGGAGATCATCTATGCCAACCTCCCTGCCATGGGCAGTGACACCTCTCAGACTCTGCTGCTCAAAGCCTTGAACACCCCGAGGGAGTAGGCATCTACAACCTCTCTGGGGTAGCCTGTTCCAGAGTTCCACCACCCTTATACTGAAGAACTTCTTCCCATGATCCAGTCTAAATTTCAAGGTCACTTCCAACCCCTAACATTCTGTCATTCTGTGACATCTGAAAGTGTGGAGATTCATTCCACCTTGCCTACAGATACTGAGCACAGACCACAGTTAGCACAGCTTCTGGGACCCTTCCACATAGATCACAGAAGCATTCAGGTTGGAAAAGACCCTCTGGATCAAGTCCAACCCAGAACTGTACTCTACAAGGTTCATCCCTAAACCATATCCCCTGCTCTCCCTCAGCTTAAAACCATTTCCTCTTGTTATATCACTAGGCACCCTTATGAAAAAGTCCCTCTCCAGCCTCCCTGCAGGATCCCTTCAGGTATTGGAAGGCAGCTATAAGGTCCTCCCAGACTCTTCTCTAGGCTGAAAAAGCCCAGTTCCCTCAGCCTATCCTCATAACAGATGTCTTTAAACTCTTTTTATGTCTGCTTATGAAAAAAAACATTTGTATTACAAAGACAATTGACATCTAAAAAGCCTAAAAATGGGAACCAAAATGCATTACTTTCTGAGGTATTAATTGAAAGGGATTTACAGTATTCCCTCAAACTAAGATAACAAACTCTCCATCATACTCAGAGGAGTTTTGGTTCTGGCTAATGAAATTCTTTGACAAAGGTAACGGCTGTACGTGACAGCAGACTAACTACCAAATTTTCCCAATGACTGATTAATGAACTAAATACAAATTCCAGCTTGTTCAGAAGGTTTGAGGTAGAAATAGATGATGCCTTTTGTTGCCACCCAAAAACCATTGCACAGATTACAACAGATGTGGGAAATTTTACAGTCGTCCTTTTCGTGTCCTACTATCCTTTGTTAGAGACTAATACTTACAACCCTTGCAAAAAAAGAATGCCAAGTTATATGAACACAGGACCACATTATGAGCAAGAAGGTCATACATTCATAAAAGCTACAGAGAAAATCTTTAGTCTAAAATCTGAGTAATACAATTCTGGGCTCATTGATTTTAATGGGCTTAGGAATCAGGCCATTATTTCTGTTGTGATGACAACATCTATATAACCTACTCATTTTTACAATCATGACAGTGAGTTACTATTTGATAAGTGTTTCTAATTTTAAAGGGGAAAAAAAATGTGTCATTAGTTAAAGATATTCCTTGGCATTAATTTTATAAAGTGTGCTGTAGAGCTCTTTTTCAAATTAAGAAAGAAAATCTATGCCAACAGAGTGCCAATGAAGAACTTGTTACGAGTTAACAACCCTGCCTAAAGATGAATAGGAGACATCTCAGCTTCCTGTTTAGTTTTGTCTCTGTACTGCTCAACCTTTCTTTAATAGCTCCATCTCAGCAATGTGCCCATCTAAAAATACATTTCTGCTTCACTGCAATCCAGATTTTCTGGCTCTAACAAATAATTTCTCTGTGTCAGGCTGATAGTACAAAAGACTAGTACAGACCCATTTGCCTCACTGTCAGCCACTTTGGCTGATTGGCTGACAATAATTGAAGGACATTTTTTTTAAAGAAAAATTGTTTGTTGCTACCTGAGTTTATAATGGTTGAATTTCAGCCATCTGTTTTAGTTTGTGAAAGCAGCTGAAAACCATTTATCTCATTCCATAAGCAGTGCATCCTTTCCCCACCTGAGAACCACCAAGTGAAATGCTTACTGCAAGTCACAATGACAACAATTACAACATCCAGAACAGACTAATTCAACATTTTTGCTCTGAAAAGTATTAATATCACCTGTGGGATATTGGCTGGAAAGAACAGGAAGCAGGTAGCAGGAGGGAACTGGTAGCAGGAAGGTTAATGGTCATTACTGATTAATTGAAAGACTAAGGAATCTTTTGAGGAGAGAATCAAATCTGAACAAACCCCAAATGCTGAATCTGTCTTACAAAAGGAAAGAAAGGGCCCTAAATACAGATCTTTTCCATTAATGCAGCCAAAGAGCATTGTATGGCAGATGGGTCACAGTGAAAAGTGTCTTAATATCAGTAATAGGAAGTTATCTGTGCTAATTTAAGCAATATGGAACTGTTAATTTAAGTAATAGGAAGATATAATCACTTGGGCTTGTTTCAAGGATGATTTCAAAGAAACTGACACATATGGAAATATCCTGTTCCTTTGGGTCTGGTGATCCTTCAGCTCAGGTGGTAGAAGCATTTGCAATACTCACCACACTATTATGGGATGAAGTCAGTGGTTTAAAACTAGACAAAAAATCAAACAAGGAATAAAGAAAAATACACTATTTGAGGGAAGACTAGTACCATCTGGGAAAGCTGCTGAGAGTGCCAACACATTTCTTAGTCAGGAGTCTGCGTGTTCACACGAACACAATTCGGCCACAAATATGAGGCATTGTGCTACTGTTCTTTGCACATATGCACATCTGGTTTTGACTCATTCTCTTAAAGCTGAGCCTCAAGAATGGAGAACAAAATCAGTGGGCTTTAGATCAATAGCCATTTTTTTCTAGTTGGAATGGAATGGAATGGAATGGAATGGAATGGAATGGAATGGAATGGAATGGAATGGAATGGAATAGAATAGAATAGAATAGAATAGAATAGAATAGAATAGAATAGAATAGAATAGAATAGAATAGAATAGAATAGAATAGAATAGAATAGTAGACCAGACCAGGTTGGAAGAGACCATCGAGATCATTGTGTCCAACCCATCCAACACCATCTAATAAACTAAACCATGGCACCAAGCACCCCTTGAGTAACTTTGCATGGTTACAGTCACTCCTGACTTCAATGATCCACAACATACCCTGAAAATTACTAATTTTCACTTTCTCAGACCTTAGAAATGGTTTCCTCATCCATTGTTTACATCTGTAGTAGTTTATGTAGAAATTACACAGTCAAAAGACAAAGAACTAAAACATAAAACACATAAGGTATCTTCTCTCAGCCTGAAGAAACACAGTAATTTTCCACCAGAACCAGTGAAGTAGAAGTTCTGATTTATTGATCTTAGAGGTCAAATGTAGATGTTTTTAGTTGTCTTGTTGATTTTTGGTTTGCTTGTTTTGTTTCTCACTGCCCTTTTGAATTTATGGAAGGTAAGGTTAAATGTTAATGCATTAATTCAGTCAGTATTAAAGAGCCTCTCTTACATCTTTCTGAGTATCCTTCAAAGCTGACATCCTGTTTAATATCTGTATCCATCATCTCTGAAAAACAATGTCATTTTGGAACTTTAAACTGCCATATGATAGCAGACAGTTGTGGTCCTGATTTTATTTTAGCAGAGTTTCACAAGCAAAAGAATAAGAGGGAGAAAACCCTGAAGGGGAGAGAGATAAGTTTACTTTCTTGAAAAAGAAATGTCCTTTATTAAAGACTCAAGCTTCAACAAATCTCATTGAATTAAACTTGAGCAGTGTGAACACCACTCTTTATGGCTTGCAGCAATTTCCAACTGAAAGGCAGGTAACAAGTATAATAGGCTTATATCTGATATTCTGGCTTTTTGTGCACCAAGGACTTAATTTGCAGAGGACATGTAATTTTGAGCTCCATTTTCCTACAATTTTGGTCTTTTCATGCCCAAATTACTATGTCCTTTTGGAATAGCTGCATGGCATTACAGCATCGTAACCTTTAGGAGCAATAGTAAATAAACCAACATTATTACTGCTTTAGAGTTGGTGAAACAACAGGCTGGTGGAGTTTCCAAAGTGCCCAGTGCTCTTGTGTGTGATTTGTCAAAATTTCCACAGAAAGAAGAAAAAGCAACTGCTAACCTCTGTCTTGATATTTGAGTAAAACTTAACTAAATGCAAGTGCCTCTTAGTGCTTCTGGTTTGGATTTTTCTCTTTGTTTATATTTATGTACTCCATGTACACACAGAGATGTATAAATCAACAATATTTCGACTCCATGGTGCTTTCCCAGATCACTGATTTAGATTGAAAAATACCACTTGATATTTCTTTAGGGTGAAATCCATCGTTGCATGATGGCCTACAAACTACTTGAGGCCCACTTATTTCAGGGTTTAAGTAGCACTTCAGTGAGGCATAGCCTTGTACAGAGAGTATTTTACCTGCAAGGAGCCTCCCACTTCTTTTCTTTTGATAGTTTAAACTATGCAGTAGGACTACAAGTGGTTTATAAAACAATACTGTGAAATGTGATGTTTCCCTCCCTCTTAGTTATATATGTTCTTATTCTGAGTGGATTTTTTTCTCCCTCTGAAAAATTCAGCAAATAAATTAAAAAATAAAGGGAAAGGGGGATTTTAAAGCACAATATAATCTTTTTTCCTTCATCAACTACTAGTGCTGATATTACAAATCTCATGGTGAGAAGTGAGGTGCAATCTGCTGTGTAAAACTGAGAATTAACTTCACTCCTTCCTAATCACGCTATTGTGCACCCCTGACAGTAGTAAAATCATCCTTTTTTCAGGAACCAAACAAGTACAGGAGTATTCTGAAAGACAGTTGGTGCACACATTCATTATCACCATAGCTGGGCATAGCACTTTGAAACCAGGCTAAGTTTCTTTTCCTCAGAAAAACAAACCAGATGTTATCCAACACAGAGTGGAGCCAGTGGAAATCTTTCCATCAGCTTCAAAGAAAATGGAATGGAGCCTGCAATGCACAGACTAGAAGAAGATGAAATAAGATCAGAGAAATATGTGTGAAAAGCACTAATTGAAGAACAGGGGCACTGAGAAGAAAGGTTTAAACACATTATAAATCCAATGCACAGGGAATTGCTTCATGACTACAAGTTACTCAAAAACAATTGCTATGCTGTACAGAGACTTCTGTTCCACAGTCCTGCCTGGGCAGGAGTCTCAATACAAAGCAAGCTTTTTTCCACTAGGTCCTGAATAGTACCTGAACACCATGCTTCAGACTGATAGAAGAGGCATGTGGGCAAAGTGAATTTCAAGTAACCTTTCAGATATAGAATAGACTAGACTAGACTAGACTAGACTAGACTAGACTAGACTAGACTAGACTAGAATAGAATAGAATAGAATAGAATAGAATAGAATAGAATAGAATAGAATAGACCAGGTTGGAAGAGACCTTCAAGATCATCGTGTCCAACCTATCATCCAACAACACCTAATCAACTAACCCATGTAACCAAGCACCCTGTCAAGTCTCCTGAACACCTCCAGTGATGGCGACTCCACCACCTCCCCGGGCAATCCATTCCAATGGGCAATCACTCTCTCTGTGTAGAACTTCCTCCTGACCTCCAGCCTGAACCTCCCCTGGTTCAGCCTGAGACTGTGTCCTCTTGTTCTGGTGCTGGCTGCCTGGGAGAAGAGACCAACTTCTGCCTGTCTACAACCACCTTTCAGGTAGTTGTAGAGAGCAATAAGGTCACCCCTGAGTCTCCTCTTCTCCAGGCTAAGCAGCCCCAGCTCCCTCAGCCTCTCCTCATAGGGCTGTGTTCCAAGCCCCTCACCAACTTCGTTGCCCTTCTCTGGACTCATTCCAGCAAGTCAATGTCCTTCCTAAACTGAGGGGCCCAGAACTGGACACAGTACTCGAGGTGTGGCCTAACCAGTGCAGTGTACAGGGGCAGAATGACCTCCCTGCTCCTATTTGTTCCCATAAACATACAGCAAATATTTTCAAGTCCAGAGGAGCAGTTTCATTACATGGGTATCTTTCTGTTTAATGATCTGTTAAGGTCTATAGTTTTTCTTCTCTGTGAGTATTTAGCTATCAATAAAACATCTCATACTAGTTCCAAGATTCTTGCACATATTTACAATTTTGGGCAAGAGATCTTCTCAAAGGTGGGTTTCAGAAATTGACAGTGAGGGATGTTTCTGAGAATCTGTTCAGTTTATCTCAATATGCAAGAGATTTACTTCAAGAAGTAATTTCATGAAAGTTTAGATGTGTACCATCCTAAGAAACATCAAGTGCTAAAGCTAAGTAAATGACCTGGCAAACAGTGCAATCTAAATGCTGTGTATGTGCATACACATGCCTGCAGAGCAGATAAGCAATATTTATTCACACTCATATAGAAATTTTAGATAAACTGAAATAAATGTATCATGCCAATTACAGATTTACAGATAATGCATTTCTTTCTTTTTTTAAGATGGATTTTTGCAAATCACACATTGTGAGAACATAAAATCATGCACACAGAGAAACCAGTAGCAGGAAATTCCTCTAGCATAATTTATTTCAGCCTGTTTCATAAAAGCCAGAAGATAAAGCAAGTTCAATCGTTCTTCTGACTGCAATGTTGCAGCTATTATCAGGCTATCAGAAAGTCAGATCCTCATAATGTGCCCCAAAGTCCCATGGCATGCTAATAATTTCCATAGTGGATCGCAGTAAGTACTTTTTTACACTCTATGACTGTCACAGTTATTTATTGTTTTTGCTTGTCAATACTTTCTTCATTTGGAAAGTATAAGACCAGCATATCACCAAGAAACATAAGGAATATGTATCCAGACTTTGGCTCCAGTTTAGGACACTGTGGTAGATAATGATGGTTCAAGTGTTGTGAAAGATTAGAATAATTAATTATGCCACCAGAAAATGGACTTGTGAATCTACCATCTGGAAGTGTTATTACATTGTGAGTCTAAATTATTCCCGTACGCTTAACACAAATCTTCAAAGAGTGGCAATTTAATTACACAGAGGGTAAAAATTGAATTCCACAAATGATTGGAAGGCCTGCTCTCTGGTACAGGATGGAAGAATCTCAGTAGGAAAATGGTGTTTGAAGAGACTATTTCTTGTGCCATGAAGAGGAAAACGATTGCCCCTAAGCAGCACCTACTCTGCTGCTGACCTGTAAAAGGGAAAGCCTCTGACATGTTCTGCAATCAGTGTGTATCTAGTTTTGCACAGTGAACAATCAGCCTGCACCAGGTGTAATTGTGCACACATTCACCTGCCACAGCTGAAGATGATGACACAATAAGTCTTTCCAGAGCTACAAATGATGACTGTGCAGCCAGGCCATTAGCAAGAATTCATTACTACATACGTGCACTGACTGAGTTTATACTGGGGCTTGACATCAGCCAGGTTATAGGTCTTTCCCTCAGAGCTGTATAAAGAAGTTTCTAGACTTTATTCCTTCAAATTCTAAAACAAATACCCTTCAAGACATGAGGAAAGCTTACCTACATGTGTCAGAGTTAATATCTGAGTGAGTCTCCATTCTTCTTCTAGAGGTCAGAGAGAAGGCAGACCATATGGTGACAAATTGTCTCAACTCTTTGCCTTCATAGGTGGGGAAAAAAAGAATGGAAGAACCTAAATATCACACACACACTGAGCATTAGGGAATATCTGTTTGAATTTTACATTCACTGCAGGAACTGCCCATACTTCCTAAAGAGAAAGCTGCAGGTACAGTTGTGGATGTAAACAGGGAGCACCAACACAGAACTTGGAGCAGACAGCTCGTGTCATGCATGGAAAAAGGATCTCCACAAATACTTGGAGATGCTGAATCAGTTTCCCAAAGCTCCTAATAATTCATTACCTGTTTGTCTAAATGAATATCTCCTGAATAAATTAATATTTCTACCATAGTATGTCCTGAAGTACAATGGTTGCTGATCAAGGTTGGAGAGGGAAAGGAATAGCCATGTGGCGAAACTAGCTGCTTCACAATTCTCACACCTGCCCTCAGAAGAGTTACAAAAGTCAGTCCACTCTCCACAGTGCACAGGGGATGAAAGGGTGCCTACTGAAATAAGAGCCCGTTCAGACCTTTTCCAAACTTCACAACTCCCAACTTCCTTGGTGTTCAGAGTGCTGCTCTTCCCATTTCAGGGTTTTTTTTGTTTGTTTGTGGGCTGGTTTTCTTTGCTTTTCAGCTTGTTTGTGTCTTTGCACTTTCTGTGAGAAGTCAAAAGGAGAAGCAGAAATAACACAATAGCGTGAGAAAGGTCAGTCTGCTGACAGTTCCAACGTGCTTTTCAGATCAGAGAAGCCAGAGAAGGATAAGCATTGAGTAAGTACCAAAGTGTGTGGACATTTCAGACCTTTTCAAGGTTTGCTTATTAGAATCTGAAAACTGGAAGAAATCAGGAGGTGGTGGAGTCACCATCCCAGGAGGTGTTCAAAAGGGGATTGGACATGGCACTTGGTGCCATGGTTTAGTAGTCATGAGGTGTTGGGTAACAGGTTGGACTTGATGATCTTTGAGGTCTTTTCCAACCTTATTGATTCTATGATTTCTATGATTTCTACAAGGGTTATAATAAACCCATGAACATTCTTGCACACACAGGTGTGGACCCCTGCAGAGGGATTGTGATTTGGGTCATGTTTTCACACGACAGTTTCATTTCAGGGGTGATGACTTCAGCAACAAACAAAAAACCCACTGCCATGAAATCGTGGTCCTAAATGACATTCTCCACCATGTGACATTCTTCAGACATAAATTTGTGTCATTAGGATGGAGTGAGAGGTGGCACTTGAAGCCCATCTTGTCTTTTCGCTAGAGAGTATGTTTTATTTTACTAGAGAACAATAGGGAAACTAATTGGCTTAATTGTACTCTTGCTTGCAAACATGGTTGACTCCCTATACTATTTAGTGTTTCTAAAGATTCTGAAGAACTAATTAAGTGCTATAAATCACTCAAGAATAAGGAGGAAATTTCACCTGTTATGTAGAAAACGAAATATTTTAGACTTAAAGCTAGCTTGTACAGTCTACACTTTCTCTTACACTTATTCACAAATGACTGATAATAAGTGTTAAGTGAGGAATATTTTAGTTGAATGAAGATGCATTGCATTTCTTAATCTAAAAATCAACCCATCATTTAACTTAAGTACATAGTAAAGAATTTAATTGTATGAGTCACAAACTCTTTTTAAAGGCAAAACTGCAAATTCCGTGTAACCCAGCTGAGTGTCAAGTGAGCATGCTCCAGAACTCAGGGTATTGCCTTCACAAAAGTGAGGTTTAGCTTGATTCCCTGAATAATTCCAGTCCAAAGAGTTCTTTAAAAAAGCATTTACAAAAGAAAAAAAGTGTTGAGTGAAGAAACCTACACTGAAATGCCAGTGTATGGGAGAGTGCAGGCGAGCAGTGTGGATGGAGACAGAGAATCGTTAGCCTCCCTACACTTTACTGGACAGATTTTACTAACCTAAAAATGTCCAATTTCATTCACAGTGTGCAACAGCAGAACACAACAAGAAAGACCTCGCTTCACAGAGGTGATTTTGTATATTTGTACCTTGTAATGGCTCCCTCACGAGCGGCCCTTGGAGTTTGTTTTGTTTGTGGGTTGTTTTTCAGAAAGAGCAGTAAGGGACATAATCACAGCAGCGACACTAACCAGTGCTATTAACTGTGCTTTTGTGCACTGCTGCTGGAGCTCTGACACTCAGTCTTACTAACTACATAGTAGAATTTAAGCTGTATCATTTAAATAATGATAAAGCTGTCAAGACTCTGATGTGATTTTCTTCTTGAGCAATTCACCTTCTATTACAGGTTTTATTGTACTTTATAGTGGGCATCTGTAAATCTGTGGATCAGCTTAGCTCCCTAATTTACACCCATTGCACGTACTACATGGTTTTAACTGACTTACTTTAGAAGGATTCACAGTAGTTGCTAGGAAACCTTTCTGTGTTCTTTTCACTTCTTATATAGCATTAGCTTTTCAATTGATAAGGCTGTACCTTTAGGTACAGAGGGATTTAAGCAGAATCAAACAATGACGGTAGGACTGCAGCATAGATAAGCAAAAAAAAAGGGGGGGTGGGGGGGTGGAGGGAGGGTGTGCAAATCCTTGTTCTTTGTACAGGTAATACAGAGGATTAGAGCAAAAGAAAGGACATCACACATTTTCCATGAATATTTTTTAAACATCTTCTGCACCATATTAAGCAAAGCAGCAAAACAACTCTTCCTGCTCTAGCTTAAAGTTTATACATTTGTGAATGACTGTAGCAGAGAAGCCATTGCATTGTACTAGTGTTACATGGCATGTCTTCCTGGGGATCATTTCCAGTGGTAACACACTAAATCATTTTGCTGTTTGAGGGAAGGAGAACTCCCATGCAGCTTTAAGGAAGTAAATGTTTCTGCCAAAAGTCTCTCTACTGTGAATGAATTCCCATCAAGATCACACAGGTAAGAGTCATACTTTTTTTCCTTCTGAAACACAGTCTGATTGATGTCCTCAGGTCAGCAGACACACAGCCTCTGTGAGAGCCATGTAGAGAGTGGAGAGATAAAAGAAAAGTTTGCCCTTATCTACTGTAAACTACTTTGTCTAACTGCTGCTCATCTCTACTGGGACAAAACAGTCTCATTTGTCATTAGGAACAACCTTTTCCCAACCAATTTGAGTATACAAATGTGTACCTGATGCACAGCAGTAATTATATTACTTTCAGAATATTTTCTACTATGCCATTCTTCTTCTCCCCAGAGAATCTCATCTCTTTTTAAAAGTTTCAGGTCTTATTTGAGCAAACTGTGAAGAGCCCACTGACACTCCTCCATCCACAAAAGCTTCGGTTCCCGCCACACCCAGGTGCTTCCCTGCCTTCAAAGCCCGAGAGTGTAGCACACTCTTGGCAGCGCAGCTCATTAGCCTGAGCAGCACCACAGTTACCTTTCAACAGGCCTTACACTAAATTTAAGCATAGTGGAAGATTTTTTTTTCCTTCACAACTGAAAGAGGAAAGATAATTGGAATTGTCTTTTCTGTATCCTTTTAATGTGGGACAGCTATAAAGCCCTAAGTGTAGGTGGTCCTGGAGGTATTTGCTTTATTCAAAGTTCCTAAAAGCCACATCCAAAAAAAGTTTCTTATCTTGTCCTGTTCTATATTGTCCCATAGGGATTACAGTCTCATAACACGACAGGCTTACTATAGAAAAGAATGTAACTCATTTTCTCCTTACTCAGATCTGTGTTTGCATTAGCACTGTCCTGGGTTGAATGAGATTTTTTTGCTTTCTACAAGTCAATATGGAAAAGGAAGAGAAAAGTAATCCCCAGCATCTTGCTTTCAAACAAGTTAAATCAGAGAACATAAAAGCACCTGAATGCACAGAAATAAGATGGCTATTACAGTTATGATTCTAATATTGCCTGGCAAAAAAAAACATTTCAAATAAATAGACAAAAAAATATGAATGATAATTAATGAGCTTAAAGATCATGAAGTTTAAAGGCAAACAGGGCACTGAAGGAACTTGGCTACACTCCGTGGATGATTAACTTCAACCAGTGCCAAATTCATATCCACTCTTCTTGAAAGGCATTTGTCTAAAGCAAACATCATCTCAGATGGATAGGAAAAGATCCTGAGATAAAAGAGAATCCTCCCCCTCCATTCATAAAAACATTTCTCAAATCCCAACAGTAGGTTAAGTTTAATCTTTTAGCCCTTCCCTTGCTAACCTTTTCCCCACTACTGGTAAAGAGACTTTAGTACTCAATATTTTGTTAGCATCAAAACATTAACTTACACACTGCAAATAAGTCACCTCTCAATCTACTTGATACTTTAAACAGATTGACTTATTTAAATCTTTTATTGAAAGGCACTTGATCCAGTCTTTCCTCTCTGTTTTTGGTAACTATTTCCTACAATCCCTCCGGTCTTTTAGCAACCTTTAAAATAGAGACAACAGTCAGATGCCAAATGCCAGTACCAGTCTCTCAGTGAAGCATGCAAGGTAAAACCCCCACCCCATTCCCAAGACAAGCTCCCTGTTTATGCATCACAGCCTTGCACAAGTTCCTTCAGCCACAAGTTCAGACAAAAATTTGTGTATTGTTACTGGGAAAGGAAGGCCAAGTTTTAAAAGAACTTGTAGAGCTATGCAAGATATCTTTCATTACTATACAGCCAAGTATCCCTCTTCTCACTTGTGCCCTGTGATAGGACAAGGGGCAATGGATGTCAACTACAGCATGAGGACAAATTTCTTTACTGTAAGGGTCATGGAGCGCTGGAACAGGCTCTCCAGAGAGGTTATGGAGTCTCCATCTCTGGAGATTTTCAACACCTGTCTGGATGCATTCCTGTGCCACCTGCACCAGATTCTATGGTCCTGCTCTGGCAGGGGGGTTGGACTTGATGATCTCCAGAGATCCCTTCCAACTTGTAACACCCTGTAATCCTGTATTCAGAAGCTTCAATGAGCAATACACTGGCAGAGGAAACAGTACCATGCACAGGCTGAACTTCTGCCATATCATCACAACCAACATTGCGTTGTGTGCTTTATGCTGTTCTTCTGTGTATTGCCTCAAATGCCACATGAATTAAGTTACATGCCATTAAGTTGCATACCAGATTTATGGTGTCTACAATGAAAGAAAAAGAAAGGAGGAGGAAGAGGAGGAGCAGGGATTTAAACATATTTTTAAAAGCTCAAAATAACTCTTCACTTGAAAAGGAATTTATAATACCAGCAGATGGAAATTTGGAAAACAAAATTCCCAGGAGTGACTACTAAAAGCTACTTTCATCTTTTGGTTAAATAATTTGGATCACATTGACCTGAAGAGATTGCTAATGAAATACATAGATGAACTTACATTTGAAATACTGCAAAGAACCAGTAAACAACAACAATAACAAAGAACCCAAACCAACAACAAACAAATAACTAGCTCAAAGGGAAAAAAAAAGGAAATTAAAATATAGCAAAAGGAATTTTGCATTGGGAAGTACAATCTAAGATATCTACATGGAACTTAGACTGGTTTTGAAGCACACAAAAATTGTTTCATCTGAAAGTGTACACAAAGAAAACTTTTAACTCAGAGCTGTCTTTGTAAAGGCTCTTTGACAAAATCTACTCAATTAGACTAGATTAGCTCTCATCTCCTTTATTCCTAACTTCCTTAGAAGCAAATGAGAAGAGAAGAGAAGAGAAGAGAAGAGAAGAGAAGAGAAGAGAAGAGAAGAGAAGAGAAGAGAAGAGAAGAGAAGAGAAGAGAAGAGAAGAGAAGAGAAGAGAAGAGAAGAGAAGAGAAGAGAAGAGAAGAGAAGAGAAGAGAAGAGAAGAGAAGAGAAGAGAAGAGAAGAGAAGAGAAAAGAGAAGAGAAGAGACGAGACAAGACAAGGTTGGAAGAGACCTTTGAGATCATCGTGTCCAACCTACAGATGAGGCTATGAAGTCCTGCCTCCTTCCAAGAGGAAATGTCTGCTTACCAAAACTAACCATGCATTCCATACTATCATGTTGTTTGTTTTTAAGAATGTTGTGTAGAACAGAGCAGTTTAATTCAGTTTTAAATCTGCACTTGATGAGAATATGACTGAGGGACTATTCTCAGGTTTGAGTCCTCTGCGTCACCTAGCACAGTGTGAATGCATCAATGAAAACAATACACAAATTGTATGCTGATGTATGATGGCAGGTCTCATTTCCAGATGTAACTAAAACCTTTCATTCAGCCAGTCACACCATTTCTATCAATACAAACACAATAACACTGCATGAGCTAGATCTGAATTGCCCAGAGGTTAGCAATCCTTCCACCATGACAACTTATTTACTATAAGTTCAACTAACTCACCAGTAGGACCGGTTTTCTTCCAAATGGCTCTATATTTGTTCTCATAGAAACACAAGTTATCTTTGTGGGGTTTTTTGTTGTGTTTTTTTTTTTTCCCAAGAAAATTATGATTGTGGTTTTTAAATTCCAGATAAAAAGGAAAGACCACAAATTTACCCTGTTGCACTTTTAAAATATCTAGCAGTCAGTCAGCAGATTGCTCATCTTTCACAGTTTCTGTTGCATCACCAAAGAATTAATAGAACTTGGCTTCTTTTGTGTACTGCTTGAGTCTTGACAGGTAATAACACATTTCCCCACAGTCCAAGTTTGTCCAATGTAAAGAAGTATTCTCATTCCTTAGAGAAAAGAAAAAGGCAGCCTTAACAAGCAGAGGTCAAATGTGCATAGAAACAGATTGCTGGAATACATAGATTATCCTTACTCTACAAAGGCAGTGTCCTCATATGTCTCAGTTCTCTCCATTGCTGTCTCACCAGTGCTGCTACACTTAACCACCCATTTATCAGCTTCTAAGTACCTCCACCTCCAGTCATCTCCCAAGCAAGATACAACTCTTTTCATTTAACTACATGTCCAAGTCAAGAACAAAGTCATTCTCAAGTCTTGAGAGGGCTGACAGAATCAGACACATACATTGAGAAAAGAGACACAATTCTCATATCCTAACTTCTTGCTTATGATCCATCTGCTCTTCAACATGTGAGCATTTCTTATCAGTCCCTTCGAGACAGCAATATTCTCATTCTCAAGTGATACTAACGACCTCATGAGATCTTTCTTCATCTTTTAACTGCTGCTCCCTCATCCATCATACTTTCACAATGTCTGTGTAACTATCCACAAGCTGAAAGCTTTCTCATCCTCAACAGAGCAATAAGTCAAAATAAAGCTTCTATGTTGTTTGGGCCTTTTTTTTAATTAAAAGATTCCAAACCAAAATCTCAGTGCTCATCCTCGTCTTCTCTCCTCCTCCATTTCCCCTCTCTGCCCTTCAATGATTAGCATGCTTGACAGCTTCATTCCAAAAAGCTTCTATACCATGTCTTCCACTCTCCAACAATCAAGGCATCAACCAGCACTCTTTTATAAATTAAAATTACCTGTATGGTTTTTACTTTTATAACAGTTGCAAAGATGAAGTTGTAAAGGTGTCACTGTCTCTTTCCTCTTTTGACTGCTAAGCAAATCACCATACCTGTAGTGTGCTCAGGTAGCTTCTAAACACATGGGATTCTTGAGGGGAAAATAATCCTACAAAAAGTGTTGATGTATTGGTCCAAATAGCACCATTGTTGTGAATCTCAATCTATATAAAAGATCATTGTGACATACATACATAGTCTGGAGCCCCTACTACAAGAGGGATATGGACGTGCTGGAACATGTCCAGAGAAGGGCCACGAGGATGAGCAGAGGGCTGGAGCACCTCTCCTATGAGGACAGACTGAAAGTGTTGGGGCTGTTCAGTCTGCAGAAGAGAAGGCTCCAAGGTGACCTAATTGTGGCCTTCCAGTATCTGAAGGGGGCCTACAAGAAGGCTGGGGAGGGACTTCTTAGGATGTCAGGTAGTGATAGGACTAGGGGGAATGGAATGAAGCTGGAGGTGAGGAGATTCAGGCTGGACATGAGGAGGACATTCTTCACCGTGAAAGTGGTGAAGCTCTGGAATGGGTTGTCCAGGGAGGTGGTTGAGGCCCCGTCCCTGGAGGTGTTTAAGACCAGGCCAGATAAGGCTCTGACCAGCCTGCTCTAGTGTGGGGTACCCCTGCCCATGGCGGAGGGGGTGGAACTAGATGATCCTTGTGGTCCCTTCCAACCCTGACTGATACTATGCTACTATGATATGTGGTATGTACCTGAAAATGATGATTAAAGAAGTTTGTTTTCCCATGCCAAATGTAGACTCAAGAAAGAAACAGCTTACATGGGTAATAATGTTTGTTTTGGATCGATACGCAGTGGATTGCCCAGTGCTGATTATTTTGAACAAATATACAGCTCTACCCTCCATGTAATAAAAATCTGGCTGCCCTTTGTTGCTCATGAAACTCATAAAGGTTAAGCCTTTAGCCTGAAGGAAAAAAAGGTCTTTTTCATCCAATGAAAATTAATAGGACTGAGCATCCCTCCCCTTGCAGGCAGCTGTAATTTTTCAGCTAAGAGGCAGAGAGGTTTAAGAAGAATTGATGATGGAAAGTTTTTGTCACCAACATAAACACATTTTAGAAGCGGCTAGCAGTAGGCTCACACTGAGAATCGTACGTCTGAGGCGATGCCAGTGGTACTTAGCACAGCTGCTCATGGCCGTGTGCCTAATTGAATGTTGTTTGTCTCAAGATTTTCCAGTGGACCATTTCAAGTGGCAGCACACAGCTGATGTGCCATCTAACCCGCATTAACACCTCACCTGCAAAATACATAATTACATTCCAATCTGCTGATTAGATGCAAAATACAAACACATGCCAGTGGTTGCATTTCAGAAGTAAGCATGCCCATCCAAACCGAAGAAAATGAGTGGATTGTTACCTAGAGCTAGTGCCACATCCTGTCTCTCCAAAACAGATTAGTGGGAGCCTGTGGAGGAATTAAAATTTCCTTGAATCATCTTTTGATGATGGCTCTTTAAGGCTAGGTCAAATCTAACACTCTTTGTTTCCCACACATTTATTTTGTGTCTAAACTCACATGTAAGGGTTTGTAAAACAATTTTGTGATGCCATGAAAGGAAACCTTCTGAGAAATCATTTCTTATATGTATAGAATGAGCCATCAAACTGCCTGATTGATAAAATTAGAAGATGTTAAATTAATACCTCTTAATATAACTACTAATCTCATGTCAATCTTTTCACTGGAACATGTTTGTTCCAGATTTATTTATTCTTTAATAACTAGCGTTCACTTTGCAGTGGAGTTTATGTTTGTATTAAACAAATTTGCATCCATTTGAAGATGCTGAATCCAAGCCATTTCCTTTTTCCACTGGGAATGCAGTCAAGCACCGTTGTGGCCAAATAACTATTGAGAAACTGTGGTTTTGTTATTATTGTATTTTCAGGTGATCACATGCAGTGGCTGAAAGGTCATCACAGTCATTGTGAATGGAGTGGACTAAGCGTTGTTTCACCAGAGCAGGTAACAGCTTAGCCTGGAGAAGAGGAGGCTCAGGGGTGACCTCATTGTCCTCTACAACTACCTGAGGGGTGGTTGTGGCCGGGAAGGGGTTGGTCTCTTCCAGGCAACCAGCACCAGAACAAGGGGACACAGTCTCAAGCTGCACCAGGGGAGGTTTGGACTCGAGGTGAGGAGGAAGTTCTTCACCAAGCGAGTCATTCGTCATTGGAACGGGTTGCCCAGGGAGGTGGTTGAGTCACCATCCCTGGAGGCATTCAAGAGGAGATTGGACGTGGCACTTGGTGCCATGGTCTAGTCATGGGGTCTGTGTTGATAGGTTGGACTCGATGATCCTCGAGGTCCTTTCCAACCTAAGTTGTACTGTGATACTGTGATACTGTGAAAAGACTCCAAACAGAAGCTAAGCTTTGAATGTAGGAATAGTTCTTAAGATTTACTTAAAATAATGCATTTATGTAGCAAGATCAATAAAATTCACATCCACAATGAGACACGAAACATGGTTGGTTTTGGTTGGTTGGTTGGGGGTTTTTTCAACCTTAGAAAACACAGGTAGATAGTTTAGCAGTACATCGTCATTAAATTCCATGTGTTTCAAGGTTATCTTCATTAAAATAATTAATTCTTAAACAATAATAATAGTTTCAGATATTCTACCCCCAAAAGAAAGAAACAACAGTGAAAACCTGTGTAATATTAAAATAATAACTAGTGGGCAAACCCAATCTCTCAAAAGAGATCGATCACAAAGAACTTCAGGAAGCAGGCTTATAATGAAGGTGAGAACTTAAGTCTGTCCCTTTGTCTTCAAACTTTGTGCACTTTGTGAAGAGGGGTCTCTCTGAGGAAAGTGGTGATCTGAATGTCTAATAAAAGTCTACATCTGTTCTATAAAACTCTAAGGATGAAGCTTGCAGAGGCAATCAAATCTGAGGCTTCCTAACTTTACCGGTGCCAACATCAGCTTCATCTGGCATTCTCATAGACTGCTAAGCATGTGATGCTTGCTAGAGAGAAAGGTGGGGATAGATTTTATTCCCAATATACAGCCCATAAAAAAGTCAGCTGGAGCATTTGAATGTTTTCCCTTCAGTTACTGTAAAATCACCTGCTGTTACTGGACCCCCATGGCTAGCAGTACTCAGGGAACACAGTGCTGCCGGCAAGACCACAAAGAGCCTGGGGGAAGAAGCTTCTACTGCCCTGATTCTCCATTGGTGTCACCCCTAAACAGAGGCTACAGGCTGTGAAGCAAGTCATGTATTCTGCAGGTGGGATGTTGCTACAAGCCACCAAAGTGGCTTTGAGATGGGAGAGATTTGGAAATAAAAGCCATCTTGTTGCTTTGTGTTTCCTCTTGCATACTGCCTACCCCCAAAGCTATAGTAACTTCTTGGTGTCTCCATGACAAGGAGTATGATGTTAGAGATACATTCTTTACTCCATGGGTATGGGCTTATTCACTCCCCTTTTTAATTTTTGCAACATTAATGGATCTCTTAGAGGTTTAAATCTCTTACTTTGTCAAACTAATTAGTGTTGTTTTAATCACTTTCATGTCTCAGAGCATCCACATCCTGGTAAGTCCTTAAGAGAGAAGAATAAAGGAATGGCTCTTTCCCTGAAGAGCTTGAAGCCACTCTCACTGAAACAGTTCAAGAAAGCAGCTACTCCTAAAACAGACTTTATGAACTGTACTTTAGGACCTAGTAAATTACATGTATTGACTTGTTAACCCTTACATTGCACACATCATGATTTTTATATCAATTTTTTTGTAAAATAAACTGATCAGGAATTCTTTTAAATACATTACAGATAATTGGTGCTTTAAAGAGCACGGCAATTTAACACTGTTAGCCTATTTTTATGAACTATTATATCACAAGGAAAAAGAGAGAGACTTAGAGCAACTTTAATAAACGAACAAGAGAGGCAGCTGCTTCAAGGAACCAACTTTACAAGCAACAGAATTTTGTATAGGCAGCAGATTTCACCAGAATTAAAGTGCAGTGAGGCAACATGATACACACTGATAATGTGTAGTGTTAAAACCCTAAAGAACAAATGGCTGGGGGGTTACTGTAATAAGATGCAATTAGAGGGGTGTTTTAAATTTCTTAGTGCTATAAGAGAATTTTAAGAGAGAATCTGACCAAGAATTATGATTCAGACCTTTGAGAGAACACTGTATTTAATCTCCTTATGCACAAATTTGAAGTCTTGATTTATTCTCTGTCACCCAAATTTTGTTAACAAAGTAAATAAACTACATCTTTTCTAAAAACTCATCTATTATTCTCAACTCTCATATGTCTTTTTAACTTTAAAATTAAATATTCTGGATATTAAGTTGCAAAATACTGTCTTTAAAACCTCATTTCAATGTATTAATAAGATAAGCTAGTGATTATGCTGCTCCAGGTGTTCAGAACTGCTTAGATATCTCTCTGGAGCACAGCACTATGCCATATCATCATATTCTATCTCTTGTCTGGCTCATTTTGTTAGCAGAACATTTCAATAACCTCCAAATAAAATAAAATAAAATAAAAGCTTCTGTGTTTCACTTTATTTCATTCATTGCTGTTCGTATCCATACTAGAATTACAGTTTTTATCTGAAGGTGTTACGTGGGAGGTGATGAAGAGCCCAATGAACCTTCTTTATTCCCTTTCTTCCCACTTGTGGTAACAGGTCAGATTGAGGTTTAGCTAGAAGAAGAATCTGAGTGGCCTCACTTTAACAGAATAATTACAGTGCCATAGCTATGCTGATATAACTCCCCCATGTGGATACTCACTTTCAAGGACAAAAATTATTGTATTCTATAATAATTACTCTGCTTTTTAATTCTATCTGTACAAAGTTCCTTTCCCTCTGAAGGGAGGGTTCATATGGGAAGCATATCAAGATACTAGCTTCATTTCTTGTGGTCTAACCATCTCAGGGGATCCTGAGATGCTGGAATGGCATTAATTCAAACTCAACAAGTTTCCTCTGTGCTTCAGTCAAGAGGACAGCATGACCTGCCATCTAGTCTAGTCAAAGAGGTTAGATAACAGTTAGGTATCTAACATCAGTTAAGTTAATATTAGCCTGAAGTGGAAGGATGAATTTTCACTTGGTTAAATGTCCAGACTAAAACCAAAATGTTCATGTCTTGAAGCATTTTATTTTTCTTCAAAGCTCAATTTTTAAGAAGGAAGTGCATTAGTTACTGCTTTGCAGCTTTCCACTTCAGTTGGTAAAGTGTCACAAGTTTTAAAGACCGTCTGAACTTCTCCTTGAAAGGTATGAAAATACTCCTGGATGACTTCTAAACAACAGACTTAAGGGCAGACAGCTAGCTTGTGTAAATCAGTATCACTCCATTTAAGTTAATGGAACTATGCCAAGATACCAGCTTTCATCTGACTGCTCCTAACTATTCTTTCATGGAATCAAAGAACAAAAGAGCTTCACAATACCTCTTGCTAGGTACAGACTGACCTCCTTCAGCCTGGCTGAAACTATAGAAAGGAACTTCAGCTGATGAACCAAACACTGCATCACATTTCCTCCAAAAACAGCCACCTGAAATAATGATCTATAGGTGTTTACTGTTGCCAACACCTTTTAAATGTTTTCCCCCTGTGCCTCAACAGTTGAAATCCCAAGAAGTTAAATTAGCTTGCAAATCTGACTGAATCAACACCTGCTCATTCAAAACATTTTAATAGGAAGGAATTCTTCACTCTTGTCTGAAGCAGCAAAAAAATAATAATAATTACAGAATTCATGGCCAATTTCAAGACTCTGCACCAATACATTACTTAGTCTTTATCATAGTTTCATAGTTTCATTCAGGGTTGGAAGGGACCACAAGGATCATCTAGTTCCAACCCCCTGCCATGGGCAGGGACACCCCACACTAGATCAGGCTGGACAGAGCCTCATCCAGCCTGCTCTTAAACACCTCCAGGGATGGGGCCTCGACCACCTCCCTGGACAACACATTCCAGGGTTTCACCACTCTCATGGGGAAGAACCTCCTCCTCACATCTAGCCTGAATCTCCCCACCTCCAGCTTCATTCCATTCCCCCTAGTCCTATCACTACCTGAGATCCTGAGAAGTCCTTCCCCAGCCTTCCTGTAGGCCCCCTTCAGATACTGGAAGGCCACAATTAGGTCACCTCGGAGCCTTCTCTTCTCCAGACTGAACAGCCCCAACTCCTTCAGTCTGTCCTCACAGGAGAGGTGCTCCAGCCCTCTGATCATCCTTGTGGCCCTTCTCTGGACACGTTCCAGCACCTCCACATCCCTCTTGTCATAGGGGCTCCAGAACTGGACACAGTACTCCAGGTGGGGTCTCACCAGGGCTGAGTAGAGGGGGAGGATCACCTCCCTCGGCCTGCTAGCCACACTTCTCCTGATGCAGCCCAGGATCTGATTGGCTTTGCGGGCTGCAAGTGCACATTGAGAGCTCATGTTGAGCTTTTTGTCCACCAGCACCCCCAAGTCTCTCTCCTCAGGGCTACTTTCCAGCCAGTCACTGCCCAGCCTGGATTTGTGCCTGGGATTGCCTCGACCCAGATGCAGGACCCTGCACTTGCTCTTATTGAACTTCATGAGGTTGGCCTGTGCCCACCTCTCCAGCCTGTCAGTGCATCAACATCACTCAACTAGCAGAAGAGAGGTGACTCTCCCTAGGAGTGAATGACAGAGAAACAGAAACATAGGCGACATAAAAGGATAAAGGGATCTTAACTGAAGTTAACTTTTAGTATTGATAATATTGATAAAAAATATCTCAAGCTACTTTACTGAAGTCCTATCAAGGGAGTGACATTCATAATTATGCTGCAAACATATTCTATGTATCTGCACAGCTTATGCAATTTTTTTTACTGGAAATTTCCTTGCTTCTTTAATTCTGTGCCAGCTCTTCATGGAGCCCTGTACCAACTATTGTTAAGGGAACTGTTTGTATTTAGTTCCCTGTAGAAGAGGGTGAGGATTACACTAAGACTTTAAGAAGGGAAGAGATAACAAAGAAAAAAGGCAATAAAGAAGGGACATGGGAAAAAAATAGAACATCCATAATCTTGTAATTCTCAACCCTTTAAATCAGTCAAATAAGGATGAACAGTTATTTAATATATTCTAAACCCAACATGAACTGTACTTTGGAAGGCTGCACCTTACAGACCTGGAACAACCACTTTTTTGGTGAAATTTTTTTTGGTCCATGGCAAGTTTCTGAAACAATAAACAATTACCAAAAGTTTGGTGTTTCTGTGTTTTGAACTGTGTCATAGTAGCTAATGTTGCATTAGGTACTGTGCTGCTGGGAAAGTACAATCATAGAGCTAGTATAAAATAGCACTATGAAGAGGCAGTTTGATTATGAAAAGACTTATGTTGACTACATACAGAATACTTGGAGAATTACAAGGTGGAGTGAACAGCAACTGCTGGTCAAATTTTGTAACAGTAGTAGAAATAACTAGGGGTGAGCAAGTACCTTTACTTTTTCAGGCTGCAACTGCAGGACAGCATCCCATTGTCCCATATTAAGTGCAGCACTACACAAGTCTATCACAAATGCTGAACCTCTCCATCATGAGTGTCAGAAATAATGCTAATTCCAGGAACTAATGTATAACCTTTGCAAAGAAACATACTGCTCATGTCTGAGAGGTTTTGGAAGGCATGAAAACTGAAACACTTAGCACACCCCCCACACACACCCCCATGTAATCCACAGCCTTGTCAAGAATAGAGAGCAGCAAGAATCTCTTCCTAGTTAGGTGAGATGATCAAATGAACCCGTAAAGGATCCTGTGGCCTGCAGAATGGATGAAAACACCTGGCCAAAGATGCTATGGCATCCATGGGTTTCATAATTAACAGAAGCTTTCTAGGTTCACTGTGCCTACACAACAACAGGTAAAAAGTTGCAGAGTCTCTGCCTCTACTGCCCATTTCCAGTCCCATAGAGCACCTACTTCTATTGAAACACAAGCAATTTAAAAGCTGTGGGTGACTAAAACTGTGCAGGATGCCAATCAGAATTAGGGGTGAGAAAAGGCTTCTGGATATTCTTGGGACAAATATGGGGGATCCAAACAGGCATCAGCTCTACAGTGCTTAAGACACACTGAGACTAAATTCTGAACAATTCCAGTCTTGGAACTTGAAGAGGGAAGATGGAGTTAGACTGAGAAAATTGACATGATGGAGTGACAACTTGCTCTGGAAAGAGAGGAGAGAGTGTCAAAACTGACACAGGAGTTGTAAGCCTGAATGACAGGGAAGATGCTGAAACTGCTGAAGGACATGTGAGAGAGATGTCAGGAAAGACAGAGGTACACCTCTGAAAAACAGGTAGATCTAAGCCAGACTACTGACTGCATCTAAAACAGAGTAAGAATGTAGGAAAGGTAAGACTATGTTAAGACCTAAGGCAAAAAGGCCTTCTCCAGGGACCAAAGAATCATGGAAGAGGAACAGCAATATACTCAGAAGGAGGAGTAAATTTTGATATCTATTCAGAGAAATAAAGTGCTAAAAGCAGAAGTTTTCTTTTCCTGTCCTGAATTGCTAAATCCATTGTAGGTAACTGTATTTGGTAAAGAAAGAAGTTTTGTTAGGTACTGAATGCTTGTCAAAATTACTCTTGGGACAACCAGATATCATGCAACTCACACTGAAGTCGTACACAGAAATGTGTTTAGTGCATCCTAATGTATTAACACTGAGAAGCTGTTTAGATGGCAGTCTAGGGACCTCAGGTGTCTCAGCTGGTGCTCCAGAGGTATGGGTAGGTTAAACTGAGTTTGACCTTGGGAGCTCTAAACTCTCTTATGGTCAATATCTGCCAGAAATAAGACAAGTACTGAATGTATATTACACTTTGAAAAATAACTGAAATATAGATGGTAGCAATGGAATCATAACAGCAGGGGGCTTGGTGCCCATATCTCTCACTGCAAATACAAACCTTGGAGAGAGAGAGCTCAGCTGTGGACTTAATGCTAGACAAACAGTAAAAGAGGAGAAGGAATCCCAGGTGACATGAATCACAGCAGGATTGAGATCATGCTGAGGGAGGAAGCAATTAATAAAAATTGTTGTTCCAATGTGTACCTTCCAGTGGACAATAAATTTCTTTAACTTGCATTCATTGCTTGCCAGCCACGTGTTTGGGTTTACATTTTGTTTTGCTCTTTCTTGAGTGTTAAAAGAAAAAGTAAGAGTACCTGAAGTCCAGTGACCATAATCAGTGACATGCAGGTTTCAGGCCATCATTTCAAAGACTAGATATGAAGAAGACACATAGGGGTTGTCTTGAAATATGTTCAAGGACTAAGGTAAATGGATGTTGTATACAGGAATAAAGGGAGGGTCATCAAATCCTTTATTTAGAATAGAATAAACCAAACCAGGTTGGAAGAGACCTTCAAGATCATCGCGTCCAACCCATCAACCAATCCAACCCACCTAAACAACTAACCCATGGCACCAAGCACCCCATCGAGTCTCCTCCTGAACACCTCCAATGACAGCGACTCCACCACCTCCTTGGGCAGCCCATTCCAATGGGCAATCACTCTTTCTGTATCTCAGTATTCAGTAGGAAGTTTCTCCCTGTTGTGACTGAAGGGCTGACCCACAATCTTGGACTGCTAGAAACCTCCTCTGAATCTCCTGAGCGTTCCTTAAGGCCTTTAAGATCTACATGTTCTTTACAAAGTCTAACACAGATTAAACATTAACAGTTCTCACTTAATCCCTATGGTTGCCCTCCTCCATGAAGTGGCTGTCTTTGCCTGTTAGCCTATCTTTCCTTTTCAGATATCACCCTAATAGTCTCTTTTAAGTTATTATTTATCTGTAAAGCCTGAGGGTCATCCTAACAGCATTGCTGCTTACACCAACGTAGTTTCTAGATAGACAAGCAATATGCATTTTCAGTTTGCTTCATAGTTTCATAGTTTCATTCAGGGTTGGAAGGGACCACAAGGATCATCTAGTTCCAACCCCCCTGCCATGGGCAGGGACACCCCACACTAGATCAGGCTGCCCAGAGCCTCATCCAGCCTAGGCTTAAACACCTCCAGGGACGGGGCCTCAACCACCTCCCTGGACAACACATTCCAGGGCTTCACCACTCTCATGGGGAAGAACCTCCTCCTCACATCTAGCCTGAATCTCCCCACCTCCAGCTTCATTCCATTCCCCCTAGTCCTATCACTACCTGAGAGCCTGAGAAGTCCTTCCCCAGCCTTCCTGTAGGCCCCCTTCAGATACTGGAAGGCCACAATTAGGTCACCTCGGAGCCTTCTCTTCTGCAGACTGAACAGCCCCAACTCCTTCAGTCTGTCCTCATAGGAGAGGTGCTCCAGCCCTCTGATCATCCTCATGGCCCTTCTCTGGACACCTTCCAGCACCTCCACATCCCTCTTGTAATAGGGGCTCCAGAACTGGACACAGTACTCCAGGTGGGGTCTCACCAGGGCTGAGTAGAGGGGGAGGATCACCTCCCTCGACCTGCTAGCCACACTTCTCCTGATGCAGCCCAGGATCTGATTGGCTTTGCGGGCTGCAAGAGCACATTGAGAGCTCATGTTGAGCTTTTTGTCCACCAGCACCCCCAAGTCTCTCTCCTCAGGGCTACTTTCCAGCCAGTCACAATTCTATTTGTATGTCTTTAAAGTGGAGCAATGGACTCATTTCTTAACATTCCATTTAACTGAATTCTTAGTAAGGCCAAGGTTGTTTGACAGTTCCTTGTGTTTTGCATTTTAAACAACTGTTCTTCAACAACATGCTCAATACTTTCATAAACTTTACTGGTAAGGAAAGCTATGAGAAAGTATGGCTGGTTCCCACCATTGTATTTTACTGCCCATCAACATCTGGAAATCACATAATAACATAACTTCTGGGAACATTTATCCTTGTAATAACATCATGGAGACTTTACATATCCAAGTCTGATACTTGCCATATGGTAGCTGCAAAGGTGAAATGAGATTTATTTTTTTTCTTTAAATTTATTTTAAGGATGACAAGACACTGCAAAATATCTGAAGACAAAGCAGGAAAAGAGAAAGAAAAGGCAAGGGCAAAGCAAGGAACATGTCAAAACTGCTGCTGAGATAAACAAGCAGAGAAATCAGGGAGAAAGCAAGCAGACAAATGTGATAAAAAAACCCACACTGAACAAGAATTCTACGTAGCCTCTGTTTCAGGGCTTGAAGGGAGGGAGTAGCTCCTGTAGTTCTCTGTAGTTCAAAGGCTGTCAGAGATGATATAGAGGGGAGAAGATACCTCAGATGGTACAATACATAGACAAAGTATTCTACAAAGTCTCAGCCCATTTTACAAACACATCCTGAGGCAGTGTCTTTAGGCAGCACTCAAAGTCAGGCTTACTCAGCTTTGCAGTGCCAGCCCAAGGTGATGATATTCCTGTAGGGTGGACGAACAGAGTTCTAAGTGGCTGCTACTAGATAACCCATATGCTCTAGAGGAGACTCCAGATAACCTTTTCCAGAGAGTTTAGGCACCACTTTTTACATGGAAAGCAAGGACTTTTAGATAGCATGACTACTAAATACAGGGGAACTTGCATCCTACCAGCCATATGGATATGGATCCAGACTGGAATGAGCTTCAGCTTTAATCCATTACCTGGTTTAGCCACAAGTATAAAGACAATCCTAGAGTGGAAGGTAAGAAAGTCAAATGAGAGATCTTATTCAGATATATTAGAGATAGTAGAATTATGGTAAAAGACAGAGCTTAACATACAGGGTGGTGTAAGACAAAAATAAGCTGATTATTAAAGAAGATAAATTTGCAGCTAGTGGACCATGAAGAACAGTCAGGTAAGTCCCACATCAAGAGGAGACAATGACCACTAAAAGTGAGAGAACTGATCCAGAACTAGAAATAAAAACAGGCCTGTCAACGAGAAGGAGCAAGATGAGGCTAAGTAACAAGTGGAGGGAAAAGGCAAAGAAAAGAGCTCAGAGAGTTGGAGTCACTGAAGAAGAAAGAAAAAGACAGCTGAAACTACAATAGGGCCCTGAAATGTAGGAGACCTTTCATTAGCCACCAGTGTCTTTCTAAAAAGAAATTATGTCTGATCTACAGTGAAAAAGAGAGACAGTATTAATTATAAAAGATAGAAATTATCTGGCTGTAGATAGTCAGTGTACTAATAGGACTGGTACCATTCATCTTATGTACCCATTACTAGGAGCAGTATCTAAACACAGGTGCTGTTGTATCTATCCAGTACAGTATTATCAAGCATCTAATTTAACCATGTAATTCAGGTTAAATATTCTAAGACCAGGACAGATTCTCTAGAAGGAAAACCAACCTGAGTTTGCAGTACTCTGGCTTATATGTCTGTCCACAGAGACACCACTTAATCAGATTTGTCTCAAATATTAATCTCTCTATTAATCTCTATATGTATTTCATAAAAATACAGTTAATTGAAATACACTTCAGATGGATATGGGTGATTCCTCCTTCTCCATCAGAAGGTGAAGTGCCTACTTCCACTTTTAGAAAAGATTTTTAAAGGTATCTACTGCACATAGTGGAATCTGAAAGTGAAATAGACTATAATTGACTATTTCCATTTTTAAACGAGAAACTTGGTGGCAGTCACAGCAAAAATAGCATCATAACAGTTTTGTTTACTTTTTTTGTTGAGGTTAAATAATGTTAAGTGGCTAATTCCAACACAGTCTAAGTAAAAGATATTTACTTTAAAAGTATGAAGATAAATTGCTAGCATAAACAGATACAAGTCCCATGGAGGCATGGAAAAACAAATCTTTGCATCCTCACTATGGAATTAGCCTATCGCTTCAAGGGGATGGCTCCTCTTTAAATCAATACTCTGTGCACAGAGCACAGTTGGCTGTTCAGTCACTGGAACTTCTCACCACAGGTGGGAAAGCTAGATGTTTCACTACATTCATTATTTTTCTTAGCTCTTTCTTCTTCTAAGCTAGGCTGAAAGACTTGCACCTATCTCAGCATGTGACTAAAACATACAACAAATTAAGAAAGCTCAGTTGTGAGAGAGACCCTCTCTCTCCCAAGCCTGACAGTTGGCACTACAAGCTTGTGTTTCTACTTCTGTGCTACCAGCAGACAGTAAGATGGATGAAAGTGTGAATCTGAGTGCCACTAACAGCATGGAATGACTAGCCTTCAAAGTTTTTCCTTTCTTACTTTTGAAGCACAGAACATCCATTACATGACAGAACAAGCTTCAAGTCAGATTTAAATTTATATGTGTTTTACCCTTTGTCACTGCACATAACTCTTGGAGTTGTACAGAGTTTGTTACACATTCTGATGACCTGCAGAAACATCTGCAGGACATGAATGTTGCTGTGACTTGTATCACAATAGTCCAAGAGCTACACAGCTACAAAAAATAATCAATAATTTCAAATAAAATGTAATGCCTGTTTCAAAGTATCTATGGCAGACTTCTATGCAGAATTCAGGTACAACACTGTGTTCCCTTTGCACCAGGTCTTGCCATAGATGTGTATTTTATTTGTCCTCTTTATGGTGCAGAGAATTCCTCACATGGCTGCAGCAGCCCCCAACAGCCCAAAGGAGTTACAAACACAGCCTCGGTCAGAATGAGGTCAGGTTATTCTATGTCCCTTTTCTCTGGCACAGTAGCAGCAGGAAAAACATATGGCATAACAGACATTAAGTCATATTGCTCCTTCTAAACTTAGGCTTCTATTTCTACCATGTGTAGAAAGTTCCATGTGTAACAAATGTCAAGAGTCCTTGCATTGTCCCAGATCTTTGGAAATTCTTCCACTTGTTCAGGCAGCTGAAGCAGGAGGAACACAGACTGAAGCCTGTGCACTCTGACACAAAAGCACTCAAAGCCTTGTATTTTTCTTCAGGCTGCAAAGAAATGAATTTCCTCGCTACAGAAATGTGAAATGTCCCCAGTATTTTATTGACACCATTGATCACATACCCGTAATAAGCAAAAAAATCACTGCATTTGGTCTCCTCTTCAGGCTATCAGCTAACCCTGAAGTCATCTTGAAGATCATACTTGGTGCCAACAGAGACAGGAAATGTTCAAAGGCAGGCTGAAGTGTAGTGTCCCCAGCAGAGCCCTCCCTAGCACACCTGATAAGGTAGCACACTGCCAGACACAGCCAAGAAATGTCAGCAACGCTGTGCAGCTTTGGTGCACAAGGTGTAGAGGTGAGAAGCAGGGAAATGGTGGGCTTCTCAGCAGGCAGAGACCCTCTGAACTTAACACAGCATCACAAAATACCAGGCAGGAAGGGACCTTGAGGATTGTCTGGTTCAATCTTTCTTGGCAAGAGCATGGTCTAGATAAGATGGCCCAGCACCCTGTCCAGATAAATCTTGAAAGTGTTCAGTCTTGGGGAATCCACCATTTCCCTGAGGAGATTATTCCAGTGGCTGACTGGTCTCACTGTGTAAAAGTTTCCTCTTCTATCCAACTGGAATCTCCCCAGGAGTAACTTGTACCTGTTATCCCTTGTCTTTTCCATCTGACTTCTTGCAAAAAGAGTCTCCATCTTCTTTGAAAACATCCTTGAAATACTGGAAAATGGTGCTAAGGTATCCCCTAAGTCTTCTTTTCTAAAGGCTAAACAAACCCAATCTCAGGCCTCCCTCACAAAGAGACACAGCTTGGAAGTAAATTATGGCAGACACTATAAAGATTGATTAAGAGAAAAGGTGTAAGAACCTTCTCCAGCATTCAAGTACTGAATTTAGAGAGAATGCTTCAACTTGAACTAAAAACTGCTTATAGGGAACTAGGATCACAAGCCCATTTGTCATTATACTGGCAAGTGCTCCCTCTGTATTCAAAAGGAATGGGGGAGACTCACTAGAAGATGTGCTGTGCCTTCTGCAGTGTCCTCTGGGGTGGCATGGTCCTTTACTCATACTCAGAAAAATGCCTTAAAACCCTTTCATATTATATATGCTTGACTGGGAGTGTTACATAGTCATTCAAGAGGAAAGGAAAAAGAAAAAAGGATAATTAACAGGACACTCACATATTGCTTTAAAAACATCCTCAGATTAATTTTATTAGAAATACCACTAATAAAATCAAGACCTACTGCTGTAACTCCACCTTCATTGACTTCAACAGGATATTTGCCTGACTAAAGCCCCAGAAATTACATTCAACAGAATTAAGGCTATAAAATATTCCCTCACCAAAGTAAGACTGTAAAAAAGCTGCTCCCACCACCACAGTGCTCTGTTATTCCAAGCGTGTGCTACTGGACCGTTATTATGCCTGAATAGACAGTTGCAGGGGAATCAGAGCTCTGCATTCTCTTCTACCACAGCAGATCTCTGCAGGTAATTTTAATGGGGCTGTTAATAACCTGGCATCCATCCCAGCCAGATGTAGCACATTTAAACATTGTCCTTACAGCTTTGTCAGAAGTGTTGACATTGCACGTCAGTAATGGAAAATTGCCACTGCACCAACCAACCATCTTCATTATACGGAATCGCATTGTTAATCTACAGCCAAATGCAACTTGAGGCAGAAAGAGAGTTTAGATTGCACCCATCTGTATGCTACCACTCCAGGTGGCAGGTCGTTCTTCAGGATTAGAGATTGAATCAGTCTTTCCATCATCAATAAGCCCTCCTCCACAACGAGAGCCTGTCAATCCAATATTTTACTTTCAGCACCGAGAGGACCGCACAGCATGGTAATGAAATTTCTCTGTAAGTAGACCACAGGGATCTATACCAGGGAGATACATCTCTCTAAAAAGCTCAGGGAAATCAGGCAGCGTGCTGCACAATCTGGACAGTAATTCGGTTTCCAGCACCACCCTAACTGTTTTATCTATTTAGGGACAAGGCCTACAGGATAAAACACCATTTTAATGCTGGGTTTGTGTTTTGGTTTTTTTTCTTTCAGTAATTAGTATTGGGTGATTATTTCCCTTTTGGAGAGGCTTGACAGCCTCAGAAAAGATACCCATTTCTGAAACAAACCAAGCTTGTAGGCATAAAGCTTCTACATTTAACATATCTTATTGTATATCACAGCTATGACCTTGGCCAAAACAACTATTTCAAATTACCCATTATTAAAACTTAACAGATATTATTAATTATCATCTTTTCAAGGTGCAGCTTAGCCTCTTTCAGCAGCCACTGGAATTTCTCCACCTGCAATGGGCATTTTCACATGATCATCACAGTCTCAAGCTGCGTCAGGGGACGTTTAGGCTTGAGGTGAGGAGAAAGTTCTTCACAGAGAGAGTTGTTAGCTGTTGGAATGTGCTGCCCAGGGATGTGGTGGAGTCACCGTCTCTAGAGGTGTTCAAGAGGGGATTGGATGTGGCACTTGGTGCCATGGTTTAGTAGTCATGAGGTGTTGGGTGACAGGTTGGACTTGATGATCTTTGAGGTCTTTTCCAACCTTATTGATTCTATGACTCTATGATTCTATGGTATTTTGTCACATTAAGAAGTGATCTGCCTCCTTAAAAGACCTGTCTTGCTCTTACGTGTTTATGACTCTAACCATCATCTGCCTCCTTAAATGACCTGTCTTGCTCCTGTGTACTTATAATATGACTCTAACCATAGTACCTAGTCACCAGGACTCTCCTGAATCAGTCAGAATTATTATTTCAATGTTTTAGGCATTTTGACTTTCTGATGACAGGTTTATTACAAAAATATATACTATAAAACTGTACACAAGCATACTAGCTGCAGCTCATGGACTTCAATTACCACAAATGAAACTGCAGTTGTAACACAAATATCCTAAGTGCAAAATTCCCACATTGTAACAGGCACCTAGCTTTTTTCACAAGTATATTACATGTATTGCATTCATTCCCACTCGGTTATATTATGGATATTAAACTCAGCTCCCTCCTCCTCCTTTTTTTTTCCCTCTAAGTGTTCATGTTTTAACTGAAAATGGTTAGTTACAGCATTTTTTTTCTTTTGATGAATATGGAAATAAGAATAAAGGCATTGTTCAGTTTTTCACAATCTATTGTTAATTTGGGGAAGTTAGACACTTGTTAAACACCCAGCAAGCTCAAGCTAATAATTATGATCATTTAACAGAAATGACTGTGTGACATTGTCTCAGAAACTGCTGAAAATAGGAAAGTAAATGAAACAGAAGACATTTGAACTATGGAGGAATTGAAACAAAAGCCAAACTCTAGCCCCAGAATTTGTGGATCGGTATGACTGGTATGACTAGAATGGGTCTTTCACCTCAGTACATCATTTGGTTTGGGTTTATCACATCTGCAAATACAGGAAATGTATTTGTTTACAAATAGAGTTCCTTAGGAGATGGATAATTGGATTATCAATCTATAATTGATGTATGGCCCAGGAGAGCAAAAGAAATAATGTTAGGTTGTTTGCTTTGTTTTGGTTTTGACAGATCTCTTTATTACACTGAGAGTAGCTCTGACTGACAATGCTATTTCCTTTCTGACTAGATGGACTACAGTACTTATGGAGGGGGCTCTGCCCACAGGACTGCAGATGAGTATGAGAGTGATTCTGTCTCAGCTCACCTGCAGTTCATAGAACTGAGTAGTAGTTAAAGCCCCACCAGTGGCACCTGTTAAGCTCATCCTGCACTGAGAGAAATAAAATGATTCATTTCTTCATTCTGTGATCCTATTGTCAGAAATAACAGATTCAGTAAATTGTCAGTATGGACTTGAATTCTATCTGAAGGATAAAGTAAAAAAAAAGGATTTTTTTTCTCCCATATACCTCAGTAGTTTTATCATTTGTAAAGTAATAAGGCCATGCACTTTGGTATATCTGCTTATTTTCCCTTTGAGGTAAACTAAACTGATGAAGGAAACATCACATCAAAAGAAAGAAGTCTAACTCAGAAATAGAACTGGGTTTGTGGCTAACTCAGAAACTCCTCTATCTATTGTCAGTCCCAAAAGAGAGTCTTTATCATGTATGGGTGCAAGGTGTGCCAAGACTGTGGGAAAACTACGTAGACTAACAAAGATGACAATGACTTGCAAACATTTGAAAATGAGGTGTCCCTGGAATGGGCTACCCACAAAACCACATCCGGGTTTTAATTTAGAAGAAACTCATTGGTACACTTCAAAAGAGAGCCTGTGATAAAGTACCAGGCACGTACTGTGAATGATCAGCTATCATGGTCCCAGGGGCCACTGAGAGCTTATTTGACTAAGAGTGTAAGTAATACTCTGATACTTCTTGGCTTTACATTGCAAGTGGTCAATGTAAAGCTGAGTCCTTGGGAAGAAACAGGATCCTGAGTGAAAATGTGTTCTTTCTTCAAGGTTTGAGTAAAGAACCTGCAGCTGATGAAGATTGCCCTTTTCTCCTTTCCAGAGCATTTTTAACCACTGGCGTGTCTCCTTGCATGACCCTTTTACAGGCTTATACACAACTATAGAAACATTTGGGAAAATTTAGGACCTTGCTTTTCCTCTCCCTTTCTTGTTCCACTCCCTTGCCCCAAGAGCCAAACAGGATTTATAAGAGCATTGCTGCAACTACGCTGCCACTGCTGTTAGCTGAGCAGGGAGCATGCTGAGGCTGCTGGGGTGGGCTGTTCACAAGGAGCAGCGCAGAACAATGATCCTTTTACTGAACATCTCCATTTGACTTATCTCCCCCTTTGCAGTGATAATTTCACAATGAAGGCCAAAGATTAGTGCCACAGAACCAACATTCCTCTTGTATCCCTTTTTGGCAGTCTGTGAGAAGGCATAGCACATCCCATCAGTGTGTGCTGAAATATAACTGATCGATGTTTGAAGCACCTTTTTATGTCTTTGGATGGACATTAATTTTATTACCATTCTCTGCACAAATGGACCTTTCAATGCAGACAAAGGAAGAGCAAAAAGAGTGAAACTTAAAGGATATGAAATTGAAATGAACAGGCCCTCTGTCATACCCCAGGGGTTGTTGGCTCAGTGCTACAAGCATCTTCCAAGAAGATTAAACACCAAACATTAAATCTGGCCTCCCACTGTGCCACCCTCAAACTCAATATGAATTTTGCTACTGAGCTCCAGAGGGCAGAAATTTACTGCCAAACTTTCTGAACCACCTTTGTATTCCTTGTACTTTCAGGTTGCCTGGGAACCTGTTGAACTCCTGGTATCAATTAGAGAAAGTTTAAAGCTACTCTAATTCATATTCTGGCTGCTAGTGTCCCTTGTGAGCAATCCCCCTGTCCAGAAGAGTCTGATAATTGATCATACTGGGCCTGCTTGAACCCCAGAACACCTCCACAGTGCAGACTATTTCCAATGGCTGTTTCCCCCTTTTGTGACCCCTTTATATTGCCCAGACGTTGTGATTTGGATGAGTCAACTCGTCCATGTGCATATTAAACTGCTGAATGCAGAAATGCAGCACACTGTGGTCTGTGATGGATTTAACAGTCACTCATGTCTGATTAATGACTTCTCTTCATTAAGAGGACTGCACTGAAATTTTCTAGCCTCCTAACTAAACCCAGACTTGACAATGTACGCTGCCCAGCTACAGTAATTTAGCAAACATATCTGTTTAAGAGCAACATAGAAGGAAGGTGTGCAATTTGTATAGAAAGGAGCAACATCTGAAAAAATAATTTTAAAGGGGTGATTACAGCCATGATATGTGTAGAGGTGGGAGGAGGCATAATGAAAGCAATTGACTTACATGGCCAGTTATAATGCATTTCACATAATGGAGAAAAAGCTGAGTCAACGAATGATTTTGTATCACCATTACCATGGAATGATTACAGTCCCCTTTATCACAGCTTTACAATATGCTGACTGAACAGGAAAACAGGCAGTACACCCAGTGCAGTGATTTCTACCACTATGTAAGTAAATGTCAGGCTTGTTCCATGTGTTCAGTGATTTTCTTAATGAAAACGTCAGCATTACTCTGGCATTTTCCTCCTTTCATTTAATTCTTGCACTCCCCTTTCATGCACTAGCTGACCTTTGCATGCACTTGGTAGTTTGCCCAAGGTGCTGTCACACCTTTATTGCTCCTCTCTAATGATGATCGTTCCCTGCCAGCCTCCAACAGGCTACTTGGGAAGGAATCTCAGGGCTCTGTTCCCAGTACAGTACAGTGATGAACATTTGAATGCTTCATTACTTCATGGGACTTTATTCTTTTCAGAGCAGAAGTGAAATCAGAAATTGTTTGTGAGAATTAATCTGTTACAGTATCCTAGAATTCAAGAGGAGGAGTCAGTAAGGGAACAACTATTGCACCAGCACCATAGAAACACTGATAATTAGTAACTGTTGAATGAGTCAGACAGTTAATGGAATATGTTTTCTCAGTACAAAAGGAAAAGGATGACACACAATTAGAATGAGGGGAGTTCTACATGAGAATAACAAATAGAAGTAGCTTATATTTTATTAAAAAAAAGAGGAACAATTATATAAAATCAGGGCACATTTATAGCACCATGTTGCTAGAAAAGGCTTGAATAATACTGTTGACCCCGTAGTTACACGGAAAGATCAGACTTCATCTGGATATATATTATTTCTAGCATAAATAGAAATAAATCATGATCATGATCCAGCTTGCTGAAATAGAAAGATGAAAAGCTTTTTTTTTTTTTAAGTATAAATCCTGATTTGTGCACTATTTTTACTGCTGGTTTGAGGAGATCTGTCTCCATTGTACTATGTTTAACTGTCTCTTGCATATGTTAGCCAGCCACTGACCCCACAGCAGAGACAGCAGGCAAGGGCAAGGTGTACAATAAATTCTGGAGTGACTTGAAGAGGAGAGTAGTAAAATCTGAGAGAATACACAGTAGCAGATGGTTCAAAAGGAGACTAAGTCCAAAGCTTCCTTCCTGAGCAATGCCATTTTGAGGATTTGTTCTCTCTTTCCAGGGTCTCTACACTCTCAAAGACTAACTTTCTGACAGAGAAGCTCCTGTTCCTGCCTTCTGAGCCTCTGGGAATGAACAGAAGAGATGCAATTACCTTTTCAACATCATCCTCCCATTGCTTTATGATATACTTTTACTTTGCCTGTGGGTTAAGAAAGAAATGGGCTAGCTGCAAGAAGAAACAGTTTCTGGCTAGAGGATTTCACAAAATTCAACAAAAGCCAGACCTATCTGGCCTGTACAAGTTCAGTCAGTTCTGCTGATATCATGCTGTGTCAATATGTTGGTTTATTCTTAACCATCATTTACTGCATATAGAAACAAAAGGAACTGTCTCAAGCATAAAGCAACTGCTAGCACAAGTTAACTCTAAAAGAAGGGTGACCTATTTGGGGAAAGAAGTGATCAGTTATTCAAATCCTTTTCTACACAGCAAAAACAACTAGGTTATGAATTTGACAGGTTTTCTGCTATGCCACAAGTCTCTTACTGTTAGTCAGGTCCCCACCTGTAATACCTATAATCAGTTTTTCTCATGAAAATGTGGATCAAAAGGAGTTGAAATGAGGCATGCAGCAAGGTCTCGAACATAATAAGTAGGCTAAAGTAATTAAAGCTTTAGCTAAATATTTTTCACTTTTATCAGCTCACTGCATGCTGAGAAAAAGAAGAGAAAATATTTCACATGCTGCTGGAAAGTGCTCATAGGCTGAAAAGTGAGAAGGCAAAAGGATCAGAAGGCTGCAAATGGTTGTGATGAGCTCTTCTCACCATGAGCATTGGCACTCAGGCACCTCAGCACCAGAAGAGCATCTCTGAAGTTTGGAACACCAACAACTTCTTTAACCAACTTTGGACACTTGTGATTGAGATTTTTGGCCATGTGCTCTATACAAAAGCATAATTGAATGACAAAGTTCTGCTGTAATAAATGACTCCTTGTAATGGTGAGTGCTAGAGAGCAGATTGCTTATTTCCAGGACTGAAACTTATAGTGCTCTCTCAAGGATAATCTGATAATAGATCACAAGGATTTTCAATGCCACAAAAGACTAAGCAGAGCCTTGGGATTTCACTGAGGAGAGGGATGTAACTAACCTCACATAATCTACCGATGAAGAATTAGAGATTCACTGTGAGCTATACGCTCAGTTATACAACCTTCTCTTGTCTCTCTGCAGAGTTTTCCATAACAGGCCATAAAGGCTGTGCTTTCCTCCCCCCCAGAAAAAGAACAATATGTTTTCCTTTGCAGGAAAGATTCTGCTGCTCTCAGGCTATGAAAACAAACCACTACTTTCAACTAAACAGAATCAGTGAACTCATACAAAGCTCCTGTGTTCTACACAGGAAAACAAACTCTGCAACAACCAGCACATGACCTCGAAAAGATGATCTAGTTGTAACACACCCTAATAAACCATCGGTTTTACACTAGCTGCTATTTTGTTAGGTAACATTTGCCTGATTGGTTGGAGGGGAAGGCAAGGCTGCAGTGGTAGCAAATTTCACAGAGTGAAACCTGTTTCTATGAAATATCCCCTCTTTTTCTGCTGGCAAAACCAAGTAAAGGGCTGATGGATTTGGGTCAATGATACAAGTTGTACCAGATACACTGATCTCTGCATCTGGAGTGGTTAGCGGTGTATATGAAAAACATATTCCACAACTATCAAGATAATATTTGCCTAAATAATAGATGAGGAAAGGCAAAAGGTGCAAGTCCTAGAATCATGGGAACAAAAGAATTTCAGCATGCTTTCTGCATGCTCCAAGCCAGGAAATTGTATGAACAGTTGATTTTAAAAAAGAGAATAAATAAGGAGAATAAAACTCTACTAGATATAGAGAAGAGCTGAATTGGTTTTGCAAGCACTTTATGCATAGGAAGTTCTCAAAGGGAAAAGGATGAAGAGTGAAACACATTCTTTTTTCCCCCCTCTCCCTGTACAGTCTGGGAACATCATTCCATAATGAGAAATGAAGAGGCAGAGAGCTCAAATTATTGTAAGACAATGAATATCTCTACACAGGCCTGGGTGGCCTTTGTTGTTCATCAGAAGATGTGTTGTCATTAGATTAAATCTGTGTCTCGTTCAAGCCAAGCAAGTCTGCTTTTATATTTTAATCTTTTCTTTTTTTTCCCTTTTTCATTTGCACATTTACCAGAAAGAGTCTATAAGCCCAGACTGATCGATGAGCTTTTAAAAACTACCTACTGGGCACCACCACACAGGTAAAGCATATCTGATGGAGCTTTTCAAGACCTAGCTGAGTGTTATCTAACTTTTGTACAGGCAGATGGAAAGTTTGTAATGTGATGTTAACCAGGAGGCTTCTGTAGCAGTCAATCCTGCCTCTGTCCTGAAAAGCAGACGACTATTAGGATTATGTTTTCAAATCAGATTTGCTTCCTCCCATCTGTTTGTTATCTGTGACATAGTTAATCAAAACTGCCTGCAGTTTTCTATGGGAAAATGGAATAATTTTTTTTTCCATCTAGTTCACGCCACAAATATTTCAGTTTTACATTCTTTCCCCCCTCTTCTCCTCTTCCTTGATTCTGTATAATTTCATGTAATTTTACAAACTAAGAGGCAGGGTAGAATTCAAAGAGTTGCAATGACTGAAATATCATTGAAATAGCTGTTTCTACTGCAACACATTGATGAAGTTTGCCTAACTATGATACTTTTTTTTTCCACTACACTAATTGTTAATCTGACTAACAGCTTGCTTGTTAATTTAAATAGCTCATTCTGGCTTGTGATCTTAGAGCCCCAAATTCTCTTTTAAGATGTTCTTCTAGAATTACCTACCAGCAATCCTGTAAAGTTTCAAACATAAAGCTCATTACCATTTAAAGTAGATAACCTGAGGTAGTTAGAAGTGATTTATGACATAAGTCAAGTAATTTTAGCAAAGATTAAGGAAAGAGATTTTTTTGAAGTACTATAATTTTCATGAAAACTCCCCATGTTAGAAGGAGATACTGTACATGACTGAGATCTACTCTTCACACAATCTTCTCCACTTGCTTAAGAGGTTGTGCTTTATTCATTTATGATAATAGGCCACTTTATATAAAGAGTCTTATTATTCTGAGTGAGTAATTCTGAAGGAGAGCATTTCCAATGACCCAGCCAACCATGAGTTCAGCATTTGAAAATCAGAGGGGAAAATTTATTTGAAAATATTTCTTAACCAAAAGGAAAGTCTTAAGTACTACTCGTAGAACTTTCTCGATTACTGAGTTCTCAGCTTCATGGCTAACTCTGTGCTCAAAATCTGACTGACAACTCATAAGCTTAATGTTAAAATAGCACTTGAAGTGCTTTAAACCAGGATCTAAATATTTCATACAGATATGATCAGAAGCATGTATTCATCTTGGACAAGGGAATCACATCACATTTACATACCTCCTTGTCTTTGACTATGTGGTCTGAAGTTCAGAGCCTTAAAAAAGCCACACTAATTTCAAAGGGCATTGGATCTGGCATTAATGAATAACTCTAGTTGCAATAACATGCTATTTGAAAATATTTAATTGAGCTCTGAAAACTCCACGAGCTACTTCTTTTTAGTCCAGTTTGACTAAGATTAAATGGCAAAACTTTGAAAAAGAGTTGGAACGAGCCCTGAAAGTGCTGAAACTAGAAGAGTTGATGTCATAACCCTTACTGTAAGGAAACTGAGCACCAGGGTGTATCCAGAGACGTGCTTTCATTCCAGTCCAATGACTTATCCTGAACACAGTCAATGAATTTGCTGCCTTGGAAGTAAATAGCAGCAATAAGCAACTCTGGCACATTGCTGCAACTTTTCAAAGCTAATTGAATCAGCATATAAAAATGTTTTCCCTGTGAAATAAATCTCATTATAATCAACTTCTCCACAGCAGACACTTCTCTATGATATGCAAATTCCAATTATTTATTTAGGATATATTTAGCATTTCCATGTGACTCCGTTTTCTAGTTACAAAATTTGAGAGCTGCATTAAGTGCCCAGCTCTCCTTTAGAAGCTGTTCTTAGCAACAGTGCATGCCAACGTAATAATGGGGTTTCTCAAACACTTGGACTACAAATACAATTCAGACAAGGTGAAGAAAAGGTTTCACTCAAGCTTTTTGGTTTTTTTAAGGAGCTTCTTGGTCCAATATATTGTGTGGACTCCTTTGCTATATGGAAGATGAAAGAGATCAAAGTTTTGACAGATACTTTTCCTATCTTCGCTCAATATGAAAGAACGAACTTCATGACATAACTATCAGAGGTTTCCATATTAGTTCAATCTCAATGAGCTCATGCTGGTGTGGCAGTTTAGGCTGGGTACCTCCTGCTGCTGCCACACAAGATACATCTCTGGTGTCCTAAGTGTCCGGCCCAGCAGGTGGACACTCCCATGGGAGATGCTCCCTATCTGGTACTGGAAGGGGAGTTATCCCAAGGTCTCTTAGGCCCAGCTAGGCCTAATGCCAGGAGAAGTGGGAAGGGCAATCTCAGATCTGGCCAGATGAGATTAGTGTAACAGCGGAGGGGTGGGAAGAAAGAGCCCTGGAGGTTTTGGGTGTACCCCCAGGTAGGGAGAAGGGAAACGTTGGGAGGTTTTCTGGGTGAGGGACTCTCTATGCTTTGAGTTTCTTTTGTCACTGTGCTTGCAGTTCTCTGTAAAACATTCACTGCTTTTCCATTTAACCTTTCCATCACTTCTGTAATCCATTTGTCTGAGTTTCAATCTTTTCTGCCCCCGTGGGTGGCAAGGGAAGATTTGCCTTAAACCCAGGACAGCTGGATTGCCAAGTGTAAAAGAAATCCTACAGCACTGAATACAACACTATTGAAGGAGAAATACAGATCACTGACACATAGTGATCCATTGATGCTATGAATCTACTGCCTCCACTAGTATTGTTAAACAGCTAGATGTGGTTTGGCCTTTTTGAAATGCTAGCAAGCACACACACACAAAAAGAACAAAGCAGCTTTTGCTTGAGGAAGTACTAAAATAATCCAGGCAGGCAGCCTCTCTTGAAATTCATAAGTCTCCTGGCCTAAACACACCCCATCATTCTGTGCTGCTGGGAATGAGGAGAAGCCTCAGAAAAGCAGATAATCTCTAGTGGAAACCTTTCACAGTGTACTGAGTTTCTTATTGTTTCTTGTAAGACACGTGGAACGTGGCAAAAAAAGCCTTACGTAAACCACACACTGAAATTAAAAGATAAAGAGATGTGGAGTTGTTTTTTATTCCCTGAGTAGCAAATGCTTTCCCCACACCACAACTACTATGAATATAGAACAGGAAGATGAGCCCAGAATTGTCTCGTGGACAACCACTATTTGAATTTGTATTAAGCATCTTTTCTGCTGTGATTATAACTGTGTAATCTGCCACAGACACTGGGAACTAAACCAGTTTCATGATGATGGCCATCTCTCAGATGGCAAAACCCATCCTGTGCATTTCCATTCTTCCTTTGCTGGTTTTTTTTTTGCAGAATAATACATTACTTCAATGGAGGTGTGACTGCCACTAACAATGACTTCCAAAGAAGCCTTAACATGTAATAAATACTTCAAACTTTGTTTGTTGGGATTCACAAGGAAAAGTTAAATTTATATTAAAGAAATAAATGAAATATATGTTTCACGGGGTCAAAGACATCACTAGTAAAATGTACAATATCAGCAGGAAAGTAAGGATTCATAATTTAAGTATATTAAAACCATATGGCTCATCATAATGAGGCTGTTCTCAGAGGAGTCAGGAATTAAAAAGACAGACACACACAAAGCTCGTCGCTATCATCTCTTGGACAAAGCACCTCCAGGTATCAGAGGAAGTTTTGATCACAGACACTTAAATAATGAATCTTGATCTGTGGTGGAAGGATATGCCATAAAATGATACTTGAAGGTCCCAAAATAAACCCTGTCTGAGAACTGTTTGATGCTCAATTCAAACACCAGCATGTGAATGAACTAAGGTTGCAGCCATTCCAGGTGAATTCCCACACCAGGTATTTCTCCTCTTTCTTATTTCTGACCCCCTGAATATTTAATTATGCTGGGCAAAATGGAACAAACTCAAAAGGAGAGACAGAGGCAATGAAACCAAGGAAAACCCATAGGATAAATGCAGCAGATACACAGAGGATATAGTTTTAAATCTACCCTGATCCAACCTGTGTGCTTCAGATGACAAGCACAGGTTAAATAAGCAATTACAGAAAAGGGAAGAGCCTAGTAAGAATATCAAGCAGCTTCTAAAGTTTCTTGCAGATATTTTTATCTCCAGCATTTCCTATTAACTGGTGGTAATTGGTCTGTATACTCTGGATCCCATTCTGATGCATCTGAAACTTCCTTGCAGAAGGGAACAAAGAAGAGTTGTAGATTTCTGAGATAATGTTGGTTTTGAACACAGTTACCACCGTGCTCAGTGTTGCTGCTTTAATGCCTCTTGGATGTGGGCCTGAGTGCATCCCTTTGCAACACACACACTATCAAACAGGAACTGCACTTCAGCTGCAATTATGATGATGCTGAACTCTTTGGATCTAGCTCTAACCACCTATTTCCAGGAAAATAAAAATGTTGAGATATAACCACTGTGTTCTCTAAGAATGATAATTGGTGTGTAGTGTTAGCAGGTATGTTTGCCTTAATGGGTAGAAACTAAGAGGAATTTTTGCTTGTTACTAAAAACACGTTCTGGCAATGTTGGCTGGGCTCCTAACTACCGTGAAGAGTCCCATAAACTACTTCTGAATATAATCCCTACATCCAGTTGGCAAAGAATTCTAGTTCATTGAGGACTCTAGTACAGGTTTGTAATACCTCTTTCCCTGCAGATGAAAGTGGTGTCTGTGATTTTTGCCTTTGTAGAGTAAGGAGAGTGATAGGTTACGTCTCACTGTGCAGCTTTGAGGTCTGCCTGCTCCCTTTCCAAACAAGCAAAACAAAACAGAGTGCTCTGGAAAGCCTGACTCCTAAGAGAAAGACATCCTCGGACTTTTAGAGTGAAAAACCAACTGCATTAGGATGATAAATGACTGACTAAAATTAATTTATCAATTAATTGTTTTTACAATAAAACCCTGTATTGGAAATAGAGGCCATAAATGCATTGTGGCCCTCACTTTTATCTGATAAATTATGCTCCATCAAAATCCACAGTCAGCAGTTATTTATGGTGCAAAGTTCCAAATTGGATCTTCTCCTTCTGAATTAATTTGGATCCTAAGTATTTTGCATTTGTATTGACACCCAAAAGGATTCTGGAAAAAATCATGTTGAAAAAGGGGATATACAATATTTACAGTAGGAACAGGCTTGACTTTCTCTGATATTAAAAAAAGCTTAGCAGAAGGGAACAATGCTCATCATCTAAATGTCTGGTCTAGAAAAATTACTCCTGGGGTAATTTTAGGATGCTGCTCTCCCCGGATTCAATTTACCTTCTGCATCTACAATAAAGGGCAAATGTCTCTGCAGTTCCCTGCTGAAATCAGTGTAGGGCTTGTACTGACTTCTCAGTCTCACAGCTTGGAAGAAGGCCATTACAAAGAAGCACAGGAAAGGGAAATGAGCCACCGCAGAGAAAGTCAGGAGTGAAGATATACTTCAAATCAATTTTGGCATGAAGTTGAGCTCTTGTTATGTCTGGTAGGAATGGATTTTAACAGATAGGAGAAAATAACCTTAGGACTACTATTCTCCTAATCACACAGATTCTGTTGGCTTTTTTTTTCTTTTAACTTTGTTGAAAAGACCAAACTGTTACAGATTAAAAAAAAAATTGTTTATATGTCTAACAACATCTCAGAAAAGTGGGAAAAGTGGTTCTTTATTGGAGAAAAACAACAAAAGAGATGTTATTTTCCCTATGAAACATGTTAAACAGTTTTTTGAAGTGAGATTTTGTTATTCTGTTATGTTGTCATGTTCTTATGTAAACACTTTCCCAAAGATGATGGAGAAAAAGACAAAAGAAGTGTCAGACTGCTGAAGCATTAGAAAGAACTCTGAAATGGTATTTGACAACATATCAAATGAAGGGCACAATTCAATAAGGGATCACAATTCAGACAGTACCATTTAAAAGACTGCACAATTCTAAACCCCACTAAAATATGTGTAAGTGCTCTGCTGATGTACAGAACACAAACGGAGGAATAAATAAGATTCCAGAAGAGCTGACAAATCATGAGGATTGCTCGGAATCACTCCAAGGCTTTTCCACAACTGACTGAAATATAGGTCATAAGTCTCACAAAAATCCAGTTGCAAATAGTTACCAGAAACTCATCACTACAGTTACATACATCAGCATCCTTGACTTCTGCTGGAGTTAGATATAGATGGCAACAAGAAAAAAGGATGTTTGTTGCTATAACTTCTTGCATTAGCATTCGACTACCCAGGTCTATAATGCAGTTTAGAGCAGCTCCCATCGTCACTGAAGCATTTGGGGTCTGTTATCATTTGGGTAAGCATGACCAGATACAATCTCAACTGCTATACTCCAAACATCCATGAGTTTGCTTACACTACCCATGCTGCTGTACTGATTCCTATCTCTTTTCTGGGTTATTTCACTAACAAAATGGTCCCAACAGATGTACACAAAACCAATAGGGCTCCAGAAATTCAGACATTAAGGCTATAGAAATTCAGACATTGACACCACCCCCACTAAAAAAAAAAAAAAAAAAAAAGAAGAAATAATTAAGAAAAGTCTTTATATAACTGAAAATTGTGTGTGCTTCCTCGTGGCTTAGGTACACTGCCAAAGAAGTTGCCATCCAATTGCCACTTACGCACGTTGCAACATCCTCAAATTCACTTAATCTATTTTTGGAGACAATAAACATTTATGGGAGCAAAATAAATAATATAGAACCACCCAAACATCTCCAAGGCTTTGCCGTTGAGAATGACATCAGCTCCTGCCAAGGAAGCACACTCAGCAGTAGACATACTTTAGCTTTCAGCCATTTATTTCTGACATAAGGAAAATGCCTTCCCCCCAAATCCACAGCTTTTCTTTCTCTCCTGCATCACAGCCTACAAGTCATAGTGGGTCAAAGATGTATGAGCCTGTTCACAGTGAGAGCACCGCCAATTTAGTCAGTATGCTTCTAAGTATTTAATATCTATCCTGCCTGTGGTGGATTTAGTGGTCTTGGAAGTTAATGCTGGACTATTTGAACTACCACTGACTGAGGGACAGCCACCACTGAGACAGGACAGAGACAGAATTTATGCTTGTCCCACTTTTAAACACATTGTTAAAGAGACAGGGTAAATATTTTTTTAAAGAACTCCACACATCAAGCAGCACCACTATGAATCACACACTGCTGCTCACTAGACAAGCCTCTGTAACTGCAGCTGCTCACATTCTTTTGTGTATACTTACAGCTTGCAGACTGAAAGTCCTAAAGTGAAGAGGAAAGGGGAAAAAATAGATTACAGATGATCTGACTGGATTCAGCTTGAAGAATCTGAGGCGGCAGCTGCTTAAAGCTTCTGTAGGGGTTATCTAACTAAACCTGAGGGATTAATACATGACTCTATTCCCAGATAACCTATCACCAAAGGCTTTAACGAGGAGTTTGTAACTCAAGTAAAAGCATTTACCACTTCTGCTCCAGCAGCCTTTAAAATTGCAGCCAAGCACCATTAGAGTGCATACTGACATCAGATCAGTCCTTTCTAAAGTTCCATACAGAACTGCATTGTTTCCTCCAAAACAGCAGCTTTAGGCCAAATTCTATGAATCCCAGTGACCTTGTCTTTCATCAAATAAAATGTGAAGCACTGGTGAATTGAATGGAGACTTTAACCAAGCTGAATAATAGTTTAAGCATTCCATGCTGGGATATGCAAAAGAACAGGCTATTCTGTAAAAGTAGAAGCAGTCATGTAGTAGATTAGATTGTCTGTACCAGCATCTCTGAAATTCAATCCTTTCTTATATCATTTCAAAGGCAAATGGACAATGTTTTGCCAAGTCTGCAATTTGGTGGTGATGGAATTGCCTCATGAATGTGATGGAAGTTAGATGACTACTTAGAATTTCATATATTTGTGAGAGAACAGAGAAAGAATTATGTGAGGTCTTCTAAACTACAAGAAAAGAGAGGAAATTGGCTACATGCTGAAGCATCGGCAAAAGGACAAGCTGAATCTGTTTATAAGAATGCTGGCAAAAGATTAAGTGCCTTACAATTTCAAATCAAAGGCCTGCTGGTGTAGAAAAGCTTGAAAGAAAAAAGAGAAATCTGCAAATACAGTTATACTTTCCTTCAGATACAAGACAGGAAATAGGAACAGAGAAGTTAAGTGAGGGAAAGGAATGTAAGGAATTTTTATACAGGTATTTCTGATCTCACACTTGAAAAGTAGGAAATGCTGGGGAAAAAATAGTAGTTAGAGTGAAGAAATTGTACAGACTATCTAGTTTTATATGATAGTAAGATTTAAATATCTAGTGGTTATATTCTATTTTGATGTGTTGAAATACAGGCAGTACAAGCTGTGCAAACTGCTTGTAGTTCACTTTGCCCTTCAGATGCTCCCTGTGTTATATTTAAAGGGGAGGTTTTGTAACTCAATTCTCTGCACTTGATTTTCCTTTGTGTAGAGTGTATCTATGCAAAACATGGCAGTATTGGTAGATAGTAACATACAACTAAAATGACTTCTATCTATGTAACAACACAAAACGATTGTTACTCGTGGTGTGCTATACCAGGAATTTTTCTACAGCGGAGACAGAAAATGAAGGACAGCTCCAGCCATCTCCTTGTTTGGAACAGCAGCATCGCTACAGGTACTAAACATCAGTAAGAGATGAAAACCCTAAAGACCATCCACAAAGGGACTCAAAATTCTAAAGTAGATCCCTCTTTGGATACCTGACTTCAACTATGTGATCCAAATAGTTTCTGCTCATTATCTCCCTGAACACAAGCACTTTGCAAATACTGAATGCTTGGTTTGGATCTAGAAACTTTATTTCTACATGTTTTTCCCCACAGCTATGCTTTGTTTAAACCCCAGCAGAACAAAAACACAGGACACTATTTAGGTCTTTAGATTCTCGTTCCAGTGTGTGCTGAAGGCACATTCATATACCTGTTCATGGCATATTTAAACCACTGCAATTCTCTTTAAAAGGCAGTCCCTCATGGTTTAGTTGACACTCATATAATAGCCTCGGTCAGAAACCTGTATGTTCAGATCTACCTCAGCCAAATTATAAGGAATTCAGGTTCCAGCTTCCTTCAGCAATGCTTTGGCCAGAATAGATGGCAGTACGGATCAGGGCAGTACAGATGAGCAAGGGCAAACCAGGATTCAGTCTCTCCTGCAATATCTGGACCTGACTACTTTCACTATCCTCGATAGGCAGAAAGATTGTCGTCTGCTGATTTGAGAAAGATCTATGACACATTTTTAGAACTTATTTCAGTCCTCTCCATTTGCTTTCATCAGAAACTTTTGTCTTTCCTCCCCGCTCCTTACTTTCATTTTCCGTATCACAAAACTGGAACAATAACTTCAGTTTTCGCTTGTGTCTGTTCTTATTCCCTCTTTTCATCTTTCCCTTACTTTCACATCCTCTCACGTCACAGCACACTCTTACCCCGCCCCCACTACCTCTTTAACTACCATTTCTCCTCTCTCTTTAATCTCTTTATGCTCAGAAAGAGCAGCCTGTATCCTGCCTTGAACTGTCAGCTCCCTTGAATACAACCAAGTTACTCTTGAAATCAGTCTCCTTTTGCCTTCTTTTGACTCTACACACTGTGATGACTTTTTCACTGTTTCTTCCACAAAGCCCTCCAGATTTTATTGCAGTTCTTGGTGGGAACTGAAAAATACTTTGTATTTCATCTCTTTCTCTCCTGCCTTTAAATTATCTTAGGATACTCTTACTACAAATTGAAATTTAACTACTATTTTAAAGCAACTCACAGACCTACCTCACCATCCCAGACCCATCACCTCCTCAGCTCTTTGACATCTTATAAATAATTAGCTAGCAACTTTTCAAGTTCAACAAAATTAAAACAGGCATTTTGACATTCACCTGCAGCATTTTCCCAATATTTTCTTAATCATTTGGAATAACTTTCTCATTCTATCACTCAACAATAAGTCAAAAACACAGGGTTTTGTTTCATTTGTACCTTTCACTATCCTCTCTTATTCTGGGAATCAGGTTTGCAAATTCTTCTCTTTGGTACCTCTTAACTATACTCTTCATCTTCACAACAAAACCTCTTTTTCTAGCTCTGATCAACCAGCATTTCATCATCAAATATATTTAGAAACACATGAAATATTCAGTTTCCTCTCACTTATTCAAAATGCTGCTGCAAAGACTGCTCTTTTACACTCAAGTTTGGTGATTCTCACTACTTTTTCTTCATTCTTTCACTACTAGGTCACTTCGTCTATGAAATACAGTGTGTGTTCATTGATTTGTAACACTCAACACATCTTTGCCCCATCTTTGGTGCATTTATGCAGTTCACAAACAACTGCATAACCACTGTTGTTGCCACATTTGTAATGCTGGTTAGGGGTGTTCTTCTGGGGGCCATCTGGTTGTAGCTCCCTGTTCATAACTAACTACAAGCCTTTGAGTGCATCTCCAAGACTCCAGGCTGTTTGTGAGATGTTCTGTGTGAAGGAGAGAGAAATAGTTACAAAAGAGGCCTTCACAAAGAATATAGTCTGATGAAACTGACACAATTTGGAATCACAGAATAGTTTGGGTTGGAAACAATCTTTAAAGCTCTTCTAGTCCAAACCTACTGCAGTAAGCAGGGACATCTTGAACTAGATCAGGTTGCTCAGAGCCTCGCTCAAGATGATCTTGAATGTTTCCAAGGATGAGTTACCTACCATCTCTGTGGGAGACTTGTGCCAGTGCCTCACCAGCCTCAGTGTGAAAAAGTCTTCCTTCTATCTAGACTTAATCTCCCTTCTTTGAGTTTAAAACTTCTACCCCTTGTCCTGTTAACAACAGGCCCTGCTTAAAAGTCCATCCCCATCTTTCTCATAGGCCCCTTTAAGTGCTGAAAGGCCACAGTAAGGTCTCCCCAGAACCTTATCATCTCCAGGCTGAACAACACAACTAGCACATAACAAAAATAGAATAGTTAAGTGAAAAATCTTTTCCTTCCACCAAGCCAAAAACTAAGCTCACATAAGGCTTTCTAGCAAGACACTTTGCTTCTTCCCTTTACTCTTCTCCCTGTCCCAGCCTTGTAAGCATGAGTCATTCTGAAAGCAAAGGTCACATGCTCTCAGGTTGAAAATGATAAAGAACCTCCTATAGTACAGAATGAGTATTTTCTTATAACCAGAGAGCAAGGAAGTGAGAATCTAACAAGCCTATTTCTGTCCTACACATATGTAAGTATGGAAATTATTTCTTTTAAAGGTTTTATTCTAAACTGATGTTATCAATACCATTACTGACATTGCAGGCAATTACAGAATCTGTCCCATTTTCTTCAGTGTAGATTGTCGTGTGTCTTTTCAGCTGGATTTACATGATCAGTATTGCCTCTTGTGTTGATGTCCACTATGAGCTAAAAGCTTAAGCTATTTTGTGACATTCTTCATGAAACAGTAGATGGAAAAGTAGTAAGAATATGTCAGACACAGAAAGGAAGCATGTTCATACTGAATTAACTGATTTCCATCTTTTGCAATTCTGCATATTTAGCATCATTTGTTTAGGATTAGAGACCAGCAGAAACGACAGATAAAGACTTATAAGTATACTTAATCCCATTTTATACTGAAGTCTTTATTGAATTATGTATTTTAAGTTACACTCACCAGAAGTGCAGAGAAAGGCACACGGAACTGGTCTTATATAGCAGTTAAAAGCCTTCTTCAAATGCTAATCATTTATAATTAGTCTACTTCAATTAGTAATGAAACCACAAATTGCCCTCTCCAAGAAAAGAGAATATATTCCATGCGCTGATTAAAAGGGAACAGTGATCTTCAAATTGTGAAGCGAATGATTGATGTGCAGCAAAACCCTCTCAGAATTTTGTTCTTTTAACTCTTTGATGAGCTGATCAACAAAGACAAGTTTCCCAAAAGTCTCAAAACCATTATTATCAATTCACAACAAGAAAAGCACATCTGTGTTCATACGTTCAACTTGAAATACATCCTTACTTTAGTGTTATTTTATGCCATTTACTAAGCAGGTGTTATCTTCCCTCTTTTTCTCTCTGGGAATCAGATCTTAATGGGCTACTTTCTAACTTGCAACGAAACTCAAAAGGCAACCAACTGGTTGGAAACTGGTTGTTAGGTGGCAGTCTCACAAAAAGTTTGGGGCAGGAATAAAGGCACCTTGTTGATTCAGTGCAATTTTAATCAGTAAATGATACAATTTATGAGAGAATACCTAAGTTGAATTTTGATACTTTTTCCACTCTCTCAGTATCAGCATTCAAAATTGCCAAGAAGAGTGTTTACTGGAAGAGTGGTTTTGCTCAATCTGAATGTACGTGTTCTCCAGGCAATAGCGCACTTGATGCTCAAGCATATGCAAATAAACAGCACTGAATCAGCTATAATGAAATGGGGAAGGGACAAGGGAAAGAAAATTAGATAATTAATTCAGAAAGTAAGTTTCTGCTTTCTGCTGATATCCCAGCCGGTGGATTACAGAAAATCAATGTTCTGTTCTTTATGTTCCGTTATTAGATGTTCTGGTTTCAGATGTTTAGAGAGGTTTGTATAACTGGGGGTTGTTCATTGGGTTTGGTGGCATTTTCATTCTGTCAGGAGCGTGCGTGGGATATTAAGTGAAAATGTACAGGACAGTATATCCGTTACATTTTTTAAAGTACAGAAAATCCTCATGACTGATACGAGTGTGTAGGTGACTGCTGGAGGAATGGTTAGGAATCTATTAATAAAAAGACTGCAAATGGAAAAATGCAGTCTTGACGCAATCAGACAAAATTTCTTCAATGACAAAAGGCAACCAGCACCAGAACAAGAGGACACAGTCTCAAAAAGCGCCAGGGGAAGTTTAGGCTGGAGGTGAGGAGAAAGTCCTTCACAGAGAGAGTTGTTAGCCATTGGAATGTGCTGCCCAGGAAGATGGTGGAGTCACCATCCCTGGAGGTGTTCAAGAGGGGACTGGACATTGCACTCGGTGCCATGGTTTAGTAGTGATGAGGTGTTGGGTGACAGGTTGGACTTGATGATCTTTGAGGTCTTTTCCAACCTTATTGATTCTATGATTCTGTGAAATGTCTCAACAAGAGCAGCTGACCTCAGTAGAGTGTTTCTCTAATAAAACTAATGGAATTGAACAGAGATTTCCAGTAGTTCATTTTAGCTTCACACTTCTTCCACAAATTAAAGTCTGTATGTAATTCTTCCTGCAAGGCCCTCAGTACAGTCTCTGAAGATGACAATGGTACCTCCTTCCAGTCATCTTCATAGGTATCGATTGCCCTTCCTTTGGGAAGGCAGAAAAAGGTAGCTGATATGAACTGTAAACCATTCCAGTATTATAACATCATCTGAAATGATGTAGGTATGCATGCAATCATAATCACTCCCTTCTATAAGCAAACAGGGAAGAGGGTATCTTTCTGCATAAACAGAGAGCTAAAGCACTGGTTAATTTCCTTATTAAATATACAGATAACTTCATAAAATAATGAGGTACAGCTTCAAAAATCATGTACCAAGTATCTAGAATTCAGACATTAAACTACAGTTTGACCAACAGGGGTTGTTTCTTTCATTTGTCTGTTCCTCAGCTGTCAACTACATTAGTAGTACTATGGTGAGCTCAGCACAATTCCATAAATGTTGTATCAGATCTAAGGAGTGATCACTACCCACGAAACATCAGCGTATCTCTCTCTGATTTCACACACTTAACCCTTTGCCTCAGTTCAGCAGACAACCTGCTGGTTCTGAGAAAGTTATTTATCGTGCATAAGAACAGAACAACATCAAAGGACTTGCTGTTTGCTTGCAAATGATCTCATGACCCCATTAAGATGCTTGGATCATTCTGACCAGAACTAAATTGTGTTTTCCTTTCAAGAGTTCCACTTCAACCATAAAAACTTTATAAACCTCTCTGCACATGTAAACTGACTATGCTGTTAACTCACCTGTTTGTCCTTTTTATATAGCATGCTTTACAGAACTAGTGTTTACTAAGGGTTTATACAGGAGATCACTCTCAGGGATTGCCTTTGGGTCAAGTGCCTTGGTTTTCTCACAGAGTTAGCTTATGCATCTACCCTAGACATCAGATCTGACTTTCCTGAAGAATAAAGTTTGGGAGTGTGTGCTATGAGGAAAACACAACAGTTTGCATCACTGTGTTGCCTCCTCCGCTTTTTGAAACACCACAAAGAAATGAGGAACTGAAGATACAATCTATTTAAAGAGAAAATCAATAGCGTTCTAAGACTTGCCTTCTCTCTGGCCTCATGATGTGGATATTGTTTTGTTTCACAGAAAACAGAGCATTATCATCGGTCTATTGATGGACTTTCAGAGTCATCAATATTAGTAAATCTGCAGAAATGAAAAATAATTTCCCAGGAGTCATCCAATTTGCCACTTACAACACACACAGGACTCTGAAGAGAAACAAGAAAAATCACTTTGCAAAATAAAGGTTTATCATAAAAATGAAATACTGTCTTTAATGAAGGGGCTTTGCATATGATAAAAGCTCTCACAGCACCAGCTTGAAAATCCACATCTTGTTTCACAAAATATAGAATAGAATAGAATAGAATAGAATAGAATAGAATAGAATAGAATAGAATAGAATAGAATAGAATAGAATAGAATAGAATAGAATAGAATAGAATAGAATAGAATAGACCGGACCAGGTTTGAAGAGACCTTCAAGATCATCATGTCCAAACTATCATCCAACACCACCCAACCAACTAAACCCTTTGCAGACATTAGCTTTGTACAAGTTCTGAGAATATCACTGAGGAAAAAGATATAATTCAAAGAATCAGTGGAACTGTGGAGTGAAAAAGCAGCCTGGTTGCCTGGGAGCTCAATGGGAAACTCAGAACAGAGTCATAGCTGATCAAGGTCATATTCAGTAAGCAATGGACATGAGGTGCTGCTCTATCAAGAAATTATATACCCTATACCACATAATCAGTTGTTTAGACATTCCTTAAGGCTGTCCCCTTATGTTGGGAATATCCTTATGGAAAACTTTATGGATTCTTTTTGTGGCAAAACATCACAGAATATCATAATGCACTTGAAAAAATATCTGAAACAGAGAGAAGATGACACCAGAATGCAACACAAGGCTGGATTTCTGTAGAGGGCAGGGTGCATAACTGGAAAGATAATTATTGTTTAATTGGAAATGATATCTAGAAGTACAAGTGTAGCAGAGTGAAAAGAAAGTGAAAACAGAGAAGGAATTTCCTCTGAAAATTATTTCTACTGGGTTATAGAAAATCTTTGATGGAAGTCATGACTCTTGTAATTTAGAGAAAACACTCTAAAATGCAATATAAGAAATACTGATGGACAGGTAAAATAGGAGTTGGAAGAGCTGTTAGAATTTCTCCTCTTCTTTCACGAGTTTAGTTTTACTATAGAAATACTGAATGCTAGCTAATATTTTGTCACCATTTCTGTACCGGTCTAAAGAAACATAATTAACATCTTGTAGTGAGCTAACAGAAAAAAAAGGTGAGAACCATCACCATTTAGTTAAACATCTACACAAGAGCTCTCTATACAGTGTGCCTCTATAAATAGCAGAGCTAAGCACTCCTAGAGCACACACATTTTCTATTGCCAACAGCTTATTTATGAGCGAGCTCCTGAGAGGTCAGTAGAACAGCTCACAGACAGAGATGATAAACACCAAGTAAAAGTTATTCAAGCAATAAGGTTATCAGGATATAATTAGAAATTAGGATGCAATGAAGTTAGATGGACATCAAAAGCTTTGTTCCTGGGGTGTGGGGGCAGGGTGTTGTGGGTTTTTTGGAGCCAGGTGATGTATGAAGCAGAATGTAATGACCAGTTCTCCTGGACTGAGAACCTATCTAGCAGGGTCCTTCCACCTTCAGACAAATGCAATCATCAATGCAGCAGTTCTCCACAGAAGCTCAGAGACTAGCGTCCTGCTTTCAAAAGGCATAAGAGCTATCTTAAAGAACTGTGCTTCTCAGAAGACTACACTTTGTACCTCCTATTCTCTTGTTAATAGCCTGTGATTTGGAGGACATTTCTACTTGGATATTTCCAGTTACTTCAGGAATCAAACCTCCTAATTTATCTCCTATTTGTTCTTGAGCTATGCCCAGCTGTGTAACAGACTAGCAAGTAGACTCCACCAAAAAGGAACTGTCTGTTCTTTACATAAACTGGAACTGATGATTCCTAATAAACCTGTTTGGAGCTGTACACACTCAGATTCAATATGTACAACCAAGACTGCTGACTGTGATCCTATCACTCAACACTATGCTTGTGTTCTGCTAACTGTGGCAGTTTGTGTAGTTACGTCTTCTTGTCAGAAGAAAAACTAAGTGTAAAGTAAGCACAGAAAATATAGAGAGGTTTTACTCTATTTTTTTGAGCACTCAAAAACTCAAATCACTCTGATTATAGAGCAGTGAATATAAGTATATTACAGAATACATGAAGACAAATACAGCCTAAAGTAAATCTTTGCAGCAAGTAGGCTCTTGATTTGCCCCCAGACTTGAGGCTGCAATCTATTCTGAAAGCTGATTATTCTTAGATTCTGTAGCTCAAGATTCACAAAGAATCAAGATCTATTTCCCAGAATACATTATACCTTTGTATCATATAAGGTAACTTTTAATTTGCTGATTTTGTGAGCGTTTAGATCATCAGGCACCACAAAAGGATCTTTAATTTTTTTTGTAAAGGAAGATTTCTTTTTTTTAAATACCATTATGTAACTGTGCAATCTGTAAATGTGTTACCTACTTACAGAAAACAACGGCTAACTCCTCCCCAATATTAAGTCAATATTAAACTTCACTTAAAAAGCTAAACTGATGGGCACCGCTTCAGATTGTCTAGGATCTCAAAATGACTCTTAGCATCCCTTACCCATTAATGTAAATAAGAAAGCCAAGCAAATGGCACTCCCAAATCTGGATTATCTGTAACTCTCAGAATAGAGGTCCAGGACCATAGGCAAATAGACACAATTTAGGGTGGACTTCAGGCAGCTCTAATTTCAACCAGCAGTGGGGATCTGTCTGGACCCCAGCCAGTTTACGCTTGAGCCACTGAAAAGCTCTTTTTGTTCTCAGTCCCTTTTTCTGCTTTTCTTTCCAAATAAAGGCTGCACACACTACCAGACCTGCTTTTCCATTTATATCCCTGTTTAGACATATCTTGGTAACTTTGCAGACCTTTCAGAGAACACATACTTCATGGCAGACACTTTGCCAATGCATAGAATGCAGGGAAGCAAAGCTTGTCAGCACTCCCTCAAGCACATACACTGCACGCCTTCCAGGTTCAGCAGCTGTGTCTCATTCCCATGAAAGCTGAGCTGGAGAATGGGTAAGGGGGAAGTGACACATTTCTGCCTTCAATTTTGGTCTCTCCAAGTCTAGAGGTGGCGTGGAGTACACACTCAGACCGCTAAAGCAGGAATTGTTCATGCACTGCTCTTTAGATGTAGCAGCAGAGATCCTATTTTGTGCAGCCACATGAATTGTGAGCATATTTTACCTCTGAAATACTACAGTTTATCAGGTTAGAAATAACAATTGCAAGCCCAGTAAAAAGAACATATCTCACGTTTCAAGTACAACTTGTAGACCTGAAGGGGCCCTAAAAGAAAGCTGGAGAAAGCATGTGGTGATAGGACAAGGGGCAGTGGCCCGTAATGGCACCTGTGAGTGGCTTTTATTGCACAGGTGGACTGCCAGGGTCCCTGACTCCTCCTTGGGTATCTTTCTGTTCATCTGCCTGCAGCGTGGTGCCACTAACAGCACCAATTCCCCCAACACCTTTGAGACAGTTGATAAGGCACAGTACTGCTTAAAGTGTTAAATACTGCCTGGTCAGTCCAGCACTGCCTGGTCACCGAGGCTGATAATAACAGATTGCTTTCTCGAGCCCTGCAACATGCTAGTTCATCCATACTCCATCCTTGTCTTTAACCTCACCTGGTCTCTGGCAGCTTAAAGGCTTACAGTTGTAACTGTTTCTCTTTGATGCATCTCTTTCCTCTTCAAACCAGACTTCCAGGTAGAAACAGCCTAAAGACAGCCACAAAATGCAACAGTTAGAGATTGTAGGGTGGCAGTGTTTTGTTGTATTGTTTGGTCTATTCTAGGGGGAGGGGGAAATATCAGGGGCACATGATGACAGATCATTTCATCCTGTGCCTGCGTGCCACTGCACAGGATAATCTGGCCTCTCACACAGATACATTACAATCACTCTAAAAAAAATATTAAATCCCTGACTGTCTTGATGTGCATACTGTTTTCCCTGTGTTTTAAAAAGGAAATAAGCCTCTAGTCTTATCTAGACAACACTTCTAAGATTTCCTTCTTGCCGTGTCCAAACAATCACCGTTCTTGTAATAATTAGTGCCTTGATATTAACTAAATCTCTAAGGTATCCTTGCAGGGAATTTTCATAGCACGGGCTGATTTATGTAATTGACAAATTGCTTTGTATGTGCTTATTTTTAATCCTACCCATTTATCTTATGAAGAGTTGCTATGTTTGTAATGATTCAAAAGAAATAATACCAATAGTTTTAATGATGATGATAATGAATGGCATGGCTTTAGCAAGCTTGCTTTTTTTGTTGGCTCCCCCCCCCCCCCCCCCCCCCCATGTAAAACAATACTCTGATTAGTCTGGATGAAATATTTGCTCAGTTAATGCAGAAGAGCTGAGGGTTTTTTGTTTTGCTTGATCTCACATCAACACAACGAGTCCAACAGGCTGAGTTTCTCTTTGAAATCCATGGCCAGATTTTTTTTCTTTTTAACCACAATCTCATGCTTTTTAATCACACTCTCAAAATCTGCACAATACTATTGAAGATCTGTGTGCAACTAGTTAAAGATTATGGGTGGAAAAAAAACGTACGAAAAGGAGCCACTGTAGCATTTTATGTGCTCTCTCATCTTCTGTATCCAGCTGTTGTGTCATGTGGAGAATTTGAATTGGAAGGTCTTTGTGTCAGAGGAGGGCTTTTTCTATCTGGCAGAATGGCTTCATTGTCCATTGCAAAGGTTCCTCGTGCTGATGCACTTCAAAGAATGGCTATTATTTAATGAAAACCTGTCATCTCCAGGATGGTTCACTGAGGTTATTATTGCCAATTCCATTTTCTAAGCTTATATTAAAAATTACAGGAATCCTATCCTCTTGTTCACTAAAGAGAACAGAAGATTTTACCACTTTAAGCAAAGAGCATGCACAAATACCACCCATAGTTGCAATCTCAAGAGTTCTTAAAAACAGCAGAGAATCCATCTCTGGATGCCTGGCTCTGAATCTTGGCCTGTGATCCAAAATTGATTTTTAGGCCCTTAAACAGGCAAGGGAGTTTATAAAGGCCTTCATTATCTAGTCACACAAGTCACTGGCTGCCAGTGCAATCTATCTGCCCCATGTCACTGGAGACAAGTAATTTCTCTTTCACCAAGTTCACAGACTACAGGGGCTATTATTTTGATAATAGGCCTTCATGTGCTTCTCTTTTGACATCTGAAGCTTTTCAGAAGTCTTCTGAAGATGTGCAGGAAATATTCAAACCATTCCAAGTTAAATATGAAGAGAGGCCTACCTACTGCCTGCCATTCTCCCCAGTTTTCCTCTTTTGATTCTTAGGGAAAAAATTAGAATGGAATTTACATTTTTCAAATTCTTTTTGACAAGTGACTTATTGATTGGAGACTGTAAGGCACAATTGTAATCTATTAATTTTTTGAGCAGTCTAATCAATTAATATTTACAGTGTGTTAGCTTATGAAATGAAGCATTTTTTTATATGCATTCAATGTTTCTCAGAAAATATGATGGGGGAAAAAAAAATGTTTATCAATTTCAGAAAACTTTTCCCAAGTTTTTGCTTCACCTGCTTTGCTATCCACATCCTCCTTCCCAGGTCAGTTTGTTGATCATGAAGGAAATTGTTAACCCCACAGTTGAAGTAGAGTAGTGTGTCCAGTTCTGGGCCCCTCAGTTTAAGAAGGACATTGAAACACTTGAGCGTGTCCAGAGAAGGGCAATGAGGCTGGGGAGAGGCCTTGAGCACAGCCCTATGAAGAGAGGCTGAGGGAGCTGGGATTGTTTAGCCTGGAGAAGAGGAGGCTCAGGGGTGACCTCATTGCCCTCTACAACTACCTGAAAGGTGGTTGTAGCCAGGAAGGGGTTGGCCTCTTCTCCCAGGCAACCAGCACCAGAACAAGGGGACACAGTCTCAAGCTGTGCCAGGGGAGGTTTAGACTCGAGGTGAGGAGGAAGTTCTTCACCAATCGAGTCATTCGTCATTGGAACGGGTTGCCCAGGGAGGTGGTTGAGTCATCGACCCTGGAGGCATTCAAGGGGAGATTGGACGTGGCACTTGGTGCTATGGTCTAGTCATGGGGCTGTGTTGATAGGTTGGACTCGATGATCCTGGAGGTCCTTTCCAACCTAAGTGATACTGTGATACCTCTCTCGTTAATCTCATAACAGAGGCTTTTATGAACAAGTAATACACTTTATATCAGTTTCACTTAAAATAAACAAGGATGGAACATATTTATTGTCAGAATTGTATCGCTCTGTTGCATGCACGCAACGTACAGCAGATTATGAGCAAGAACTGAGGTTTTCTGAATATCACTAAGTACTGAAAGCTGATAAAGCCAGTAGGAAAGTTCCTGAAGACTACAGAAAAGCAAATACTTCATTGTGGAAAAGCACCATAAATTATGCCTCCTATTCTGGAAGGCCTTGCATATTTGGGAGCTTTGCTTCCTTGGTTTCAGTTGTGTTGCTTTTCTTGGTTACACATACATAAGCAGAGAACACAAAGTGTGTTTGGCTTAAAGAGTATGGCAACTTTAAGTCAGCTCTTTCAGTTTAAATATGATGAGCTATCAGATTACCATTTCTATTAAATTAAATCCCACCAAAGTTTTGCTTACTCTAAGCTTTGTATTTAACTGCACCTCCCCATAAAAGCTCTCAAGTGGAAACACACCTATGTTAGTTTCTAGGTTATATGAATTTCTTCCTGCCTCACCTATTGAAAGGGAAAAAGACTGAAAATCTATAACTCTTCATGAAATTCATTGTACTAATAGCCCCCTAAATTCCAATTTCAGTGCAGTTTTTATTTTACTCAAGCTCTCCTCATGAATTATGTATTTAAGCACTGAGGACAGACAGTATCTTACGATCCATAATTACAAATCAAGTCTTATGGAAGCGTCTCTTCCTGTAGCACTCTGTTATTCTCTCAGCAACGTAGTTTTGTGCAAGTTTTATATCTCTCAAATTAGTTTTTAATTTCCTTAAGGACTGTGTATTGTTAATAAAAATAATTAAAAATATTCTCACAACAAACTCACTCTGACACTGCTGTGGCACCCTCCCCACATACGCGCTGCCACATCTTCCTTAGGCTAATGAGAGGCCTTATAATTGTCACGACAAAGACTACATCCTCTTAACCTCCAGTGTCTGCAAGCATCTCTGACATGGCAGATCTACACAGTTTTCAGTTGCACAGAGACACAGCACCTTGTGCACACAAAGGGCGGTAAGAAGGTGGAGAGTAACAGCCCTGCAGCACTACAGTCTGCTAAACAGTGGAACTGCTGGAGGAGTAATTTTCTGAACATGATCCATCTTAGCTATTCTGCCAGGTACAAAGTTAAACTTCATATGGTCTTGAGGCTGTTAGTCACAAGAGGATCCTGTTGTGAATTACCCCCTTGGAGAAGCATGTTGGTGACACAAAAGCCAGAAAAAAGACAAATTTCCTAACACAGATGTTTAAGGTCAAACCTACAAGAATGTACTGTGAGCACTCTGATGAAACGGGAACATGGAAACCTCCAGAATCTTACATTGTCAGGATGAGAGCTCCACATGCTAGTCACCTCCATGGGTAAAAAGCAGTTCAGAAGTGATCATCTAAAAGCTTGTATGATGGAGGCATCTTCTCCAAACACATCAAATTTCACCCAGTCTGTGCTGCTTAGAGTAAGTCTGTCTCCTTTCTCCAGGCAGTTTAAAAGATTATGGCTCTGTTGAAATCTAGATGCTCAACTATTCAAACTGGGAGTAAACAAAGCAGTCCCTGCTCAAACCAATTACAGTACCTTGATGATTAACTACAAAAGCAGAAGCATATTTCCAATATTTCTGTAAGTGATGCATTTTAGAATCCTATAACCTTTGAATATGTGGAGAGAAAATGAATGCAAGTTTGATGCTATTTTTATATTCTTATTTTATCATAATGATTGCAGGCATTTATGACCTCTTCAAACTAGAAAGAGCATCTCAAACTTCCAAAGCTATGAAAGGCAAGTCAAGTGAGTCTGACTGAACATTAGACAGAAATCTATGACTTTTAATTATTAATAGCTCTGAATATTAATTAACACTTTCTAAAAAATTATTTAAACCCTTATGAAGTGGTAACCCCAGATGCATAGTTACCAAATTTCAGTTGCCCATGATAAGGAAGAAAGCATTCTACAAAAGGATTTAAGATACGTTTAAAAGAGAAGAAAGAGAAACACTCTTCTATCCTGAATGTAAAGCTACTCTGATGCCACTCAGGATCAACGTATTCTTAGATAAGGAAACACCAGCCAAGCATGAGATTTGCATCTTCACTTCAGATTTCTCACACATGAACTTCTTTCCGCCTTATCAATGCAGCTACCAAAAGGCTTAGCAAATGCTGCCGGAGTGGAGTCTCTCGCTGTAGTTCTGACTGAAAACTTAATTGTTCGTGTCCATGTCTAGCAGCAAGTCATGCCTGCAGACTCATGATAAAATTAACTGCAGAACAGGGGGGGAAAAAATGACTAGGGGAACGTAGGCAAATAAAATATTAACCCACATCTGTAAGAGTTAATGTGCCAAATTATATTACAGGCATTATGCACGTAACTTAATTTCATTTATGCTTTAAATCAAGCAGCCTGATCAAAAGGAGAAATCCTCTACCTGCACTTTGAGCAATATGGGGCAGTTTAAACATGCTTAATGTTACCGTGTCCTTAGCAAATTTATTTCTGTCATTTAGATCAAAGGCACATATTTGCAGCATTTTCCATGCCTGCTCCATAGATAGAGATATGTTACATTCATAAGAACCTGGCACTAATGCCATTGTAATTGCTCAGAAAATACTAAAAATCACAGAATTTAATTCTGTGAAAGAGTCTCTTCCACAAAATATTGTTTTGGGGTTTCTTTTTTCTTATGACTATGTCATTATTTATTCTTTTCATCCAGTTTGTTTCATTAGTTTCAAAGTGTTTGACAACAACAAAATCAATTAGAAGTCAAAAGACAACACTACAGTGACATGAAAAGAAATACAATGAAATTAAATGTAAAGTTTTGAAACATTCAAATTAAAAGTTTTCACAGGTGTCCACAGTAATAAAAAGGAACAAAAATCCTTCAAAGGAAGAAAAAAAAGGCAACAGAAGGTTTGAAGACTGATATTTGTTTTCATATCTGTAATTAGTTTCATAATTTGGCAATACCTTCACCTCACTGAATAATGGCAGTTGTTTGCAGAAATTATATGTGCACTTGCTCCAGACTCCATTTTTCCTTTTAACCATCTGTGCACCATTTTGCAGATCCTTCATGCTGTATCTTCTGAACACAGAAATATTTTGTGCCTTTATGCTGACTTTGATCTCTAAATCTCCAAGTAACTTGAACAGTCACAGGACTCTGCAAAATGGAAAGTTTTACTTCGTAGCTGGGGAAACCGGAGCACAAGGTTCCCATCCTCAGATGTTTCACATGTTCCTGAATAAAAATTACAGTGGCCAAAAATGCAGGGGTGACAAACATGCTCAGTGTGCAGTGATGTATGTGTGAGTCACAAAGCCTTGCTGTGCCAGCAACATCGGTGCAGCTGCACTGAATTAGGTTCCAAGGTACGAACCTGAAGTTCATTGCTTTTGGTGTCTGAGTGTACAAGTGTTGGACTTGATGATTTATTCCCTGACTTCATATTATGGCACATTATCTAGAAACTCCTGTTATGGAGAATTCTTCCACCTCATTTGATGGCCTTTATTGTAATACAAGCTGAGAATCTCGCAGATGGTGTATTCACCATCCTTACCCTGCCTGACAGCATCCTGGTTTTACAGACTGAGGATCCAAGAACAGTGGAATTAAAGGCTGAATGTAGGGCTGATCTAAACTCACCTGGGGCAAGATGATGCACCACCCCAGAGATAATGAAGGAATTAGCATAATGAGGCAAACAAATGCTTCAGAGTCACAACTTCCCCTCCAATGCCTCTTGCAACACTCTCTTTGCTTTGTTGAGTACTAAAGCCATCGCGGAGCTACTGACAAGTGGGTGATAAAGGAAAAGAATAAAACGTTGCCACCAATGTTGCCTGTTCTCTTTATGCTTTCCACACACATGATCTGGAGTACAGAAAAATAGAAACTGCCATGCTAGCTTAGACTGAAATGGCTAAATCCTGCCTCCAACCTCTGCCAGTGGCTGATGTTTAGGGTACATGGGAGAGAGAAAGTGCAGAGATACTAATCCTCCTCAGCAAACACCACTGTTCCTAGCAGTCAGAAGGTCAAGGACTCCTTGCAGTGCCTGCCCAGCATGAAATACCCATTCACCTGGCAGCAAGTTTCCGAATTTAACTCCCAATTTTATGGGAAACAAAAAATAAAATAAAATTCCCTTTTGGTTGTTTTCAGATCTGCTCCTTAGCTCCTTAAAAACAGACATGGGTATTCTCTTCTTTTCTAAGTAAATTGTTGTTCACAGACACCTTTCTAATTACATGCTTTTATTGATCTCTCTGTGATCCCTCTATTTCCTTTATCCTTTGTGTCCTCTGTGTCTCTGAACAGGCACATCCTCATCTATTTGGTAACATCCATCTGTAGTAAAAACTCCCATTATTCGTAAGCCTCTACCTCACCTTTAATCTAGTCATTAATCACCACAACTGATAATTACTATGATTAAGAAACAGTGACACTTGAGTAAAAACACTTCCTCTCATTTCACAATACCTTAATTTCCTAAAGGATCCTTCAGTGAGGGACACTATCAGAAATCAACAGTGCTAGAGCTATTCCCGTTAACAAAGGTGCCAAAGAACATTCCCACCCACAAAAATTTCTCTCTCTACAGTTTATTAACCATTAGAATCCTCCCTGCTACAATTCTGGGACAGGCGAGCCGGCACTCTGTGGACACTACCATCTGTGATGCACAAGGTATGATCTATCTTTCACATCCACTCTCACTAACGAGAAACAGTTACAGGGGGAGATTCAGGATGGATGTGAGGAGGAGCTTCTTCACCATGAGAGTGGTGAAACCCTGGAATGGGTTGTCCAGGGAGGTGGTTGAGGCCCTGTCCCTGGAGGTGTTTAAGAGAGGCTCTGGCCAGCCTGATCTAGTGTGGGGTGTCCCCGCCCATGGCAGGGGGGTTGGAACTAGATGATCCTTGTGGTCCTTTCCAACCCTGACTGATACTATGGTACTATGATATCAGCACATCTCCACACAAACCGACCTCCAGTTTTTGGATGTCCTGGAAGGTACAGGGACTCCAACACCTTTTTGTGGCCGTGAAGGCCTACTACATGCTATTTGTACATGTTCAACAAAGAGAATGAGGAACAAATGAGGCACAAGGTGAGAGCACTATTCCTACATCTCTTTCCACCACCAGAATCGAGTTTTCCCCTGTTTTGTGCTTAAGGAACAATACAAATTTTAAGTCACAGTTGTTTTGTTCTTCTTTATTTTTAATACAAACAAGCTATGTAACCAATAATTAGAAGCTCTCCTGGTATGATGGTTGTTCCTATAATGAAATGTGTTTTTTTTTTTTAATTATTACTCTAAATTGTTATAAAATAATTTGTGCCTTTTGTTCAGGAAAGAGGTTATCAGAGATAAGATATTTCTCCATCTTTGAACATTAAAAGCTAAAAATAACATCCCTTGTGTTGTCCTTCCTGACAACCCTTCATAAAAGACATGTTTTAGCAAGACATAGTTCGTCACTTTTCCTTGCACAGTTAACACTACCCAACTGATCTTCCAGGGTTTCAGCTGGTTCCTTAAAGCCAGGCAGCATTGCATACAGATGAATTTAACTGAGAGTTTATTGAATAATGAACTTTCACCTGACATTGTGATTCTTCTGATCAAACATAATTAGGACTTTGCCAGGTTCCATTTAGGAAACCTAATCACATTCTTATTAAACTGCAGGCTTTTATGCAATTTTTATGTCTTAGTGTGAACTTTACTCCTACTACACATTCATACTTTTCTATGTGTTTCTTGCATGGCCATTGGGTTTTGTGGGGTTTTACTACTGCACTGCTCCAGCTAGTTCAAAAACCACGAGTTCTGCTAAGCTCTGCAGAAAGATGACTTGTTCCATTTAACTTCAAGAGAGATTCATCTCACTAACTCTGGTTGCCTGCAACACAGTCATTTAAGTACGCATTAACTAGATCCTTGCTACAGCCAGTGGAAAGAAAAAGGCATTTCATAGGACAATGTATTTTCAGTCTAGTGAAATCACAAGGGCCAGCTGAGATCCAGACATTTAAACTGCAGCCACCTAAAATGAGTTACTTACACCTTCTTTATAAGTATATGAGGAAAGCTAATTCTTTGGTTGTCCTGAGAAACAATGGTGAAACAGCACTTGAGAGAGCAGTAGGTTGTGTTTTCCCAAGGGATTAGTAGAGTGCCAACCTGCAAGTGCAAATCATACTCAATTACCACTAATCTAGAATACAAAATAAGGACATGATTGTTCACAGAGGTTTAGTGTGTAATTCTGGTTTTTCAATAATTTCTCCAGAACATACTATACACTCAATGAAAATCTTCCAGTGACTTAATTTATAGTGTGATCTAAAGCATAAAATTGTCCTCTCTGATGAGTTATGAACAAACACATTGGCTGCTTGAGACAGAATGAATTTCAACCAGGGGCATGTTTCCTTGAGCCATGAAGGAGTAAGTGGTAACAGAGGAAGGGAGTTCTGTTATGTGCTTTGCTTTCAGTACAGTCACATTCAACAAACCATTTCCCTGTTCTGTGACTCAATTTACCCTCCTGGGTAATGACTTTTCCTATTTTCCAGGAAAAAAAAAATTAAATGAAAAAGAAACAACTGTGAAGCTTTATGGCTCAAAACTACACTTTGCTGTCAAACACACATGAACTTCTCTCTGCTTCACACCTGGAACTAAAATCAAGAGTTCAGCCCTCAAGGACCACACAAATAATTTGAGACTCTCAGATGAAAATGAGGGCTAGGGAAGCGTGCATTAATATTTAAACTTGCTTTGCATGGCATTTTCAGGGACATGTTTTCCAATCATTGACATTATCCAAACATGTCACATTTCCTCTTTAGCAAGGTTTTACTGGGGGATTATCTTGATTGATGTGGATAACAGCATTGCTGTGAATAGCAGGCTTTTATGCATGCACTCCAGTTCCTGTTAACAACTGTAAAGATTAGGGGTTTATACAACAGGTATTAAGAGACTTTTCCTGTTATTAACCATTTAGGTCAGTATTGTGCTTTATATTTTGTGCATGAAGGCTTTGTGATTAAGTATTATGATTAAGCAGTGCTGCTTTCTTTTTCCTGTTTGATTTATTGTTGGACAAGCTTATTTAAGTCTTTGCTCACCTTTTCATATCTGAGGAATTAAAGTCGGCAGGCTCAGGGAGGGTGAATACATTACATCATCCTTTGAGGATGAATGTAAAATGCATTTCCACATTGTCTTGTATGACAAAACCCAACTTATCAGTGAAATCATCAATTATCAATGAAATCATCAAACCTTATCAGTTAAATCACCTGTAAAATGATATAGAATAGAATAACCAGGTTGGAAAAGACCTTTGAGATCGAGTCCAACCTATCATCCAACACTACCTAATCAACTAAACCATGGCACCAAGTGCCCCATCCAGTCTCTTCTTAAACACCTCCAGTGACGGTGACTCCACCAACTCCCCAGGCAGCACATTCCAATGGCTAACAACTCTCTCTGAGAAGAACTTTCTCCTCACCTCCATCCTAAACTTCCCTTGGTGCAGCCTGAGACTGTGTCCTCTTGTTCTGGTGCTGGTTGCCTGAGAGAAGAGACCACCCCCCACCTGGCTACAACCTCCCTTCAGGTAGTTGTAGACAGCAATAAGGTCTCCCCTGAGCCTCCTCTTCTCCAGGCTAAGCAACCCCAGCTCCCTCAGCCTCTCCTCATAGGGCTTGTGCTCCAAACCCCAAATGCCACATATGCCACATCAAGGACATAACCTCATCGAGGTCACAAGGCATTCACAGCTGAATGTATAGTTCAATTCTGTGAAGAGTACTGTGTGAGAGAAGCAAAGGTAAGCATCACTTAGATAAATTCTTACATGTAATTCAAAGATTTAAATAATTTTCTATGCTGAGTTCCAGCTTATAACATTCCTCTCTTGCCCATCTTCTCTCAAAAACTTCTGCTCAGGTTTTACTTTATACTTTTGTCAAAGGGCTCAGAAACCTTTTACAGATATTTGTCTTGAGGAAAAACCAAGCTGCATCTATTCCTTACTACTTACTACTACACAAAGGTATGCAGATATTTTTCTCCATTATGATAGAAATATCAGAGGGATAAAAAAAAATTATATATATACATATATAAATGAGAGCAGTAACATTGGGCTGAAATGTGTGTTCACTTTCAAGCCTATAGCTTCCAAAAAACTTGGTGTTTGCATGATAAAAGGAATGAATGTTCAAATGAAAAATTTTACATATAAATGGGCTTCTTACAAATCACACATGTATATAGCTTCAAAGGCATCCCAGAATCTTTATGGTTCCAAAATGTTTAGTTGTTGACCTCACTTCATTCTTCCTAAGGAGAAACAGATGGCTGTAATTGAAATTATATGTGATTTTAAAGTTGTGCCTAATTTATGGATTTTGATACAGCTCTTCATTATTACACAATAAACCAGGATTTCTTTCCTCCCTTCCTTCCTTTAGGTTATTATTTTGATTTACATATTTATTTTTTTCTTAAATGCTGTAGTCAGAGGCATAGTTTTAGCACAAACCTTTGCTCTAGGAAGCAGGTGTTTGGTCCAAAACAGAGCCTGAAGAAAACATTCACTCTCTGGACAGCTAATAAACCCCCAATACTACACTACAATTCTTTCTTGGTTTTGGGTACCACAACCCAGTAGTAAAGTTCATAGTGGGGAATCACTGGGATTTTGCATGACTCAGCATGCCTTAAAAATTATTCTATTTCTAAAAAGTCAATCAGATTTCTTCTACTTTCCTGTTCAGAGAATGACAAAAATTTAATCCATGTGTTCCTAAACACACATTACTGAGGTAGAGCCAAGAGGTGCCTGAAGTGCTGCTCTCAAATTCCCTCTCCCGCTGATCCTTCTGTAAGGGAGGAAAAGGAATCAGGACCAACAGGGACAAAGTAACTCAGAGAAAAAGCCCTTAAAAATCTTCAAACTGTTTTGAGCCATTTTTCCACCCTGTGTAAGTGGATAGAGTCATTCCAGGGCAGTGTCAAAAACAGTGAAACCTGACACCACGAGCTCACACAGCAAAACACTACCTCTGCAGAGAGAAGATGAACATTCACAAGGATGCTTTTCTCCAAACCACTGCCTTGCAAGGTCTAATATTACTTGTGCAACTGCTGGGGGGGAAAAAAATGCAAGCAGATAATTAGAGTGTTACCAGTCAATTTCTTCAGCAAGTGTAAGCAAGAGGCTTGTGGCTTCAGGTGAGGCACCCACCTGAAAGGGGTGGGGAAATGATGCTAGGACAGAACCACATGATTTAAATTAACTGTCACCCAGGGAACACAAAACTTACTGACTTATCTCAGCAAAGGAACAGATACAAGGTCTTTATGACCAGTTATATCTTTAGTTATCAAGCCTAGCTTCAAAAATATATTCAGGAGCTGGTTCTGACAGATGTTAACAAGAGTATTACTTTATGAGATGTAGTGTGTCCAATTATCGTATTTAAAGGGGGAAATAGCCTCTATATGTGTAAGTGCAGCACAGAATTCTACCAAAATGAAAATTTCAGCATTCTAAACTTACAATGATGCAGAAGAATGTCAATCACATGACCAAAAAATAAAGTTTCACCATACATTACAAAGATCTTAAACTCTTGGACTAGAAGCTACATTTATTTTCCTTTCTAAACTCAAGGGAAAGGAAAATCAAGGCATGACCACAGAACAATTTACATTTCTGGTCAAACAGCAATGTTGTTCACATACATCACCTAATTAATGGAGACATACAGGCTTCCTCTTTTGAAATGTGACAGGTTTATAGCTCCACACTACATGTTGCAAATAGCAGTAAGCATCTGAGATACAGAATAATTGATAACATATTATAAGTCTCATATGACAGCAAAAGTAAATGTTTCACTTAAAATAGGGGTGGGTGAATCATACAATGTGATATTTTCTTGAGCTCTGATCATTTCCCCTGGGTTGCCTTAATGCTTGAGTGGATTTCTATCAGAATTGCAGAAAGAAATGCCAAGTGTCCACTGATTCTGGCTATGACCCTTTTCTTGTTTGCCAGGTTTTGATGTCCCTTCTGCAAGGATGCTAACTACAGCATACTCCCCACTGTAGGGCACACAGAAATAAAGTGAAATATGACAGCAAAGAGATGCTCTCACTTCAGCTTGGGAAGAACTCTCCTGCTTGACTGCATACTAATGTCTTTGCACACTGAATTTTAGAATAAAAGGTAAAATCTACCTTCTAGGTTCAGATTTATTATTTTTAAAGTAAATACTTCTTCCTCCAAAAATAGTGGGAGTAATTGGAGTAATTCCATTGAGTGATTTCCACCAAAACATACATTAAGAAAAAAAAAAAAAAAAAAACAGAGAAAATATAAAAGCATCAAACCCCCAATTGTGCTAATGATTCATTCATAGGATATTGAACTGCCTAGGTTGGGAAAGACCTTGAAGATCTTTAAGCCCAATGATTAAACCAGCACTACCAAGACCACCGCTAAACCATGTCCCCCAACACCACATGTATACATCTAAACACCTCCAAGGATGGTGGCTGTACCACTTCTCTGGGCAGCATATGGCAGTGTTTGATGATCCTTTCAGTGAAGATGTTTTTCTAAAATCTAAGCCTCCTCTTGTGCAATTTGAGGCCATTCCCTTTCATCTTGTCACTTGGAAAAAGAGACTGATGCCCATCTCACTGTAACTTCCTTTCAGGTAGTGGTAGAGAGCAATTTTCCAATTTCCAGGTGGCTTCTTAATTTTACACAATGTTTTAAAATGTTTGGTTGCACAATGTTTTACATGAAAAGGAGCTCTCTCACCTTGCAGACCAGCAGATAGAATGAAAGACAACAAGCGGCTTTTCTTCTATTAAGCACTTAATTATTCATTAATACAGGAACCTGGGTAGCCCCAGAGCAGGCTATGGAGATACTTTTTCTGCTGCTGACCAAACCAGATCCTGCAGCATTTTGTAGAGAGTGAAGCTGTTCCAACAGAAAAGCATGACAGAAAAGCTCCATCAGTTGGACATTTTCTTCTAAGTTAAGGGGGTGGGTGGGGAGGGAAATGTACATGTCCTTAAAATCAGTACAGATTTGAACTGTTTCTGATCCAACATACATAAGATGACTCCAGAACCTGTTTTGTGATATACTTCCTGTATGCAAATCTGGCTTTTGCTTTTATCTAAAATGCCTGCAAATGCATCTTTGGTGGAATAAAGCAGGGAGGGGCAAAAGAGAACTGTTTCTTGCCAACTGGAACCATCTTTATTTATTTTTAAGTCGGTCACTGAACTGACAAATCAATTTATTGTGTAGCCCAAGTGCAGATTGCCTGCCCTGCAGTCAAAGCAGGCTGCACATATGCAGGCAAAATTTGGCCTTTGCTTTCTGCGTGCACCCCTCTGAGCTGCAGAGCACGGCTCCTACTGCAGGCTCTGCAGGTTCCACGTCAGCAAATGCCAGTAGGTAAACGAAAAGAGAGGAGCTTTATAGAGATTGAGAGATCGCATTTTCTCTGCAAGACATAGTTAAAAGAGAAGGAAGCTTAATTTCTAATTCCTGAAATGGAATAGATCAGAGTACAATATCTTGTGTTTTTATTTTCGTGAAAGTAAGTGTTACTACGTGTTTCACAGAGCATTATATCACTACACATGTATTCCAAACAGCCACAAAGCAAACGTAGCCATTAACAAACACCTGCTGAGATAAGCACTTTGCACTGTACTAATTCATACTGCTATCTATTATATATTGCTTTTTATAATTTCATCTAATTGCTTAATTCAGTAATTGTACAACAATTAACAAGAGAAAGCCATGTAACGAAGAAGCAGAAGTGTGGCAATTTTCTGCAATCTAAAGCAAAACAGAACTACCTGGAGCAGATTTACCTCTCTGCAATTTACTGTGACCTGTCTGCACCTACACAGAATTACTGCTAGGTATTTCCTGTTCCTAAGAAAGAAGAATTTTCTGCTTGCTACTTCAATCCTGTATCAGTAACTGGCCAAAACTGAGATTCCTGCTTCTGGGGAGCACATGTTTGGTTTCTAGATTAAGATTCTCTGAAGACATCATGTTTAATAAAAGGAAGTAGCACCAGGAATGCAAAGAATCACAGGGTCAGAGGTTGGAAGGGATCCTCAAAGGTCATCTTGTCCAATCACCCTGCAGCCAGCAGCAACATCTTCACCTAGACCAGGTTACTCATGGCCACATTAAGTTTGACCTGGAATGTCTCCGGAGATGGGGCCTCCACCACATCTCTGGGCAACCTGTACCAGTATTTTTCCACTCTCACTCTAAAGAATATCCTCTTATGTCCAATCAAAATCTACCCTTCTCTGCTTTAAAACCATTGTCTCTCATCTTACTTCTATACACCTTTTTAAATACTCTTTAAATAGTTTTCCTGTAGGTCCCCTTCAGGTATTGAAATAAGAAGCCTCTAAAGAAATCTCACACTGTGTTCAGATCTCTGGAAGGGTTTTGGAAAACCATCAGTGTGTTTTCTTGGAAGACACCACTTAGTATTGCCCTGAAGCAACACAGCATGTACAAGGGAGAAACAGACCCTTGGCTATGTGGACAGCTCACCTCACAGCTGATGCACAGTGCCACAAACAGCATTCTTGCACCAGAGGGGAAGTGCTCCCAGCTTTTCACCTTCCCAAAGCTGAGGAAAACTTGGGATAAGCGGGAGGGCACCCTCTGCCTCCTCTCTGGCCTGGAGCACTTGATGTAGGAACCCAGTGGCCTAATTTGATTGCTACAATTGACTTGAAAAGTTGTTACACACATGCTTTCTACAATCAGCAAAGAAAACAAAACACAAGTACTTTCATCCAGCTTGACCTGAAGTCTGTAAAAATTCCCCTCAATTCTGACAATTCAGATTGGACTCGATGATCCTCGAGGTCCTTTCCAACCTGGGTGATACTGTGACAATTTCTCCATCAAACCACAATACTCTGGTTCAATTGCTGTGTTCCTTAGAAGGATATTTAGGCACAATTTAGGCTTCCAAAGACAAATAATCACCACACTTGACATTATTTCAGTAGTGGCTTAAGCTCATTTAAAAATACATGCCTTGGTTTTATCTGAATTGCTTTTCCCAAGAGTCAGATTTACCCATTCCATTCACAATGCAATTGAATACAACCTGTTCTTCCATTTGAATGGAAAAAGCACATGATACAAATAAACAGAACAAATTAAACCATCACCAGTTCTTCTCTTTGGAGCTGGATGAGAACTTCACCACTCCTCATCTATTTTCAAATGTAAGTTTTGTTAGCAGTTCATCTGGCATCAGAAAAGTTACTTTTTGCATCCCCGGAGTAGAAGAATTGTAAGTTATGAGGAAGAAAACTAACAGGCAAGAAAGCCAGACCAAGATCAAACCAGAGAGTCTGAAATCTGCATCTAGGTGTAGGTTTGATACTTCAGGGAAGTATGAACATGATCACCTAGTTTAGTTCCCCTGTATAGATACCAAGTCAGTTTTAAGAGTTCTCTGGCAGAAAAGGAGGAAAAGAGGAACCATCTTGCCTATCCTTTACCTCCCTGACCCTGCCCTTTTCTGCAAAGAACAGGACCTGCAGGATATTTCCCTCTCACTGCCTCAACATTTATTCTGTGTGTCTTCATGGAGTACAGAGTTCTTGCTCCCTACATATCTGTAAGACGCAACTATATTGATTAGATATATTAGCAAGAAAACACATCTCTCACCCTTTATTTCCATCCCTGTGTTAACCTCCATCCTGTACACATCATTACAGTACCAAAGATCTGCAAAAATTCAGGAGGATGCAAGACTGCATGAAGGATATAAATCAGTTTATGTAACTCAATTGCAGGGTTTAATGTTATGGTAAATTTCAGTTCTAGAATACAGAATGTTAAACTCTACACATTTTTTTTTCACCTCACACTTCAATCAGTAATAAAAATCAGCTTTTCCTAATAAGAAATTACAATCTGAGCTTATTCATTGAAAACTTATTCTATCTACAGTAAAAAGCACTACTGTTTACAAAACAACATTGTTACACATGAAACAATTAATGTTCTTGCCTCATTTTCCTATATGTTGTTCTGGATGTCTTCATTAAGTCACAACAGTCTCCCATGTTGCTACAAATCCCTGAAGGGAGGTTGTAGCCAGGTGGGGGTTGGTCTCTTCTCCCAGGCAACCAGCACCAGAACAAGAGGACACAGTCTCAAGCTGCACCAGGGGAGGTTTAGGCTGGATGTTAGGAAAAAGTTCTTCATAGAAAGAGTCATTGACCATTGGAATGGTCTGCCCAGGGAGGAGGTGGAGTCACCATCACTTGAAGTGTTTAGGAAGAGACTGGATGGGGTGCTGTGGTTTAGATGATTAGATGGTGTTGGATGATAGGTTGGACTTGATGATGTCAAAGGTCTTTTTATTCTATTCTATAAGAGCAGAATCCAAATAACTGAATAACTTAACTTACACTTAGAGAATACTCTGGCATAGTTATATATGTGTGAAAGAAGAGATTGAAAAATTTCTTTTGTCCAAAGTCTGTCTGGCAGCTAGTCTGGGAGGATCCCTTCAGCACTGCAGGCTAACAGACCAGACCAGACACCAGAGCTGACTACCTGGAGCACCCTGCTCTCCCATCAGGGTGCAGGGCCCATAGATAGTGCTCCAGTTCTTGGTGCAGCTAATGCTGGAGCTCCAGCAATCAAATAAAATCAGCATGAACCCATCAGATGGGCAGTTCATAGCTAAAACCTGCAGATAGCTGAAATAAAGAAAACACAGCAGGGGGATGAGAACAAACAAAAGATGCTAAAACTGCAAATAACCTGGGAAAAAAAAGTGGCAACAGGCAAGAGCAAGTGTAAGAAACAAACCTTAATCTGAAGCAGAGAGCATGTTGCCAGCAACACAAAGCACAGACAGCTTCCTGCACCCTAAAATGCAGGCAGGAGCTACCCATGGACCTCAAACACTTGGGCATGAAATAAAATTACTTTGGCAAACAGAAATTTTCTTTTGGAAGAAGCCACTTGTTTAATCATCTGGTTTATATCTGTCCTAATACTATCAGGTAGAGATTGAAACTTCTCAAAGTCATTCTAAGACAGGGACATGACAGAATGACAGCCAACCTGGGGAGCAGATCTGGCCTGCTCAGCAAAAAATCATTGGAGTTTACTAGTAAGATATGGAAGTGTGAGTTCACATAACATTTTCTCTTACCCAAGAAGTTACAAATGTCAACTCTTTTGAAATCAAAAAGTTGTCATTCTGTTTTTGAATTACAGCTACAAGATGAGGAACATCTTATTTGCTCCCATGAAACAATCAGTAAATAGTCAGAGCACTCTTTCAGGCTGCTTGAATTATTTCCTGTGCTAGGAGAGTTCCAGCCTGTATCCCTACCTATTAAGGGGTAGAGTACCAACTCATCAGGGCAATTCCCATTCTTCCCATGAAGGCTATCGAATTATAAACAATAAACTGGATAATTCTGAAGTGTATCAGTGACCTTAGTTGAAAATGACACTTCAAATCCCTGTGCCAAGAGGTGACACGAGAGCTAAAGCTGTCCTTAAACATGGGAACTGGAGCCCTCAGGTGAACACAAACCATTAAATCTTATGCTCACACAGATTTTCTCTCTGTCTCTCTGAATCATACATTATTTTGTGCCTAAAACAACCAAGACATATGAGGTTAAGGAAACTCCTTGTATGTGAGATTAGATTCTGAACCATTTTGGAACTCAGGTAGTGTGGGTGAATGCTTCACCCATAGAACCATCATTTACAGGGAGACTTTTACATCAGCAGCCCTTCAGTTCATTGCCTAAAATGCAAGCAGCTAGATATTGCTTTGTTAAAAACAGACCTCTGAGGAAAGGGTGTAGCCTTCTGTTTCTTCCACATGCCTTTCCTTCAAAAATTAACTGTTAATAGTGGCTGTTCTCTAACAAAGTGCAGAGAGATGTGATTAAAGAGAATTTCAGTGTGGCATCAGCTCTCCTTTAAAAAAGGAAAGGGTGGGAGGGAGTGGGGAGGGCAGAAGGAGAGAGGGAGAGAGAGATGCCATAAGTTCAGGAGCAAAACACTGTTATTATTCTGAAGCAGGAATGACATCCCTGCATTAACACAGTATGAAATCATGGTAGCAATTTTCATGCCGTATTATTTTGTTTTTGTCAGGTCACTGATTTTCAATTTCATCAATACTATATAAAACTAAGGAAGATAATAGAATAAAAAGCATCCATTTGGAGTCCACTACTGCAGCAAAAACACGCTGCTGTTTCTGTGAATTGAAACCAACCCACCCACAGGAAATATGGGTTGCTCCTCTTGTGGAATAACATAAATAAACAAACCAAGCTGGGAGGTTGCAGGAAAAGGTAATATACCAAAGCAAAACTTATATGCTACTATAGTTTACAAGTTGATCTCCATCTTCCTCTAACCTACAATAAAGTAACCAAAGAAGTAAAAAGCCAAAAAAGCTACAGTGGGCTTTATCTACATTCATCTGGACCCATGTTCTCAGGTTTTCCCTATACACTACTTGTTTAAAGTGAAATTATCACTTAAATCATCTGGAATTTAGCTTCCTGATTCTCATCTTCCAGCTGTCCTTCTGTTTTAACTGTATCATTACAAGTGCACTGAGGTCTCCTAAACTAGGAGTTATGGGGAAAATCCGTAACTAGGAGACACACACACACACACTTTTTTCATGGCACACTTGCCAAGTCACCACCTGTGAAGTTCCCAACTCATGAACAAAAAAAGATCTGAGCAGCAGGGAAGCCTCTAGAGATCTGCCTTTCCATTTGGAGGCACTTAGGAGATTTTTTTTTTTGCCTGGAGAAGGGAAGAGGGAAGAACAAACAGAAAGCAGATATTGCTTACAAAAGATCTAAATGAGCTTAGCGTTGAGCAGCTTGACTGTGAATCATAGAATTGTTTTGGTTGGGTGCACAGGAATGTGTCCAGGTGGGTTTTGAATGTCTCAGAGAGTCCACAACCACTCTGGGCAGCCTGTTCCAGTGCTCTGTCACCCTCACACTGAAAAAGGTTTCCCTTATGTTTACATGCAACCTCCTATGCTCCAGCTTGTGCCCCTTGTTCTATCCCCGGACTTCACTGAGAAGAGTCTGGCTCTGTCCTCCTGACAGTTATCCTTAACATATTTATAAAGATGAATGAGGTCACTCCTCAGTCTCCTCCCAGCTCAAGAGCCCCAGCTCCCTCACCCTTTCCTCATAAGGCAGATGTTCCACTCCATCATCTTTGCAGCTCCGCACTGGACTCTTTTAGGCACTTCCCTGAGGTCCTTCTTGAACTGATGACCCCAGAACTGGACACAATATTTGAGATTCAGCCTCACCAGGGCAGAGTAAAGGGAACATTCCATGATTTTTTTAGTAAAACTGGATTATTTCCATCTCTGAAACTAATTAGTTGTTCTCCAACACTGAATGATTAAAATGTAACTAATACCACCCTTATATTACATGATCAATGCTGGTACAATGAATAGCACATGAATTAATAATGCCTAGGCACTTTTTCTAATTGTTTCCTAATGTTCTGTTATTATATATTCATTTGATATTCACTGTAATGCTATTGATCACCATTTGTTCCATAAAAATCACACATTTTGCTTTCTGCAAGAGAATTAGAAGAATGAAGTATGGGCACCTAATTTCTCTTTCACTCTCACATAACAAAACTCTGCACAGTCACTCATGGACACAGCCTTTGCTTAAAAAAAGCCACACAGCCCACCCCCCCCCCCCACACACACACCAGTGCACAACCTAAATGCTTACTTGGAGAATCTAATCTCTCAAACACAATGATCAGTCACTGCCCCAAGGGCAGGAGCATTCTTCATTTCAAGCCTCCTTGCAGCAGCATCTTCAGCTGGATTGGGTTAGCTTCCACAAACTGCTCTTTCTTCATCTCCCACAACCCAGCTGGTTGCTGGTCCTGTGTGACCACTCCAAAACAAACATATATCACTACCAGTCATCATAAACAACACCCAAAACATATCCTAACTATGCAAAGAGACTGTTCTACATGGCCATTTCTGCTTCTGCAGAAACTGTTTCTGACTCCTTACAAGTGTCTCATCTATGCATACTTTCATTGATTGTACAGGAGGAACCACCTGGAGAACTTACTGGAGCAGTCTGGGTCCCCACCCAGCACATAGGAAGAACCTGTGTGCTGGGTCCAGGCACAGCAGGAGCTACCCAGGAGAATTAGAATAATCCAGAGTTCCCACCTGGATCCTTCCTTCACCACAGCAAGTACTTTGCGGTGTTAAGGCCTAGAGGTTCAAGCTATCACTTCATTTAAGTCAGTCCAGTGGCTCCTCTCAATCAATTGTTTCAGCTCTGCAGAGAACAGATGTGAATTTGCTGTATCACCCAGCAAAACAACTGCACTGGCCTGGGTGAGTACATAGCATAGCCCTGATACCCAGCCTCACCACAGCCACTACTAGAACTTACAGCCAAATGTCATCATTATATTCCACTTATAACTTCAATGGTACAGGCTCTTGCCATAAACCTCTCAAATCTGTTATTGATTCCTGAGGCACTTTCAGGGTTTTTGGTCTGGCTGTACTGAACATCACAATTCTGTGTTAGGAATTTATTGTCATTGTGGGCGTCCATTTGCTTTACACCTCCAAAGCCTCTCTTTCCCATGGGCCAGCAGTCAGTATAACATCACTAAGGGCAATGAAAAGAGCACATACCCCTTTTGGTAAAAACATACACATATGCTACCCTGCATCACTATGGCCTGTCCCCAGAGAATCCAAAGTGCCCTGGGAATATTTTTTTTCACTCCTATTGTGTCAAAAAGTTCACAAACATGTACATCCCTGATATTTTTTGCCACTCCAAATTTTCCAGATAGCACCTTTACTCATCTCTTCTGAGGCTGGGAGGTACCACGAAAAGGACAACAGATTCTTCATAGAAACACAAACTTGCCTTTAAACAAAGCAATATATTCTAACTACACATATTACTACCCACACATGTAGGAGAACAAAATGAAATTTACTGTGTAGAAATACATTCTTCTAAACCAGGGCACCTGGACATGATGGAGGGAACCAATGGAACATTCAAACCAATATGTACAAGCACCGCTCTGCTTTCACTTGCTATTAGGCTTTGTTTGGCTTGATGATAACACCCAGCACAAAATCAAGACAGAGCACTGGAGACAATACCACAGACTATTTTCTTTTTGAACACAAAGGAAAAACCCCACATTCTGTGGCCATTAACACTCAGTGAAAAAGCTCAGAAAACACGCTACAGGATGACTCCGGGTGCTGTTTTGTGTCCTAGTCAGTATCTTCAAAACATCTTATTGTGCAAAACAAAAAAGTACCTCACATCAATATTTTATTGAAATTCTTTCAGAGGAGACTTATATAGATTATATTTTCAAGATGAGATGCAGACTATTTTAGTTGTAGACGAGAGCAATATATTGGATAATAGCTGACATTTGACTCCCAGGGTTTTGCTTTTATGAATCAAAATTCATTTAGCAATAGTAAAGTGGAAGACTGTGGCTAAGAAATCGATAGAAATGTTCTGTATTCTAGTTATGGAACATAGAGATAACCCTAAGTCAACATTAATGATGCTGGCCTGTGTAAACATTGACAAAGCCAAAGGAATGATTTTGAAATAATAGACTTCAGCAAGCAGGTATCAACAGGCTGCGCTAATGGAGATTGCTGCCATACTTTATCATGGGTTTCATTTGCTCAGTGTGTGGAAATGATCACTGGCACCCAGTTGATAGCTGTAGGAGGACGTAATTCAGACAAAATATTTCAAACTGCATGACAATGGTCATCTCCTTTCCTCTAACAGCTCTGAAATAATAAAATCTTTTAAAAATACATAACATTTATTTACTGTCTCACCGCAGTTCCGTGCCAGTTGGCAAAGATGGCTTTGGTTTTATTTTCCTTATTGGCAACGAAGACACTGAAATTACACTACCAAATGTACATATGCTATGCATTAATAAATCAGGTCAAGTCCATAAAAAAAGGAGAACAAAGACCCTGTATTTCCTGACTATCCAAAGCATGGCTGTTATGGGAAGGAATAGTTCATAGAACGAAGCATCAAAACAGGAAGAGGAGTGAGCACGTGAGCTGTCTGCTCCCATACATACATGATTAAGCCCATCTTCTCCTCAACTCAGAAGGAGAATTGCCAGATACAACTGACCCAAACAAAGGGGCAAAACAGGAGAGGATGAAAGTGGTTAACAAATATAGCTCTGACAAATAAAGAAGCTTTATCAAGAGTAACACAGGTAAAGGCCAAGACACTTTCCAAATTATTATATAAAATACTAATTCTATGAATGTGTCATCTTCAGTTTTATGGTTTAAAAATGCTGTTTCTTGAAACCCAGAAGGCTAAGCCAACATTTTAATGAGATATTAAATAAACCCCGGAAAACTACTACTCTTTTTTTACTTCAAGAAGTTAATTTTTATTAAACCTCTGCCTGCTTGAATCCCTACATATAACCAGCTGGTTGAAATGGAGCCATTGGTGAGATCTCTCAGGTAGAGATTCAGCACATCCATTCAATTTTCAGTTTATTCAGGAACAATTCCATTTTATTACTCTAAATGATCAACAGTGCAGCAAAGGAAGCTGTCAAGCATACCTATGAGCATACAGCTCAAGACTCTGCAATATATATCTTATTGCTTTAAACCCACCATAAACCAGAGGTAACAGCAAATCATCTGTGAGAGGCGGCAAAAGTGGCATCATAAAGTGAGTGACAAAAACTATGTAATATTAATTAGAAGTTTCAGTCAGCATTGCAAAAGCAACAATAAACATTTTAGGTCGTCCTTCATTTATTTATGAAGTCTTCCAATACCTGTTAGGAAGTACCCAGCTCCTACACTTCTAACAATTTCAGATGTTATTAAAATAAAAACAAAAGGCAACCCCAACCCCCAACTTTTCTACCTTAGTTAGAAAGACAAGCTTAAACATGCAACTTTAATGTACCCCAAAGACACAAGAGAGGATGGGGGGAGGGGGGAAATGAAAAAGACATTTTGGATTATTTTTTAAGCATTTTCAATTCTGTTTTAAGCAAAACTTCTGATTCTTGTATGTTTACCATAAGCAATACCCTATATTCAAACTGTCAGCGAAGAAAGTCTTTGCCAGCAAGATGGACACGATGAGAATGAGGAATAAAAAATGTCCAGACAGAAGAAACTGCTTCCTCTCCCTGTAGTTTGATTTCTTACTATGAAATCAAAATATGCTTATTACTGTCTATTGGGAAATGCACATCAATTCCACCTTTATTTTATGAATATTTACTTAGCTGAATACCTAGTGCTGCTAATCCATATTTTATGAATATGCGTACACACGCTCGCTAAAGCTACATGGCAATTGTTTCCCTCATAACACAAAAGAACTTTTCCTCGAGGTGAGCATCTGGGTTTTGAACAGGAAGAAAGAATAAGCCCTGTCACCAGCCAAAATCCATCTGAATTTTGAGAAGTTTTAAAGATATTTTCAACCCATGTTTTTTTTTTTGTTTGTTTGTTTTCATGGCATAGCTTTTGAGGCAGAAGAAAAAGAAAGAACCTTTTCTTTTTGTCCTTTATTATGCCCTTACCTATGTTATCTTTAGTGAACAGTAATACATTCCATAAAGATAACTTAATTATTTTCAGGACAATAAGCAGCAAAAAGCCTCAGTGCCTGAGAATAAAAATGCTTTCCTATTCACCCCCCACTCCCCCATCATGTGATCTTTTTATATCAGCTACTTTCCTTTGCAAGGGTGCAGGGAGAAGCATTTTCTGCTCACATAGGAGAGAATAACTCAATATATGTGTCTCAGAAACCGGTTCTCGGGATCTTTCAATTCTATTTATTTCAAATACCACTGCCTCAAGAGTAATAAATATACTACTGCCTGGGGACAAAACAAAGTGTTTAATCTTGATGCAAGAGGTTGCACAGTTGTTAAACAAGAGAACCTCAGAAATTGTTTCCTTGAAATACAAGGAGAGAATTTTATTCAGGATCCTTTCTGATACCCAACAGAATTAAGAAATGCAGAGCAATTTCAGCAATAAAAGCACATTAAATGAATGCATCATGTATGAGCATTTTTGTATGCTGACCTTACAAACCATAATTCAGCAGAAGGCAGATCAGACAGGAAAAACATGAGTCTATTTTGTAATAGAGCCTTGTGCAGACACTACTGTTTGCATATTTGTTGACACTGGTTCAGGAAAATATGAACATCTGTACTGCTTTTACAAAAGCCTGATTATTAAACGCCTGCAGTGTACCACCACCAAAATAAACTCTGCATGTTCTTGCTTTGTTCAACTCAAAGACACATGCTGGATTTTAAATCCATGCTCAGTCCTGCCTTATTTATATTTCTGTATTCAGAATTGCCCTAAAGCAAGTGATTTTTTTTTGCAGGAGTATTAGAGTGATTTAACCAGCACATATCCTCAATCTTCATCTGAAGTGAGGTTGCTAATCTTCAAGCGGAGAAGGCAGTTTCACCAGACAAGAGAAACACCCTTGATGTTGAAAGATATCTGCAGAAATGTTGACATTTTGTCTAGTCCTCTAAGAAGACAACTTTGTCTCAAATTACTGATATATTAACCACAGACAGCTGAGGCATTACAGAAGATTAAAATGGAACATTATGGTTTCGTTTGAAAAAATGGTTTCCAGGGTAGAAACATTACCTAATTTATCTAATTGCATTTTGGGCACCTGAGCAGCCTGTACAACTCCAAGGGAAGCCGGTTTCAATCTTGTTTTTCTCAGTTCACTGCATGAAGTCTAGAAAACCCACCATTTTGCATGTGCCAGTCTGCTAGAAACAATGGCCTGTAAGACCCTTCACGCCACCACCACACAGTCATTCCTGCTCCAATGCCACCAGTATTGGAAACCCAAATTCTTCCAGAAGACAAAGCTGACAGTAACTGATTCTTCTGGAAAAATCTGTACTGATGAAGCCCAAGAAACTTATTTCAATGTTAAAAAGCAGGTTGCAAAAAGATGAAATTGGTCTTGGAGTTTTGTTTTGGACTTATGTTTTCCTCTAGTGAGGATGCCTAATTGCAGCATTTAGGCAACCAAAGCTAAGAAAGACAAATGGATAAATGATGACACCCCTAAAATATGGGTTATCTTCAAGCCAAGCCTTTGTTTTCATTTCAACCACAAAAAATGGTACAGGACTCACCTCTGGGTCTGGTGATCCTTCAACTCCGGTGGTAGAAGCATTTGCAATACTTACTAAACTATTACAGGATGAGAGGTAGTGGTTTTAAACAACACAAATGTAGATTTGGATTGGACGTTAGGAAAAAGTGGAGGAACACTGGAACAGGTTGCCCAGAGAGGTGGCAAAAGCCACATCTCCAGGGACATTCAAGGTCAGACTTGATAGATCTATGAGCAAGCTGATCTAGCTAGAGATGTCCCTGCTTACTGCAGGGGAGGTTGAACTAGATGACCTCTAGAGGTTCCTTCCAATCCAATGCATTCTATAACCCTATGGTTTCTGCTTTAGCTAAGCCAGATAAAAAGAATAATATTACAAAGTACAATTTGGGAAAACTATCAACACAAAATACAAACTTTTGGTTTTATTAGAAGATATATGTATAAATAAAACTATATCTACATATGGAAGAGAAAAATCTCATTAAGATGGCCTTTTATTTCATAGAATCAACAAGGTTGGAAAAGACCTCAAAGATCATCAAGTCCAACCTGTCACCCAACACCTCATGACTACTAAACCATGGCACCAAGTGCCACATCCAATCTCCCCTTGAACACCTCCAGGGACAGTGAATCCACCACCTCCCTGGGCAGCACATTCCAATGGCTAACAACTCTCTCTCTGAAGAGCTTTCTCCTCACCTCAGGCCTAAACCTCCCCTGGCACAGCTTGAGACTATGTCCTCTTGTTCTGGTGCTGGCTGCCTGGGAGAAGAGACCAACCCCCTCCTAGCTTCAGGTAGCTGTAGACAGCAATAAGCTCTCCCCTGAGCCTCCTCTTCTCCAGGCTATTTCACTTGGGTAAAACAAACTCCAAGACAAAATAGCCCCTCTAGGAGTCAAAGGTGGGGGATAAATAATCTTTGACTACGGACAAATTGTAAATGGTGAAAGCAGCATGATCCAGTGAAAAAAAATATCATACAGCAGGAGGCATTCTGGTTACAGTGTAATATCACTGCTAATCACAGCACCAGCTCCTGCAGCCAGTCCAGAAGAAAATAAGCAGGAAGGTGTGCAGCAGTAACACAGGCACATGCAGACCCCCAAATACTGAATACAACTGCACTACATTGCAAAGCTGACCTCATTCTGAACTGATGCAAACACAAATCCAGAATTATCCTCGCTTTTTAAAGATGTGGCAGTCTCAGCACCATGTTCTTTTTGCAGGAGTAATTTTAAAATGTCCTAGAATAAATTTTGATATTGTGCTAAAGATACATTTTACATTGCACCTTCTACAGTTTCAGTGTAAGTGAAGTAAGAGAACATCTGGATACAGTGATGAATGTGGACTTTTAATTCCCTAAGACTGTGATGCAGCAGCACTGGCACTGCTCCAAATTAGACTTCTTCCAGCTGCACAGAGGCTGTGCAGCAATACTGCAAGAGGGAAACACAAGGCACCGTCTTCTGTGTAAAACTCACCCACTGTTTTAAGGGCACTCTTGCTCTTGGTACTTGACAAGCTTGCCAGAGTAACCAGACTCTCACCTTGTTCACCTGTTGCCCTATAGGAATTTCAGAGTGAGCAACTAAGCAGAGAAACAAGTCCTGGAAATGACATCTCCAGCCTGGCCTCAGTGAGGGAACTCATACACAACAGAGGGTGGTAGAGAACCAGCTGTACCTGACTCACAGCAGTGCTGAGCCTCAGAGGCAAGGAGGCTATAAAATTCATTAAAGACAAATTAATGAATTCCATCCTGATGATAATGTAAGCTTACAGAACTGAAAATAATTGAAACCCGTAAGCTACAACTTCAGCAGGCAAAGATGAGAATAAAGTGAAATATTGTTCGAGCTAAATATTTCACTAAACTCCTGCAGAAAATCTGTACAAGAGAGCCCAGTATTACAGTACTGTGCCTACAGCACTCCAGCCTTCCAGTCATCAGAGCTAACCTGCTCTTCTGTCTGTACCGCCTTGCACAACACAACCACTGCCTGAGTAGTACAACAGAAATCCTCTAAGTAATCCTTTGCCACCTTGCCATTATGAACCCTACACACAGAAGGCAGAACTCACCAGGTCCTTATGAATACCTCCAGCTCCCAAAACATTTCCCCAGCATGGAGCAGAGAACTGTAACCCCTCCTCACTTAACTCTGCCTGGCAGTGCAGGACTCTGTGTCAGCCTGGAGACATTCAGAAAAGCAGAACACCAAGAGCCCCCCGCTGCCCAGACTGGACTAAGACACCTGGGCAGAGCTCAATTATACAGCAGAAGTTCAAGGCCCACTGTACTGAGGCTAGGCAGAGGCATCTTACGTTCCTGCCCTTCAGGGCATCTGCTCATTTCTTCCCTGATTTTCTGTCTCTCTTGTTCTCTCACACTTGGATTTTCTCTGCAGTGGCCAAGACATGACAGTGAATCAACTAGTCTACAGGTGTTTTCCTACTTGCTTTGTGACCAACAATCAGAACCAAAAAATGAGAGAATAACGAGATGCTGGAATGGATAATAAACACAAAATTATTTGTTCTGCTTTAGATCCAAGGCAGCTACTGATCTGGAGACATTAAGACACTTCCCTATAGAAGGGCTCTATAAATATCTCTGCTGGTGATTTCTAGCTTCCTTTGAAGTGTCAGGCACTTGACATTACCAGAGATTCCTCTGCATTAGGCAGACAGATGTGATATAATGTATTAATCCCCAGAGGTAGACTGCTATTTCTCCTCCTGGCACCCACCTAAAACCCAGCAGAAAAGAAAGTGAAGTCAAAGCAAACTGCTTTGAAGACATTTGCTATCACTTTCCCCATTTAGAAAAATGGTGTCAAAGCCAAACACTCCATTGCTGGGATCTACAGGACAGCCTACAACTGTGCTAAGTGCTGTTTCTTTGTTGTGCTGCAACTCTCAGGCCCTTCTAAGCAGAAATAGTTCAGGATTGTGCCACAATAGACCTTGCTATCTTTCGCTGGGAAAGAATGCTTCAATGTCATACCCAGGATGAAGATCCTGCTGTGCTGGACACTGACAACCAAGAATAGGCTCAAGGCACAAGAGCCTTCATTCCAAATAAAGGATGTTGTGGTCTTTTTTTCACGGGCAGAACCACAATATTCAATTGTACAAGGTCCCCAAAAAGCAGTTGGGGGAAGAGACAAAGCAAACAAGTATTTGTCAGTGCACCAAAGCTTCCTTGTAGTGGCACACTTCCCCAAAAGATCTGTTAGCTAAAAATTCCTTCCACCACTAAAATTACATCTACACCCACAAACAGGAGCAAAGAATGCAACACCCCCGTGCAAATCACCTGAAGCACAGTACGTGTGATTCAGGGGCTTTTTGACTATGATTATTTCCAGAAGAGATATATTCCAATTTTTTTGCTCCAACTGAAAATAAAATTCCTAAAGGCTCCATAGACTTGTAACCATTTTACTGAAAGAACATCTGTGCTTACAAAACACAACTATTATAAGGCCTTTGTCTCTTTATTTTCCCCTTCAGATATGAAAAGGCACTTAAGCTCACATCTCCAAAGGTGCTTCTGTCTTCTGTATGTCACTTAACTCCCACTGAACTTGGTACTTCCTCGAGTACTGTGTCCAGTCCTCGAGTACTGTGTCCAGTTCTGGGCCCCTCAGTTTAGGAAGGATGTTGACTTGCTGGAACGAGTCCAGAGAAGGGCAACAAAGTTAGTGAGGGGCTTGGAACACAAGCCCTATGAGGAGAGACTGAGGGAGCTGGGGCTGCTTAGCCTGGAGAGGAGGAGACTCAGGGGTGACCTTATTGCTCTCTACAACTACCTGAAGGGGGGTTGTAAACAGGCAGAGGTTGGTCTCTTCTCCCAGGCAGCCAGCACCAGAACAAGAGGACACAGTCTCAGGCTGTGCCAGGGGAAGTTCAGGCTGGAGGTCAGGAGGAAGTTTTACACGGAGAGAGTGATTGCCCATTGGAATGGGCTGCCTGGGGACGTGGTGGAGTCGCCGTCACTGGAGATGTTCAGGAGGAGACTTGACAGGGTGCTTGGTTACATGGGTTAGTTGATTGGGTGGTGTTGGGTGATAGGTTGGACGTGATGATCTTGAAGGTCTCTTCCAACCTGGTTTATTCTATTCTATTCTATTCTATTCTATTCTATTCTATTCTATTCTACTTAACTGCCCTGGAGAAGCTGACACATCTAGACAGTTTTGTGAAATAACTTCAACTCCCTGGGAAGTAAAGGACCAAACATTATCAGTGTCTCCTAAAAATGGAGAATTTTTGAGGAAGTCATAAATAATCAGAAATAGTCATGCCTTGAGCAAGTATTGCAGAACAATACCCTTTTATGGTAGCAAAACTATAGCAGTTCAGTGGCACAATCAAACTGGACATTAGGAAAAATAATAAAAATAAGGTAAGCTCACCTTGTTTAAAATCATTCTTGACTCTATATATTTTGATGTTGACTTCCCTCACAGAAATCAGCTATAGTCCATTTCTTATGCTTTTAATTATATAGTTATTATATAGCTAAAGCATGTCCTATTTTTGTTCTCTGTCAATAAAAAAACAAACAACAAAACCACAAAGGAGAGTCTGAAATGTCATAGAAAGCTTCTGAAGACTTTTACAAGCTGTTTTTAAATACCTTTATGCTTGTCTGTCATTTTATGAACCATTTGTGACACTTCTTCAGCTCTATATGTTAGGTGTCAGTGTTAGATGCACCTAGGTCTGTTCACTTGCATGCAGCTGAGTTCAGTACCTATGAAGTTCTGTCCTTCAATGCTCACAGCAATGGGGCACTTCAATCTCAGCCAGCCAACTTTATAATACTTTCAGAATGCCCACAACACAAACTCCCCTCTCTCTCTCTCTCTTCCTTCACAATCTTATTTTTAACTGTTATAAATATATTAGCAATGTTCATGTGCATGTGACAGGAAGAAAGGAGCAAACAAGCTCCAGTGATCACATGAAATACATATGCCTGTAAACTGGACATATTCCCCCACCCAAACTAAAACAACTCCTAAGCTGTTCTAAGAGCTGAGACATCCTAACTTTATTCTTTTCCAAGGAAATTCCAAAGCTGTTCTGCCAAATAAAATATCCCTCATAACCTCCTTTGACAAGTAATCACTACTAGAAGGAAGTACGTCATTGGGTACTCTGGTGACAGTTTTCAGCTTTGTCCATGGCCCCAGGTTCAAGAACCTAATGGCAAAAATCGTATCAATCCCATGTACTAAAAGCTAATGTTGTCTACTTCATTATGGAGAAACAGCTGAAGAGAGTAGTTTGAGTCTGTCCTTTTTTTTCTAAGAGGTGTTCTAAACCAAGCAAGAGCAATGTTGCCAAGTGCCTCAGTTCATCATAAAAAAATCCCTAAGAAACACCACCAAGAAACAAAACAAAGCACCACCACCACCAAAAAACCCCAACCCAAACCCACAAAAACCCCACAATCCACACCACAACAAAACAAAACCAACAACCAGTGGCACTGGTTTCCTAAGGTTAAAAGCTATTTCATATTAGATTTATCAAATGTACCTCTCAACATCAGAGCAGATGTGGAGTCCTTGTGAATGGATCAGTGAGCTCATTCAAACAGCATTCACAAATGTCAAATTTTACAAAACAAGGCCCTGTGCAGAACCTGCCTCTAAAATTTTACTTTACAAAATGGTTCAGAACACAATCCTCTCATACCAGTTTTATTAAATCACAGCACTAGTAACCACTGCAAACACAGAAATGTCCATCTGAAAGCTCTAGCTGTGTGAAACAGCACCTTCAAAGAGAAATTTTTGTTATTAAACAGTTCTATGAGGCCTTGTGAAGTAAAGAAGAAAGCTGCATACTTTCTTTTAGAGAAGCACTGTAATCCTGCTGAGGAACATTAATCTGTGCAGCTGAACTATCCACACAAGGCTGGTAAAATATTTGACTAAATCCTCACAGTAAGTTCTGTATTCCTATGCAAAACTCTTTGGTAAACTGTTCTTAATGTTAACCAGGTGTCCAAAAGCAGATGAAAACCCTTCCGAGGAGTCCTTTTAATATAAAAGTTGAAAAGTAAATAATCATTTTGAAGTATAAAATAAAGAGGGAGTTTGAGGTTGGTTTGTTGTTTCTTTCTCTTTTTTTTCCCTCCCTAAAGTACAGCTCAGTACTACTTAGAAGCAGCACTGAATTGAGGCCCCGTCCCTGATGGTGTTTAAGACCAGGCTGGATGAGGCTCTGGCCAGCCTGATCTAGTGTGGGGTGTCCCTGCCCATGGCAGGGGGGTTGGAACTAGAGGATTCTTGTGGTCCCTTCCAACCCTGAGTGATACTATGAAGCAATTTGGGGCTAGGGGTTGTTGCAGTTGTATTGTGAGATAGAGCAGACACTCATTACACTGATGGGAATGCACTTTTAAAAGGGTATTTAATAATCATGGGATGTTAGGGGTTGGGAAGGATCTCCAGAGATCATGTAGTCCAACCCTGCTGCTAGAGCAGGACCAACCATATAACCTATGGCAGGTCACACAGGAACACGTGATGACTTACAGAAATCAAAATTCTGGAGTTTTGCTTGCTGGGGGTCTTTGTCATAGACCTAAAACAATCACACGCCCTTTCAAACAATGCAAATTAATGCCCAGAGTATCAGACTCACAGAAGAAACACAGCTCTCAAAATCTAGGATCACATAGAACAAAATAAAACAGGTACATTGTTTTTCAAATATGAACAACAAAGGATTCTGGCTTCAAGCCCACTCATAGGCAGGCAGAGTGCAGAAACATCATACTGGAAGCACTGCGGAATGTGTTCCCCAGTGAACACCCAATAACTTGAACCACATGCTCCCAATGCAGGGCTGGCAGGCAGAGAGAAGGGCTGGAAGCAGTGCCCGCAGACATAGTCCCGCCTTGACTCCTTATGGAATAAGCTTCTGCAGCAGGGGAAGGCAACAAGCAGAGCACAGGGAGTTCCTTGCAGGCATTCCCTCCCATCAGTCCAGGGGGACACAGGCTCCTCATGCACAACCTTGCCTTTTGTGTAATTATTCCAGAATGCAATCTGTGCCTCAGACATGTCTTCAAACACCTGCCTATGCTTGTTTCCAGCTTCTTAATTATGACAGGTCCCATAATTGGGTGTTCTAAAGATTCCTTTTGCTCATTTGCTATAATCCAAAATGAAAAGTATCTAACTCTATTGCTCTGGATGCTTTATTTAAAGATAATCTTTTCATGTCTTTAAGCAGCCAGCCAGAATAAATATGGCTTCCAATTCTAAGCAGGGAAGCTTTTTTCTTGTTCACTGGCTTACTTATGACTATACAATTTAATTAACGTTGCTGTACTACCTTTTTGCCAGATAACGACTTCTTTCTTCAACTTTGCTTTTCAAAAACACTGTATAATAAATCACAAGGGAAAAATCTTTATTTTTAATATTTCCATTTATGTATTTAATGAACATTATTGAATTTTTGCCAAGTACTTATTGGAAACTTAGAATAAATATCTGTGAACTACTATTTCATTTCTGTCTGGGAGGATGAAGTGTTCTGCTGACACCAGAATTTTAATAATAATTAGCTCCTTTATTAGAATTCTGCTCTTCATTTTCAGTAACATTGTAAAAGTTGAGTTTTAAACTAAACTAGAAGCAAAAGAGCTTCTTTTTATTTTTTTTAGACTGAAATGTTTTCATCCTTTTGAATATAAGTTTTGAGGAACTCTCCAAAAGCACAGACAGCAGAACGTGAAGCAATGCCTGGTACTAGGTAGCACTCAGCACTGAATTTGGAGTTTTCAGCAATGAGTATCAATCTGCCCTCTTGAACTGCCTCAGTCATGCCTGCAGTTCCCTCTCTGGAACATACATTGTGCTGATAAAATCTGTTGCATTTTTATATGCAGCTCCTCAGATCTTTGTGATACTTTCCCACTGGGAGGCCTCACTTCCCTGATGACCCTTGGTATAATAAAACCACATACTGGTCCCATCTCCTCGCTTAGTCAAGGAATCAATTCTTTCTTTGTAACCTTTGTTCTTATTTATTAGCCTACCTCACTAGAGAAATAATTTATCTTCTACTTCAGCATATGCATCTCACACCTTTAATTCCATAACTATAAGAAAAAGCACAAACAGCAGAACACTTACTATACTAATCCCCAAATTTTTGTTATATGCCCATGGAAGAATCCCTGTCAGTAAGTTCACAGGGGTACATTAGTGACAAAATTGGATCTACCTCATCACAGATCTCTAAGGCATGGCATTGATTATTTAATTATGAAACACAACAAGCCTTCTTTAGAAGAAAAAATACTTTTCAAGAAGCTGTGTTATCCTCAGAGTATTTAATCAGTAGGGTGAAGTAGAACTCAATATTTAAAGGTAATATTTCTTGCATGCTGATATTTTGACAGGATCAGGTCCATTAAAATAGGGCTTTTAGTGCACAATCCTTCATGTCTGTGTGTAAACTACCATAGTTATCTGAAGTTTTCACACTTATAACGTATCTGAAGCATCAATTATAAATCAAAGCATTCAGCGTTCAGTAGATTTCAAATTAGGAATGCTCTTGATCATATTTCATCTTACAGCAGCTTTGACAAACTATAAGACAAAAGATGTTTTTTTTTAAAGCCTAATCTTTACTAAATAATTGGGTATGTAATTGTTATGTTTTTGCATTTATGAAAAGGAACTGCATATTTTCATCCTGCATTCTTTTTTAGGCTAAGGGCACAACACAGCCAAAACCAAAATCTTTGAGACCACGCTGCATACCTCCCTAGGAAACAAAGGATCCTTCTCACAATGTCCACAGACTCATTAGAGAGAAAAATTAAATTCAAGATGTCAGCATAAGAACAAAATTACAAGATGGCTACTTGGCATACATGTAGTCCTGTGTCAGAAGCACTTCAATTGGAAATTATAGATTGGCAAGTATCAGTGCCATACTGTTCTGATATGGAGCCCTGGTTTGTGGTTTAAGAAGCAATAGCAGTTTCTCTTTTGGTTATTATAAATTCTTGATTCAAGAGGTGAATATTGACTGTGGCTAAGCTGTAGGCCAATACTTACATGAGTGAAAAATAAATCTTGATATTGAGGAGTATAAATGTCAGTGTTCGATGGAAGTCTGTGCACGTACACATACCCTTTTGCTTTAAATCATGGTAGATGTATCCCTGCCTCAAAACTATCCTGTACCTCCCTGTAGTCCTTCACATCATGCCAGACCCAAGATTAAAACCCAGTGTGAAATACTATCCTCTCTTCTGCAGCCTGAAAGGATAGAAATTGTGGCATGCTCCTGTAACAAAGAATTCTTGTGTTCCATTATCAGCAACAGCATAATGTGCAAGTTGACTTGCAAGAAACATGTTCTTCATGTGTAGAGCACAGACAGTACTGTTCATGTCAAGGCTGTTCTTTCCCGTTATCGACCAACCAGAATTAACTCCACATCTCTTCATCTCTGCTCCAAGATAAATAGTAACTATTCCCCAGGAAACCTCATTGTCTTTTCAGGTCAGCTTTCCTCCAATTAGTTTTGTTTTGGTTTATTTTTTTGGCCACAGAGGGATGCTTTTACCAAGGTGTTCCTGTTCCTCACTGTCTGGGACAGCTAGCCACAAGAGTTGCTATATTTTTATGCCATTCTCAGCTGTGGAAATCTGAGACATGAATCACTGTTTCCTGAAATAAGTGGACAGCCTGCACATTGATCTCAACAGATAAAGAGCCTGACCTTTTATGTGCAAGATTTTGCTCCCAAAGGAAAGCCAGGAATGGTTGGAAAAGAATGATTAAAGGTTATCAAGACCTAGTGCAGCCTATTTTTTCACTCTTTTATTTTTTTCTTTCTTTATATCCCGATATCTTTCTAGATCGGTCGGTAGGCAATTCTTTAAATTGAAGGCAGAACCTTCTAGCATTTCTAGAACAGACACACAGGCACATGCCATACAATCAGGGGGCTGGAACACTTCTGCTACAAGGACAGGCTGAGGAAGATGGAGTTGTTCAGCCCGTAGAAGAGAAAGCTCTGGGGAAACCTAATAGCAACCTTCTAGAACCTGAGGGGGGCCTACAAAGGAGGTGGCAGAGGGACTGTTCACAAATGCCTGTAGGACGAGGGGCAATGGTTTGAAATTAAACAAGAGTAGATTTAGCGTAGGTGTTAGGAACAAGTTCTTTACCATGAGGGTGGTGGAACACTGGGAACAGGTTACCCAGGAAGGTAGTTGAGGCCCTGTCCCTGGAGATACTTAAGGTCAGGCCTGACAAGGCTCTGAGCAACCCGACCTAGTGGAGGATGTCCATACTTACTGCAGAGGGGGTTGGAATAGATGACCCTTGGAGGTCCCTTCCAACCCAAACCATTCTATGATTCTATATTCCCTTTTTAGTACAGAGTTTTGCTGTATGGTAAACGGTAATACTTTTGTTTTAACAATGCTTTTTTTCACTTTCACTTATCCAGAATAGCAAGCACCTACTGAATGAGATTTGTTATTCTGGTTTCTCTTTGTTATTCACTGAAAGATTCCATAAACACAGCTGTTTAACTATACACAGAGGCAGGCCATTACCTTATAACACAGGTAATCTTAGATTTTAGGAAGTGAGACAATTAAGCACTCACCTTCACAATCTTTTTGAAACAAAAGGGTACTATTTAAGTGTACCACTGTACCATACAGGGCAAACCCAAATAATCTGCACATCAGACTGAAGTACAGCTCAGTGTTCTCCATGTTACCAGATGCTTTTCATCGCTTCATCAATTTAGCTACATTTATTTCTTCAGTATATCAAAACCAAGGTTCCAAACACCTCACAGAAGAAGAGTCTGGAAACAAAATTTGGAACCAAGTTCGTAGTTCTGCTAGCATCATGTACTTGTTAACAAACTGTTCAGCTCCCTCAGTGGTGTTTCCTTTTCTGTGCAAGCACAAACTTTGAAAGCAGATGCAGTTTGGTGCCAAAACATTTGCCTACATTCAAAGAACATGAAATAATTTTAAAATGGGAAGGGACTCATTCATTTCAAGACTGATAACTTGTTGATTATCCTCTCAAGTGCAAATACAGTTAACTGTGATCATTAGATCTGTCTGAAGCTTTACATTACTGAGGTCTACACAAGCTTGCAAATAACCCCTCTTTTAAACAAGTAGCAGGATTGTAGATAGGCAAGATCTACATTAAGAGTTAAGGAAAATTCTGCTTGAAACGGTAATATTTTAAACACAGAGCAAGGAAGAAATTATATATCCCTCTAGAAAAATACTGCACTTAAATGAAATGCCACAAATTGACTAATAGTTTTTAGCTTCCCCCTACACGACATCTTTTAGATTAGGATACCATTAATTCTGACAATGAAACAATTCATAACAAGAGTAGTTAGGACAAATCTGCAAAAGTTTTTGCAAGAAAGGTACTACTTACTGAACCATTAGGGTTGTGGGAAGTGGGTATTTTATCTGTAATTTTCTACAACAAGACCCTTGGGATACATTAGACTAATGATTCAATAATCATTAAGAGCTTAGAAGTATGGAGCCTTTTTTAAAAGATGCTTATTGAACATATCCCTGTTTTAAACACAGTAACACTGTATTCTGAGTCCTCATTTCTGGCAGAGTACTTGGAGGATTTTGGGAAGAAACTGAGAGAAATGCTTTAAGGAATCCATGTTATCCTTAATTTTATTAAACACTTTCCATGTATTAAATCATATTTCAGACAAATCCCAATATGAGTTACACTGGAATAAAACAAAAAAGGCAATCCTTTCTGGCTTTCCCTGTTGCTTTAACTACAGCAAGGCTGATCATATTTTACCTAGACCAATTGGAACATGCAGTGACTCCTGAACCTCTTGAACACCACTTCTGTATTTTCCACCCCCCAGGGTTTCCTCTTGATCCAAGACCTCTAACAGCTACAGCACTTGGAAAGTCTCCCTGTTAAGAGTAAGTCCCCTCTTTGGCAGTCCTGTGAATGCCAGCCTGGAAATCAAATCTCACTAGTACCAACAAAGGAGTTTTCTTTGCTGCTTCAAACCAGTATACTCAAACACTCAGGGCAAGGGGGGGAGTTGGTACAAAGAAAAGTACCTACAGATAACTTTCTGAGATTTGGGAAATACATTGTAAGAAAACTAATTTAAAATAAAATAATCAAACAAGTGAGGATGTTCCCTTTCTTCCCACACACATTTTTGCTGCTGTTACATCCCACCGAAATCCACTTGTATTGCACACTTCAATAACAAGGGCACCAAGGTAATCTGTTCTTCCAGCAAAATTAAAACAAGGCACCTAAACAAGGAGTTAAATACTGTTGCTTAAGGAGTTGGCATTGACCATCCTTTTCAGGCTTAGGGTTGGGATATATAAATACACTACTCCTTGTGTTTATGCAAGAAAGAGTGGTGCTGTTCATACATAATGAAAACACATACCAAAGTTAGTGACCTTTCAAATCTCCAAAGATGCCAGCATGTGATCTAGACACACATTTAGTACAAGGAGCTCTGTCTTATTATTACGCTCTCTTTAATTCCATGCATGAGAGTGATGCTGAAGGAGTGCAATAGGTTTGATTCATCAGCTGATCGGTGAAATAAAAAGCAGAATTAAACATGCTGAAACATTGACTGTAGCTGCAATGAGAATGTTTGATTTAGTCAGATGGCCATTTGCACTGCTGACACTAAACTACCATATTTCATTTGCAGGAGGAGAGGGAGATTTCATCATTAGAAGTTTTAATAGCCATAATACTGGTAATGGGCAAAGTTATGAGTAAGTGATGCCAAACAAGTCATCCCAGACTGACATTTTCATTTTCCATGGTTTGAGATAGATGTGAAAATGGAAGAACTTACAAGAGTGGTGTCATGGCACTAAAAAGTTAGGGCACACAAACTCAAGGAGTTTAGTCCATCATCATGGTAGCTCCCAGGAAATCAGCACATGCCAGCACTAGAGAATGCCCTTATTCCCCATCCCCAAATCTATGTTTCATATATATATTACAAGTTACTGGCTTGTGTGTATACACACACACTAAAAGCCAGTAATTCCACTTAACTAGTGATACATTTCTTCTACTCTCTTCCTGTTGTGTTTAAATTATATAAAGACTAAGGCAATTGGTATCATGAGGAACAGGCCTAAACTGGTTGAACATTAGATTATTATTTTTTTTCATCTTAATGAACAGCTATATACACTCGGTAATCTTTGCACACAGAATTCAGACGCCCATGACTGCATCTCATGTTGCTATGTGCAGCAGACAAGGACCATGCTGTCAGTTATGACTGCTGTATCACAGAGCAGTGAATGGAGCTGCTCCACTGTAGCTGCTGTCATGCAGAAAGAAACAACACCAAACTATAAAGCAATATATAGATAAATCACTATTGGACATGTTTAGTGTGTGCATGTACACAGCAAATTCCAGTTCTTTCTGAAGTCAGTCAACAAACAGGGTGGAGTTTCAGATGTTGTGACTCCACTGCACTCTCAAACTGCGCCAGGGGAAATTTAGGCTCAAGGTGAGAAAAAAGTTTCTCACAGAGAGAGTTGACAGCCATTAGAATGGGCTGCCCAGGGAGGTGGTGGAGTCACCATCCCTGGGGTGTTCAAAAGGGGACTGGACATAGCACGTGGTGCCATGGTTTTGTAGTCATGAGGTCTTGGGTGACAGGATGGACTTGGTGATCTTTGAGGCCTCATCCAACCTTATTGATTCCATGATTCTATGATCACTGTCTATCTTGATTGAAGTTGTGAAACACCTTATCCTCTGAATGTAGATATAACTACACACAGTAGTTAAACTACACACAGTAATTAAAACCTGGAAGTTTTATGTACAAACGTTAACCAAATAATGAAATACCACATGCACAACTGAGAAACCAGAGCTTTACACATCTGAAGGTCATTTACATATTTGAGGGCTAATTATTTTAACTCAGCCAAGACAAAGACTGTGGGACCAGGCTGAGAGGATAAGGTTTGAATGTTGCTTTTCCTAATAACTCTAGAGTTAATTGTTCCACAAAGCTAAAATATAAACCTGACCATTCACAGCCATTTCACAACTGCAGCTTCAGAGTGAGTTTCTGTGATACTGTACCCACAGAAGCAGAAGCAAAATCCAGATTCATAGCTTACTTCATGATAAAGCCTGCAAAATCTTCAAATTATTTTTGCATTGTACAGCTGGAGCAAAATAGGAATTTTGATACCTTTCATTAGGGATTAGCAAACACAAACCTATCATTTGGATACTGAACAAGCAATTCTGCTTTTTCCTTAATCCCAGGATTTCAGGTAAAGAAAAAACAATACCAACCAACTAAACCCTCTTCACACTTTCCTTACTCTTGCCGCCTTCAAACGAGAGTTGCAAAACAAGTCAGCTTCATAGACTGAACACAGTAGGAGACAGTATATTCTTTCAGCCATTTGGGCCTATAGAAGGCTCAAATTAAAGTGCCAAGATTTGAACATTAGAAATGAATTAAATCAACAGGAAGACTGAAGTTTTTAGGAAAAACACAGATATAAAACTTATCAGCCTTGTAGACAGCAGATTTATATTTTATTGCCACTAAAGTTCCCCATTAAAACAGCTGGTGGGGTGGAATTATTTCCCATGGATCATGAATCTGTTGCTTTTCAACAGTGTGCAAGGTTCAACTTGATATCACAACCAAGACTAAAGCTATGGTACCTTGTAATTGAAGCAAATTTGCATTGTTTTTTTTAGAACTGGACTCATTTCCCTTCCAGTTGTTTTGGGAACTAACCAGAGAAGGGCAACAAAGTTGGTGAGGGCTTTGGAACACAAGCCCCATGAGGAAAGACTGAGGGAGCTGGGATTGCTTAGCCTGAAGAGGAGACTCAGGGGTGACCTAATTACTCTCTACAACTACCTGAAGGGAGGTTGTAGACAGGCGGAGGTTGGTCACTTCTCCCAGGCAGCCAGTACCAGAACCAGAGGACACAGTCTCAGGCTGCGCCAGGGAAGGTTTAGGTTGGATGTTAGGAAGAAGTTCTATACAGAGAGAGTGATTGCCCATTGGAATGGGCTGCCTGGGGAGGTGTGGAGTCGCCATCATTGGAGGCTTTCAGGAGGAGACTTGATGGGGTGCTTGGTGCTATGGGTTAGTTGTTTAGGTGGGTTGGATTGGTTGATAGGTTGGACGCAATGATCTTGAAGGTCTCTTCCAAGCTGGTTTATTCTATTTATTTATTCTATTTATTTATTCATTCAGATCATCAGGAAAAACAGATTAGAGAAAAAAATTAAAATTCCCATTGACATTATACAGTTCTTACTCATTACACAGCACTGAAGAGCTGACCATAGAATCATAGAGCAATACTTAATGAAACACCCATTCCTACTCACCTAAAAAGAATGTAATTAATGAGCAAAGATTATTCATGTAAGTATTTACAAGAAGAGATCTCCTCTTTTTTTTCAATTACATTATCAATATCTTAGAAGTCATGGCATTAAGAGCCACATTTTATGGCTTTATATTTACATCTTTTAACTACTTTAAAAGTTTAAAATGGATATAGTGATCATTATTTTCCTCACTCACTTATCTAACACTTAAAAAAATTATTTCTGAAAATTTCTACTGTTAGCATTAACTCTGGTTTCTATGAATAGACACTGACCCTGGCAGGACCACTAGTGTTAAGGTTTAAATAATGACTGAAAGGCATTTGTTGGCTTTGTGGTTGGAATCAAATTAATAAAACTTTGTAGGATGAGATTCCAGATCCAACCAACTGCCTAATAAAGGTAAAATTAGATTCTTATGGAAGGTCAAATATTGCATTTATGCCACTTACTTATTCTCAGGTACTTCAATTATGTGTACTAATCTACAATAGCAAACCTCTGTTGATCTAAAACATTCCACAATACAGAAAAATTATTCAGTATTTGACAAGCATGCAATGGGTGATAGGTTCGGCAGAGTGTAGGGAATGAACAGAATGAGCACTCTGCATCATGTAAGTACTATAATTTAACAGATTGTGTTTACCTTGTTTAGTTAGGGAGGAAGATAAGTATCATCTCTTTAAATACTTCAGCATGGACATTATGTCCTTTGGAAATAAAAAAATGAAATAATAATAAAAGAAGAAGAAAAAAACTCCAGGATAAAATAGCTTTTATTCAAAGGGAATGACCAAAAGCTGAGGACAGGTAATGCATGACTCCAGGCAATGAGATTTTTAGGATCATTGCTGTACCTTTCCCCAGCACTGATGAGCACCCCTAGCAGAGTTATCACATATCCTAGGGCAGATACAAGTGGTCTATAAAACAGATCATAAAGCCCTCTTCTTCCTTCATACTCCCTGAAATGAAAGCAGTGAAAAGCCCAACTTTCTTGCCTATCTTGTCTACCTATTTGTAATTTCATTTCGGTCTTCTACTGATTTAATGCCCTACAAACCATATCGCCCTTCATATTCAATCACAACATCAGATCAAGTTTCTGTCCACAGCAGTGAATTATTCCACTGGGAAAAGCACAAAAGATCCATTTCTGCGCCTAAGCCCTGAACAGCCTTGTTTACCAATGTCATTGATGACAAACTTAGTAATTCCATTTCTTCATAAATATTTGAATGTTACATTTCGCCAGGTGGATATCTGCTCATTTGATCTAATGGCTGTCCTTTTGAAAATGTCATAGAACGCCATTAGCATGGCTTCACCAGTGTTAAATGGTGAGACGTAAATGATGATTGCTGAGAACAATATCCTTTGCCCACAGCACAGTGATGTAAGGGTTGGATAATTTTATTACCTTTAATAGCGTTTGCAGCTATGCAAGCTAAGCCAATGATATGGGTAATCAAATCTCAGGCTTATAAGATGACCACCTGTGGCTATTAGGAAAGGAATCCCCACTATCTCAAGCCCACGCACAACACTGCGTAACCAACAGCCCATCATTTCAAAGAGGGCAAAGAAACAGTGGAGAGGCATGAGAAAACTGGTGCCAATAGCAAACAAATGTAGGTTTTTCCTCAGAACTGGTCTGAAACATTGTGACCTCACAGAGAATCTTAAACAGGAAGTATGGGAAACCTCTAAAATCTCTCTGTTGCCCCCTGCACCTTTCTACACTGCAAGTCTGGCAGTTCTTTGATATGTCTGGGACAGGGAGATGCCAAGTTCTGCCAGGAAAGGTGAATATGATCCTGTGAATGTCAGGTGTGCTATGCTCTGCACTGTTCTGGGACTCCAAATGTTTGGAAGTACATTTTCAATTGGAAATGGTAGTCCCAGTGCACTGTGGACTACCTTCTCCGGAACAGGCAGCACAAACGAGGTGAGAAGAGCTTCAAGGCGTGCGTACTGTTTGCTTATTAAGATCGCCTCATTTCCTTAATTGTAGGCTAATTGTGCAGGCTGTCTAGAATTTAACTGGCTATGAAGAGAGAACAGTGACCTCAAAACCAGTAAAGCAAAGCTGGGGTTGTAAATATTTTCCAACTCACACAGCATTTCCTTCAGTATTTCTTAGCCTACAGTGTTTTTGTAGTCTCACCTTTGCAGACTTCAGCTTCTCCCTGAATGTGGCGCAGTGCAGAAAAGATCTGCTGCACTTCTGGAGTTGCAATTTCAGGGTGATTTTTATGCCTCTCTGTTGAAACTCTGTGAGTACACTGCAGATTATATAGCAAATACATTAAAAGATGGAGCACAAAACATTTAGTCCTGAACTAACTGCATATTTGAGGTAAGATCTATCCCCTGGCAGCTACCATGGCTACTAAACCCTGAACTTTAGATCCAGAAATCTGTTAAACCAGATAAACCACAGAGTATTGTTCAAACAGGTAGAGGATAGGTCAGAAATATCTCCTATGTGACATTAGCAAACATGAAGGTAACTTTTTTTACAATGTACTCACTTCCAAGAGCACTGCATTGCAGAAAGCTTTTAGCCTGCCATGTTCCTCTATTATTTTATTTTACGCTTCATTCGTTTCTATTACATAGCCTTGCACTTTATTATTAGGGTGTTCTGTTGTTGCAAACAAGCGTGCTGAATTCTGATCCAGTTATTCCAGTGGAAATTTCTTGTCAGCCTTTAAACTGAAACAAATGAATGACTGATACTCAGCTTCAATAATATGTGTTGACTCTTGGGTATTTGTGGCCTTTAGATGCCTAAAAATAATAATGCTTTTATATGAAAGATGAATATTGATTAATGAACTGTAATTTTTTTTTAAACAGCAGTCAAGGCAGTAGCTCTGCTTGTCATGTAATTTGTTCTGAATCACAGAATGTGTATACCAAGCAAAGATATAGTAAGAAAATTAATTTTTCCACTGCAAAATGCCTTCCTATCATAACCATATATTCTCTGCTGTCCTTAACAGTGGAGGACAAATGCACCGATACTAAAAACCCAACTATCCCTCCTTGACATATGCTTAACAAATTTCTACATGAATAATTATCAGAAACATTTCAGGAACATTGTAACCATCTGTGAATACAAGAAGCTTCTACCTAAGCTAATACACTGTACACATAAGAATTCCATTATCTGCCAGTGCTGTTACTGGTAAACATGCTTTTTCTGGAGCTCAAGATATGGTCAGTATTATTTGCAAATTTTCTTTTTCTGCAAGCAAAATACAGACTAAGCTATCATTGGTGTCACTCATACCAGTCACTAGGAAGGAAATTAACTCTGCCCTAGCCAAAGGTATTAGAATAAACCTTTATTAGAATAAACCAAACCAGGTTGGAAGAGACCTTCAAGATCATCGTGTCCAACCCATCAACCAATCCAACCCACCCAAACAGCTAACCCATGGCACCAAGCACCCCATCAAGTCTCCTTCTGAACACCTTCAATGACGGCGACTCCACCACCTCCCCGGGCAACCCATTCCATAGCGCAATCACTCTTTCTGTATAGAACTTCTTCCTAACATCCAACCTGAACCTCCCCTGGAGCAGCCTGAGACTGTGTCCTCTTGTTCTGGTACTGGCTGCCTGGGAGAAGAGACCATCATCAGCCTGTCTACAACCTCCCTTCAGGTAGTTGTAGAAGTGACCTAAATCACTGCTAAACCAGCAAGACCTCAGTGTAGCTCAAATTTGACTGGAAAACCAACTTGACCTCAAATGGGAAAAAAATATGCACCAATCAATCCATTCATGTCACAAAAGCATCAATGGAAGGAAATTAACTTCAATATGCACAACACCCAGGAAAATCAGGAACATATTAGCAGATATTATTACACTCCCACAGGCAAACTAAACCCACTATGAACATTTCAACAAAATAAAAACATACTCATTATTTTTATGTTCAAATGAAAGGATTTCTCTGGAATTTAAATAGGGGATTCCAAGGGTGGTAGAGCACTCAGGTGGAGTGCCAGATAGCCTACCCGCTGCCAGCAAGTTCATTCAAAGAACACAGTCAAAATCATAGAATCAACAAGGTTGGAAAAGACCTCAAAGATCATCAAGTCCAACCTGTCACCCAACACCTCAGGACTACTAGACCATGGCACCAAGTGCCACATCCAATCCCCTCTTGAACACCTCCAGGGACAGTGATTCCACCACCTACCTGGGCAGCACATTCCAATGGCTAACAACTCTGTGAAGAACTTTCTCCTCACCTCAAGCCTAAACCTCCCCTGGTGTAGCTTGAGACTGTGTCCTCTTGTTCTGGTGCTGGTTGCCTGGGAGAAGAGACCAACCCTCTCCTGGCTCCTTCAGGTAGTTGTAGAGAGGAATAAGCTCTCCCCTGACCCTCCTCTTCTTCACGATAAACAATCCCAGCTCCTTCAGCCTCTCCTCATCTTCCTCTCTCATCCTCAGATTGAGCATTTTGCTGACTTTTACTTTCCCCATGTGAAATTACTGTTCTTAAATAGAAAAGAACTAAACTGAAAGCAACTAGAGTGTCACACTTCCTCCCCCCCCAATTTTTTAAACCATTACCCTTTTAACACTCCATTATATGCATTTCATTAAACATAACACTAAGGTCTATTATCATGGCTCCCATGATACTCAAAACCAATAAAGGTGACTGAATCTGGATATATCTTATTCCTTTCATCCCTCCCCTCAAAATTTAATTTGTTTCACCATACACAGAAGATCCAGTAATAGTGGATATAATAAATAATCTCCACATAACCATGGAGAGTTTTACTTTGTGGCTTTTAGGAAGCCTGTCATTTCTTTCTGAACACTCTCAGGACAGAAAGCTTATCTCACTGTGCTTCACAGAAAATTTTGCTCAAATGCACACATCATGATTTTGTGCATTTTCTCTCAGAGCTCCTCGTGGAACGCCTTTGATTCAGAGATACTCTTAAGTTGCCTATTACTGGAACAATAACTTCCTTCAATAACACATAAAAAACAGGCACTTCCATCAACCTGAAGTATTTCCCTTAGTCTTTCAGACAGGAGAAAATTATGTTATTTTAGAGGAAAAACAAACACACTGATTTTGATCTGAGAAGTAACAACCCAGCGTTGCAGTAATGCAGTTTATATCTCTACTTCTCCATTGTTGAGTATTTCAACAAAAACACTACTTGTTCTTTTCACTCAGATCCAGCACAGAAAGATGTCTTATGACAGAAGTAATTCTCATGTAACACATAACACAGTGTTCTTTAAATGTAGAAGTAAGAGAAGCCAACCCTTCCCCATGATCTGTTTGTGACTAAAATCTGCCCTTTTTCTAGTATGCCTGGTAGATTTATGGATCCAGAAATACAGTTTTGCTTTAATATGACTCTATTTTTTCAGAAATACATGTTATTAAAGATGAAATGAAAACGATTAAATAGAAGCTTTGATCATATGTCACTGAAAGGTGAGAATAAAATCTTTAGGGGGTTCTGTAATTAGCTTTTCCCCAAGGTTTCAATATAGAAATTAGCACAGGAAATGTACCTCTAAAAAAATGTCCTTATACATGGATCAGAACAAGAGGACACAGTCTCAAGCTGCACCAGGGGAGGTTTAGGCTAGAGCTGAGGAGAAAATTCTTCACCGGGAGAGTCATTCGTCATTGGAATGTGCTGCCCAGGGAGGTGGTGAAGTTACCATCCCTGGATGTGTTCAAGAGGGGATTGGACGTGGCACTCTGTGCCATGGTCTAGTCATGAGTTCTTGGGGGATAGGTTGGCCTTGACGATCTTTGAGGTCTCTTCCAACCTTGGTGATACTGTGATCTTCGGTCTGTGAAACAGGAATACTTGCCTCTCCTAGCATAAGGGGAACAAGGAGTGCAACCCCTGAAGCTCTTGGTGGAGTCAATGACAGAGTAGAAAATAAATAACCCAAAACCTGGCCAGTTCAGCTTTGAAAGGAAATGAGACCATCAGCAGCCAGCACAGCCTGGGATGAGACTCCAATGCTTGTATTTTCTATAAACAGCTACCAAGAAAGGAGTAAGAATGCTGTGTAAGACTAGCAGATGGAGAAAGTCTAACTGTATGTACATAACATAGAACAGAGAGGACTCATGTTCTAGTAGGAAGGAAACAGAAGTTTGAAGCAAACAGTTGCGTTCATAGCCTTCAAAGAAAGCAAGCATGACTTCACTAAAATCCTTCCTAATGACGTAGTTCAATGATAAAACACAATCTAGCCTCCTTACCAAAAACATATTAATAAGTAGAATGAAAACAGCTTCTAAAAATAACATGCAACACTGAATAAGCCTAAACCACACTGTCAATAGTTGAAACATTTAGCCAGCAATAATACTGTTAAAATTTAATAATTCAGTAAAATTCAATTATATGATGAGAGTTATAAATGCAATTGAAAACCAGAAATAGATCAGAACCTAAATCTCATTTTAGCTTAGGTAATGCAAGCACTTCCTGTCTCAGAGATACAATTTAGTTTGCCAAACAGAAGAATAGGAACCTGAAGACCCGGGCAAGTATTTAAGGTTTTTACCTTGCCTTTCAATCAAGGAATAAATTCTGCTCCTGGCTTATATATATCTGCTAACAAGTACATAACACTGACACACAAGGGGTTCAGTTCCCCTTCCTCCTTTCAGCAAGTTCTCTCAGTAAAGAAGTGAATCTCCACTTGTTCCATGTGTTCCTAGATGTACAATCCCTTTGTCAGGCCTGCTTCACTCTTTTGAGTGAAAGCTCTTCCAGGGCTGGGTGCAAGTTAAAACTCCCTGGGTGAGTAGCTAGCTGGCTGACTGAATTCAAGACTCAGAGGGTAAAATATAAAAGCACAATATTCTTGTGTGAATCTACAAGATGTCCAGTCACATAGCTGTGAAGAAGCTTTAAAGACAGACAAATGTTAAGCAGCAAAATACTGCTTGTATTTCAAGTGTTTGAGATACTAAGAACTAATCACTGAAAATTAACTCCTCCTTCTGTTAACTATTTGAATTTGATCAGTGAATACTACAGAGCAGTAAGGCTTAGGTTTGTAGCTTTTTTTTTTTTTTGCTTCATATATTACATGAAACATCTTGTTTGCTTGTATGAAGCAGCAGATGCTCACATCTGCCCAGATAAAAGACACTATCCTTGTATTGGGCTTATAACCTTTTATAAGGTACGAATTCTATATGTAGAACATATCTAAGTTCTATTCAGCTCCCCTATTTCAGATGTAATCATCTCACTACCTTGAAGCTACCTGGTAGAAAATTTAAAGAGAAAACAATTTACTTTCCTCATGGAGTCTTCAGTGTCTGGACACTTCAGAATTATATTTCAATAACTAACTTTGTTATCAGGAAACAATTAGCTTCAAGAAAGCAATGCAGAGAGAAACTTCAGCTAGTAATAATCCTTGGCAAAATACCACCTCAAACATAGAGACTTCTGCTTAGATCCACTGCCTAAACTGTGAAAACTGCAGAAGTTCCGTGTTTGTTTACAAATATAGTGTTCATATTAAATGCAGTCTGATAGAATAGAATAAACCAGGTTGGAAGAGACCTTCAAGATCATCGCGTCCAACCTATCATCCAACACCACCTAATCAACTAACCCATGGCACCAAGCACCCTGTCAAGTCTCCTCCTGAACACCTCCAGTGACGGCGACTCCACCACCTCCCTGGGCAGCCCATTCCAATGGGCAATCACTCTCTCTGTGTAAAACTTCCTCCTGACCTCCAGCCTGAACTTCCCCTGGCGCAGCCTGAGACTGTGTCCTCTTGTTCTGGTGCTGGCTGCCTGGGAGAAGAGACCAACCTCTGCCTGTTTACAACCCCCCTTCAGGTAGCTGTAGAGAGCAATAAGGTCACCCCTGAGTCTCCTCCTCTCCAGGCTAAGCAGCCCCAGCTCCCTCAGTCTCTCCTCATAGGGCTTGTGCTCCAAGCCCCTCACCAACTTCGTTGCCCTTCTCTGGACTCGTTCCAGCAAGTCAACCTCCTTCCTAAACTGAGGGGCCCAGAACTGGACACAGGACTCGAGGTGTGGCCTAACCAGTGCAGTGTACAGGGGCAGAATGACCTCCCTGCTCCTGCTGGCCACACTGTTCTTAATGCAGGCCAGGATGCCATTGGCCCTCCTGGCCACCTGGGCACATTGCAGGCTCATGTTCATCCTACCATCAACCAGCACCCCCAGGTCCCTCTCCACCTGGCTGCTCTCCAGCCACTCTGACCTGAGCCTGTAGCACTGCATGGGGTTGTTGGGGCCAATGTGCAGAACCCGGCACTTGGGTGTGTTCAATCTCATGCCATTGGACTCTGCCCATCTGTCCAGCCTGTCGAGGTCCCTCTGCAGAGCCTCTCTACCCTCTAGCAGATCAACTCCTGTCCCCAGCTTGGTGTCATCAGCAAATTTACTGATGATAGACTCAATGCCCTCATCCAGATCATTGGTCAACGTATATAGTAGACTGAAGAGGAAGAAGTGGGAATAGCTATATTTATCATATTAATATATAATGTATTCTACATACATTGCTTATATAATTGCATTATTTATTCAAGTATATTAGTAGGGTTTGCACAATAGATGCTTTCTGCAGGAGAGGTTAGAATTCTAGAAGTAGACAGTTCATAAATTACTCAACATGCTGACATTTCCTAATGTATTTCCAGTGAACTTTCACATTTCAGTTAATTTGAAGATTTCTCATAGTATGATCAGGCTGGCCTGTTTCAAAATGCAAAACACAAACATATCCATCATGTTTCCAGTTACACCTTTCAGCGACATGTGATTAAACCTCCTATTTTATTTCTTTATTTCCTCTTAGCTTGTAATGTAATCATAATCTATTAAATACTATAGCCTAGGACAGCGTCCTATTACAAATTTATGGGCTTATGACCATATAAACAAGGATAGCTTGAGGGCTAGGAAGAAAGATACGTACACTCTGTATTTAATCCTACCTCTTCACCTCTTCTAGTTATTCAGCCTGACACCTACTGTGCCTTAACAAAAAAGCAACATCTGCTGCATGACTCATTTTGTAGATTTAGGCCTAAAATAAATTGAGGATTTAGCACATAATAATAAATATATACTATTACTTTTTTTTTAAGGCATTACTAAAATAAGAAAATAAACATATACTCTCAACCAGAGGCCTGAATACCTTCCAAGAAAGCCAAGTACTAGTGAGACGTTCTTGAAAGGAAACAGAACTGTGATAACACATGGCCAAACAACTCTAGATTAGAGCCAAAGAGAACAAGAGCCTCAGAACAAGAGGACACAGTCTCAGGCTGCGCCAGGGGAGGTTCAGGTTGGATGTTAGGAAGAAGTTCTATACAGAAAGAGTGATTGCGCTATGGAATGGGCTGCCCGGGGAGGTGGTGGAGTCGCCGTCATTGAAGGTGTTCAGGAGGAGACTTGATGGGGTACTTGGTGCCATGGGTTAGCTGTTTGGGTGGGTTGGATTGGTTGATGGGTTGGACACGATGATCTTGAAGGTCTCTTCCAACCTGGTTTGGTTTATTCTAATAAAGGTTTATTCTAATAAAGGTCAACTTCTAATGTGAGAGCATTTTGTCTAAAGCAAAACAATCCTCAACATGGATTTCATTTGGTCAGATATAATAATCTTCCTCCTTCATATGCATTGACCCTCCTTGCTTTTTTTAGAGGCAGAAGTATTTGTATATTTACTTAATGTACCTGTGTGTGAAAGTGACATGAAACACGAGGAAAGGCAACAGGATTTCCCAGTGTTTTCTCATCAGGCACATCAGAATTTGGACCACAGAAGGATATGACATTGCTTCTACCAAGGACACAGTAGGATCTATTTCTTCACTCAGAACTACTGCATACCTCAGGAGACAGGCCAACACAGAATTCTGAGGGCATCCTACATTGGGGTGTACCATTTGGCAGACATTTCACAGCGCATGTGAAATCCTTACAGCCAGATCTCTCTCTGGGGGTCTAGGATACTGGGTGTATCCCAGGCTCTGAGGAGCCCCAGGGAACAATTTCCAGCCATGCTAAAGGACAAGCTACAGATGAAAAAACGAACAAATTGGCATCTACTCCTAGGAGCAAGAATGACATCAGGGAGCATAAATATCCCTTTTTGGTTATGGGGTTGGTGTTTTCAGCTACTTACACCATAGCTACAGACCATTGTGTGATGAGTGGAAACTCATTTACTGATTTTTTCACCAGGCAAAGGGAGTATAAACTTTATCCTTTCCCTAGGTGAGGGTACATTAAGGGGGTCAGATGTTAACAAGTACCCAACTTCAGAGGGAATAGATGAACATGAATTCCATATAGCACAGCAGAAAGCTAAAAAAACAGCCAAAACAGTGATACCAAACTGCAGGGGCCACCAGCTACTTCTCTGGTGACCTCCTGGCTTCTAAAAATTCTTCGGACAGAAAAGAAATGAAAAAAAGACAACCACTTTCTTCATAAGAAAGGGTAAGATTTATATACTGCAGCACTAGTAACTCAAAATCTTCAAAATAATAATAAACAAACTTGTGTGGCTTCTACTTTGTGGCTTGGTCTGTACGTCTCCACAGTTCTTTCCTAAAGAAGAAGCTATTGGAGGACAAAATAAAGCAATTTTACACTAGCTTTGTACTTGTTTGTCTGTTGGGTGCCACCACACAGCTATGAAGCCCCTCTGCTGCTGCAATAGGTAGAAGGAAACATAAAACAGTTAAAAAGAAAACCTAACCAGCAGTTACCAAACAGTTTGCTTATGACATGGGTATCAAAGACAAAGCTGTCTGAACTTTACAGAGTGCATTTGAAGTATGTGTTTTTAAAACATCACTATACAAAATAGATTCAGGAAAAACTTAGATCTTAACTATTTCACTTTCATTTAATCTGTAGATAATAATTACTTGGAGAATTTTTTTCCCATCCATTAAATACCAATCTTTGGCTGCCCACTTCTGAAGTATAAAGAGATGCAGTCATTTTATTCTGATTATCAGAAAACTGGTAAGTGAAAGAATACTATTAAATAATATTCTCAAAGCCAGAGACTAGCAGAATCTCGATAAGGTTACATGTCTCCAGTACAGTGAGGCAGAACAGAAGAACACCCATGTATTACACTGTATGTGTTTGTTCAGTTTTTCCATCATGCTGATATTTCCTTTGATTCTGCTTTTTCCTTTTGAAGTATTGCCTTAACATTTAGCTTGCAAACTAATGTGCACATTAGCATAAACCTGTGCTTAACATTTATTCTATAGGCCTCCAGACAAAAGCCTGAGTTAGCATATAAGGTCAGAAAAATAGACTTTGTAAATGTTACTACAGTAAACCACAGGGTTCGAGAGAATATTACATATAGTGTGCAAAATGAAAAATAATTTACCTGAATCAAGGCAATTAATAAAAACTTTGTGTTTGGATTTTAACAAGTAAAGAAATCAATAAGCAGTATCTAAACAGATGTGCTTTGTATACAAAGAGAAGATGGTCTGCAAAAAGTAATAAAACTGCTACAAACTTCCTGTGTTTACAGGCAGACAAATTTAGGAAGCAAAAAGTAGATTTTCTTTCATTCCAATGTAAATCCAGGTTAATGTTTGTAGTCTTGATACTCCTGATGTCACTACAGCCGTCTTCTGGTTTCTGATAACACCATTCCATTCTAAAAGTTATCTTTGACTACTCCAAGAAATTCCCCGCCCTCATAATATAGCCATCAGATGAATTCATGGGATGGTTCAGGAAGGGCTGTGTGGAAGACTACCAAAAAAAAAAAGCCACTTCTCATAAATACAGCTGCCTAGAATGACATCAGGCATATATTAAAAGATGGAAACAGATCTCTGACAAGCAGAGAACGCTGGATATTTAAGGGAGTTTCTGAATGTGAAGCTTACTGACAAGCCATTCTACAGAAGACAAAAGTGGCAGAGAGGTAATTTAACAAAAAAAGAAAGACAGACTCTTTTCTAGCTATCAGGTTTGCCAGCTCTTAAACTTTTACCATGATCCAGGACAAAACAAGTATCACAAATCTCTTTTCAAACCTCTGGTCATGGAGGCAGGCTCACACAAGAATCTCTGGTTTTATTTGGGAATCAGAGCCCAGGCATGGAGTATTTGATTCCAGGAATAAAGAGTTTAAACCTGGCTCAAGCAGAGACACTGAAAATGCACCAATACAGAAGAAAATAAATAAATAAACAAACAGCCTAGCTCTGTACATTCCCTGTGCCTGCTTACTACAGATTGCTTCAGTGTTAAGCACTTACAGAATGTTTGGGGAGAGCTTTTGGGGGGGTGAAGGGTGGAGAGGAAGTATTATAAATGAGCCAAGATAGTCATCTACAGGCAAGAGAAATGACATAATTGTAAATGAAAATAAATTTAAGGCTTGGATGCAATCCATTGATTATTGTTCATGTACTCTGAACAGTTTTTTTGGTCCTCAATGATAAAACACCTAATGGCCTTGAGAGATTTTTCTTTCAATATATCCTGAGACATGCTTAAAGCAAGGGAATTAGGGGAAGATTTTTATTTAACATGCAGGGATAAAGCCACAAAAGACGTTTGGCACTGAAATGCCATTTAAATGACAGAGCACACTCATGGTTCTGGAAAATTCTGTTCAGCAGGTGTCTACATTTAACATTGCAACACCTTCCAGAAGCTGATGTCCTTATTTGCTGATCCCAGTGAGTGCTCTGCCATAAACAGCACGATTCAGGCTCCCTGTGAGTCAGTTTCATTTGGAGCAGAGATGCTCAGCGCTGCCAGGTCTAAGCATTCCAACTCAGCAAACAAGACTCCCACCTGTGCCAGGCAGTTTGCAGAGCTTAAATTTCAGCTTCCTGCTCCGTTGCATCCCAGAGGTTCCCCTGCAGTTATCATGGGAATTCAGGCATGTACAGAACAAGTTACCAGCAGAGCCAAGAAGACCGGATCCATGCTTACTGCTGAAGGCCCAGCCTTGCCTTCAAATAGCAGACTCAAGCAACAGCTTCCTGTCAGTTCTAACTCTGAAAGCTCCCCTGGCTAAGTAAGAATTTGCCCTCTGTTGCATTTGCTCTTTGGGGTACCAAAATTTTAAAAGAGCGCTAAAATACATGAATAGAGAAACACAAATCATCAAAGCCAGTCTGCTTACCCTTTTACCTGACCTCCAACAACATGCTATTCACAGGTGTTAAGGAAAGAGAGTAAGAAGCATGGCAGGTAATACATGTCAGGAGAAAGACCCTTCCCTGCAATGCCACACAACCATCTGTCTATTTTTTTCCCCTCCTTTTAGGGAAGGTGTTTTACAGCCCCTAACAGACACTGGATTCTCCAAATTTTTGTCTTACTCTCTTTGGCTTCCTACCCCTGGAAGCCATAAGTTTAAATGACGAACTTATCTCAAAGGGGGAAGAAAGATATTATTTTATACTTCAGAGCTGCTGCTTGAATAATGGCATTGGGCACCTCTTAGAACTGCCATTGTCAGAAAAAGTGAGCAATCACTCCCTATTCACCTTTGCTGTACTCTCATGATTTCGTAAATCTTTATCATACTTCATCTCCCCTGTACATTTTTTCTCATGTGAAGAGTCAGTTTCATCAGTCTTTTAAGCTTCTCTCCTCTTCCATACCTCTGTTCTTTCCCACTCTGAGCCTATTTGGTTCTTTAATATAATTCCAAGATATCTTTCCTAAGTGCTGAGAACTAAATTAGAGGCCAGCATTGCATATGTGTCGATGCAGCTGTTTTATCTTGTCCTTAAGTGCATTACTTTGCATTTATGAATGCTGTAGCTGTGCACGCCTTTCAGTCATCATATAAGCATTCTTCAGAAAGTCAAATAGAAAGCTGACTGAACAGCTGTGTACTTAACTGTCATGTTATTTACCCCTTTTCCCCCCAGATTTTTCACCAAGGTTTCCAGCCGGGTTTCCACCATATGTTCAGTGAGATCTCAACAGAAAATCCAACTTTATGTTGGATCAAAACAACAACAAAAAAAACCCCAGTATTTGCATTTACCACCTTTCATTCTCTTGATATCAAGGCTGATTTAGTGCAAGTTCATGCTACAGAACCTTTCATTCAGCCACTTCATTTCTTAATTTCCCAAGGACTTGTAGATAATAGTATGCTAACCTTAGATTTGTTACAGTTCAGGTTCTTGTTTGAGTCTCAAACTCCTCTACTGGCACTGTAGTTTGAGACCATTTGAAGGTTTCCTGATAGAGAAGGCAAACCCCTGCATTCCTGAACTCCTCTGGAGCAAACAGTGGAGCAGAATGCTTGTTTTGCCTGTTTGCTACAGCCACATGCTATCTCAAAGCTCTTTTTATCACCTTAACTCCTCTGCTGCTCAATCTGATAGTCAGTTCCAAAATTTTACCAGTATACCTCACCACCTCAGCATTTAATAGATAGAGGCTTACAATTTACCTCATAAAAGCTAAAATCCAAATCCACCATGGTCTCCTCTAATGATGTTACAGAGTTTAAAAGGAAATCACATGTACCTGCTTAGGAAAGGAAATTATTTCACTAAACTTGTATACTCTCTATTTTAAAAGCAGGAACAGAATTCATCATCTGGTTTCTCAAGGCAAACAAACCACACTCATGAGGCTGAATGCAATGGAGCTTCTAGGGCTTCCAGTGATCTGGATACTGACTTCAAAAAAGTATGTTCAATGTCACCAGTGTTGCAGATCAAGCCCTTCCTTGTCCTTTGGATTAATTTATTCCCCACAAGCAAAGGACTGAAGTTTCTAATCAGGGCACAAAAGGCTACATTTGAACATTTTCACAGGATTAATATGAAGTGACAGGAACTGTTTTTAAAGAAGAAAATATGACTGGTTTTATATTTCCTAAACTAAAAACAGGTTAGATGTATTTCATGTGAGGTTCAAGTTCACTCTATGCACTCTGTGAAACAGTAATAACCGTGTTTAAAGTAAGGACGTGCAAGCTCTCAGTCTTGTCAGTTTTAACTGACACATGTAATATTCAACTGGATTTCTACAGTTCATACTGCAGCAAGTGTACACTTTGAATTCACAGAAAACACACCATGAATTCAAGTGGAGCTAATGGGACCACTTCTGGAGCAGGGTGCCCATCTGCTGAAGAAGTGATGTCACAACATGGCTTTTGCAGAATACTTCACCAAAATAGAAATAAGTTTCTACCACACAGCACCTGCTGCTCTGATATCACAAACCAAACCAAACACCAAACCAACAGCAGGAACAACAAAAACAACCCCAGGTGTCATTCTTAGCCAAAACTGTTATATTTTCTAATTAAATATCCATCTCCTACATCAGTTGCAGGGCATCTGTTCACTTGCAAAGCTATGACTTATGACTTCAGCCTTCTCTTTGCTTTATTCTCCTATTTTTACCTATCCTACCATTGTGGTGAAAATGTTGTCATCTATTCTATGCCCTTCCTCCTGCTGCAGACCATTTATCTTAACAGAGAGAAGATTATAAAATATGAATTGAGAATTCTGTCAAGTCAAAACAAACTATGTCAGGATACACATCCAAATAATAAGCAATAAAAGCACTGTAATAATTCCTGTAACTACAACCACGTGTTGGGCAATTAAAAGCCTGTGAAAGATTAGCACAGGTTTCTTAAGTATTTAAATCATATTCAGCTGATGCAAGCACACAGCTCTGATGACCTCACTGGAATCCCTGAAACTTGTGTCTCATAACACCTAGCATTTTTCAAGAAGTCGACCGCCACTGAACTTCCAGATGTCTTTCTGTAAAGAAACAGATACACTCCAAAGAAAGGCTGCTCATCTGTCCAAGGCAGGTGCAGGTAAGTGCTGCCATCTGTCTTATGATTCCCTTTGTAATATCCCCAGGATTACCACACACTTCTGTGCATAATTCAGGCTGCCTCTATCTCAGAATGCTGAGCTGCCCAGAGATGAAGTGCAGGTATTTAGCAGTTGCTCTTTATAACACTCAGTCTACCAGGTGGTTCTGTTTGTTTGTTTGGGGCTTTTTTTTGGTTTGTTTTTTGTCCTTTGGCTCAAATGTAGTGGACTGGGACAGAAAAGTCTACTCTCTGCTGTTCAACTATTCAACTGCCAATATCTATTAAGGTACAATTTAAGCAAGGAGCATATATATGCTTTTTTTCCCCTATTTTCACAACATTTTTGAGCCTCATACTGCTGCAGTATTTAATAGATATTAACTACATGAGCTAAGCAAAAGGCTGTTATGCCTTTAAAAAGAAAACTCAATTTTTACATGGCTTTTAGTTAGTCCTACAAATAACAGACAGAATTATCTATTGCATAATTCCTGGTGGTAAAGCTGTTTCTTAATTAATATCCACTGGTAATTATAGAAGTTGATGTCAAAATACCACTTGAGAAATCACATGTGATGTCAAAGAATCCATACCACTTAATTTTTCCCTTTGTCATCCTGCACACAAAACGACAGCAAGGGCAGCAAATAACATCCAAACATTGGCTGTAGAGCTAGCTGTATTATCCCAGCGTAACAGCAACACAGATATTTCTATTCCAAGAGAGAATAGTCTCAGGTTATTTTAGAACCTCCAGGAGGGAACACAATATTAGGGTTCAGTCTTCTGGGAATTTTGCAAGCAAATGGTAAATAAATACATTAATAAAACCACCCTGAAAGAGAGTACTACAGAAAAGCACTGATCAATTAATATTGATGGGTCTCCCATTTCAGTAGCATGGAATGAAAGTAAAATCACATTCTCAAGAACATAAGGAGGCCATAAGCAATGCTGAGGATCCCAAGTCACAAATTATTGTTGCTTTTGTGCTTATCTGCTTTGCATAATTTTGTTTGCTTGCTTTTTAAATTCTACCTTTATTTCTATTGTTCCTCATTTCATCTTCTCATTTTTCCTGGAAATGTATTGTTCCCTTGTTATGGACTTTGCCTTAAAGCAGAGTCTGCAGATTGGTCATGAAAATCTTAGATGAAACCAAACTACTCAAACCATTTGTGCGGTCTGCCCTCTTCTCAGGGACAAACCCAAATATCAAAGCACTTCATAGTTATTGTAAACATCTGGCCCTCCTTCCTAGACCACCAAAATGCAAATAGAGCTGCGTTCAACTGTGATGAAATTCTCACCGCGCAGTAATGCGTCTTGAGCTTTGTGGTTCGCAAAGCAAAACACCAGAAATTGAATGCAGATGTAAATACACCCTGAAAATGGTATTGTTCTTGCAACACAACCCTTTTTACATCACTGGAGAAAAAACATATATTTTTAACTGTTTTGCATTAAGCAGATTTTTCCTTCATACCTTCCATTTCTCATTTTCATTATTCAAATAGAAAATATTCAGAACTTTAAACAAAAAAACCCACTCTTGACCTTTCAAGTCAGAGGAAGTAGAGACTTGGCTTGTATTCATAATACTTTTAAATCATATCACCTGATCCTGATAATTCACATTATCAGCTCCTTTATTACTTCTGATTTCTTTGTGATCTTCTGAGATAATTACAAGACCACATCTTCAGCCTACAAGCTGAAGATTAAAATGTAAAACAAGTTAACTACTTCTGTCCCCCAAAGCTTAATCCTTTTAGTTCAGCTTTCAGCAAAAGGAGAAAAATTCCCTACAATATCATACTGTTAAAGAGGAAAAAGGAAAAAGCAGTCTCTAAGAAACAACAGCTATGGCTTGTAACATACCAATGCTTTGTCTCATCTGGAAGTATGAAAGCATGCATAATTCTAAGTTATACATTTTAAGGAATCTAAACCATGTTCCATTTAATCATTTACATCCTGCCATACTTTTATTAAATAGTGAAATATTTATAGCTTCTAAGGCTCTAATTAAAATGTTTTCTCAAAATTATCTTGCTTATTTTATATGAAGACTTAACATATGAAAACAGACAACCCAGTAAATATTTGAAAGGAAATGATCCATGAATATTCACTCATGAATGGCAGACTGAAAGAACAAGCACACAAGAACAACTCTGAACATAATCTTCTCCAAACCAGCAAAGCATAATCAGATCTAACTCTTGTAGCTACAACAACTTCTGTCTCTTGAAAATGCTTCCATTATGATTAAAGAACTGGAAGAAATTATCCAGATAAGCAATTTTAGGCTGTCTTGCAAGTAACAGTAAGACCACTTTTGTCCTGCCTTTTTCAACAGACACACAACAATGGAACTACTCAGCTGACCTTGTAAATATAGAAAGCAGAGAAGCTAGTTGGAGACACAAGTAAAACACCACCTCTAGGTTAAAACCATGTCCCACAGACATGGAATAACATTCACGTTGACAAGAGATGTACATTGCTCTTAACACTGTGTCTACCACCACTGGTAGTCTGCACCTTTCCAGAGGTGGAAAGAGCTGTCTCTCTACCCTCTGTTACTCTGCACTAGAAATCTCTTTTCTGTTCTGCATTTCCTTTCTAAGTTGAAAACTTAAATATACCTTTACCCAGAAAAACAGCTCCAAGGACTTCTACTTTCAGAGAAAGGACTTTATTTTAAGCAAAGAGGACGGTAGACCAACATCAGTAGTGCTGTGGTTACCTGGATGCTTTCCTAAATGGTTCTTCTGTGACTTAACTCATCAGCATAATGAGCAAGCACTTACAAATGGACAGCTTCCCACAGTGTGAATACAGGGATAGCTAACTGGCAACGCCTGCACAGGTACCAGCATCCATCAACAGCCATGTCAGAGATCCCACTCCTACACAGATGTCACCTTCCAGGCACCCTGTCACTCATTATTTGGGAACAGCCACGTGCTTATGGCTTTCCATAGACCTGATGTCAGAAGTGGTGCGGCAAGGGCTGTGAAAATGACTGAAGAGCAGACAGTAGAAAGAAAGAGGACTAGGAAACTACTATTACAGCATTACTCACATCCTCTCTCTGTCCTAACAGCAGCTGTAAGAATACCAAACTCCTGCACTTGGATATCTATGCTCCATTTGGTGCCTAAAATTCTAGGTTAATGACTCTCATGAATCTCATGCAAAGCCCCAAAGCCATAGAGATGATTTGTAGCATCTCCATAACTGAATGTCCCTTTCTTTATTTAGAAATGGATTTGTACTACGATGCCTAAATAATTACATACCATTTATCAGTTGCATCAACAATTTACCAACTTTAGCTGTCCAGCTGATTTCAGATAAAGTCAGTTTGGATTGGGATAAGCACAGAGACTAAATATTTACCAGATGTAATGGCATTCTTCAAAAGGAATCATTACATTGCTAACAGACAATGCAATAAAAATTGCTACTCTTTAATATTTTATTTATAATAATGGCTGTGGCTTTTAGTGGTTGTTTTTGAAAGGAGAAACTAGTGAAAAATCCTGATTTTTTTTTTAAAAAAGGTAATATTTTCAAGCCTTATTTAAAATGCTGGAGGCATTTTATTTGACATTTCTAAAAACTAGCATTTTCATTTCCCTCTGAAAAGGAAATACAAATGATTGCCATCATCCGTCATATGTTCCGTTACATTCTTAGCAGTACCTTTTTCTTTTCTTCAGAGTTGTGGTGGTTGCTTATTTACCTCTCTTTTCTAAAATGTCAGGTTATAGATGGGTTTGTGGCGGGTTAGTCTTGGATGTCTAGAAGCTGCCCCCTTTGCTGCTCTCTGAGTTCCCCTCCTCAGCAGAACAAGGGGAGAAAAGAAGACAGAAAAACCTTAAGGACAGGGAGGTCATTCACCAGTCAACATCATAAGCAAGACAGGCTTGACTTGTGGAAGACAAACCTAAAAGAACCTTCCCTCCCTTATTCCTAGGCTGAAGTCCATTCCAGAATCTTCTGCCCTGTGCCCCTGAGGTACTGAACAGTACGTGGGGTGGCAGGGGGAGCTGTTGGGGACCACTGTAGTCTGTTGTTCCTGACACAGGACAGCCCCGCTTGCTTCTCACAGAGGCTGCACTGCAGCCTCAAAGACCAACATCTGGGCACCTGCACACAGTATCAAGCTTAAGAGCAGGTGAAATTTCCAAGTTTTGTGCCTTTAATTCTCTAGCCTCCTAAAAATCAGCTTATATTCCCCCTTCGTGCAACTTCTCCCAGACAGAAGGAGAGGTGCAACCTCAAAAAAACATCCTCGGGAATTTCTGGTTGTTTTTTCCCCAGGGTTCAGTCTTTGCCATTAGCAGAAATATCTATTTCAAAGCCTATTTAATCCTCCAGTAATGGAGAAGGATGAAGAAAACAACTAACTTCTGATATTAGCTTTTAGATTCTGTAAAGGGCATGCCATCTTTAAATGTGCCCTCAAATCAGCACCATCCCAGTTTCTGTTCTTCCTGTGTCAATGCCAAATAAACATGTAGAGATAAGTACGAATATTTCATGCACAACCAATTTCTTGATGTTACAAATGCATGGGGAAAGATGTGTCCCACTTAGCCATTTGAAGCATTCAATACTCACCTGCCTTAGAGGCTTCAAATATACAGTACTACACACAAATATTTTAGCCTCCTTTCTTAGGTTTGGGGCTCACAATGACAGAAGAAATTAACTGCCTCTAAAACCAGGGGATTACTCAACCTTATATTTAAAGCTTTGAAATATTACACTGAAGTGATAAATGATTAATATTCACATTTTCATTTCAAGAGACTACAAAGACAAACATCATTAGGGATACCAAAGGAAAGGAGCTTGAAGCTAAGCACACAATTCAAATGAGTTAATATGATACACATCACTAAGGGTCACGTTCACTCTACAGAAAAATCACAAAAGCCAGGTTAGCACTTTGCAGTAGGTACACACAAATATAAAACCCTTGAATTTCATATTTCTTGACAACAAAAGATGGAAGTCCAGTTCCCATGAAATACTAAGAGCTGTGGAGTTAGCCAAACAGCAAATATATTCCCATGTTATACAAATATTTGGTGTCAAAGTTACATTAAATTTCTACTTCTTCTTCCTTGCTAAATATCAGTGACCAAAACCAATAAAACAGATTGACTGTCAGACCCTTGTTGCCTTCCCAAAGCTACTTATGGAGAGAGCTACCAAAGCAAGGATCTATCTTAATCTTTAGATTCTAATTAAATTGTTTCAGAAACTGAGTAATAGATCACATTTGATACATTTGAATAAAGCTACTCCTAATCCTTTAGTATGCTTCTATGGACTTCATTTAAACTTTATGATCCTCAGCTCTCCATATGCATGTCTTCAAGTACTGCAAGAATTCTTGCATGCTAAAGCCAATGTTATTCTGTTGCCATGATCTGCACATATTATTACATTTTCACTCCACATGAAATGAAAGGAGTATACTACAGAATACAATATACTCCTCCATCCTCTCTCTAAATGGTTGAGAAAGTTCTGGGCTGTTACGATGCACACTCTGGAAACTCATCCCAGCAATAAGATAATAGCTACCATCTTCAAGTAATATGTAAAACCCATCATTACTTGAGGAGGTGCTCCCTAAATGGATAAAACCTAACTGGCAGTCAATTAGTTATTACTTTTACCACTTGCCCACGCACCCGTTTTAAGTTAATGTTTTTGCACTCCCTCTCCCTAAAGACCTGCTAGAACTTTATGAAATATGGTGACACAAAACTCTGACACAGTCCTTGTTACAAAATATGCCTCAGATGGCAATTAATCAAAGAATGCCATGAGCTCAACAGAACCTTCAATAAATACAACAGGACTGAACATCTACAGCTATTGTTTCAGCTATAAATCTTGTGAATGCTTTTTACTGTAGCAACAAACTGCTAATAAATTCAACTTGCATTACCAGAAACACATAAAGGACAGGACACACTTCATGATGTTTTTTCAGTGTCCTCCCCAAGCCCATGCACTCAGGCATATTGTTTCTAGAAATATTTTATAGTTAGCAGTGATACACTGTCCCTCCTAGCCTCTGCCATGACTGATGAGACAGAGAACATTGACTGAATGCCATTGCCTGGCACTAAGTCCCTTGTGTTCAAAAGAGATGGGAAGCTTTATGCTTACAACTTACATTAGCTTTAGCAGCCATCATCAGCATTAATTGCACACGTATCATTGGGCAAATAGATGTGTAAAAACAAAGCCAAACAAAACAATAGAACAGAAGTGCTGTCCCTGCTACTGTGCAGAAGTGAAGGAAGTTTCCAGCAATCTTCTAAGGCATATATTCAATGAATGGGACAGACAAGCCAGAGCTAGGGTTACTCAGTAAAGTCTCAAATTTGCAAAGTATTTCCAGTATCAATTGAATAAAGTAGCACAAAAGATAAGAATTTTTCATCTACATCCATTTAATTTCAAAGAAGAAATGATTCCTCCACTGAGATTTAGAGAAGCTTTCACATCCCACACAGCTTTAATCCCTACTAACTACAACAAAGGTCACTGACTTGTTTTTACTTTCACCTCATATTATCACATTTTGCTCTGAATGAGGACATGATAGATCCAAAGAGGAAAAGAGAGAAACTGATATTTTTTTGGCATCGATCAAAAAGCCAGACTTAAAAGATCACAACCCTTCTGCCTCAGGTCTAGAAATCTCTATTGGTATTAAGCTGGTTCTGATTCAAACCAAGCAGGTTGGATGTACATGACTTGTCAGCAACCTGTGCTCTGTGTAATACAGCCATTAACTACTCCTGTACAGTATGCTGTACAACAGCATACACGAGCTGGGAGGAGGAGAGCCATTCAGAGAAAGCTTGCAGGACAGGCATCTGCTCTTCATGTATTTCATTGTACTCTTGATGTTCTTACTATAAACCTTGCTTCTTCATTTCTTGGAGGTTTGAAACCCGTCCTCATAATCTGCAGCCTTCAGAAATACAAAGCTGATTAAGCACCAAGGATTAAAGTATAAAGCACTGATGGGCTCGCTATCTCCACATCCTCACCTACTTACCAACAGAACCAGAAGCAGCAAATAGGGAAGAACTGTTCTGCAGTGAAGTAACCTGTTGTAACATGCTCAAATAAAGGGAGGTAAAGTTAGCATAACCTGTTGAGTCAGGGAAGACTGAAAATTTTAAAGTTTATGCTGGAAACTTATAGACTGTTTTCTGGGATCTCAGCATTTATCTGGTGCTCATACTTCACAAATTCTATGCAGCTCTGCTGTACTCGTGTTTTCACAGCTGGACAGCTGCTTATCACAAGCCGTGCCATCTAAAACTAAAACGAAGCAGCAGCTTGGTAGACTCTCACGACTAAAGACAGAGGTAAGGAGGTTTCAGTAGAGAAAACAGGGGAGAGGTACTAGAAAAAAAAAATATTCCCCTATAGAAAACTAGTTTTAGAAGAGAAGCTTCCATACTATAGAAAGTGTCATCATCATGAATGCTACCCAAGTTCAGAAGCCAAATGATTATGCAAATTGAAGGAAGGACTACAGCCACTAATACAGCAACAATAAACAAGTGGTGCTGGTATATAAAGAAGTGATTTAGTGAATACAATAGAATAGAATAGACTAGACCAGACCAGGTTGGAAGAGACCTTCAAGATCATCATGTCCAACCTATCATCCAACACCATCTAATCAACTAAACCATGGCACCAAGCACCCCATCAAGCCTCCTCCTAAACACCTCCAGTGATGGCAACTCCACCACCTCCCTGGGCAGCCCATTCCAATGGCAAATCACTCTCTCCATGAAGAATTTCTTCCTAACATCCAGCATAAACCTCCCCTGGCACAGCTTGAGGATGTTTTCTCAGTTAGGAGGAGTTACCTTTCCAATTTTTTATTATTTTTTAATGGAAACAATATTTCAGTTGGGGCAGTTATCTTAGTAAGTTCAAAAGTGACAGAAAGTACTTTGTATTGCCAGAGGGGTGACCTTATCACTCTCTACAACTACCTGAAGGGAGGTTGTAGACAGGCTGATGATGGTCTCTTCTCCCAGGCACCCAGTACCAGAACAAGAGGACACAGTCTCAGGCTGCGCCAGGGGAGGTTCAGGTTGGATGTTCGGAAGAAGTTCTATACAGAAAGAGTGATTGCTCTATGAAATGGGTTGCCCGGGGAGGTGGTGGAGTCGCCGTCATTGAAGGTGTTCAGAAGGAGACTTGATGGGGTGCTTGGTGCCATGGGTTAGCTGTTTGGGTGGGTTGATGGGTTGGACACGATGATCTTGAAGGTCTCTTCCAACCTGGTTTGGTTTATTCTAATAAAGTAACAATTGCTTTCAGCACACGACATGAGTTTCCAGGCAGCTGTTTTCGTATCTTTTATTTGGTTAAAGACATGCAGGTGGGATTTTCTGGAGGAAAAAAAAAAAACTACTGCATTACAGTAACAGATACCAGCTCACAAGAGGTTTGATTACCTTCTTCTTGGAGAATGAGCAAGTAATTTTAGGAAGATACCCAGATTTAGAAGGTGCTGCCACTAGTGTGGCATTTACTAACAGAGACCAAAACAGGTAGGTAATGTTTGGTTCAGGGCAGTTTAAGCAAAAGCTGCTTATTCTTTTACAAATTAATCCCTCTTCCCTTGTGTTCAGTCACATAATAGTCTGCAGTTCACAAGTACCAAATACTAGCTAGCATTGTAAAGATGGAATCAATAGTATAATCCTATTAAATTCTGCAATGCAAGCTACTTTTCAGATATACAGAGGAATCCTCTTAAATTGATTATTTTTTTTTCTTTTTAAGAAATAAAAGGTAGGGTTATGTTAGCCACTAGCTAGAAACCTGAAAAATATTGTCTACATAATGCCTTTAAGATAGCAGTTTCATTTGCTCTTCCCTCTGCAGTTCTGTAAATTGGCTGGCGTGTAACTGTGATACTTGGTGATCTTCCTAAAGAAAACTAAAGCCTCCTCAGTTATTGTAGCTATAGAGCGATGAAACAGAGAGGCTTACTCACATAAGGCTTCAATGACAACTGGCACTTCCACTTGAACAGGAGCTATTGACACCTATTTGCCAACATTCCTTCACTAACTTGATCACAGTGTTCTTATTTACACTGAAAACTAGCGTCACCACTTGCTTCGGTGTCTTTCCAGATTGCAGAGTTTACTCCACACCAAACTTCATCTGCTTATATTTGAAGACTGCAAAATCTCTAAAACTATTTTGAAAAATGATCATCCTTGAACCTGTATGAAGATTTAACCCATGTCCCTCACACAGCAGGAGGATAAGTACCATCTGTGGCACTTGCTACCCGACTCTCGCATCAACAAACCCAAGTGTTATCTACCCCAGTCCACGCACAGGCCACTGCAGCTAAGCAGCATGATTTATGTTGAGTAGACCTAGAATTCCAGCTCACAGCATCCATCCAGCAAGTCATACCATAGTCCAGAAACACTCCAGGACAGCCTGATATTTTTCTCATGGTTTTGAGACTAAAGAAACTACATATAGAAAAAAAATCAAGACATTTTCTCTGCTTCCCTAAAAAGACTGTAGTTAAGTGTCCTACTTTCTATCCTTCCCTGTATTACCAGTGCTTCCCATTTGTGTAGCTACTATAGCTCCTGATATTAGCAGCTGTACAAAAACTTAGGGCTTTTGCAGTATCTCCACTACCTTGAGAATATACAAAAGTCTGTAACTACAATTTGCAACTCAGAAAATCGTAGCAGAAATATGATCAGAGTGATACACTGCCAGAAATGTGACTGATTTCTCATTTCTCCCAGCAATCAGTGTGCATATTGAATATTTCCTAGACTAATTTGATGCATTTTACAGATTAATTTTTATTGCCAGTGTCATACCAATACCAGACTTTCTATTTCCACTAATCATCAGTGACACATCTCAGTCATACAGCACTAGCTAGATACCTCCTGCTCTGAAACGGAGTTGGTGGAAACAGATAGGAGCTGAAGGTCAGGCAACACCTCTGCTTCTAATACTGGTGCAACAGGGCTGTGAGGGAGCTGGGGAGCACACCCAGAACCCTGCCTCAGACCCATCCATTTTTCACATTGTAAATTAATCTCTCAGTAGATCACAAGACATTACAAAGGTTTGGGATTGACAGGAGGAAAAAAAGCACAAGTGTAGCAACCTCATTAGGATTCTGCTCTCAAAGACTCCACACAGCTTTGTCTTTTGAAGAGTAAAAGCTGCTTAACAAGTCAGCAATAGCTCAGTCCCCCCCAGAACAGCTATGGTAACAGTCTTCATTGCACAAACACGTTTCCTGAACTACTTTCCCAAGTCTCTGCTAATGCAAACTTGTGGAGTGAAATAAATGCAAGACAGCTCTTTTGTCTCCCTACTTTTTTTTTAAACACTTTGCAAGACAAGTATATCACTCCTGTTTCCTGTCTTTTGCCTTCTGTTGGGAATAATTCATCAAAATACACATTTGTGAGATTAGGGATAGGCAGTTTATGTGTCTAAGTCCACAGAATCAATTGCCACAACCGCAGCTGTAGTTATCCTAAGATTTCAGATGATTTCTGCCCAAGCAGAGCTAGTTCACAATGCACCTCAAGATGTATTTCTTCAAGCATCTGAGCAAACTTTTTAAGGTTAACAGCAATGCTTTTGGGTGGTTACACAATTATGTTGATCAGAGGACAACAAAACCAGTCTACCCATCCCAATAAAATAGTAGGATCTCTTCTCATTTTCGGAGACAGGCAGGCAGAAGCATTGATTTTTCCTTTTATTCCCATTTCATCTCAAAATATAGACACAGACTCTCCTAGAGCACAAGAACCTAGATGTCCTTCTCAGAGCACTTATAGCCTGCAGGGAAGTGCAAAGAGCCACATTTGCCTGAGGAAGAGGCAGCACATTGCTTTTGCACTCCTACTGTTTGGTTACTACATCTGGCCTGAAACATTTTGTTGTTGTTGAAATACCATGGCCAGAGAAAAACATTAAATGACTTAAAGACTGTCACACAGACATCAAATATTAAAACTCAGCGGGCCATCATTCTTTTGCCTTGTATGAAGTCTGAAGGAAAAGCTGTGGTTCTGTGTAATGGTTGGACTAGATGGTCTTAAGAGGCTGGACTGGAGGTCTTGACAGGTATTTTCCAATCAAAAAGATTCTATGGGGAAGGCAATGCCAGGCCTTGGCTCAGAAGCCAATCCAACAGGTTATACAATCCTCGATGGGAATTTCACCCCTTCTGTGCAACTTTCAGCCATTAAGCTTCAGTGTTTATTACAAACATAACAAAGATATTAAATGCTTGCTTTAAAACCTTCCTGCTGTAATGGATCTTTCTAAAACATAAACCCTGGGCATAAAGGGCAGAAAGTATGCACTCACGAACAAAATGTGTGAAATGCAAATGCTTTTCCAATTAATAAATCAGAAAAGCAACATTAATCTCAAGAGTAAAAATCTCAGGAGTAAATCAATAAAAACCATAAGCATCAGTATATAATTTGAGATTTCTGCTGATAAAAGCTGTATGTTGCTGTAATAAGATGTCACTTCTCCCAGTCCTTACACATTTTCAAGTTTCTACAGCATGGAATCAGAGCAGCGCTTAGAAATTGATATTTGCTTCATACACTGTTCTAAACACAGGAGACAAACCCAGCCCTTTTGGAGGGTTGCTAATGCCAGTATTGTTTCCATTCTATCCCTTTAGCCTTTCTGAGAGATCTGAATTGCAGAAGCAGAAGCCATGCTGCACTCTCAAAAGCACACCACTGACAGAGCCTGCACAGCTTTTATGTGTAGAACCACACATTTTATTTATAAAGCATAGGAAATCCTAAGCACTTTAGAAATTCTCCAAATGACAAAAGTCAAATAAATATACATAACAGGGTAGCACATGCAGTGCTGTGTGATGCTCAGGGACTGAACTCTTTAAGTAGTCCATGAATTTCTAAAACATCAGCCTTGTCCTTTGAAAAAGCACAGAAAGATGAGCTGGTAGTAGAAAGTCTTTTAACAACCCTGGAAGAAAGAGGGCCGTTTAAAAGCAGTGATTGGAAAACCCCAGCACAGGACACCACAGCAGTACTAATTTCCCTGAAAAGCACGGGGCACTTCTGAAAGGAACTATGGGATTAACAAGTCATGTTTGTCATGATTTTGAACACTATCTGATTAAATTTAGTAGATGTAGAGGACTCTACATCCTGGGAATGAGAATACACCACTGCAGAATAACCTTCATTCAAAACAGCCTGAAGGTCAAACATACTTTCAGTGAAAACAGTTTTCATCCCCTCATTTCTTCTTTGTTTTATAAGCAGAATGCAACAAACAAACAAAACCTCACAACCAAATAAACAAAACCAAGGCAAAAATAAAACCAAACCCAAACTAAAACAAAACCCATCAATGATGTGTTTCCTAACAGGCACCAACAAACTGACAGGGAAAAGAATCACATTTCTAGGATAACTTTGTGATCTGGAATGCATTACCCAGGGAGCTTCTAGGTAGAAATCAGGGAGAATAGAACAACATACATTGATAAGCTACAGGTGTGTCCACACCTGAAAACACTTTAATGAATTAGCTAGTGAGGAAAAAAGTTTGTGTAACCAAATATGATTGTGAAAATATTCAGTGGTAGGCTTCTGATATTTCAAAAGTTTAAAACCAGCAAGTGTTCCTGTAAAGACTGTAAAGATGCATTCTGCTAGTGCTACAGTTTTATCTTGCCCTTCAAGACTAGAGGGAGGAGGGAGGAAGAGGAATTATGATTCAGAAATAAGTCTGAATCATTTTTCCCTTGAACTATGCTTAAAAGAAGACACTAAGCCTGCTGTCTTCAGAGTTAACATCACATAATAAATTAGAAATATTTATGCCTATGAGTTATCAACTAAAGTCTCCAATTCAAATGTTTAACCTGATGCCTTTAATCTAAAGGAACTGAACACCACCAAAACGATCCAGTGGAGAATCTGATTGGCAAACCAGCATGCTCTGAGAAAAAAAGGAAGTTGGAACCAGAAGCTAGTATTCCTTTATAAAGGTGCTATACCAAAGAACATACCTGTTTCATTGAAGACTCCCAGTGAAGCAGTTGCAAACCGATTTCATGTGCTACCTCTATGCTCCTTACAGCCATCTTGCACCTGATGAACTGGATTCCCATCTCCTAGTCAGCAGCCTGCGGAAGAGGTGGCAAATAGTTCTTTTATATCTTCTTGGAAGACCTCCATGTCCTTCAGACATCGTGCTCAGGCTAGAGGAGCAGCAGCATTCACCACATATGCAGCACTGTGTCTTCACAACCCCAGTTCTGCTGCTGGGGACACTCTTTAGGCTTTCTGCAAGAAAAGCAAAAGGTAACTTTCTCTGAGCACATCTTAGCAACTCTCAGTCTTCATGAACTGCAGGACAGAGTTTACAGGCTGTGGTGACCTCTATTATTGTGAGGTTACACTTAGAATTGGCTTTTTCAAAAGCAAAAGTCTATTACTTACAGAATATTTTAATACTTCAGAGATCTTTGTGTGTTTCATATAAATAGCATGAGTTCTAGAAATATACTCTGAAATGGGCATGTCTGCAGACACAGATATACCTACACCTAATCCAGTATATTTTGTTGCTGATGATTAACATGATCCCAATCACAAGCATATTTTGCTCTCAATTATATCTATTTATATATTTAATTACTAAATATTTAAAAGCAGCTTTTTCTCAGCATTTCTAGCATACAACACTTTCCCCCCCACCCCGACTCATCCAGAAGAAAAGCACTCAAATCATTCATTTAAAAAATATCATCTCTAATCAGAACATTTTCAGCTAATTAGGAAAAATAGAATCTTTTTAATCAGATTTTAGTCAGTCTAAATAAATGAGTAGGAGAGGGGAGCTTGGGTTTTCTAGGGGCTGGTTTCATATTCTACTGAACACAGATCTGTGAAGAGAAAGTGATTTACCCAAGGATTTCAAAACATACCCTATGAGTAGTACAGTGAAAGAACTATGAAAAACTATTCTGTCAACGTTTTGTTTGGAGACAAGACTTAAGTCTCACTTTATGTCATTCAAAGAAGGAAGATTTAGTTAATTACCACATGCAAGTCTTGAACTTCTGAAATTCTTCAATACTCTACTCACCCTACAAAACCAAATCTTAGTCACCGCTTTCATACTGTCTCACTCCAATCTGTGGTGCTAACATTAAAAAGGATCATGGGAAACATCTTTGTAGAGTTCAGCAATCTCAATTACATATGCAACGAGTCAAAAACAACTTATGCTGTAGTCTAAATCATTCTTAAGCTACACTATTTATTTTTCTTTGTTTTCTCTATGTAATTGATAATTACTTGTATGGAAGTCACAGACCTTAAACTCAGCACAGGAGAGGCTGCATGTGCTCCCCTCACCTACTCAGCCAAAAAAGGGCAGGCAGGCTCAGGTAAACATCACATTAGCCTGAAGATCAGTGTTGGAATGTTTGGCAGGTCTCTTCCTCAAGCAATCAAAATCCTACTCCAAACAGTTCATATTTCAGAGGGGATATGATGGATAACCTACCTGCTGCTCATAATCAGAAAAGATGCCGTAACTGTGAAAGGCAACCTCCCTAAGAAAGGCAGACAGCATTTTCTTTCTGAACAATTTGATAAAAAAAATAATAATAATTTTACTATCTCAAAATGAATGCCACAACTGTATTCTGTTACCTTCTGTGGAGATTTATTCTACGAACAGCTGCTATCCCCTCTGGGAGTGGGAGGAAAGATCTCCAGAGGAGCAGCAGGACAACAGCTGTCCATTGACTCCCCTTCAACACAGTGGTCTGTTTCTACTCATAGGAAAATCCTTGCCAACATGAGTAACACACCAAGAGTTTATGTTCTACAATAGATCATGTAGCAATGAAATTAAAGCTGAGCAGACAGGGAACAGAAGAAATTATTTTTGAACCGTGGTAAAGCATGTCATTTTTCCATTTTATTCCCTTTTCTCAGCAATTTTTACGTCATGTCTAGTTTAACTCACAAGTTGGCTTTTCCTATTTCAACTGCCCTCCTTCATAAAATATTCAAACTCAGGAAGACTGTTAAATAAAGTATTTTTAAGAGCTTGACTAGCATGAAGGTATGCTCAGAAATTCAAGAGAAATGATGAGACCGTTTCACTCATTTCCTCAACTCAACTTTACTAACAGAACAAAAGTTTTCTACTCTTTCCTCGACCTATGCATGACAATCCTGGGCCTGAGCTGTTGGGGTTTTTCAGTTTTCCAGTTTACACATTCAGGAGAATATTTAGTTGCATTTGGTTGCAGCTGATTTTTTTTGTTTGTTTGTTTGTTTTCTACTTATCCTTCACTTTTGCTTCATCTCAGCATTATAACCAGGTCCATCTATACACATATCCTAAATGTTTTAATGAGAATGGGTTGCTAGTGAAGTATCAAATGGTTACAGAGACTGTTCTTGGTTCATTTCGATCTTTCACACCCACATTTACATACAAAGGCAAAGGTTTCTCTAGCACAAATGTTTATCAATATTCCACAACCTTCTCCACACAGAGTTACAATAAGTGGGCCCAATACAATACAATAAGATGCCTGTTGCTAGGCCAAAACAACCATACAGATCCTTGCAAGGGTTTTCTGTACTTCAAGAATTTGACAACCATCCCATAAGTACTGACTGCTCCCTAGTCCCTCATTAGGAAGATATCATCAGAAGATATAAATGTTTGACTCTGACTAGCAATTTGGAGAGGCCCTGTGTTTTAAAACTAATTTGAGAGAACTAAAAACTAATTAACTCAAGTAGGAGTTATTTCCTTCAAAGTGATTTGAAGACGCTCTCCAAACACTACAGCATAAATTTACTGGTCAGCTTCCACAACTTAAGCCAATATATTTTGTTGTTTTGTTACTCTTTTAAATTATTCCTCAGGGCACAATTTATCAAAGTTAAAATTCTTTAAAGCAAAATCAATATTAACACTGCAGCCCAGCAATATATTTTATTTTCTGTGGTAACCCCTTCAAAGAAGCAGATGACAGTAGGTTAAGACTGGAGGAGGAGACAGTCCTTCCTGGAACATATTTTACATTTAATCTGAAGAGATGCACAAAGATGTTGATGTCTTTAAAGTGAACTGCTGTGCTGAGCACCAAGATGTGCATTTTATCCAAATCATTCTGCCTCTATTTGTAGGCTTTTTTTCTTTTCTTTAAACCTCCTGCATTTTCTTTAGCTCCTGTCATCCTCCTAGGTCCCTCCAGTTGCACATTCGAGATTCAGCAAATGTGTAGAAAATTCTAAAACCCTTAGCAAATGGCTTCCATGGCGTTAATGGATTAGGCACACTAATTTTTGTCTATTGGTTTACTTCTATACTGACAGAAAGACAACTGTTCCTTGCTCTTTACAGAAGTTACTATATGTTGTCTTAGTAAATATGCCAACTATCTCTGGTACTTTCGAGCTGGCAGAAAAGTATTAAACATAGTCTGCTGGTTAGCTGCTATTTTTCACCAGCATTTCAGAGGACTGTAACATAGCTTTCATGTGCCAAACACAAATCACCACAGCTGCTATTTGAAATTGTTCCTTAGGTGTAGCTCTCCTGTATAAAACATGTTAAGTTTTTATCTTCACAGAAGACATTGTTCAGCAAATACTGAATATTGGGCCTTATTGAAAAGTGGTGAGTCATTAAGGAAAACTATGGCCTCAAGAGTGGTAGATGCTAGGAAGAGGGAAAAGAGGAAGCAACCATGTGTACTTGTAAAAGGTGCTATTAGGTAGATATTTATTCCCCAGCCTGAGCTGTGAGGAAGGAATATAGGTCATAGCCAACTAAGAAAAGATAATTATTTTCAGACTTCATTAGTAAAAGAATCATCTTCCACTACAAACAGGCAGGATATCCTACAAACATCTTCAGTAAAAGCACTATTAATTAATGACTGAAGACGCCGCTTACAACAACATCCCATGCTATTCCATACAGCATTCTTGCACACTGCTCATACTTGGTTTCCAATGTTTATACCAACATTTCAGACAAATAACTGTATGGCTTCATCTAATTATCATGATTCCCCTGACACCATAGTTTTAAAGGTCAAGTAGGGTATATCTAAGCAGTTCAGGTTTTGAAGCAAACTAAGAAGAAATTAAAATTTAGGGAAGGAGCAGGAGTGCATGATCTTCTTCTGAACTCAGCCATGTGGAATTCAGTGATTAGAACTGAATTAATATACTGAAGAATAAATTAAGCTCAAGTTTACTTGCAAGCAGTTCAGATGATGTACATCTCCATCTCAAAATAATTTCTGAATAACTTGCAGACATCTTTACATTAAAAGGAATAAATAGAATGGAAAAAATAATAGTAAAAACATAAAATGCAAAGCAAAAGCATTGCGGCTTTGCTAATCCTCAGCTTGCTTCCATGTTGACATTAATGAACTTGTTCCTTTAAATTCTTCCTCATCTCCACTCTTTTCCAACATCTATTCCTATCTAAGCTTGAAAAGTGCATTGTTTAGGACTAGAGGATCAAGGACATTTCTCACAAGCTTCCCAGCAGTTACTAGAATTAGGAACATACAGCTTATGAGAAAATTATATATTTGCCTAGTATTACCATCATACCATATAGTATTCCAAAACATGTGGCTTGTATAGATAATTGCTTGCTTTCATGTCCTTGCCAGAAAATACTGGAAGTTTATCTCTGACATGATAGGAAAGAAAAACTTCATTGATATTAGCAGTTTTTTCATTCACTCTTGTTAGGAGACATTCTTAATCTACAGGAAAAAAAACCCAACCACAAACAACCAAACAAACAAAAACCTCACCAAACCACCACCTTTATCAGAACTCACTGATTAAATTACAAGCAAGCTAAGAGTACATTGCATGACTTCTAAAACCTTTTGAAGTTAACACATTGCTACTCAGTGACAACCATTTTTCAGATATTTTTGAATGAGGTCTTAGGCAAAAGGCATTCCTGCTGATGTTATGCAGGGACAATTATGTTGTCCCTTAAAGACTGACTCTCTTCCTCTTTAACTTGTATTGACCACAACTACATCCAATCTCAGTCAAAAGATGGTAAAAACCACATTTGGCTTATGCCATCTAACAAGCCCTATGAGGAGAGGCTGAGGGAGCTGGGGTTGCTTAGCCTGCAGAAGAAGAGGCTCAGAGGAGACCTTATTGCTGTCTACAGCTACCTGAAGGGAGGTTGTAGCCAGGTGGGGGTTGGTCTCTTCTCCCAGGCAGCCAGCACCAGAACAAGAGGATACAGTCTCAAGCTGCAGCAGGGAAGGTTTAGGCTGGATGTTAGGAAGTTCTTCACAGAAGGAGTGATTGGCCATTGGAATGGGCTGCCCAGGGGTGGAGTCACCATCACAGGAGGTGTTTAGGAAGAAATTGGACAGGGTGCTTGCTGCCATGGTTTAGTGGATTAGATAGTGTTGGGTGACAGGTTGGGCTCAAGGGTCTCAAAGGTCTTTTCCAACCTTATTGATTCTATTCTATTTGCATCATTCCTGTATGTTCATCAAGGTAAATATGAACACAGATGTTTCCTTAAGTTGAAAGTGGAGGTACAAATGTCAAAATACATGCTTCACTGTACAGACTGCCATTCATAGCTTCACAGAAGTATTTGCATCCCTAAAGAAGTACATTAGTCCTTTATCAGGGGCTTCAAGCATCTCTCACTTTGATAAAATCAGTGAGCCCCAGAGAGACAGACTTAAAACTGAATCCAAGAAAGACTTCAAGGTTGGTTTTTACAACGAGAAGCTATCTCTGGTGAGGAAAGAAGTCCAGAGAGCAAAGTAATGCAGGTACAGGGAGAATAATTCTTCTGATTTTATTTCTGTGCAAAAATGCTTCCCCTCATTTCTTCACTAAAGTCCAAAACCATTAGTACCCATATCACCTATTTTGGATGCTGCAAACAATTTAATTTGTATTTTAAACTAATCTGCTTTGAATAAAGGTAATTTCCAAGTGAAAAATCTAATTGTTCAGCAAAAGATCTCCAACTATCAGTGACTAAACAGCAAGCACACATCCCACATGCAGTGTTTCAGGACATAAAAGGGTGTTAAGACACAATTTCACAAAAGCAGTATATAACCATGTGATAACTAGCATGACAACACTTCCAAGAGCAGGAAGCATCTTCCAACAACAAGTGATATCCAAGATCTCCCTCTCCCTATTGAGAGAGTGGCAGAACTTGAAGGGTTTTGGTGGTTTAGGTTTGGGGTTTTACTGTTCATTTCCAAAGGAGTCTATACCAGCTTCCTTTAATAAAAAAGAATATTGGGCTCATCTAGTTCTACTTGCAGCAGTTTCTGCCTTCATTCTGCTGGTTTTGACATGCCCAGTCAAAGCTTTGACAAACAAATGAAAATTGGCTTCAAGCAAATGGATAATACAGAGCTAGTCCTCAGATCAATCTCAAGCTATCCAAGCATTAGGGTATATCAAGCAGCAGCTACGAACTTCCAACATCAGCCACTGCAACACAGTAAGTAAGGCCACTGCCATCCCATTGATTCATGCCCTGAATAAGGCTCAAGAAGCCAGTTAAAAATCAATACGGAAAGACTGAGGGTTATTTCCAGCCTTCACTGAAATGGATAAAATCTCTTGCACAAAATCCTTCCTTGATCTGCCTGTAAGCACTGTCACAATTATTTATGTTTAAGAGCATTGTATGGAATTGATTAAAAGTTCAATAATAGAAAATTACTCTTGTCCTTAGGTACAAGGACCACTTAAAAATAGTAGGGGAATTTTAAAGTTTAATTGATGCATTTTGTCATGACAACACTTCAGTAAACAAGCTGTAACTTGAAGGAATTAAAGCCTTTGGTACTGTTTTAAAAAGGTGCCAATTGTCAAGCAGCAAGATGATTAACTAATAGCACAGACTGAATGCTGCTGAAGAGTTCTCCATCTGCAGACTTGTAACTGAGGCATAACACTGCCATTTAGTCAAACATGTTACTTGAAACAAATCACAGATTCAGCAGCTGTACAGAAATTCAGAGTATGAGAGATCATTCAATATGGACTTAACTGGTGAATTTATGCATTATTGGATTTAAGGTAGCATTTTACTGGTGATTCTTCAAATTATGTCACTGTGTATACAGAAGCCAAGGTATGCTTGGCTGGTTGCCTCAGCAGGGCAGAATGTTGCTGCCCTGGTATTTGAGGGACAAGACTCTCAGCAGTTGTAGCTAGAAGACCAGGAACAGATCTCTCAATTCACAGGTTGTTCCTGTCACCATCAGCCTGCAGCCAGTGAAGCTATTGATACAGCAGGTTTGACAATTATCCAGCTTACATTACTTGAAATATGTCCTTGTATTCACTAGAAAATACTCTAGCCAGAACAAAAAGGCAAGGAATAACCTTTGTCCTAGGATCACAGAAAGATAGGTTCCTTCATTTAAAGGATGTGTCTCCAAGCTCCAACCATGGTTGGGAAATGAGTGTGCATAATATTTCAACATCAGATATATGATCAAATCAACAGCAGATGCTCCATTTCCCCACCCTGTGTTGATGGTCCCCAGAAATAAAGTGCACTATCAGCATGAACCAACTTTAAATGGGACTAAATTAGATACCAGCTGACAGAAGACTGTTGAATACATCACCTTTCTCTTCTGCACTAGATTTTTGGTACCAGTTGGGCAGTAACTCCTTAGTTAAACATGTTTGTTTTCTTAAAGCTAAGTTACCTGTTAACTTCCTTATACAGAGATCAAACCTTCTGAGTTAACACAAACATACTCTGCTAATATCCTATGAATACGAACTCCTATAGCACACTAATAATTACAGCAGGGTATAAAGTTATCTCAGAATTCAGGAAAGGTTAATGACTGCTAAATGAACTGGGTTTGATTGCCAGCATGCAGACAAAACATGTCTTGTTCTTACCTACTGTACCCATTCAATAGATAAATTCCAAACTTGCAGAGAAATCTGTTAGTACACAAATCTGCAACTCCTATTACACAGACTACCAAAGCCTTATACCAACATTTATATTAAAAACATATCTGCTCCTAGCTGGTGTCTAAGAATAATCTATCAGAAAACTGTAACCTAAAAAAGCACCAGGCCTATTTTTTCATCTCTAAGTGACAGATCTCCATAACCTTTTCAGATCATTTAACTATTGTGTAACAACATATTTGCCATAAAGTTCACCTCTGTGAACCCAGCTTTTTAGACTTAGTTTTTCCTGATTTTATCTCTCCACATGAAGACACCTTTTAGGGATCAGTAAGACTTTGGCCAAGTACACTAAATACATTGAGCTCACCTGGACTACTTTATTCTCTTGCTTTAAGGAAAGTCCAGTAAATTAATTAAGGATTTATATTCCTTGTATAAAATTGTTTATGCTATGTTTTTATGTCCTCTTTCAGAAGACTAGTAACACTAATAAGAGGTATCTTTTAAAGCTTATTTTATTATTTTCTAACACATAAGATACTTTTTCTAGATAAACTTGTTGGGAGCAAGCAGTATTTGCACCAACTGTCATGAGTTGATGCTTTTAACAGCTGTAGACAGCCATGGCCTTTAGCATAAACCCCTGCTGGTTTGCAGATTTGAATGATGTCCTTCATCAATATTTCTCTGCTCTACTTTGTGACAGCAAGAAACTTACTGAGTAGTAAAAAGCGTCTTTACTTCCCTAATGTGAACAACCAGTGACAACTGCAAAATCATTTTGACATTTGGAGAGTTGTTAACATGCTCACATTCTCTTTAGCATCTTGAACATGCTAATTACAAATTTCATTACTGGGGGGAAAAAATGCAGTAAGCTCAAAGCTTGAATACTGCTGCATCTTCTTCTCACTGCATGATCACATTAGAATGATGAATTTTGGATAAAGTAAGGTAATGGTTTATGCCACTTTGGAGCACTACCATGTTTAGGAAATAAGGCTCCTGCTAAAAAAAAATAAAAAAATAAAAATAATTGCACAAGGCTTCTGCAAGTAAAAGAAGAAAGTGATATTCACATAGCAAATGGCATGATGGCTCCCCAGCGCCAGAGGTGACGTTCAACTTTCATCAACTACCCTGAAACTTGCGATGCCTCAAGAAAACAAGAGGGGTAAGAAAGGACACATGTACATCCCCATCCCTCCACCCACAAAGCCTCTGGGCTGAAGCACAGACCTGATTCTTGAACTCTCAGTGTGTTATGGTTTTAGTGCTGAAGATAAACCCTCTGCCTAGAACAGTCTTGCATTTCACGGTATTCTATCAGAAACTGCTTAAATGGGGCATACCTTTCCTGTGGCTATTTACCCACAAGATACAGTAACTGAGTACCACACCATTAAGCTCCAGTTCATGGCTTACAATGTTGTTTTTTGCAGATTTGAAGGGCACATTATAACAGATGTAAATGGCAACCTTGCAAGTGTGCTACAAAAATTTCCTTCAGCAGGACAGTCTTTTATAGGAAAGCTTCTTTACCAAAAGTACTTACCTCCTATGTGTACATACAATATATATATATATAAAAGCCTGACTTCTCTACTATCACAACCATTTGACATACATAAAAATGTATCTTTCCTAGATTAAAACAGATAAGAAAAAAGCTATAGTGCAATCTTTAATTGAGAGATATACACGCGCTGAATTATGCTGTTACTACCGTTACTACTGTTGTCCAAGCAACGCAAAGTTGAGAGAAAACTGAGCAGAATCAGCTAATGCAGCTCAACAAAGAGGCCTTCAAGCACAGAAGCCATTCTTGGGGTCAAAGACTGAGAGAGCCTCCTAAAGAAAAGCAAACAAGTTCACCTCCAGAAACAAAAATATAAAGTTACTGTGTCTACTCTAGACCTGAAGAAAGATTTGCTTGGCTCTGCTATACATAACCCCCAAACTTTTCTCAGTAAGAGCAGTTCTCAGGAAGAACAGTACTTAAATAAGACAATAGAAATACATGTCCCTAGCCCTTTCACTTTAGCAGGTGACACTGCAGACTAAACAAGAATATAGAATCATAGAATCGATAATGTTGGAAAAGACCTCAGAGATCATCAAGTCCAACCTGTCACCCAAAACCTCAGGACTACTAAACCATGGCTTCAAGTGCCATGTCCAATCCCCTCTTGAACACCTCCAGGGACAGTGACTCCACCACCTCCCTGGGCAGCCCATTCCAATAGCAAACAACTCTTTCTGTGAAGAACTTTCTCCTCACCTCAAGCCTAAACCTCTCCTGGTGCAGCATGAGACTGTGTCCTCTTATTGTGGTGCTGGTTGCCTGGGAGAAGAGACCAACCCCCTCCTGGCTATGACCTCCATTCAGGTAGTTGTAGAGAGCAATAAGGTCTCCCCTGAGCCTCCTCTTCTCCACGCTAAACAATCCCAGCTCCCTTAGTCTGTCCTCACAGGGCTTGTGCTCAAGGCCTCTCGCCAGCCTTGTTGCCCTTCTCTGCACACATCCAAGAGTCTCAATGTCCTTCTTAAATTGTGACGCCCAGAACTGGACACAGCACTCAAGGTGTGGCCTAACCACTGCTGAGTACAGGGGCACATAAAACAATTATCAGTGTTCTGTTAGTAACAGTATGCTTTTTTTAAAGCACCATAGTGACATCAATTTCATAACACCACAAATAAGCAGCTATGCCTTCCTTTCAGAGGCAAGGCATTACTTTACATAATAAATAACCATGGGGAAGACAACATCTTATGCTGCATGATTAAACTGTAGCCCCCAAATCAGCTTCTCTTGCTTTTGTTCCATCATAGTGGGACTGAATCACATCTGCAAAGGGAAATCTTCTATTCCCTTTGGTTTTAAAATCCAGCTTTGCTACATATCCAGCATATAGAGTTGATTGTTATTTCTTATCTGCTAATTGCCACAGATTGTGATGATCTATTTATATCTTCAAAAGTACTCCTAAACACACTGCAAAGACTTGCCAAAGGATTCAGAGGCCAAAAGTGATCAGTCATTCAGCAGATATCATAATTTTCTGTACAATCAAACTATATTGCTTAAATATAGCAAACTATATTGCTTAAATATAATAAAAAATCACAGAATGCAAGAGGTTGGAAGGGACCTCCAGAGGTCGAGTCCAATTCCCCTGCCAAAGCAGGATCACCTAGGGCATGCCATACAGGAATGCATCCAGGCAGGGTTTGAAAGTCTCCAGAGAAGAGACTCCACAACCTCTCTGGACAGCCAGTTTCAGCACTCCCATCACTCTCAAGCAGAAGGAACAAGACTTGGTTCATTTTGCTACAACTTGTCTTTATGACACCTAAGAATAAAAAGCATGAGCAGGTGCTTGAACCCAATCAGCCCATCTGGGCAAGTGCCTCTTCCTCCTCATCCATTATTGGGAGAACACTGAAGACACAGGGAAAGGATCTGTAACACAGAACAAAATCACACTTCTCACTCACTGCCCTTCTCAAGGCTTAACAAGTTTAGAGTTTATGAACCAGAGCAAACCAGAAAACTAAAATCACCCTCATGAGCACTTCTTGCTTTTTCCTTTCCATGACCCTACTCAGGGTGGGACAGTGCTGCTGCAGAGTTCAGTATCACTAAGGTTGGAAGAGACCTCAAAGATCATCGAGTCCAACCTGTCACCACAGACCACATGACCAGAGTAGGGAGGACACTACTGCCCACTGCAGGCTTGAACTCACGACCTTCCCATTAAGGGTCTTATGCACTACCAACTGAGCCACAGCTAATCCTTCCATCAGTTTACACTGGTGTGTGTCAAACATTTCCACCCAGAGGAATGGCAAACACTCAGTTTTGATGGGGAACATCAGGTTTGTAAGTTTAATAGCACTAGGATCTTCTTCACTGACAATACTTTAATCCATTCAGCTATACAGAGGGAAAGAGGCCTGGTATTCCACTTAGATCCTTCCATTTTCCCCTTTTAGCAGCTGCAAGATTATAACAGGCACTTCTAGAGCTAGTCAGTGAGAGAATGGAAGGAAAAGGAGGTCTGTAAACAGGTTAGTAGTATAAAACTGAAGTTATCTGTATATTAAGCTCTAGGTGATAGCTTTGTTTCTGAAGCAGTCTGGTTCTCACTCTAGAAAAAACACACGTGTAAAAGGCAGTAAATAAACTCAAATGAGAATGAAGACAACTATTTTGAGGATGCAAAAGGCACAGAGTACTGATGCATGAAGAATTAATTACCTGTTGACTTTTCATCCTCAGAAATGGTTTTAGCAGTTTAACTGTACAGATGTAAAAATGGACATTGGAGTTTCAACCAATTTTTCTCTTAACTTGGTAATAGAAATGTTAACACAAAATACGCTTTCTACTAACAGTTCCTTGAAGCTTAAAAGGTGGTTAATGCCGTTAGGTTTCATGTCAGTGTTGTCTAGATCCTGACAAAGATGAGACTTAAAAGCACATATTATTTATTCTGAAAGGAGAGAGCCTGTGCAAGTGACAAGATGAGGTCTTTGCCCAGGAGCTGGTTTTGATAGAAGAAATCAGAGAGTTCTTCTCACTCCTTGTTTTACTCTCATTAGCACTGTCAGAAGCAGTTGTAGGTGAGAAGCCACATAATTCTCTGCTCCTCCTCCTTTGGGAGGCCAACAGCTCTTCAGATTGACTGACATTATTCATCTTCCAAATCTATTACATTCTCTTCTGCTTTATAAAATGCCTTTTATTTTATTAATTTTCTTTAAACAGCTTTATCATCTCCACTGCACTGTAATTTTATTCATCTCTCCTCCACAACACAGCACTTTCCTAGCTTATTTTGTCTACATAACAGGAAAAAAAGTCCTTGTTAAATCTCTAAAAGATTTATTTATGATTAGCTTGAATAGACTTCCTTATCTATACTGGATCTCTCTGAAATAGCTGCAGGTATGGGGCTGTGACTTTTGTGGCTAAACCAGTATTGGTAATACCACAGTGCTATAGCTGTTGCTGAACAGTGTTTACACAGCACTAAGGCTTTCCTTTTCCCCCACTCACTCTGCTGGGAGTGAGAAGGAAGTTGGAAGATGACAAAGGCATGACAAGCAATCCTAACTGGCCAAACGGGCATTCCAGTATAAAAAGGAGGGCCAATGGCATCCTGGCCTGCATTAGGAATAGTGTGGCCAGCAGGAGCAGGGAGGTCATAGTGCCCCTGTACTCTGCTCTGGTTAGGCCGCACCTTGAGTCCTCTGTCCAGTTCTGGGTCCCTCAGTTTAGGAAGGACATCGAAACACTTGAGCGTGTCCAGAGAAGGGCAACAAGGCTGGGGAGAGGCCTTGAACACAAGCCCTATGAGGAGAGGCTGAGGGAGCTGGGATTGTTTAGCCTGGAGAAGAGGAGGCTCAGGGGTGACCTCATTGCCCTCTACAACTACCTGAAAGGTGGTTGTAGCCAGGAAGGGGTTGGCCTCTTCTCCCAGGCAACCAGCACCAGAACAAGGGGACACAGTCTCAAGCTGTGCCAGGGGAGGTTTAGACTCGAGGTGAGGAGGAAGTTCTTCACCGAGCGAGTCATTCGTCATTGGAACAGGTTGCCCAGGGAGGTGGTTGCATCATCGTCCCTGGAGGCGTTCAAGGGGAGATTGGACGTGGCACTTGGTGCCATGGTCTAGTCATGAGGTCTGTGTTGATAGGTTGGACTTGATGATCCTCGAGGTCCTTTCCAACTTAAGTTATACTGTGAACTTTGTGAAGGATACTACATCACATTTTACCACACTGAGGATTTTTCAAAGACAAAGTGTGAAAAGAAACCTGCTGGATTCAGAAAGAAAAAAGTTTGACTGTTCTTGACTGAGTGATCAGATGGCAAAGCCAATCATCCTTTTGTCAGGGTCTTCATAAACCTGAGGTTGTTTAGAAAGAATGTCATCTTATTTGCACAAACCCAAATCAAAAAACTATATTTAAAACTGCACTGAGACCAATGGCAAAACTCACAAGAGTGTAGAAGAGCAAGTGCACAACCATCTTCCTCATACACAGTTTTATACATTTTTGGGGATGGTTAAGGAGAAAACTCCCTAGGTATTACAGCATCAATCTATTAAGCTCTAAACCAACTTGAAATTCAATCTTTGAGAAATTCTGGAAGTTGAATTGAATGAATGCATAGATTGTGTCAATCAAGCAAGCTAATTCTGCCCCCAGTTCACAGTTTTTTCTTTTTGATCTCAAACAATCCGCAATAATTTGTCCAAGAAAACTATTTGTTCAATACAATTTAGAAAAATGCATCTCCCTCCTTCTCACTTGGGCTTTCTCACATCTGACTGCTGCCAGATGTTACAGGTAGAAGCAGACAGAACATAGCATCTGTGCTACTGAGTGTCTCAGGCATATCTTAACAGGCTGCTGACTTCATCTGAACATTAATGCCTGATGGCAGCACAGCAGATGCAGTGGAGGACCAGTGGGAAATGTTTTGAGAAACCCAGAATGGGCTCAGTACTTATGTGCCAGATGAAAGTTGGGAGTTTTTAACAGAGGCTATGTAGTTCAGATTGAAAGACACTGAGAATACTGTTTCAATCGTGACTTTCACTTCCAAGTAATGCTATGACACGGTGTTATATTTTCAACAAGACAGTCTTAGCCTATTGCATTTCACAGAATTATAAAATCAGAAACCTAATTACCAAGATATTTATAAACCAAAGTGCTTTTTAATGGCTTGCCTGGCAGGCTGCAGAAAGGTCCAGCCGTATACATTTCAACCACATCAATTGTTTGAAGAGACAAATACATGACTATACACACACTTGTACAAATAGAGACTTTTTCTTCAGCTGGTTTGAAGCTACTAAGCTATCACAAGAAAAGGGCATCCATTATACTGTTGTACTGTTTCTAAGCAAACAGTTGATGTACAAGTGCACGGGGCCCTACACCCATGGTTTTTCAAAACAATATAAAATCAAAGCCTGTTTGTTTGTTGGGTTGTTTGGTTTGGTTTTTTTAATCAGTGTTATCCAAAAATCTTTCTTCTATGAGGCTGTATGTTAAGTTGATAAGCATGACATGAGAAACTGATTTTATTATCAGTGTATTGAAGTTATTTTCTGTTCTTGCTACCCTTCAGTCCCTCTGTAAATAACAATCTGAGGTTTGTTTGTTTTGCAAGAATTTCTCTACCCCCACAAGGATTTACAATTAATTATTTCACAAGATGTTAGAGAAAGTTAAAAATATCAGTTACTCTCAGCAAGAATCAAATGTATTCCATATCTCTTGAGAGAAATATGCAGCTGGAGGAGACTTTGCTCCAAGACTTTCCTAATGCAAGTACTCCAATACATACAGCAAATCTCATCTGAACTTTCCTGACATATCACTGAAACTTTATGATTACTGTCAGTATACCTCTACCTACTGTGAATAAAATGTCTTTAGATAATCAATAAATAAAATTAGTCCCACTTATTATGCTGTTAAGCAGCCCACTTAGTTCAAGTCTCTTTGTTAATGTGGGAAAATTCCAACTACATCATTTTGTAGGTAATGTTTTCATCTCTTTGTCAACACCTGACCCAAGACATGCTCATTTCACACAGAAAAAGAAAACCAAAACAAACAACCAATACAAAACCCAAACAAAAAACATAAGCAAACAAAGAAACCACCAACAACATACCAACCAAAAAAAGCCCAACTGTCTGTTTTTCAAGATCACAGCAAATTAGAGTTCTTGAAAGGCTGAAGTGGCCATCTCTCACAGTCTGTTTCCTGACCTTACCAGTTACCTGGCACAGCTATGAGAAAGTTCACAATAGAGACACAATTCTGAAGGTCTTTGTATGCCTACAAACCTTAAAGAATAGGAAAGAAGTAGGCATAATAGAAAGTAGACACAAATCTGATGAACAAAGTGATGTGTCTGACCATTTTTGCTCATTAATAATTTAGTGAACACTTTCTCTCAGCCTCTACAGTAATTTCAAGCCTCTCTCTGTACACTGGGTAAATTCTAATTCATGCTACAGATTTTATGCCACTGCTCCTTTCAGTCCTGTAAAAGAGCCCAGTGTACAAAGCACCCATGGCACAGAGCACTTACTGCCCTCACCTGTCCCCACACAGGGTCAGGAGCTGGCAGATCCATTCCTGTGCGGGCTGTCCGCAGGCACTTTGAGGTCTGTCTTGAGGCACAGCTACATACACATACTTCAGCAGTTACCACAAGCGGTTGCAGAGTAGTCACAGTGACATGCCACTGATGTAATAATAAAATCACCTGTTTAGCTTTGGTCTGCTGAAATAAAGGTGAAAAGCACACTGTACTCCATCTGCTGTACTGTGCCCAACTACTTTGTCAATCAGCACGTTATCAAAACACAAGAGGACTCTCTTATTTCAGTAGTTCAGACAGGGCAGGGATAACTACTTGAATTTCATCACAATAAAGGATTTTGAAGCCTTTGCTTACTTCCTCCCTTTCACAATTTAGTTTATTAAGCCTTGATCAATACCTTAAATTGCATTCTATATTCCCCTTGCACCTATCAAATGCAAATGAGGACTTCCATTAAACAACAAGTAGGATTCATTTCCCAGTCACAGAACATCCAAGGTGTTCTCCATCTCAACCAGAGCAAACTTATGGCTTTTTCTTCTATTTCTTTCTTCTCCTTTTCTTTTAAAGTTAAACCCTTACTGCTTCCAGCTACTTTAAAATATTTAATTCAGTAGTCTAAAGCTTTGGCTGCCCAGGTGCCTATCCCTTTCTCAACATTTAATTGGGTAGCACACAAGTTGAGAGGACAAACTGTTAATTCTTTAATTCACACAATTAGCTTTATTCATGCCAACAGCTCCATTTAGAGTCAATGGAAGCATTCCTTGGAGGGAACTTCTTTCTCTCTTTTTTTCCCTTGTTTATTTTTCTTTTAGGCAGATAAGGGTGAAACAACAAAATAAGTTCATTAACTTCAAAATATCTCCATAGGGCTTCAGTGGTATGAAGTTGATTCATTGTTTAACATTACATTTTCTGACACTTTCCTTTATTATCCTTTGAATAATTAAAAACCTTGAAAGCTTGTTACATTAAACAACTAACTTTCATATCATTAGTTGCTTGAATAGCTGAAAGGGCAAACATGATACGAGCTATAGGTAGTTTGTTAATTTCTCTGTGTTAAATGATACCCACAAACCCTGTCAGAGATCTTTGCAATCTATATTACTGAAAAGGAACTTCTGTGGAATATGCCTATAGTATTAATGGTAGATTTGAGTTCAGCAGCAAAATACCACTGCTATTAATCATAATCCAATACTAAATTAAGGGACATTAAGTCCTTAAAAATTTAAGATTTTTATGTTAACCACATTTGCTCTGTTTCTTCCCATGTGCTGAAGTTACAGGATACCTTTAATTGAGCAGAAGGACAGGTGATGCTTCTCCTCAGATGGAATCAATATTAAGGCAGGTAGCATCAGCTTAAGAGGAAAAAGCCTGGGCCCAAATGTGCAAAGGCAAGACGGGAATTGATTCCTACCAATGAACACAGTCAAACAGGAACTGTATTATTCCTTCTTTCTTTCCTAGAAACTCTTACAGTCTATATATCATCATTAGTGGAGGGGGAAAAAAAAAAGGGTACCAAAATATCACCCTACACTTTCTTTAATCATATAAAAAAGTCATCACATAAGCATTATTCATTCAAAAACTGTCTCATTTTCAACAGCCTAGGGCTAGAGGGAGATACAGATGGGAGGAAGTTAACAGAACAATCTACAGAGAGGAACTTGTCATGCAAAGCTCTATTTCAAAGGAAATAAAGGATAGAGGAAGAGTATTTTGTCCTTGCCCCACTGCTAAATATAGGTTGGAAGACAGTCATTTCAATGTATTTATCACTATTTATATGCCCATATATGCCAATTACTTCTGTAAATTAGTTTCTGAATCAAGAAGCTTTGTAGCACCATACTTCCACTTCAAATGTGAGAAGGTTAAAGAAGCTTCCAGTATTGCATTTTCCTACCTCTAATGATGTATTTAGATAGTCCAAGTTACTGGATCTTTTTCTGCATGTTTATTATAAACTAATCCTTTAGCATAATTTGGTTCATGGCTTTTTGAACTGTTGCAGTATCTTTGAATATTTAAGCAGTAGCAAATATCTGGCTTTTGAGAACAGAGCGACGTGACATCTCTAGCATAACATTAGCATTAATAGGTTAATCATGCCATCCTTCCAAGCTGAATGTGTCCAAACACAGCCTAGAAAGAACCTAAACATAAGGACTCTGTTCAAAAGCAATATTTCTGAACAAAATATTCCATATGTAATACACATTTCACTATTAAAACTGAGAGATCAATCTACTGCTGGCAGAGAACAGACTAATATAAAAACACTGAAGATCCATGCCAATAGCTTATTGAAAGCTTTGCTGTGCTGCTTGCTCAGAATCCTGTATCAGTCTGATATGGTTGAAAACAAAATTCTGACACTTGAGAGCTACATCACAAGTCCATACAGGTAATGTAATCTGCACTTACATAACCAGTGTCAAAATTTAGCCTCCTGTTTTAGAGGCAGGATACTGACCTGATGGGGAAGAGCAGCGCCTCAGGCAGTGCAATTACGTATCCTAAAAAACAAAGGCAAGTCAGAGAAGACTCCTGTTAGTGCTGAATAATTCAAAGTGTAGGATAATGGTTAAGCACAAGCATAAACACATGACAAAGACCAAGTCTGCTACATATCAATTTATAAATGTTTTCAACACACACAAGTAGACAAGAACAGTGCTTGTACCAATTGCAGCTATGAGATAAATTCTGACTTGTATTTATATTACCAGGTAGAAGCCAATGAACATTTAAAACTCATAGAAGAAAAATCAACAAGTCTGGCTTTTTGTGTATGCAGTGTTTTGGCATTGCTTTTATCAGGATGTGAAAGGGAAAGAATGAGTCTTTTGTCATGTCTTCAACACCATCCATTGCAGCCACAACAAAAATACTTATACTTTGATTCATACAGCATGCTCCTGACAGCATTTTGTTTACTATGCTGACTGGGAAATACACCTTGTGATCTAGAATGGCTCTCTCTTCCACAAGCCTGAAGCCACACAAAGACTTCTTAACTACAGAAGCGGTTCCCTCCACCATCCAACTCCTCCTAGTATAGACAGTTTCTGAAATAGCTAAGGCCCAGAAATCCAAGCTGTGAGTCTATGGGAAGATCCAGCTTCAGAACTCTTGTTCCAAATTCAACCACCAATGAGTTGATGCCCAATACTCCTTTGATATTGCTGACTGCTCTCAGAAAGTCCTCTCAAATAGCTTTTCACCAACACTAACAACTAAATTGGGTAGACTACAGTATATTCTGTGAAATAACAGTAAAGCAAAATTATGATGTCCATACTTAATCATACTGGAGGAAAACTAAAGCCTTATTCTGGCTTCTTGGCTACTACACTGTATGTCATAGCAGGGCTACTAGTGCTAGAGGCCAAGAGCAAGATGATATTCAAGCCTGCAGTGGGCAGTAGTGTCCTCCATACTCTAGTCATGAGGGCTGTGGTGACAGGTTGGACTTGATGATCTTTGAGGTCCCTTCCAACCTTAGGAATACTGAATATTATCTAAAGGCTAAAATGGCTTTTACTGTGGTCAACACAGTTAAGTTTTGACTACTGAGTAATCCTATAGCCAAAAGCTTCTTTACAGTTTTCTTCTTAAGAAGATATTACCTTTTTTTAACATTGATCCAATCTTACCACAGGGTATATTAAATTTTGGGGTTAAATTCTCTCTCGAGCAAAACCATCTCACAAATATGTCTTTGAAGTATGGGTAGGAGACTGGATGGTTCAAAAGCAACATTTTAAAATGTAAGTGTTCACTTGAGAAATCCTTGCTCATGCCATCATCACTAGAAACTCCCTTTCAGCTACACAGAATTTGGAACTGAACAGTATATGTTAGTGGCAAGTAAAGTAACAGTTGCTCAGCACAGTTTGCCTGAGCTGCACCCCAGATTAAGCCAGTTCAAAAAAATGAGAAAGCTGCTGCCTTCTCTGGTGGCATCTGAATTTTTAAGATTACATTTTGCTGCTAAGCTCCCCTTGATAGATCAGGGCAGCTACAGAACACTGAGTGCCTTGAAGGCAGAATTCTCTCTCAAAAACATAAGATGCTTTATATACTTTACTGGTTTTGCCAATGTACAATATGGCAACTTCAAGCATATTACCCTTTGGAATATTACACCAGTGAGCAGCACAAGATAGCATTCCCTTGCAGTGGCACTAAAATAAATTTGCTGAAGAAGGAAGCAGGCAGCAGGAGATGAAATGCACGCTCCAGTTTCCAAGGAAAGCACGTTAATGCCTAATACATGGGGGGGGGTGGGGGGGGGAGGAACAGTAGCAAAAATAAGGGGGGGAAAAAACATATCCATTATAAAAACGTTGCTTAAGTGCTGCCAGGGGAAGATCAGCAGGACCCATAGAGATCTGCTGAGTAAATGCCGGTCATGCAAGCAAAAACTGCCCAAGAGCAGCTTTCAGTGACATATCCAATTTCAGCGTTTACAATGCATGAACTATTAAACTCAACCAATATGACTCTTTATGGCAGCCTTTTTCAGAGCTATATGCTGACTAACACTATAATACAGAAGAGTATTTTGTTTGCTTTTCAGAACATATTTTTCAAGGAAAAGTGCTAGCTTGTGGTACAGACTGATTGAGATCCTGATGACAGCAAGAAAATACCCCAAAACAAACTGTTTATAGCAAGACGCCTATTCACCGGCTATCTACACAATGGGACTTCTCTTTTGTGGTGTTTTCTTTAAGAAAAAGCAGGGACATAGTGGGGATAATCTAAAAATAGCAAGTTAAGTTTGGCAGACATTCTTGTCTCAACCAAATAAATAGTGCCATTAAGAGGCCAAGATTAAGGTTAAATAGGTCTAAATAAATATTTACCTCTAGTTTTATTGTATCCTCCTAACAATATAACGTTCTCCTTACTTAAAGATCTATCTTGTAGTAGTACAAGTATGTCACAGGCTAAAGGCCAGCCAAAACTACTGTTCAAATAAATGAGATACTGACCATAACTGTCTGGCTCCAAGTGACTAGATTAATGCACCATGATTTGGAAAAACAGAGGACAAGCAGACAACTTTGGTAACAACTGCTGCTAATTTCACATTTCCAGAACACATTTGGGATGGAAATCCAGAAGGAAATAGAAAAACCAAACCAACTACTAAGTGGCCTAACATATGGAGGTGGTCAGAGGGATTAGCTGGAGGGCTACACAGCCATCAAGGCTTCTGGCAGTTTATGTCACCAATGCAATCTGGAAAGTCATAAGCAGTTAAACCAGCTGCTCCTGGGCTAACATCAGACTACTTGTGACACCCTGCAGAGAACAGGGTCCAAAGAGGAACTGCTGCTCACTATGGCACAGCCATCAGCCAAGCCTCTAATGCATCAGGCTTCAGAGTGAGTGTCTTGCTCTGCTGCTCTGTGGTATCAGTTTGAACCTGGCTGGAGAGAAATCATGATACAGCCACTGTTCATTTGATTCTGAATTGCACTGTATCGTACCTGTGGAACTAGGTTACAGACCAACCAGCATTTACCACAGCTGTATCAACTAGATAAGGTTAAAGTCCTGTGGAATTTAATGGCAGATATATAACAGATTTCAATAAGGTCCAGATATCACTCTTAGAGGACATGCAGTGCATGAGTGCAATCCAGGGATGTGCAGGAAAGTAATAAGTAGTCCTAGGTTTGCGGTTTTTATTTTGGTTTAAGATGTGTTGGCACTATCATTTGTTGGTTAAGACTTCAAGAGTGCTTTCATCCAAAGGTCAGATTGGTTTAAACTTGCTTTCCAAGCCAGAGATGCTGTCCATACACTTTTTTCTTTCTTGGATGTAATTGATTAAAATTTGTCTAGACCACTGAACAGTTACAGAGGCATTAAAGACACCTTTAGGAATGTAGGCATGGGAAAGTACATTTGTAGGCAGGACTTCATGGGAAAGAGTTCATTCTATTCTTTAATGAGGCTCCTAATATTCTACTTATCAAAAAATCTATTTCTATGTTGGACATAAGTCCAAATATGGCTGGAGAGGTCAGTATCATTGGATCTGCTCAGGTGATGCAGAGTATTCCAACATCTCCATAAAAAGTCACTGAGCTTTCCAAGTTTGAGAGAGACAGCACATTACTGAAACTGGCCCTTTATTTGGCATTCTGCACAAAGAAATGCTTAGCAAACCATGATTTTTTTAAATGGACTGTTCAGTGAAACGTGTCAGGCTAAATTAGCTTTTAATTTTAAGAAGTAGCTGAACTCACTGCCACAAGATAAGGATCAGGACCAGCCACCAGGATAGGTACAAAACAGCACTCCCCTTCAGGCTAACAGAGCACCATGTACTTCTTGCCACTCTGCTTTGGGAAATTCAGCAATTCTCCTGTTGAATTAGTGCTTGTGAGGCCAAATATTTTCCCCAAGCATCTAGTATTGTATTCTTTTGTACTTGTCAATACTGAAAAAAACCCACAAACTCTTCTTTTATTATCTACTGACCTAAATAAAGCATTGCCATGCTGGGAATGCCCCAGGTCCTTAGATTTGATAGGTTTCCTCCCCCCACACCCCACCCTGTTTCTCTTCCCCAGCGGGGACTGGCAATTATCAGCAACATGTTTGTTCTCACTTCACAGTATGTGTCCTGTTGAACAAAGAGCTGTTGAACAATATTATGTTACCAAAACACCTGCTAGTACATTAAGACTGACAGAAGTCCAACAGCTAGACTCCATCGTTATCTAATCTAGCAGATTGATTTCTGTGAGATTTATTTTACCATAGCAAACTTTCAGTTAAATATTTTGGAATTTATTTCTCCCCTACTTAGAGTTTATAAAAATTCTTATTTTATGTAATTATGCTTATTCTTCTTATTGGCATTCTTTAAGTTGAGAAGACCAGTTACTTTTCAAATCTTTTCAGATAAATTTGGATGAGCTCCATTAAACACAAACAGTAACTGTCAACTTTCCACACGTGAGCAGACTTCCAATTCAACCCACAGCCAAGAGGACAGCAAGATAAAAGTAACAACTTATGAAGATTCCTTAGACATATGTAAAGATCTCTTCCTCCAGGTTGGTCATCTCCAGCCAAGGTAGATCAAGCACATAAATATTGGCAGTAGGATCTTTCAAAGCCATACAGGGCAGAACTGGATGCTTTGATGCAAGTAAATGTTCCTGAAGCTTCAGAGAAATCTGAGCCCAGTCTCCAAAGAAAGAGCCTACAGAACAGACTGCTGGATTCCTTCTTCACCCTGGATATGTTGTACATTGCTTCCAGTCCTGTGAAGGTAGGGAAAACTAGAAAGGACTGCAAACATGAGCTGGTCTAGCCTCCTGTTTCAACCATTAGCAACAGTTAGATGAAGTGAATAAGAGACAGGAATTACAATCCATCAAAGAAACAGCTCAGTGCTGTAAACACCACGAAACACCAGTCCTCACTTGAAAGCATATTTCAGTACATGTTGAGCCCAACAGATTAACAACAATATTGACACATGCCATCCCTATTTACATTGGCCCATTTGAAAACCATGTAAGGCAATCACATCGCCACCCACAGTTACGCTGTCCTTCCTTAAGGAAGGAATCACTAAAATGGATAAACTGACACTAGTGCAAGACAGCCCAGTAAAATAGCATTCAAGTGTTGCAGATATTGTGTGTACAGTACACGAAAAGAGTGGCACTGACCATCTTTTTAAATATGGTTTTTAATATTGTTTTTCTTTTTCTGAAAGCCACTATTTGAACACAGCATCTAGAACCTGGTGAAACACACTAGCAATATGCACAAACTCTCCTCTTCCACCCCAGCCTCTTAGGATTTCAAACTGCACCCAATGGAGAAACCAAGCAGTTGGACTGGCTCTATATAATCCTTTTGCAAATGTTTGGCACACTAGATCTTCACTCTTTACAACTTCCAGAAAGCGTCCAGAGTCATCAGGCCTTGTGAAGCCCACTGACACAGAGTAAAGCATCATCAGTTTGTATACACAGATTCAAAATCTCTTAGCTTTGTGTGACTAACTGGAATGCTCTAGCACTTTTGGCATTTGTCTACACAGAGACTGAAATACTCACGCAGATGGTCTTCACAGAATGAGCACAGTGAAGCATCTCAGAGCTACTTGGACATTGACGCATTGATCGGGCAACATATGAAGTTAACTAATGCCAAAGTGTTAAAATAATGCCACTTCATCTAATGCACAGATGGAGATTCATACTAGCACCACTTTAGGTGGGCGTGCAGTCACCCTCATGCAAGAACAAACAAACCGTTCAGATCCTGTAATGCCTCTCACTCAGCACAGCAACCCAACACCCCCCATTTGCTTCACGGGTACACCAAAACCACAGTGCGTACAGAACTGCTGGGGGTATCGCTAATGAGGATGCCCATACTTAGCTCAGAGCTATTAGACTTACACCAAAAAGTTGAAAACAGCACCCACAAATGGAGAGCACAAAATTCACCCCAGGTTTTTATCATTACATTTGTCCGTGTAAATAGCTGAATGCATTAAAAAAGACCCAAAAGCCACAAAACATAGCAAAACAAACACAAACCCCAAGAGCCTGGGACAGTAAAATATTTGCTTTTTATGCATTAAAAATTGCTATCTCATTACACTCAGCTTTTATCTCTGATTTAACTGCAAGGGCCTAGGGGGGAGAGGGGGAAGAATAAAAGTCAAGGTCTTTCCTTCTTAGTGAATTCACCATTGTACTTTAACCAAACATCAAACTTTCCCCACTTCTGAAAGGTGCTACTGAGTTCCTCTATGGACATCCCATTGGCCTGTCCTCTAATCTCACAGAATCAACAAGGTTGGAAAAGACCTGAGGGATTGTACAACAAAACAATGGGAAACCTCATCTGGCCTACTGAGACACAGTGTTTCTGGTCATAATGCTTACGAAATATGAGAAAGCAAATTTCAGTGCAACAGCATCTGCAGTACTCTGCATATACACAGAAGACTAAACCTGAGGACAGCAAAATCTGGGTTTTATTTTCAATAAAAAAGAATGTATTGGAGCTTTAGGAATGCCATTCCCTGGGAAGTAACTAGGCTTTCTTAATTTAGTTCAAATGAACATTGTTCTTTAGGACAACTACATGATATGCCTACCAAATGAAAGAAAAAAGGAATTCTTTACTGTATATGAAAGGTAAAACTCATTAGTTCTTTGCTTGCTATGACTGAAATGCAATGAAATTTTATTAAAAGCAAAACTGATCTGTTTGTAAGATCTAAAACTTGCATAAAGAAATTGACTTGTTAATGAAAACTGAGTATCAGTCACACAAGCGTTAGGAGGAGTTCTAAAGAATTGCGATTGTGAAAACTCAGCTCAGCACTCAATTCCAATAAAAATCTAACCCATGAATAGAAACATATTTTCCTGTCCTCTCATAAAGACACACTTCTCAAAATGCTTCTAACAGGCATATCCCTCCTGTAAAATGATTACCCACATTTTTAGGCATCAGTAGTAAAACAGCATCATATTGCTTCTTCGGGCCTCTCTAAGTATTTAGGGCCTCTCTAAGTATTTAGCATATTTTGGCAGAAGCTCTTTCTGCCTGTACCCACTTGACTTTAATTAAAAAGGTACACATGCATTTTGTGTAATGGATGCCCTAACACAGTCTCAGTCAGTCTGGATGGAGCTTTGCTAGTGCTGATTCAGCAACATGAGCATCCGTGCCGAAGGCTAAAACAATTAGGCACGAACTTGATGAAAGAGCAGCACTTTCCATTTAGTAAATGCTGTTGAAGTGTTTTCATATCTTGGTGTGTTTGTAACTGCAGGTGCCCTCCGCATTAGCTCTAATGTTTGCCTCTGCCACTCTGACTTGTAACCGCAAATACAAGGAACAGATTATGACCTTGGCAGTCTGATTATCTCTGCTGTGACATTTCTGTGGTACTGTATAATTGTTACACCAACAAGTACCAGTGATGTCTTAATGCTGACGACAGGATGCATTTCAGCTAAACTATAAACATTAGTTGTTCCACAGAGAGGAAAGAGAGGTCCCAGGTCAGAATGTCAGGAAGATTAATTACCAGATACTTACCAACAACAGGCAATAGGCAATGAAGGAACATCATGCACACACACTGTACACAATGTACTTTATCTTCATTACCATGGAACAGTTTAATTTCATCAATAAAAACAGAGGTTCTTCACGACTCTGAGTACAGCTGAGAAAATGATTCAAATTCATATTGAGCAATATGGAGAAAACAAAAAAGACACCAAGCTTTCCAAAATTGCAACAGAACAGAAAAGAGAATCATCTTCTAGTGAAAGCAGAAGGCAAAACTGAGGATGCTGTGTCTAGAAGTAGAGAATCTTTGCAAGGTCAGTTAGCTTCCATCCCAAACACATGGCAGGGTTTCTAGTCTCTTGCAAGCCCAGGTAAGGGAGTTGGAAATGCTCATGTTGAACAAAAAAAACCACAAAATCCTGGATCTGAATAGAGACCTAACTTCTCTTGCTTAGGCTTTTAATTTGATAATCTTTTCCTCTCAAAAACATTTGCAAAGCTGAGTACATACCATAGATTCTTCAGCTTTATCTTTGGAAATTATTTGCTCATTACCCATTTTTGCTGTAGTAGCAGTAGATTCAATTTTCTAGCGAAATAGTGGGGCACTGGGTGAAGATTTTTAGTGTATGAAATGCAGATTTGAGAAGGAAAATATGAATACCATTAAATCAAGTAGCATGAAGCTTCAGGAAATCAATGAATTTAACATTGCTCCTTTTCTTGTCTGCAGATGTTGTATGCAGGTGAGATGCAGGGGAAAAAAAAAAGAAATAAACAAATGTTTATAATTTAATATGAAGACACAAGAGACATAAAAAGACATTCAGAATTATATTGGCATCATTGTATCAACCATTTAAGTATTCAGGAAATAGTCTGTCTGTAAAAGACAATTAAAAGCTACAGAAAGCACACCTGGGAGGCACCCTTGTGGGACAAACCAGGATATTATCCTAGAGCTTCTTCAAAGAAACAGCTTCAATTAGAAGACTAAGAGATACTCAGCAGAAGACCAAAGGCAACAGAATGGCACTCAGTTTGCTAGAATAAGAAAAGTAGAAGTGATGTTGCTAGAGTAAGATGGAAAATATCTGGTGTTGCTATATGTTGACACCACACAGACGACAAAGGAATTTGAAGACCCTGTCTCTGACTTCACTGTTTGCTGATAGGAAAAGAGTCTGAGAGGAGTCTTCAGCCATGAGAGAAACAGATCAGCAAAAAGATGAACAGAAGTAGTTGAGGTAAAGGTTTGAGTGTAACCATTCGATTCTGATTAAATTTAAACTCAATAAGGAAATAAGTTTTCCCTAAAAGCATTCCACACTGGCCAGCTATTGAATGACAAGGGAGAGGTGTTGCATTTGTCAAAGTTTGAAGTATATATTCCACAGAATTGGCACTGTTGGTGTGGTAGGTCATACAAGAAGTGGGGAACTCCTTGACAGTAGCTAGTTGGAGAAGGATTGAGGAAACTAAAGGAAATGAAGGAGTAGGAGAGCTGCTTTGTAAAGCCCCATCCTAAAGAAAGTTGAGTTTCATTTTTTGATTACCTGGGGGGAAAAAAAATAAAATTAAAATGCATGCAAATCAAAATACTTGAAGTCTAATACTAATACCAGAAGAGGTGACTAAAAGATTCTGAAGCTATAAGATAAAACTTCACTGATATGAGGAAAATTGCAGCTAGAAAGATGATGCCCTAGAAAGATAGGTTCAGAGAGATTTTGGCAAAAGTGGAATGACAGCATTTCAAGGAAATGTTTTCCAAGTACCTAACCATCACCACAAGTTCATCTGAGCTCAGTTACTCTTCACTCTCTTGGAAAAACAAACCAGCACACCAGGTGCCTCACTCTGGACATTTTTGACTGAGAGCAAAAGGTATTGCACAACTGCAACACTAAAATGCTATTAAGGCATTCGAGACAGTCACTTATGAAGTGCATAAAGACAAGCATTTAGAGCAGTGCTTTATTAAAACAAACAAACAAACAAAAATATCACACCACACAGAAACAAACAGCACTATAAAAAGTCCCAGCTTCTGCTGAACTAAGCAACTTTCTCATGTAGAAACACCTTGATCAGCTGCCTGCACTGAAGAATTGCACTTTGACATAGTTGTATTGGCTAGAGATTTAGAGAGAGAACCCTGGGATTGATTACATTCACTTCTAACAAACAAGTAAAATATGCTAATTCTCAAGCACTACTATTTTTCAGAAATACCACATCCCTACTCTTCCAGAGCTTACCTAAGACTTTCTAATGCCCCCACTGCTTCTGCACTTCAATATTTTCCTTGCAGCCACTAAATTAGCACACCAAAGTGTAAAAAAAAAAATAAATTGACAGGTAAATGATCCTTTAAGAGCACTAAAAACATTTCCCATGTAAACAATGATATTAAAATGTGAAAGCACTGATTTTCCTGTACCAGGCCATGAAAAAAAAATAAATATCCAAAAATCTACATTGCAAATTTTCATTCCACCTTAAGTTATCATTTGTAATTTCTTTCACATCAGGTACCTTTTTGGAGTAACAAAGCTTCCATGCCTCCCTCCTTACACATTGCCTTTTTAATAACCTACAGGATGATAAAAAAACACCTGCCTGGAATGGCTGCTCCTCCATCAGCACCTCCCTGGTGATTATTCATCCCTCCTTCGGCACCAAAGGCAAATCCACACTTGGGTGCCAAGAACCTCCTTTACAGAGTCAGGCTTTAGCCCACATAAACGTTTACTTAGATTTGAACTAAATGTACACATAGAGCACACATCTACCTAATTTTGCCTTGAACCCAAGACAAAAATAATAGAAGCATATTTTTATGTTGTTAGACTTCCCAAATTAACAGTCATCCTGTTTCTACGAGGTGGTAGTAAAAGCGGATTGTTTCTTCTTTTAAGCCTATAAAACATGATAACAGCCTGCACAGAGCTGTTCTCCACTACACAGCTATTTTAGGTACAGCATATTTAAAAGTTCATTTGGTTAGTTCTACATTACACTATCTCTAAAATAAAAAAAAACAACAAACTCAAACTAACGTGGCCTAGCCCTGCCAGGATCCAAACCATACATGCTGTTTAGAAAAATTACTGAATACACTTATTGATAAATTGAGGGAGCAATTCCAAGTGCCTTTGACTTCAGCTGTCCAATTTAAAACTACAATTTCTGAAAAGAAATAGAAAAATAAAGTAACTCCCACACATCACAAGCCCTTAAGTTCCCTCAGAGCAGAATAAAAATCCTCATGTGTCCAAAAAATGAATGAACATGACTGTGACAGAGCCTCAGAGGCACTCTGTTACCCATTATAGCTGGAACTGTTACATGAAAGGCCGCTATAAAACTCCAATAAACAAACATCTGCCACTGAGACATATTCATGCACCCTATTCAACAACAGGACATGCCACAAAGCCTTGACAAGCACCTCTCAAGGGAATTCTATTAACTGCACATTTGATGAAGATCATGTCTTTCCAGTGATACTTTGTGTGCAGCTTGTGATCTGTCACACAAACAAGTCAGAAACCTCTGCAACATACTAAGAACTCTTTGTTTTGTTTCAAGTGGAAAACAGTTTTAATTATACAGATTTGTTTCAACTGTAATTAATTATAGGACCATTAAATTGAACAGTAACTGTTATTGACAGCAAAAGACTGCTACACGCACACATACCTAGCTATGAGCCAAGCCACAGACAAAGGAGAAAATACCAAATGTAAGTCTCAAATTCCCCTCTTGAATCTTCTTCTCTTTCTTAATATTGTTCTGTGGAATAAAGAAAGACTTTCTAATTTAATAGTCAAATCCCCCACCTACAGACAGAATAGTCTCACACTGAGAAGTGCCAATAACACCCCAGGAGAACCCCTAAACCATTCTCACCTCCTCTGTCCCACATGAATCTGGATTTCATTTGGAACAGAACAGCCCTTGAGCACGAGCCTTTGTGTAGTCACAGGCAAAATTCTCTTGGGATGGTGGTTTAACTAGCCTCAGGTGAAAAGAGTTGAGCCCAGCTTTCCCCACAGCTCCACTATGTGCTTTAACAAATTACTGAGCAAGGAAGCAATAGCTGCAGCTGTGACTACAGGCTGCTACAGCTATAGCTTACAATATACAGGAAGTTGTTAAAAATGTCAGTTCTTCCTCTTAAATACTTGCATGGAAGAAGTATTTCCCTATAGATTAACATATTGCCTTGTAATCTAGAGGACTGACTTGCACTGCAACCCTTTGGCTGGGTTAAAAACCTTTGCCAGGCTTCTCCTTCAGCACTATGAGAGATACTCAGGTGCCTCCCTCAGAGGCATTGGCCAGATCTCAGTTGTTTAAACACAAACTTTGCAATACATCTTGTCACAACATTTATGTCCCCTCTCTAGCTAGATCTGATTTCTGACATTTACGCTGAGTCCTGACTTCTTTGTGAAAGGATTTAGTACACACAAGGATTAATTGTTACTTCTGTTCTCAAATCTCTTTCTGTGATCCAAGACACACAGCTGCTTTGCTGTTCTGGTGTGAATAACTCAAAAGAGTAACTAAAAACATGGAAGAAGAAGAAAAAAAGCAGTTAACCTAAAAAATGCTTCTATAAAGTATTCATATTTATTAATTGTTAGCTTATTTCTAAGGCTATGTTTTATACCTTCTGCACAGTTCTGTATGCATGCCTGGCTTTGCACTCAGCTCTAGTATCCAGGCACTCACACTTCTGTATTTGTAGGACAAGATCTTTTATGCAACCACTTGTCTGAGCAATTCTCCTGAACTTTGCTGGGGAAATAAGTCCTCTGACATCATGTATACACACAAATATTTGAATGTACAAGGTTTGTTTTCTCTATAATCAATACAAACTTTTCTTTTTTCAGCCTCCTCTTTTTATTGAAGCCATTTGAAGTGGTTGGTGCAGCATTTAGTGGAAGCTGAAGAGCTCTGTGGAAAGTCTATATAAATGCAAGCAAATTCCCTCCAAATAACCCAGAAATTAAGTCATTTTTACAGACACACAAGTTGACATCTTGGTAGAAATGTAAGACAACTGTTGTATTTATTAGTAGACAAAAAAACTTGATTGCAATCATCTAATTTTTCTTTTTTGCATAAATGGATGGGGGGAATAAAGTGTCATCATAGGTAATACGCTGAGAAGACAGGTGAGTCAAAAACTCTTGCCTAGAGGCTTGTCCCGTTGTGATCAGAAGCATTCAGTGGTCAGATCTCTAAACATGCTACACTGAGTGTTTCAAAAACCCCAAATATTAATTGCATTTTTCACTTGCTTAATATCAGTTTTGTCTGAGATTCTGTAAAAACACATCTTTTAAACAGACAGTTCCAACGCCTTCATGACACTTATAGCCACCTTACTGCACAGAAGTTAATATGACATGAAAGAAGCAAGATTTCACATGCAACACTGCACAATCACTTAAACCCCTCAAGTCTGAGTTCTTGCCATGCAGGAATGCTTTGTGTCCACTTTCCAACCTCATTCATTCAAATACTCCTCCTCACAGGAGTTCAGCCACTCATAAGGTTGCCAACTGCCACCCAAGTAGTTTATTCAGGCAAATAAACACTTCATGTGCTGGAGTGTTCAGCAGCCATCCCATAACAGGGTGCTTACCAACAAGCTCTGGTAAATCTTACTCCAGTAGTTTACAGCTGCCAAACCTGAATTCCCACACACTCCCCTGATGCCCATCTACCAGAAAACAGCTGAAACACTTCACTCCAGACTCCAGCTTCCTCCCATGAAGCCAGCTTAATTGATAATTTAAGATAATACTCCATACTCTGCAATGAAGCACATACATTACTCCTCTTCATTATGCCCTGGAGAGTAGACTGACAAAAGGAATCAAGTGGGAAGGCAAAAATTAACCACTCTAGCAGCATCCTCCAGAGCTCACCAGTTAGCAGCCATAGTAAGAAGTACTTACTGCAGCCAAAAGGAGAAAGATAATTGTGATTAATAGGGGATTTTAATAATCAAGTTCTATTTTGTTTTAATTTAAATGTGGGTTTTTTTTAAGAAAAGGAAAAAAAAAAACAAACAATAGAAAACAACAACAAAGAAACAACCAAACAAAACCAACACCACAAATGAACAAAAACCCCCCACAATAAACAAGCACACACCCATGAAATAGGGTTGTGCATGGAAAAAAAAGCATGCCATGTGCCCAGAGACCTCAGGGCAGCTGGGTTCCAAAAGCCAACTATAAAGGAGACACAACCTGATAATATAATTTCCCTTCTCTTGATATCCATCTCATCTTAAGCAAGGGATACTTTGTCTGCCATTCCCAGATTATGGCAAACCAAAACAGGATTTTAGTGACTGGAAAAAAATGCATAAACATTTCTGGTATCACTGTGCTATACTGCTCATCAATTGAGGAACCTGAAGTGTAGTCAGTCCCTTGATTGATACAAGTATTTTATGCAGCCAAACTCCAACGCCCCAGTATAAAGTTTCTGTTCCCCAAGGATTCAAAATACCTGGATCTGGCATTTGCCACAAGGGAATCTGCTTAGGAAGCATGACATCCAAGCCCTCTGAGGTTTTATCTACAACAGAGCTAAGTCTGTGTAATTTAGTAGATGCAACCACCTGAGATAGATACAGCCTGGTCACACTGGCCCATGAATGCTAGCAGTTCAGGTGCAATACCAGACTACAGTGATAACATTGTCTCTGATCATGCTTCACGTTGCATTTTACTTTACCTTTACTGTAGAGGTTAAATAGCTTGAGTCTCCTCAGGCTCTTCACTCAGCTGAGCAAAGGAAGAATTAGATTTCAAAAAATAAAGGAATTTACTAGTGCTGCTCCACTGACCTGGAAATAGCTTCTATACATGACAGGTAAGGTCAGCAAGGGGGGACAGTAAAAAGTGAAAAACCTCTGAAACTCTCAATTCAAATTCTTCTCAGAAAATCTGACCACCCTACCACCAAGTTACCATTGTTTCTGCCTGCTTCTGAAGTCATAGGAAAAAAACAGCTATGCTATATAGAAAAATACCCTAGGGGCTGTTCTTGGTGTCTTAAGATGATCTTAGAGATGCAGAAAGAACTAACAAGTGCTTAGCAAAAGATTTTTCCAGTTTCTTCACTATGCCCACGTGCAGTTTCCAAAATCAAAGAGTTGACCTTCCAGGAATGGTAGCACTGGGTATGGATCTGCCACATGTAAAGTAGAATTTATGAGGGAATATACCTGACCTTGGGCTTACTGGTGTGACTCAGAATTTTATCTAGTTTCTGCAAAAGCATGCTACACGTCTGCCTTGTTCAGATTACTGCACCTGCATCCATTCACTCTATTAGCTACAGGAATATTTGAAGGCATGAGAACTGTGATAGTAAGTTACTGGTAATTGCTCTTGTTCAAGGATAAAAATTAAGCAGTCATTGAAAAACTGAGATGCATGTCCCAGCCTTCAGTTTGGTCTTTCTTTCTCTGGTAAAATTTTAAAAGCTTTGAAGAGTCTGAATGGCTGACTTCAACTTCAGAAGTTGAACTGTTCTTGATTAATGCTTTTATAATTAACCAGCACATCACTCTTATCATTTCTAAATCCCTTCTGCTAGCTACAGAAGAGGTGCCCACCAGCTGAGATGTAGTATCATACTGTTAAATACATTGCCTGCCTTTCCCATCTGACACCCCCACTTAAAGTGCAAAGCAAGCTTCAAGTGTCAGAATCAGATTCCTGCAGAGATCTCCTCGCAGACATACGGATCCAGCAACGAAACCTGACAAAGTTATTTATGCACTTGCTATTCTATGGAGCTTTTTCTAGTCATCGCATCTGTGCACATCAGGACTTGGCAGGTTTTAGGCCTATGGTATCTTCAGGTAGGAACAGCAGTCAGAATCTGAAACACAAAGTCTCTCTTACTGAGCCTTTATGCAAGGGAGAATCATAAATTACATTTTGCTCATGCAAATTGCTTACATATTTCATAGCTAGAATCGGACAATGAGCAAACACTGTAAGATATAACAGCATTGAGTGAAGTACTTCACTTCATGGGGGGAATTGATTCAGGAGCCAGGTAACACCTTAATGAAGCAACTGCTGTCACGAGGCAGCTGATGATCTTTTCCATAGTATTTCATGTGTCTCTCAGTGTGCATAAAAATGTTTGAGTCCAGCTTATCCTTGCAACTATCAATTAAAACATTCAGGGAATCTTATTCTTTCAAGCAGTTTGATAAACAATGATGCCTTTTTTTGTTGTTGTTTTTGTTGGTTGTCTTTTTTTGTTGCTGTTGTTAAAAGCCACTTTCATGTAAATTCCACCTGCTATTTTACAAATAGCATCAATTCCAGCGTTAAAATAAGTAATAGATTTGATGGCCTTTATTCAAAATAATTTCACTCAGAAGAAGTTTCATGAAAACAATTATTACTTGCTCCTGCAGAGTCCAACATAATTAATGTAATTTCCGCCAGATGTAATAGGAGCAGTTTCAATTACCCTACTTTTCAATTACTCTCCATAATATCTTTTCTTTTAAAAAGACGAGAGTGTCTTTTATTAAAAGTGTTAAACTGATAATGACGAGCGGGGGGAAGTCAGGGGAAGAGGGGAGGAACTGTCTACATGGGAAAAAATTGTATCATATATTATTTACCCTATCTCGCTCAAGCTCCAAAGAAAAGGGAAAGACAGAATAAGTGACTTAATGTGAGTAGCTGAATTGGACACGCAGATGAGTTATAAGGATTAAGGTCAAAGGATAGATAAAGGGCATAAATCTGCTCAGCGCTCATTAAGATGCAGATGTTTTATTTAAAGACACTCCTAATTCAGACCAATGTTAATAAAAGAGGGGGAAAAAAATAAATCTGTAAGACCAGCACTGTCATATTTCTTCTAAAGTAAGCTCTTTGGGAATCTTTGCCATCGACTGAAGCTAGTGGCACAAAATGTAATTGGAGAAAGCCCTTTTTGGGTGCCCACATCCTATCTCGAGGTACTATAGATCATAGAATCACAGAATCATAGAATCAACCAGGTTGGAAAAGACCTCAGAGATCATCAAGTCCAGAACAAGTTCCAGAACAAGGGGACACAGTCTCAAGCTGCGCCAGGGGAGGTTTAGACTCGAGGTAAGGAGGAAGTTCTTCACCAAGCGAGTCATTCGTCATTGGAACGGGTTGCCCAGGGAGGTGGATGAGTCATCAACCCTGGAGGCGTTCAAGGGGAGATTGGATGTGGCACTTGGTGCCATGGTCTAGTCATGGGGTCTGTGTTGATAGGTTGGACTCGATGATCCTCGAGGTCCTTTCCAACCTAAGTGATACTGTGATACTGTGATACTGTGATACTGTGAAGTCCAACCTATTACCTATCACCCAACACTTCATGACTACTAAACCATGGCTTCAAGTGCCACATCCAATCCTTTTTTGAACAACTCCAGGCATGGGGACTCCACCACCTACCAGGGCAGCACATTCCAATGGGCAATTACTCTTTCTGTGAAGAACTTTGTCCTCACCTCATGCCTAAGATGGTAGAGGGGTGGGAAATGCTATTACAAGTACTACATCAGTCCTTTACAGTCAGAATTGCTGGTTTACAAAATAACTTCCTTACCTGACATAACATACCAGCCAATTAGTAAGTGTTCAAATCCACATATCCGGCTAAGTATCTACAAGTACATTGCACCTGGGTAAGCAATGGCATGCCCTCTTCTGAGGTATCTAAAGCACTTTCAGAACACAATAGTAACAGAACTAACTCAACCACATGTTTCAGCAGTGTCCTGGTTAGAGAGGACTTTTTGACCATCAGATAACAGAAAGCTTTTTTAATCTTGAAAAGATTTACACACTTTCAGTTCTGCTACTTAAAGTGCTGTAGAGAGCCATGAAATACAGAATATTTTATTCTATAAAAGCTTTTCACATATTGACTTATGCAGGGTTTAATGCGTAGTGATCAGTATGTATTCCTTTGTTACCTCTTTTGTTCCTTTTATTTCATGTAATTTTCTACTTCAGCATTTTAGAATGCACACCATTCATTTTGCTTGCCATTCCAGAAAAAGTCACCTTCAACTTATAAACACCAAATACCTTTTTGTGCTAGACTTGAGAGGTACAAAGAGGTCAAGCTAATTTTACAGCCTAAATGTAGCTGTTAGCAATAGTGTATTCATAATATGCCATCAAATAAATACAGAATGGAGAATTAAGAAAGCATAAAGATGAATAAAGGCAAGAGTTGGGTAAAACTATAAGAGAAGTCATATTTAAACAAGTAACACTTAAAGACAGTAAGTATGAGTGGCACCTCAAAAACATGCTACATATTCAAATGTCTATTCATGTTTCCATTATAAATCCTGCTTTGTAGCAATTAAACACTTATCAAAGTTGATTTCTATCAATGTGAAGCCTGATATTGCAGTTCTCAATTTAGATGCATCTCCCCTTCCCTAATTTTGAAGAACAATTGATGTAAATCATTCCAGACCTTTTCATTATTAGATGAGAAGCTCAGAACTTTATTGCTTTTCTAACCAAGCAAAAAAGCCTAATAAGAAAGAACTGACACAATGTTGAATTATTCCATTATTTATTTATGGCTGAGAGTAAAAGGAGACTTCAAGACCTCCATTTCCAAAGCTTCTTAAAAAACAAAAAAGACCTCACAAACTGTATTTCAAAATAATAGCACCAAATATGCAGAACCAAAGGGATGTATCATTCAACATAATTCATAAATAAAAGCATGTAAAGGTCTAGTATGGCATCTCTTACTTGAGCAAAACTGCCTTTAGTTTCAGCCTAGACAGTTCCAAAATTAAGTCACTCCATGTTAATAGCAGCCTTGTAATGGGCAAGTGCTCTTACAGTGAGGCACAGTTTAATAGTTTTTAGGTAGTAATACTTTAGCTACAGCTTTGAGACAACTTCTCACTCCTTTTGGATGCACAACAAACCTGCCCCTGATATGGGAAAGCAGAGAGTCTAGAGCCATACTTTCACACACCAGAAGAAGAGATTCAATAGCAAATACAGTTAATGAACTCTCCCTCAAAGCTCCTTCACAATCTATCCTGCCATGCCAAGAACTGAAGTGGATTTCACAACAGTATCCTAGAGAACACCAGGTACTTCAACTTTTAGGGGGATTAGTCAATATAAAGTGCACTTTCAGAAGCTTTCAAACATCATACATGTATCATGCTTCCCTGTGCACCGTGAGGTGGACACTGGGCTCCTTTTAATGAAACTAAATCACAGCACTCTCTACTCCAGTCAAACATGGAGTCAGGTTAAAATTAACCCAAAATAAAATAAAAGACAAAAGGGTGCATTGCTATGCTTCACGCGTGCATATGAAGTCCTCAGCTATTCCCAGCTCACACTACACATCCACCAGCTGACACCACTTCACAAGGTCAATGCAGGCAGATACAGTCCAGCCAAACAAAACACTGCAGCCAGGAGGAGAAAGCCTTGTGTAAGAGACCTCATTCATTTGCTGGAAGTGCCTGTCCTCATTTAAATCTAGCCAGAGCTTTCCTAAACTGCTCTGTTTTTTAAGATACACACAGAAAGAGATTATGTTAACCCACAACAACCAGCAATCAGTTTTCAGGGCCGTTTGCTCCCATACTGACTATATTGCCACTGCCTTCAAGGGTTGAACCTGAGTACCTCACCAAATTATCACTAGAAAACATCTTAGAACAAATCCCTGAGAGGAACATAAACCACAAATGACTGAGACAGTTACTCAGCTGTTTCTCCAAAGAGTCCTAAGGGAATCTGAATACAAAGACACTGAATAACTGCACCCTGTAAGTTGTCACCTGCATGAGCACATATGGATGAGCTGTGTCTATTTGTAATGCAACAATCTTTAAAAATGGTTTCAAAAGAACACCAAATTTTAATCCATCATTTAAGTGCAAAGCAAAAAGTAAAACCCACTGAAAAAAAAATAATTAAAATTAGCAGACACAAACACAGAATAGGGAAATAGGAGTGATTTATTTAGGATAAGAAATCACTTCTCTGTTTGAGCTCAATCCCTTCAAAGGGGTCAGGGAACACACGGATAATCTTGCCAATAAAGTGTACTTGTGTTTCCTAGAAGCTTTTGTCACAAATCCTCATGAAAGGCTCCTAAAGAAACTGAATTGTAATTAGATGAAAGAAGATCCTACCCTTCGTTTCCTATCCTTTGATCACTTACTAATTAATGAAAAACAAATAAATTGTCCTTTCAAAAAAGCTGCCAAGGCAGTCCATGAAATGTGTACATGGTTCTTCCCTTTTCAACACACTCATATGATCAGGATGGGACAGAGAGGAAGATGACACATGAAGAGAAAGGAGAGCTGGGCACAGAGTTTACAGTTTAAGACCTGAGGATTACTGTGACAGGTTGGAGAGTACCTTAAGCAGATGACTGAAGGCAAAGATGAAGGCAAAGATGAACACGAGACTGAAGGAAGGAGAGTTACCACTCAGGAAATACACTGGAATTAACTAACTATTCAGAAGCAGACTTTTAGAGGGTTAGAAATTATTATGGAAGGAACAGTAGACCAGAAAGCATTGTTATATCCCTCCAAAGACTATTTATGAATTCATGCTGCATAGGGTTTTATTAATCCCATTTCAAAAAAAGAGATCGAAGAAGTAGAAAAGATGCAGAATGTTGCAAGGATAATCAAAGGTATGGGAAAATCTCCTTTAGAAAGGGATTAAGTAGATTAGTTTGCCATCTGAGGAGAAAACTAGAAGAGAGATAGGGCAGTAGTCTACAAAATTATGCACTGTATAAGGAAGCTGAAGAGATTACTCTCTTCTACAGCAGGGCAGAGGGAAAGAAGTAGGTAGCTCCCAGTAGAGTCATCATTGAGGAGCTTTAAGATGAAATTAAAAAGTAACTCTGCTTTTCATCCAAATGTACATCAAAATTTTGAAAGTCACTGCCAAAGACCAGCAAATCTGAGACCTGCCAGAGCATTAGCATCTGCTGGAGAGGTTTTTTACCACAGACTTCTCTGGTGCAAAAGTTTATTTCTTCCCTTCACCCAAATACTGCAGTCTGAATAATTGATTTTAGAAATCATGCATCAATTTGTATGAAGCATTATCAACTGCCATAATTTCTTGTTGTTGTTTTTACACACTAACAGGAAGATACTGAAAAGATTAAACATCAAGGACCATCCATTTTGCACAAAAGGATTTCCCCCTTCAAAATCATTTTGACAAGGATTAGAAAAACATGAAAGCATTCCACACACTGCTCTTGTTAAACTGAACAATCCTATAGCTCCTTAAGAAAGCAGAACTGAGAGAGGCATACCTTTCACTGCAGAAAAAAAGATAATATATGAAGACCAAGCTCCAGCTTGACCTTTATCTTCATAAGTGATAACTTTCAAAAGTGACCAAAAGGTTAACTAAACTCTAAAAAGGTCATCTGTCTTTAATCTGGCTATATAGATCCTTTTCTGATGTTCAATAATACACAGCTACTGTTCATTAAATATCACCCGTCCATTCTGTATTTTCACCTTCTGTTTTTGGCAGCAGCTAGGTTTTTGTTCTGTCACATTAAATAACTTGCAACTTCTTTCAATCCAGAAACTGTTTAGAGTTATGTAAATAAATTCCTAAAGGTTCTCCTATAATACTTTTGCAATGTCAGGTATATATGCATGCAAATATACATACTGGTTTTGAGCACATTAATGCTTTACTTGCCCCAGTATGAGTCTTTCACACTTTTAGGATACAGTAATCATCTCTTTTGCTCCTCTGAATTGATGAAGCTCAAATCATATTCAGCTAAAGCTTATTTCAAAACAATTACATAATCCAAAGTTGGATTTTAAAGTGTATATAATACCAAAACCAAAACCTGAACTCCAAATTCAATATACAAAGTAACAGTATGCAGGATCAGGTTCTTCAGATGTCTAGAGAGTTAAGAAAGAACTGTGAATGAATAAAAGACATCAGGATTGCTTCCTTGCTAAAAAGAAAAAAGAAATGCATTGCTTTGTGCAAATATATTCTGACCATTCACATCATCTTATTGAATTATACAGGTTATTCTTGTCCCTTTTTGCTATTTTGCAAGCACTGCTAGTTACAGTTTAGGTTCAACATTGCAGGGAATGAAGTTTACCACTTGTTTCCTCCTTTCAAGGACAACAGGATTCTGAACTCTTCATTAATCAAAATTCAGCTGATCAAACAGACAAGTGTTATTTTCTCATTTTCCACCAGGTATGTAATAAATTCCCTGAAAATGACTCAGGCAGTTAACTTTCATGTTTTCTGAGGATGTCCCTTAAAGTCAGTCTGGAATATTCACTGTGAAGAACTTTGCTTTTCAGGTTGTTTTATAAATTTTATCTTTGAAAATTGAGAGTTTTGAATGATTATCTAGGATAGAAAAGAAAGCTATTTAAAACCCAAACCAACTCTTCAAACTACCACCATAAACCTGAACAGAAACTACATAACAGATAACTCAAGAAATGTGCTGGTGGTGGATGGGCTTCTCCAGTCCTCCTTTCCCCTGGTATCAAATGAAAGGATGTAAGTGATACACACAGAGATAGTTCAGCTATAGCAATACAGAAGGAAATGAAGAGTACTTCTCCATCTAGACTAGCAAATTTCTTTCCATTTTCTCCTATCTGAATAATAATTGTTGCTATAATTATCATATTTATTGCAAAGCTCAGAAGTAATTCTTCACTGTCATGCCCAAATTTGCACATGAAAAGTCAATTTGGTCATCAATTCAAACCTAGCTCTTCCCAGGAAGAACCGAATAGCAATCATCATCCAACCATGCACTAGTTTGAAATGCTGAGAGAAGACAGGCCTTCAAAGGAATGACATCTCTTGAAGGCAATGTCACCACAGACAGACATGCAAGAGTCTCAAGAAAAGGGCAGGGGATGATTTAATCCCCAGCAATCACAGAGCAGCAGACAGGGCTGCTTTCCTTGGAGATTCACAAAACAGACTCATGTAAGTCCATTTTTCCTGAATGGCTCTATGGTTCCCAGGAGAATCAAGGTTCAATGTGACGAGGAGTGGTCTTAACAGCACCTAGATCTCTACTCTCCCTATTGTTCTGTTCAGGTATTTTAAAAATGGCAGGTGCTTTAAAAAAGCAATTTCTTTCAAATTAAGTGAGGTTATTTTGATCAGACAAGTTCAGAAGCCTTGCCCTCTATGAATTAAATTGCCTACAGATTTCTCTTTTCCAACTTTTCTTAACTAATGGAAAAAACAATTTCTAACACACGAGAAGATAGAACAATGCCCCCCCACCCCCAAACATCAAGAAATAAATGGACAAGGATCTCTAATTTAAGTTTCAAAGTTTGTTATTCCAAGAAATGATCTCCCATCCCTCTTCTCTTCCATTCAAATTTATTCTCTGTGTTAAAGGGTCCATGTTGAAAACAAAATCCAGAATCTTCCACTCAAGAGGACTTAGAGGGGTGGCTGCCTAATCCTTTATGTCCACTCTTCTGCAGGCTTACTGACTCAAACAATGTTTTCTTAGAGTGCACCAAGACATCATTTTGCAAGACAGCAGGTAAGTGGGTAAGTGTGGGGGGTGGGGGGGGGAGAGGGGGGGGGGGGGTCTTAAATCCAATGAGTGATCATATTAAAGAAACTGCTGAGGTAGAGGGAATATCTTGCTCCCCTTACTTGGATCTCTGAAACAAGAGGAGGGAACCCTCCTAAACCTGATTACTAACCCAACAGCTTTCATCCCTTTCTCAAGCTGAGTAGACAACTCTCTCTTAGATCTCCATAAAGTCTGTCATCCTTCCTCAAGCTGGCTTGGCCAGCAGCTCCCTCGTGAAAGCAGAGTCCTCCTCTTACTGCTCATCTCACCAGCTGACCACTTCATTCTCTTCACCAGAGCCTTCCCTAGTCTGAGTGCACTAGGAGTAATTTCTTGCTTTTTTTCCCAGTGAAAGTAAAACAGCAGCAGCCAAGCCATCATATAGAGTCTCTCTTCCCAGCAACAGCTTAACATACACTGTTTAGCTTGCCTGATCTGCAAAACATTTCTCATACACCCTGTGCCCATCACTCACCCCGTGTTCAAGCACTCACCTTATACTTTGAGTATTTTGCTTGTTACAATTTCCACTTACCTGAACTCACGCCAGATTGGGTGGTAACTGCTGAATCACAACCTTGCTTTCCAGAATTCCTATGTAAGGAATAAAGAGAAGTTAAATGGTGAGCACAACAATGAGATTCACATAGACACTGGCATTCTGCTCTCAGTCAGTATTCACTGTCAGTTAACTGGAGAGGCCCTGCATTCAGTGCACTCGTTTCCCCAAACCCAGATTTTAATGTCTGTCACATTCTGTACACTACATAAAGGTTCTGCAGTAATTATTCAAGTAAACAGAAACTGGGAGAAGCCATACTATGTGTAGACACCGGTTTGTACACTTCAGTTTGGAGATCACAGCAATTAAGTGTAAAAAAACAAAAAAAAAGAAAATGAAAAGTCAGTGTACTGCCCTGCAAGGGCTTCAGTTCAGGTCCCAGAAGTAAAATTACAGCTACAGTACAGGACTGAATCTATCTTAAGTGGCAGTAAACTCCTCATTCAGGACAGGATTTCATGCTGGAGACACCTGAACTACTTCAAGGATCTCTGCATTGAAGAGTAGATGTGCCATCTTTCCTTTTGACTCTGGTCCTTTAAAGTACACACTGAACACCAAATCAGTTCCCTGTGAGGTATCAGGACCAATGAGCTGCTGAACCTGCCCCTTTACCAAGAAAATATCAACCTTATTTACTATTCCTAAGAAACACTGATAAATGTGTCATCTTTCATTTGATACTACTACTACATACCTGTTGGGAGCAAGGATTCCCTTGCAGAATGAAAATGTATGTCCCACTGCTTTCTCGTGTCCAAGAGGATTTTCACACAGTTCTTTGAAGTGGTTTGCCAAGGACAACTTTTTAGAATAATTTCCTTCACTAAAAGCAAAAGATAAACTCTTACACTAAACAATTCTAAGCTCTCACCAGATAAACCAAACCTCTCAGTAAGTTCCCTCTTGCTTCCCACTGCCAGAAATTTTTTGGTTACAGAGAGTATTTATTGTTCATACTCGTGTTCTTGTCACATTTTTCTTTGCAGAAGAACAGCTTTCAGCAAAGAGCTAGCACATCAAAATGAAAGCAGAGCAACATATGCCTGAGCTTCAGCATAGAAACTCATGTCCAGTTTCCTAGAAATTAATAGGTCTTGATCTCAAGATCCCTTCAAAAAAACCAAGTTTTCAGCTTTTGCTGCAGTCTAAGTACTTCATTAAAACTTCCCTTGCCTTCAGAAAACTTGAACTCTGGAAGCACTTGCAAGATAACGATCATAGCAGAGAGTATCAGCAAAGGGTATAACTAAGTTCATTAAATATTTCCACAGCTGAGCCAAATTCAGTTCTGACTGCCAGTGAATTTGAATTAGGACACTTGACCTCATGAAGCTGATAACCTAGTAAAGAATTTGAATACAGAGGAAGAGGGGAAGGAAAGAAGGGTGTTAGAAATAGGACAATGAACTCCACAGTCATAAAAGAACCTATTTCAAATGACATTATCACTTGCTTCTATCACATGGAGAGTTGATTTCTTTATTTGGTCAGCTACAAAGATGCTCTAAGTTGATGGTCTCCAAAGAGGGGTGCACACATCCCAGGGAGTGTGCGAGAGAATTCTTTGGAGTGCAGGAAAAGATATTTCTGCACTCTTAATTAGGAAAATATTTTTCAAATAACATTTGTTTCATCTTGATGTCATCCTTTTCCAATTTTGATTTTTTTGGTGCATGTTTTATGATGTCTTTAGTACATTGGTACAGCAGTACCTGTGTATAATTTATTCATACAAACTCATATATTGGATGTGCATTTTTTTTTACTGGTTTGCAATTAAAGTTTGGGGAGCTGCTCTAAATAGCACATCCACCCAAGTGTAACGTCCTTAAAGTAATTAAAACCTTCTCAAACACCCAGAACTACCACAATTTTCTATGCTATCTTCAAGCCATACCAAACAACAACTCACAATTCAGTAATAGTATCATTTAAGTACATCTAGCTATAACACAACCAAATCCTACCTGGCATTTGGTTTTCTCTTTGTTCCTTTAGACCTTCTGAACACAGATAATCCATTTTCAAGTACTGAAGGAAAACGAACTTTTTCAACTGGCCCATCCATTAAAGTTTTCAAACTGCCTAGATCAAGGCAGAGGCTTTATATGGAGATGGAATGAAAAAGAAGGAGGGGATGTTTTTGCAGCTTGTACACAACTGCCATCACTTGTCCATGAGAGATTAATTTTCTTAAGTTCTTACATTTTAGCTTGTGTCTAGTCAATGCAAACTTCTTACTGTTTCACTCACTGAAGAATTAAGAAAGAAAGAAAGAAAGAAAGAAAGAAAGAAAGAAAGAAAGAAAGAAAGAAAGAAAGAAAGAAAGAAAGAAAGAAAGAGAAAGAAAGAGGAAAGAAAGAGAGAAAGGAAGAGAGGAAGGAAGGGAGGAAGGAAGGGAGGGAGGAAGGGAGGGAGGAAGGGAGGGAGGAAGGAAGGAAGGAAGGAAGGAAGGAAGGAAGGAAGGAAGGAAGGAAGGAAGGAAGGAAGGAAGGAAGGAAGGAAGGAAGGAAGGAAGGAAGGAAGGAAGGAAGGAAGGAAGGAAGGAAGGAAGGAAGGAAGGAAGAGTGAGTATGACCTCCAGAGAAGTTATTTTCTACCTAGGTCTATTTCATTATTTATTATGCCTCTATTTTTAGAGTAATACCGATAAGAAGAATGCAGAGGCTGGCTTCTGTCTATCAACCGAAAAAACCCTAGTGCTGAAGTCCGACACCTGGCTGAGTCTGAGTACAAGCTAGGAGATGAGGTGATAGAAAGCAGCATGATAGAAAAAGACTTGGGAGTTCTGGTGGCTGGGAAGCTGGACATGAGACAGTAATGTCCACTTGCAGCCCAAAAAACAAATCACATCCTGGGCTGCATCAAAAAATGCGTGGCAAGAAGATCAAGAGAGGTGATCTGCCACCTTAGTCTGCTCTGGAGTACTGTGTCCAGTTATGGAGCCTCCAACACAGGAAAGATAATGTACCTCCTGAGGCAGGTCCAGAGAAGGGCCATGAAGATGATTAAGGGGCTGAAGCACCTCTGCTACAAGGACAGGCTAAGAGAGTTGGGGTTGGTCAGCCTGGAGAAGAGAAGGCTCCAGGAAGACCTGTATTAGTGGCCTTCCAGCGCATGAAGGGGGCCTGCAAAATGGCCGCAGAGGGATGGTTTGCAAAGGCCTGCAGTGCTATAGGATGAGGGTCAATGGTTTGAAATTAGAGAAGAGTAGATTTACATGGGATGTTAGGAACAAGTTCTTTACCATGAGAGTGATAGAACACTGGAACAGGTTGCCCAGGGAGGTAGTTGAGAGCCCATACATGGAGATATTGAAGGTCAGGCTCAACAAGGCTCTGAGCAACCTGATCACTAGATCAGGAGGTTGTCCTTGCTCACTGCAGGGGGATTGGACTACATGGCCTTTGGAGGTCGCTTCCAGCCCAAGCTGTGCCATGATTCTGTGCTTCTATGAAACCTATTAGCCAGGATTTCCTTCAGTTACCATCTAACCTGTTTTTATTACCTTTGACCATGGCTACCTCAGAGGAGCAGAAGCTGCTAGTAGCAGGCAGCTCAGACCCACAGCAGCCAGTAAGGCACAGCTCCAGGCACCTCACCATGCCTAGTCCTGGCACCAGAGCCCAGTTGGCATTGTGATCCCTGACATTTTTCCCACACAACCACCCTCAGCCTTGTCAGATCCACCTCATTGTGGCTGCAGCTCCCTATGAGGCATTTCCCCCAACTCCAGAAGCCTCTTGATGGAGAGCGGGGCCACCCCACTGACCGCCCTTCAGGTGTGCAGCCAGGGCCACCCCCGGCCACCCTTAACTAGGGCCTGCCCTGCTGTGGCTGCTCACCATGCACACCCCCACGGTAACCAGGACCTGGCCCTTTAAAAAGATCCAAACAGAAAACTTCACCCTTTTGTGCCACTCAACAATAAAGCGTTTTAGAGGGCCTGAATGCAAATATTCTCTTTGCAAGCATGAATGAAAAAATCCAACCACCTTAACAATTCCGTAGACAATACATTTTGAACAGAAATGGAAGATATATGCACATAATCTAGCAGACTGCATTAAAATGTACATGTGTGAGAAACACTTTACATATAAAGAAGCCTGACTTATTTCCATTCACAGGAAGAATTTGCATGGCTTTTCCACAACTATTTTACAACGTAATGCTTTTACACCTCTAGAACAGCTTCATGTGGAACTGGGCATATGTATCCCCCATTCCTTCCATGCTGCTGCTCCCATGGGGGAAAGGCAGAGCCTCAGGGCTGCTTGCTTGGCCCAGCCTAAGCACGTCTTGTTAGGGCCCAGAGTAGTCTCTCCATGTAAAAAATACTAATTAAAAAAAAAGGTAATTAGTAAGTAAATAAAGCCAGAATGCAACCAACAGCCTCCCAGCTTCTTGCTTCTCTTTCCCACAGCAAGAGTGGCCCCCCCTACCTGGGGTAGGGGACATCCCAACCAGGCTGTGGTGGTATTAAAAAACATAGTGTTTTATGTTATATAGAATAATATAATAGCTGGGGGACCACCTGGGGTGGCAATGACCCAGCAACCCTCTGTTCCCCCCGGCCCAGGAGCCCACTGTGTGCCTGGGGCCAGCCTGTGGTGGGGAGGATTGCTGATTTCGTGGTGGTCTGCTTCTCCTGCCTCACTTACCACCTACTCACCTTTCAGTATTAAAAAAGCAAAATGTAAGCTGATAAGCTATCGCCAGGCAGTGTTTCCACGCTGCCCAAGACAGCCTCTGTGGTTGCAAAGATCCTTCAATAACCTGTCAAGAACTGACGTCGCTGTGTAAAGAGCTGTTTGTCCCTATATCTCATTTTAGACAGATGTACGTGCCACTTTCATATCCTTCAGCTCAGCATAACATTTGCCCTTTCATGTTCTCCATTTAAGCCACTGGGAATTCAAAGCTATTTCAAAGCATAATTATAGCAATCTGCATATAAAAGGCTGCATGTCCTAGGGAGGGTTCAGTGGGAAAAAAGCAAACTCCTCGAAAGAAGAAAATTAGAAGTAAATCCCATAACTAAGATTCAATAAAGTTAATACATTTTTCATCTGATGTGAACCGTCTGTGGATTCATAAAGCCACCAGAAAATTACCTAAGCCACTGCAGCGAGTCAGTCTGCATATGTAAAAAATATGTAGCGGCTATGAGGGGCCCACGGCTACAAAGCTTGCCGCCAGACGGGTGCATAACAATTCCCTTGTTGACCTCAAGGTGAGTTTGTTAAGTGCGTTTTGAAGGACCTTCCCAGAGCTCAGCAGCTCTCTTGATGAGGGCTGTTGTAGGCTGTTGAGGATAGAGGGGTCGGTGGCAACATTACTTGCTTAAGACCTCATGAAAGAGATATAGAAGAGGTCTTTTAAATAGGTACATACATCAGTAAGCATCCACTTTAATATATATATATATTTTGGCTGTGATAAGGAATGGTATAAAATTGTTTGGGTTTGACTGTATCATGCCACCCTATTATATAACAAAATTCAGACAGAGGAATTATAGCCACAAATGCTGCATCAAAGAAATCAGCCCATTTGTAACATTCTTTATACTGAACATGTAGAGTTGACCTCATGAAACACATGAAAATGCTAAAAATCATTGGACTGTTTCTAATTTACCTTACTCACTTTATGCACTTGGTTTAAAATCTCTCTGACAGTTAGAAACATAAATATGTATATATATATATATATATATATAAAATCTAAAGTTGACCTGCATATAGTCACAGAACTTGAGAAACATTATAATAAATTGAAAATGGAATATTTGTAAAGATAATACTGAGTGCTGGTGATACTGGTTTTCAGGGATTATGTTTCAAATATGGTTTCCCTACCACACAGCTTCTCTTTCTCCCTCTTTCTAATTGTCCCGGGATTATGGTTTTCTGAGAATTATGTTTCTGGGATTATGTTTCGGAAGTGGTTTCCCTACCATAGAGCTTTTCCTTCTCTCCAATTTTCCAGTCTCCTTCCCCTCCTCCCCTGTGACTTGTCATCACACTCTCCTTCATGCCAGTCACTTTTCAGATCTCCCTAAGCTGAGTCTCCTTCATCAGCTTCTTTCTTCATAAATTTAGACAGCATGTAGAGGTTGTTTTCAAAGGACTGTAAAGGCACTGAGAAAGCAGCTCCAGCAGAGATGCATTTTTTCCTCTCCCACTACCTACAGCAAAAGCAGCCAGCCGTTTCACCCTTCCTAGGTGACATGCTGCAGACAAACCCACGCCTTTCTGTTTATCTACCAAATGCCTGGTAATTATTGTTTGTCTGAGAAGACAAAAAGTTAAACCCAATGTTACCAATGATACCAAAGACTTTGCATCTTGGATATTTAGAAATGCACAGATATATGACTTTTCAATAAAGCTGCATTGTGAAGAAGGTAGAAACCAAGAAGCCCCATCCCTGGAGGTTTTTAAGGCCAGGCTGGATGTGACTCTGAGCAACCTGATCTAGTGTGAGATGTCCCTGACCATGGCAGGGGGGTTGGAACTAGACAATCCTTGCTGTTCCATCCAACCCCAACAATTCTATGATTTTATGATTCTATGATTTCATTTTAATAACAGCAGGTTGCCCTCAAAAATAAGTAGAACAACTTAGGGAAACAAAAATAAATAAATAAAAAAGTAAATACACAGCTAAAATGTCTGTATTTATAAGCCTCTTAGTACTAAATGCATGTCTTAATATTTACCAAGTTCTTCTCTTCGTTTGGGAAACACTCTGCATTGAATTCTGAATTGTAAGCAAAACCTTTCCATACAGGTTCAGCTCTGATTAAACTACCACAGTAAAATTAATAACAACAATTGTTTGCTTTTAAACAAGCTTTAAAACATCCCTTTGATTATAGGCAATGCCAGTGTGAATACGTACTGGTAAACATGTATTATGAAAAATTAAATGCCGGAAAAAAGATAACCAAGTAGAAAGAGAGGATTTCTTGGAACTTTGTAAGAGGAAACAGTCCTATTTAAAAGTGTTATTTTTGCTTGCTATTTACAAATGCCATAATTTGTCTTCAATTTAAAATAATGTATATTTTAGACAACAGTAACTTCAGGCTTTTAGCACTGAGGCATCGAAGCATATGGTAATCCCAGTCCCAAACACTAAAATGTGCCTGTCTGTGCCAACTCTTAATTACCAGCTCATTAACACTCAGGTGTCAATTGCTGGTGGCAAAGGCAATACTCAGCTGGCCTGGTTTCTGTCATGCACAATGTAATTAAATTGACCTCTGCAAGAGGAGCCCAGTAGTTGCCTGATACCACTTGGACACCGATTGCTGCACTAATCACAATCGTGTAATTTAGTGAATCACACAGAGTAATGAGGGAAAGACTCTGGAGAGTACCAAATTGTACTTGCATATGTAATAACGACTTTAAGGACAATTAGGGAAATAATCGCTGCTCTGTTTTCTTCCAAGCTAATAATGAACTGCAGCAACTATTTGAGTTTCTCTTTGTTGATTTAAAACTTTAGCTCCTCTCTTCTCTTTTAAAATAATGGTCAACAGCAAGTGAAACATTCAAAAAGAAAATAATAACATTTAATGCTAGTTAAGAAAAGCTCCACCTTTGTTGTAAAGAGCCCCACAACAGATTACAGTTTCAAGTACTACTGGCTGCCTAGTTAGTATCTGGGAGACCTCTGCTAGATGGTGTGTCCCAAGAGAAAAGGGTGTTTAGATTTACTTGACAAACCAGGCCAGCATGCAGTCACCCTTCCCTCACCTCACATGCCCTGGATATGACAGTGACGTGAAGGAAACCAGCCAGGGCTGTAGATGAGGCATGTCACTTCCCGGGTCAAGGACTCTAACTTTGGCACCAATTTCTCAACAATGTCTATGGGCACAATTACTTGGTTTAGCCAAGTTTTTAAAATGCAGATTTCTCTGGCCAATGTGAAGCTTTTGAATAGGACTCTCTGCCTTGAGACTTCAGAAGATGGGGCTTCCCAGTTTATTGTGTTGAAGTTTTGGCACTTAAATGAAGTGTCAGAATTTGGAGTATAGTTGTCTTTAGCTACTTCTTGGCCAGGTTAGCAGCATCAGCTGTCATTTCAGTTTCAACTTCCACTGATAGTCTTCTCCCCATTCCTTGTATTATTTATCACCTCACTGCTATATGCTAATGAGGTCACCTAATGTTGATGTCTAAACTTGAATGGGATGGATCTGGCCTATGCTATGCAACCACACTTCAAACTTTTGAATTTCCAAAAGGTCACCCACACCTTAACTTCAGCACTTTGTCTTCATTAGTTCTGAAGGCTGTGAGTCCCCAGAGAGATCTTGGGTTTTACACAAGTACTGAAATTCTGGGCTTAATATTCCGGTGGAGAAAAGTTCTAATCTTCAACTTTTTCCATCCCTGCTTATCTTCTGCCAGAAGTCCATCTTTCCTACATATCTTTTTAGCAGTATTTTGGTATGTGATGTACAGATTAGGTTCCTCTTTTCATTATCAGGTATTTTCCCTCATGGCCCTCTGTTTTTTTGTCTAAATTCTGCTGTTGACTTTAATATTACCAGAACAAGAGGACACAGTCTCAGGCTGCACCAGGGGAGGTTTAGGTTGGATGTGAGGAAGAAGTTCTATACAGAGAGAGTGATTGCCCATTGGAATGGGCTGCCCGGGGAGGTGGTGGAGTCACCATCATTGGAGGTGTTCAGGAGGAGACTTGATGGGGTGCTTGGTGCCATGGTTTAGTTGATTAGGTGGGTTGGATTGGATGATGGGTTGGACACAATGATCTTCAAGGTCTCTCCCAACCTGGTCTATTCTATTCTATTCTATTCTATTCTATTCTATTCTATTCTATTCTATTCTATTCTATTCTATTCTATTCTATTCTATTCTATTCCATTCCATTCCATTCCATTCCATTCCATTCCATTCTATTCTATTCTATTCTATTCTAGCTTGTGCATTCAGTAGTACAGGCATCTCTGCCTGCAAATAGGTCTCCCATGTGTTATGGCTTTACAGGTACTATAAAACCTGGTGTCTGCACCCAAATGAGTTTTGTCCTTCTTCTGACTCACTGCCCGCATTGCACTGCCAGCAAATCACATACAATATGAAGCAGAATTATTCTGATGCATGCAACTAACTTTTTTTCATATATTACAGAGAGTGTTGAGTATATTTTGTGTGGGAACACTGGAGAATGTCCATTTGTAACACATACTAAAACTTAAAAATTCAAGACTTTGCTGCAGGTGTTTTACATAAAACAAAGATTTGGACCTCAGATTTTTCTTTTACACTGATACCAGTGGGGTATCTGAACCCTGGGCTTGCATACAATTAGGTGAGTGGGCAAATACTCACCTCCAAAGAGTGCAAGACATTTGATGAATAGTTACTGAGCTGGGAGAAGAACAAAGATTTATTATTTTTGTTTAAGCACAAACTTTAGCTCCCTGCAAGTGAGGTAAACAGCTCTGCTGACAACTTTATGCAAAACACGTAGAAGGAGCAAAATAATTTCTAGAGATGTTACAAAATCTGAAGAATAGATGAAAGCATTTTGTTGATGATGTGTTTATTAAAGATTGTGCATTCTGGAGAAGTGATCCATCTAACAAAGAGAAAGCAGTGCTGTGCAGAGATTAGGAACAAAAGGGAAGGATCCTTCTTGACGAGTGACAGGCCATCAAGGAAAGACACTTTCCAGTGAAGTGCGAACAGATGTAGCAGGTGAGACTCAAATCAGTTAAAAGGTACCCAATCTACAAACAAGAGGAATTCAACATTGCTTCATGCATAAGCTCCTACCTGCAAAACAGTCTCAGCATGAATTGCATAAATATGCAGCTCAGGGAGGAAGAAATATTCACGGTATCTTCCCAGCAGACATTTATAAATGTATCCTGTGTTTGCTGAACAAAGACAGCTTAACATTGAAATAAAGATGATGGAAATACTGCATCCATAATTGTGGGAAAAAGGAAGTCAGGCTCTTTTTTCATGTACTAACTTACTTTTGAAAAACACTGAGTACACCTGGCACCCTTTGACCTCTGGTTGCTCAGAAATTGTTTAAATTAGTCTTTAGAGAGATGAACTATTTAATAAGAAAAAAACCCAGTCCATGCAACATGAACCACTCTTCAGCCTGAGTACAAGTGATGGTTCTATAGCAGTGGCCTGCTCCCCAGTTCATTCCAAGAAAAGTAGCCAAGAAGTGGCTCCATGGTCAAGCCCCAGTGAAGTGAGGTCACTGTGCTGAGAAGCAGATGGTGTTATTCCCCAGGCATGAGAGTTAGCTGTAACCTTGTGAAACTCCTAACTTTGCTTACTGCAGTACCTATTGGACGACGTAAGCATGTGCAAAGAAGCCTAATACAAATACTTGACATTTAAAGGCATTTTCCATTACCTTGTTGAGAGGCAACACACAACACAAATTCAGACTGAGATACGTAAATGATCCTTGTAAAGCACTTGCCCCTTTCCCTTTTATAACACTGTGAGTTATTCATTCACCACCTGTATTGTCTATTGCACTCCATTTCTATTTCGTTTTGCTTCTTTCCCTAAGGAGTCAAGCCCTCATCCCTGTCTGTGTATGTTTATTCCCTCCAACACTGACTACCACTCTTCCTGATCATGACAGCTGCTGCTGATTTAACGTGCAAATGGCAGCCAGAAATCAGCAGGCCACAGAGTGTCATTTGTTATGCCATTTTGTCTTTGACTCTGCACACTCTAAGGGCAATAAAGAGAAGGATGGTACTGATATAATTCAAGGTGATGAGCAGATTCTTCTAACTCGAATGGGCTTCTTGTGATCTCCCATATTATTTAAGGATTCAAAGCCTTCTGAGATTTTGATCTTTTAAGAAAGACATTTTCTCCCAATTTAGCTTTCGTATGTTGAGTGACTGCAGGGGGAATACAACAGGGTGTTAAAATAGAAGATCAATCCAGAGAGGTATTCTCACCAGCAGCAAGACAGCAAGTCTCTGATGCTCTCTTCTTTCTTCTTCAAAAGCCCTAAGGGAACACAAATTCTGGGAATAGCATGCAAGCAGGGAGAGATCTTCATTTCTAGCAGTACAGCCTGGATGGCTGGTGAAAAATGGACAAACTTCTGGTATAATGAGCTTATATCAAGAGTGCAGAGTGATTAATTCAGATACCCTTTTATATTATCTCATTTATGCTTCTCTAAGTTGTGAGTTCTGTGCTATGACTTTGAGAGGGGCAAACCCATATCTCACTTTTTAATTCAGTTTGCATTCCTGGGTTATTTATGTATATTCACTCAACTATAAAATTGTAGTTCCACTCAGATGTTTGGTATTTTGATAAATGGGTCAGTTTTCCTTATTTAAAGTGGACCTGGCAGGGCAAGATATTTGCCTGTGCTAGACCGGGATCAGACAGATACAACTAGGCCAAGAACCTACCTTTATTCTCCTTGGTTTATGTAGACTAAACTGGAATTGAAGTGGGATATTACCTGCACATCAGTAAGTGCATAGCATTCTTCAAATGAATTTATTTGCATGCCTCCTACAGTTTCTCTCATTATCTTGTTAAGTTACTCTCAGGCCAGTGTAAGTGTCTTGGAGGCAGAGGGGACTGGGGAAAGAGCGAGAGACAGAAGTGTTACAGGCGCAAGAGCAAACCAAGACCAAGATAAAACAATGATCTTGAGTAAGATTACTGACAACATATGCACAGGAAATGTTAGTTTCATTTATTTGAAACAGCTATTGGTCTGCAATCTAAATACTCTAGCATTTTTAATACCATAACATCAAGAAAATATCAAAACAAAAGTCCATCTCGAAATGAAATATTCCTTTTTCCATCATCTTTTGAATCTCTCTTCTACAACAGAGGCGTGCTGTGCCTGCCCTTAGTACAGTCTGTAAGAACAGGTTAGGCAAACGTGTATTGGTAACGGCATTCAATGTGCTGATCCTACAGCAAGGCAGAAGATTGGGAATGATGACCTCCCAGTGCCAGGGTGCTGAAGGGCTGGAGGCTCCCTCAGGACTGGGATCTCCCCAGGACATCAAGGCTTGCTACTGACCCAGTCAGGAGCAGGGCAGGCAGAGAGCAGCTGGGGACAGTCCCAGCCATGATCATTGAGCACCTCCCTAGGGACAGGGCTGGGGCAAGGAATGGTTAGGATAGGTCCATGGGTGAATGTCAGCATCAGGCCTCTCAAGGTGAACCAGGGTGCAATGCAGCCCCAGAATGTCTGAGGCCATCACAGTAGTCCAAGGAAGCCAGAGGGGTGGGAAAATCCTTTTTATGCCACCAATTCTATAAGCCATATTCTTGTTTTACTTTTCTTCTGTGTTTTTCTGGTTTTATAAGGCTAGTGTGAGAGTACTTATTCTAGGGAAACAGCGAGGAAGTTACTGTTTCCTAACTGAAGTGGTACATTATTTCTTGTGTCATCAGTAAGATGATTTAGGAAAGATTTCTCTTCCAAAATTTTGCCTGGTTGTTCAGAACCTCTGAACTTTTTGACATCTGCCAGGCAAACACCAGGTAAGTCCTCCCCAGTAATGCACTATGTTAATTAAGATTTTTAGACTGTCCTTACTAATATTATGTCTGAGTATTCTCTCATAATACATTCATCTGCATGACGAACATGTCGGGTGTGATTTGCTTTCTTGATCTCTCCCTTTGGCATGAAGGCAAGCTCTCTAATGGTTCTTTTCTATGCTTAGTGTCACTCTGTGTGTCATCTACAAATACCCACTGAGCAAAAATTTTTATATGATACTAAATACTCACTGGAGAGCAAGCAGATGAGTCTCTATTTAATCAGTGATTAGCCACAGAAGGTGGTACACGTGCACCCAGAAACATTTAAATACTTTTATAGACAGGAATTGCAAAACAGGAGATAATCCTCCAACTTGCTGTTTAGAAACTCTTCTAAGCTGGATGTGGATGCAGAAATTATCTAAGATGGAGAGAACTGAGTATTTATTTCTTACATCTAGAAAAAATATTCCAAAACTCACACCATCTGTGCTGGAAATCTCAGGTGCTTAGTCTTCAACATCTTAACAAACCCCTAAACAAAACAGGACCTTATTTTCAGGTGTTCTGGGAAGACATATTTAAACAGAAAATGATCAGAGTGAGAAATGCTGGTAGAGGCCATTTTTGTCCCATACAGATCACAGTATTTGTCCATGATGTTGGCTGCTGAGGACAATGCTTCTTTTATGTGATGGGATCTAGACCCTAATCATCAAATTATCAAATCTAAAAGGATTTAGGCTCTGAGTGGAAAGATGAAGAGCTCTTCGTTTTTCTCTTTGAAGCCATCCCATTTTGCAAAGAATAATTACATCTTCTTTTGACAGAGAGACCAAGGGCAACAAATTAGATCTTGCTCTCTAGACTACTAGTTAGCTCATTAACCTGCACGTGGGGACATCTCAGTATTCTAGCACCCAGGTGGTTTTACATTACCTTATATTATAACCACTGCTGTTGCTGTGGAGACTTTTCTTATTATTTTGATTTAGGAACTAAGTTCTATTCTCACCTCTGCAATAAACTGCATTATAAAATGTCTCAGTTCTGCTTCAGTAAAATAAGGATGGTGATGCAGGCATCTGTCACAACACTGGAGTGCATTTTGCTTACTAATGAATGATATAAAGCACACAGAACAGCAGTCAGTAGAAGTCCAACTTAAAAATAAATGTCTTTTCAATTTGCAGCTATTCATAGATTTTTCCACTGCTTAAGGGTGAGATTTTGTTTGTTGGGGGGTGGGGGTGTTGCGTTTTGTTGTTTGTTTGGGTTTTTTTTCCTGAAGCTTTAGATCTGTGAATATTAGTAATGTGTTCAGGGAAGTTGTAGATCTCACTCTGTGAAATGAAGAATTAAGCATCTGACATGTTTGAAAGCAAATGGTGGTTTGCAGTTTACTCCAGATGGAATTGAAACAATAGTAAAGAAAAAGAATCCCCAGTCCAGTAAAACACTGTGGAGACTTTAAACATCTGCTGTTACTGCATGTCCTTATCCATGAACAGGGGGAGACACAGAAATTATTTATATAGAGAAGAAAAACAATAAACTACCTGCTTTTGCCTAGACTTTTTTTTTCATGGATCAGTTTTACTAAATAAACCAATTTATTATCTCATAAATAATAAGATGAAATTGATTCCTGTGTTGTCTGTCACACAGGAAGTGACAACAGGAATTAAACCCAGAAGCTTCAATATTGTTTTCTACATGGTAAGGGTGAACTGAATTCCATGTGTCATTATAAAGGTATAATTTAACATGTGGAATGCTATGTCCATTGCTCAGTGACATATAATGCCAAAACCCCCCAAAAACCAGCTAACACAAATGGTAAAAAGCACAATGAAGTAGCATTCATTGTGAAGCTTTCTTTGAAATAGAATATAATATATCTGGGAAGGAAGTTTGTAAACTATTAAGTTTTCACAATAGGGTCCAAAACACTGCTGGAGGGTTGAACTGGGGGGCTTGGTAGCCCACCCTATTGGGGGCTGTGTGGAGAGGCTCCCTGACAGGCTGTGGAGAGGCTCCCTGACAGGCTGTGGAGTGACCATGGCAAGGCTCACCCCCAAGCCAGCTGTCCCAGGGCAGTGTCTGACCATGGTTCCCTGTGCTGGGCCTGATCCTCACTCCCACCTCAGGGCCAACAGCTTCAACCCATCCCTGTCCCCAGGGAGGTGCTGAATGTCAGGGCTGTCCCCTATTATCCCCTGGAAATAGGTGTAAGAAGAATATAATACCTCACATACTGCTAGTTTTCAACTCAGCTGTGACTGATCTAATTTAAATGTGCACCTGGGGTGGAAAGGAGTGGATTTATTTTTATTTTGGGGGTTTTGTTTGTTGGTTTAATTTGTAACAGATCATTTCTAGAAGTGACGTTTAACGATATCACGAGGGATATTGCATTTTCTCCCTAGATTATATTAATTGTCTTCTACTTCCAGCACTCTCTCTTCTCTTTCTTTGTAAACAGTCCGAATATAAATCAAGCCAATCCTCTTAGATAAACCAAATGGTCATGACTTCCAAGGGCATCAGTCAGCCTCCTCTTCAGGGGGCTGAGCAGGAGAATGTTTGCTTGCATTCATCACTTTTGTTTTGCAGATAGCATAAGCCACAACAAATATATTGCTCTCACGGTGAAATCTCTCTCTTTCATGAGATTTATGCTCCTGAACAAAGCACTATTTAAGTACCAATTAATGTCTTGTGTGAGAGTTGGGAAAGCAGAGAATGTTCTCTTTCTCCTCTCTCTTTCTTCCTCACAGAGGAACTGCGCCACAGCACTGCTCTTCTGTCAGCTTCTGCCCTAAATTGTTCTGATACCTGTCTAGAAAAGCTGTAGTGATGGGGATAATTTTGACATCAGACTTCATCTAGGTTTGAGTTTTTTGTTCTGTTTTGTTTTTTTCTGTGTTATTCTCATCAAATGGGAATAGCCACACACAGCGAGATAAACACAAAAAGCCTTCACAGGACTGATTTTGTACTCCAGGTAAAATTTAGACCATAAAAGATGATAGGAAACATCTTTCAGTCAACGTCTTAAAGGATGTAATGTTCTCAGGGTCTGTTCATTTCCTTTCAAAGCAAAACTTTAGAAACCATTCACTGAGGTTGGTATTTTCTTTGCTTGCTTGGCTCACATTCTCAGTCAACAGCTATGGCAGCATGAGAATACTCTGCTCCAATGAATTTTTAACTCTCTACCCTTCTGCATGGCAAAACCATGAATCTCTTTTCAGTACTGCATTACTGCCTTTGTCTTCTCAGAACATCTGAACAGCAGTATCATTTTACTTATGTGATTTTTGTTTTGAGATAAAATTATGAGAAACCTGTCTGCTGTAAACTGACACACAGCCATGTCCAAATTTCCAGACTGGATTGCAGAGCTAGTTAAAAGCAGAGCTAGTGAAGTTCCCCTTTTTCTGGTGTGAATTTTATTGCAGGCTGCTCTTGCTTAAAAATGCATGTGCATAAAGAAAGAAATGAAAACTTCCTTTTGCTCTCCTTCAAATCACTGTGGCTTGGGCTATTGCCTTTAATGGAATTAGGCTCTGATGCATATAAAATACAGCTCAGTTCTGCAACCCAAATGTTTGGATCTAGGACTTCTAAAACTTAAGGTTGGTTTGGTTACATTCCCTTTATCATGATGTTGTAAGGCTTTGTTATACAATACATTACTCTTCGCTGTTAGTGCAACTCAAAGATGATTTATCCAAAATATGCATTTAAGTTGAGCATCAGAAGACCTTTAACCTTTGAAGTGCCTGGATTTGGAAGCATACTGCTTCATTGTTTGGCTTAACTGGATTTTCCATATTGTATAACAGATGTAAATATTTTAGTAAATATTCATCTATTGTCTTTGGCTCCCCTCAGTAAGAATGGCAAACATTATCTCAATGCTGTCTGCCATTCTTCGTATCTTCTGATTGCCTCAAGTGGTTAACATCCAGAGGATGCTTTAAGCAGTGCTGACACAGCGAACTAGAAAGCTTTAGCACAGTGTGTTTTATCTTGACTCAGCAAGATTTTCAGCACTCAAAATCATACATTTCTGACAGGATGCTTCCTAAATGAAGCTTTTTGCCTTCTGGAGAACTACACCCACGTAGATATAAATTTTCCTGACATCTGTCAATATCATGAACTTTATTAACAAATTCAAATTCAAAAACAATTTCAATTCAAGAAAGCTGTCCAAGTTAGTTCTTGCTCATGTCTTACATATAGCTACAAAAACACAGATGCTCAACAATGGATTTTAATGGACATGTGTATTTGTTTGTATATATGTATCCATTTCATACCAAAACAGATTACCAGATTAGAGACAAAATAAAATTAAGGAGCTCGTTAAGAATTTGAGCTCTGATTGTAGGGATCAGTGCAATGAATTTAACTCACAGTTTCAGAATTTCTGGTAATGTAATAAAAGTCTTGCTGCCACCATTCACATTACTGCACAAAGAATAAAACCCTTTCTATTCTTTATAGACACCTGATGCCAATGTTTTGCAACCAAACTGCAGTAACTGAATGTGTACCAAAGATCCTTATTTTGGCCCCTAAGCCTTTGTGTAGACTTTTAATTCAAAAGTCCCAATGCTATAAAACTCAAGACTTCAACATGGAACAACGCAGGATATGAACAGCTTTCTCCGTACAAGACATACACATATTTAACAGCCTTGCAAAACTGCAATGAGTTTATCAGCCTAGGAAGACTATCTACTTATCCACCCTTTACCCTGAGGAATGATAGTAATTAAAAAAAGAGAAAGGAAAAGAAAAGAAAAGAAAAAGAAAAAGAAAAAACCAAAGCCTACTATGAGCAGGTGAAACTTGTGAAGGTCAAATACTGAAATGTGTGTTTGGTCATGGGTACAACGCATGAAGAAGGGGCTGAGTTCAATTCTTGAATGCAAAGCTCCCTTCTATACTAAGCAACAAGTCTAAGTTTGTAGTATCATAAATGTGTTTCTACCCTTCTGATTGCATTTACTGATAGGAGCATACTCCTGTTAAGAAAAAGCCCAGTGGCAACTTACCAGATTTTAAACTACAATTACACACACACACGCACACACGCACACATCTCCCCACACACATCTATTGTCACTGTAACGCAGGAAGCATTATCTTTACAAACTGTATTTATCTGTGCATTGTCGTTCCACTTAATTTTGCAACAATACTGATGAAAAGTTACTACACCTTGTTCAAATCAGCTGAGACTGTATTAATGGGAAGAGGTTTTTGCCCTAATTTTTCCCTTTTATTTAATTTCTCTCATTGGCAGCATAGCAAAAACTTCCATTAGTAGTCAAATGTTTTAGTGTTTCTAAGTTTTGGAAGAATCTATCTGGGGAAAAAAACCCGAAGTCTGGGTTTGCAGGGATTGAGTAACTGTTTAGAAATCCATGGCTACACATCTAAATAGGAATTGGGGAAAAAAAAAAGAGATTTACAGATCTGATTCCATTTTGTTATCCTTTGTAAGACCCTGTCATCTGTGCTGGAACTCTAATGTACTCCAAAGACAGTTCTTCACACAGACAGCTTGTTCTATTATGCTCATACATTGCAAAATTAAACACTAAATATTGCTTCTGATACCTAATTGAAGAACATTCTTATTCTTACAGCTGTGCACAGATCACATCCTCCAAAGCTTAGCACACCCTGCTATGAACATCATAGAACAACAGGACTGAGAGGCTAGTCGATGCCTTTTCTCTGAGGCACTTACATCATCCCTGACAGGTATTTTTTCAACTGTTCTTGCAAACCTTTAATGAAGGAGATTTCAGAACCTTTCTTATCCCAGCTTATTTCCCATTAATACTCAATCTAAACATTTTCTGATTGCTTCAGTTTACTTTTGAGTCCTTAGACGTTTGCATCACATATGCTTAAAGGAAGAGGCAAATACAAATGCTAATGTTTAAAGGCATTTACATACCTATCACTGCAGATAGGCACCTAGTAGCATGATGGATATGGAAGATGCTGAACAAGTCAGTTTCAATGGGAGTAGGCTGGATGACACAGGTGTCTTCCCCACTAAAACAAAGAAATTGGAGAAATTGAGCCTCTGTACTGCCCAATATGCTTCTCAGCACTTCTCTTGGGATGCAGCAGCTATGTACTGTTTCTTTAAACCTGCCCTAAAACTCGTGTCAAACATTACTTACTGAAATTAGGTGAGCCAGGGAAATCAGCAAGAGCTATCTTTAAATAACTTGGGAGCCCAGGCCGTAGTACTTAAAACTTCCTTTTCCTCAACAGTTCTGCATCCTGTCCTGATATCCTCTGGGACTCTCCCAATGAACTTGGAAGGGTTTCTTTGCATACATGGACTGATGTCTGCATTAACTTTCTGTTTTTTAAGAAAGAAAAGAAATGGGTATGTGTATCACATGCACTGCTCATGGAAAGAATTCAGTTATGGAAATAAAGGACAAGGTATGACATGGCTAAGTTTTCCAGAAAAAAATGGCATGCAAAATGTGAAAGCAGTTTCACTAAATAAAAACACTCCAACTCTCCATGAAATAGAAAGGAAAAACATTTCTTTTTTTCTCCCAAACACTGAGTGTATGCTTTGCAGTATATGCCTAATATTAAAATGATACTTGGAAATACAGATGAAACACTTCTGAGAGGGACAAGGAGTTTCTTGCTTTAAAAGTAGAAACAAGACTTTAACAAACTCCTTTAAATGAAGTCTTTGTCATAGCTTTCATTGCCTTTCTTCCTAAAATTAACAAAGCCTGTAAGAGACTAAAAGTCTCCCTACCTATAGTTAAAAAAAACCACCACATTTCATTGTTGTGTTTGCTCAAATCAATAGCTATTATGGAAGGGTTTTTTTGAACTGTGTTTTGTATGGCATACACATTTCTTTAAAGGATCCCACAAAACATTTTGAGTTCTACAAATATGCCACATGTATACATTAAAAGCACATTGTTTTTTGGTTTGGAATATTAAACTGATAACTTCAGGGCTCGGTCCTGTATCTGTTTGTACAAAGAGCTCTTGCAATTTGATCAGGAGTCATGTTTGGATCCACAGGGGAATGGTTTCCATACAGATGACTTACATCCTTCTAACAAAAACTGTCATACACAAACAAACCAACTCAAAAGGAAAAGACCCCAAACTCCATTATGACACAGCAGTGGCTAAATATAGCTTCACACACGTTCATCCTGTGGCAGCATTGGTAGGGATAGCAGAATTTCTATATAATGACATGATCCAAATTCCACTGCAATCAATAAGAGGTTTTCTCTTGTCTTACTTAATATCGAATCACCACTAGGGATTTGTTCAGATGCAGCATGATGTTGGTTGATAATATAATGTTCTCTCATTTGGTTTTGATATTTGACATATTAAGATACCAAGTGGGGGGGGGGAGAGGGGAAAAAAACCACAATACAAAAAGAAAAAAAAAGAAAAAAACATTTTACTAGATTTTTACATTTAGTAAATGGTACTTAAACTCCATGGACATGAAAGTAATTTTAAACTGTACCTTTGAAATTTCACCCTTTCCAATATTTCATAGAAAAGAAGCGCTCTAAGATACCGTTTCAGACCACAGAATTATTACAGAACATAAAGATTATATGCAAGGGCTTAATCCTTTTCCCAACAAAGATGGTAGCCACCCCCATTTTGCCTCCAATGGGAGAGGGGTCAGCTGAGAATGTGCCATGTTCCTAATTTCAAACCTCCTTTGTGACAAAAGAGTCAATAGTTTGGCGTACACTTTGCCTTGGTAATTTGAATTCTATCAACAACTATTCCTAGCCACAAGAGAAATATTTGTAGGCAATATATTTGTATAGTTTCACAAAACTATGTCGGAGAGAGATGTGTGGGTGTTTGTGTGCGTGTGTATGTCTGTATGTATGCATACTTATGAGTTTGGGATGGTTTGCTTAAAATACTTAACTTCACTTACATTATATCTTACATTGCAAAATGTACAGACACCCAGTGTTCTTTTTTAACAACATATACAGGTGAGTTCATAGAGTCTTATAAAAGATTGTGTGATTCCAAATTAAAAACCATAGAAATATAACCCCAAAAAAAGAAAATAATAATGGCGAGTGATTCATACCTCTGATAGTACATAGCGCTCATTCTGGTAATATTGACAGCTGCATCTTTGGCATTGAAAATTCATTACAACTGTTAGACAAAAATGTTGTTGCTTACAGCTTGCTTTTTTTTTTTCCCTTTTTTTTTTTTTTTTTTTTAAACAAGAAAAAAAAATAAAACAGGATTGACCAAAATACGAATATTGGGGGAGTACTATTAAAGGTTTCTTTCATTTTCTTTTAGCAAGGATAGCTTAGGAACCCTGAATTACCTTCTCGCTTTAAGTGTATGGTGTAGACTGCATGGATCCGTTTAAAAATCAACTAAGTTGTCCCACGTTTGTCGGAAAATTATATATAATATAATATATATATATTTGATATTTATTTAGAAGCTTTGAAATAGTACAGTAAACACTTTGCAACACGGTGTATAAACTACAGAATGTCTTTGATACTTTTGTGGGCCCTCGGATTAACAACACCTTTCTTTTCTCTTTTGATGACCCACGGATGAAAAGAACATGATCACAATCTCTCTTGTAAAGTTGGAATAGTTTGGGGGAAACACTTGATCACACAAAAAATAATATAAAACAGTCAAGTTTAAAACAGTGATATTGCATTTATAATGCACATTTCTTTTATCTGGACGATTGGCTTCTTGTGGTGAATATAAACATCTAAAGGGCTCAGTGACATTTTGGAGAGAGAGATAATATAGTGCTGTAAACAGGCACACACTGATCAGAGAGGCAAGATCAGTTGCCTCCGAAGTTTCTACAGTTCTACACATTTCAACTCATTTCTCAGGCCTGCTGAGAGCAATTAGGTCCTATTGTTGGCCATGATGTCTCCAACAGCACACAAATCCTTCAGTTACACAGAACTGGATGGCCAAGATAATGAAGTTGAAAGTTGATGCTTTTTGTTGGTCGACTTTTGTGCAAATCATGCTGCTTCAGGTAAGTCCTGTAGAAGTGACTAGCATATCCTTTTCCGTGCTGCAGGAAAGAAAGAAAGACACTTCTGAGAGGAAAAAAAAAATAAATCAGTCTCCAACAGTTCTTAGGCTTAGTGTAGAGAAACAATCAAAACTTGTCACAAGCTGTTGGTTAAAATTCCCACTGTAGCAAACAGCTTAATGTTGATTCACTTTTCAGAGAAAAGTCTTTTTGAGGCTTGATAGCCTGAAACCCAAACTTCACATGCTGTTTTATTATTCTGTCTAGCATGTCATATCAAGTATTCCAATGTGCCTATGCAGAACCAGTATAAGAACAAGGCAAACAGTCAGACTTGCAGGTCCAATAATAATGGAATTTCCAAGGCTACTTTTTTTTTCCCCTATTTCAGCTTATTTGAAGCAAGATCTAGAAGCCCCCAAAGACTCAGAAGCCAGCTTTCCTTCTCTTTCAAAGTGAACCATTATCCTCATCACCAAATGACCCTTTAGTCTAGTTTGACAGAGATGAAAAAATGGTGCATTAATGGCTGCAATTCAAATTTCAGCATTTACTGTCAGGCTGCAAATTAACTCGTGTTACACAGATAAAGAAGGTCAATGCATTTACAAACCCATATCCTAATCCACCAGCTGTGGTAGTTATATTACCCCAACACACTAGCTATTTTAACTGTAATTGGGAGCAAAGGTAACAAATGATTTATATTAGCATTCAAGACGACCCTGGGTTAAGTTCTGATCTCAGTCACACATGAAGTTGAGACAAAGAACTACCTCACTTGCTGAAGTATTATTATAATCATCATTATCATTATTGTTTAGTAAAGCTTGTGACAATAAAATCAGGTTTTACCTTAGCTCCAAATCAACAAAATCCCTACCTGAAATTCAGTATATTTCTGTGCATTGTTACAACTGAAACAAAAGGAAATCTTGACTTCAGAATGACCCTTTGGATCAAGCCATCCACAAATCCTTGTTGATGTTTGCATGCTGACACATGAACGCTTCCAGACTCCATTCCATTTAACAAAAATACCTACATTAGCCATACTTATTCATTAGTAAACATATCAAATGTATCTACTCTATCACAGAGAAGTTAGATTACTTACAGGAAGATATTAGCATGGGTGTTGTGTGTTTGTCTAATCTAACCTGCCAATGCCACAGGATGCACACAGAAAGTTGTGAACATTTCTGCATATGCTGTCTGTTCAGCACACAGACAGTTGCCAGACGTGTTACTAACATTAAAACTGAAACATCTAATAGGTTTTGGATGTTTCAGTTCTGTAGCAAATTAGCAACGGAATTAGAAAGGATTTTTAAAACCTTCTGCAAGGTATTTTTAATGCAGTAGTTAAGACTAAAGGGATCAGAATCTTCATGATGTTTTGATGCAATGTGTGATCAGACTGACAGTGTTTGAACATCTCTAAAATGTAAAAGTAAAGATACTTCCATCTTTTTTAAATATTGCAAGAAACAATCATCTCAGTAATAGCAATAACAAAACCAAGACTTATATTTGGTCTTCAAAACTTTGATCCAAAAGTTTACTAATAATTTTAGTTCTCTTGTGAATATGTAAGACCAGTATTCTAGATCACATTCTGCCACTAAGGAACTCGAGCTGCACTACAGATGAAGTAGAATTTTCATGGGAGAAGACCATGGAGATCTGCAATAAGGGCAATCGCTGCATCTGTGCAGCACTACTGTCCTGCTCCTGTCTAATGTATTGGTGGTGTTAATGTGGCACTTGAGGTGCATGGCAACACCTGTTTATGATATGCATTCTGGTAACACAGAGATTCTGTTACTGGCTGCCTAGTCTTTTGCCATGTCAAATAGTGTGTTCTTCAGTTTTAAATGTCACTTAATGTGTTTCTGTTACAACACAATCATGCCATTTTATAGCAATAGCTAAATATTACACATTAGGGGGTAGAACATCTGTTGCTCTCCCCACCTATAAAAATTCTTGTCCCAAATAGTAAAATATCCTCTGCAAATGCATAAAATGCATTGGATTTCAAAGACAACTTTTATCCTCTAGAGTTTTTCTTTCTTCTGTATTTGCACAGAAAATCTATGTGCAAGCAAATTATCTCCATGTCTATACCAGCTTCCGTCTTTTTACAGATGGGGAATACAAATCAGAGAGGTTAAATGGAAAGGAGGATGGACTTAGCATAAAACAGAGGGCAATGAAAGTTCTGACACCTGTTTCTGGCTCTGTGTGTGTGTGCATGCATGTGTGTTCGTAAACAAACTTCAGCAGGAAACACTAAGCCTCTCTGTATCACAATTTCTCCATCTGTAAAATGGGAATAATATTGCTTACCTATCTCCTAGAGGTGCAGGAAGGTTTAAATCACTATTCTTTATAATCCACTTTGAGATCCAGAGATGGCAAGTGCTATAGAAATGGAAGTATCAGAGTCAGTGTAAGAGCTGGAACAAGAACACCATCATTTCTGGTGCCTAATATCTCTTCTGAGATCACAGCTCTCTCATGCCTATTTTATCTCCTCTTCTGAACTCTCAAACTAGCACATAGGGAAGAAGCTTCAAGACCATGTGAGCACAGGTAGCAGTTATAAAAGGGTCCTTAATAATAAGCAGTTGCATAATTCTCTTACTGTATTTATAGTATTCATACACATATTCTAATAGTGTTTGAGGGGGACAAAATTTCTGAAGAACACCAAGTATTCCAATCAAACTTCCTAGGGTACATGACTGGTTCTGTACTGACTACTGATCCTTCCCCAAAGACCTCTCAAAGATTTTGAGTGTTAGAGTGCTTAATGCAAAAAGTTTATATGGAACTGCAATAAAAAACTGGAAATAAAACCCAGCAAAAATACATTAAGATTCATTTGATCCTCAGCAGACACCAGCAAGCCTCCCATTCACAGTGAGCTATTTCTATGTAGGCTGATGAGAGAAGATGTGTAAAGACATCAGTGGCAGATGAGCAGAAAAAGAAATGCAAAACAGTAACCTAAGAAACAGAAAACAGAAAGTATGCAGTGACTACTCCCAGCTTATGAATCAGAAGTGAACAGAAAATACTGTAAAGCTCTGATCTCTTTAATAAATCTTCCTTTCACCCTGTTATGAATCATCCCATTGCATCCAAGCTAGACTACTCCTTTACAGCCACAAATACACTCATATATATCTCCTCTGTTGGCAAACCCTAGAAGGGATTGCTTGTACATGAAGCACTTCACACTCTGAATCAAAATTTTCTCCTGCTTAGTATTGCTTGCTAATTTAACTAGGATGGAGAGAAGGTCCACTGCCAATGAAAACACATTCTGTGCCTTTTACAACTTTTGCAGCTTTCACTTTATTCTATATTTAAGAGCTCCATAAACTCCCACAGCATTGTATCTGCTGTAAGAGAATGCCGAGTTCTCCCAAGTGCCAACAGTCTAGAGATCCAAATAAACCCCCAGATAATAAAATCTTCCAAAAAAAAAATCAAATATCAGGCATGCTGCTGCAGGTACAGAAATATTACTGATTCCCTTTTACTTAGGAGAAAAAGGACACTTTAACCAAAAAATCCCTCTTTTTAATCAAAGAAAGCTATCCAATAGGAAAAGGGGGAGAGGCCAGTATGCAAGCTGTCATCTTGCTATTTCAGATCCAAATTCTCTAAGGTAGCACAGTATCCAAGTAATCTTTGACTTCATATGGGCTATCAGATGTGGACACTCAATTCAAACATGTGCCTCACGGTGCCACGTCCATGCAGATCAGGTTGTCCCCATGCAACGCTGCAACTGCAGTCTCCTGCATTCTGCTCAGAAACAGCCCAGCTGTTCAGGCCCTGCAGTGAATGCCTTTCACTTGTAGTGAACAACAAATTTAAAAGCAGTTAATTACTTCACACACATTATGGCAATGTATGTGAGGCTTTTAATTTCATTACTGGTTTTAAGTCTCTGTATTTTTACAGTTCACTTTACAGCCTGTGCATTAACAGTAGCAGATGAAATGTTGCCCTTCACTAAGTCCCATTAGCTTGGGCAGAGCCAGGAATGGATAATTCTAGTGACAACCGACAGGCTGCAAAATTTGGCAGTTTCATTTGATCTTGGCCCAGCTGAATAGAAACCAGGGTTGAAGTGGTGGAAGGTATCCTCTACAAAATAATCTGCCTGTTTCAGTTAACCTGGAGCTCTAGTTCAGTTATCAGCAAGTATAGTTTTGGAAGGATGTCAACAAGAGAATGGGAATGCAGAGCAAACTACCATAGCTCCCTCACCCTTTGTAGTGGTGCATCCAGGCAAAGGGTGAGACACACGGCTGGGGCTGGGGCTGGGGGATGTAGGATGGGGATTATTCTGCTGCCACCCATGTTCTGTGGATAAAAAAGTATTCCAGTCACTGCAGGTGTCAATCCAGTATCAATTCACAAAGCCTGATTTATTTATTTTTTAATGAGCTATTACTTAAAGAAGTTTTTTTAAGCACTGCTAATAATACTTTATGAAAACTCCACTCATGGCAAGGAGAGTGTCTTTTCCAGTCTGATGAACTGTGGGACACAAATATGAAAAGAATCTTTTTCCTCATATAATTTCCTCATGTATTACTTTAAGGGGGAACTTTTTCCCCTTTCTTTTGAGATTTCAGGTAAGAGGTTTTTGTGCTTCACATAGAATCAAGTCCAACCTGTCACCCAACACCTCATGACTACTAAACCATGGCACCAAGTGTCATGTCCGATACCCTCTTGGACATCTCCCGGGACGGTGACTCCACCACTTCCCTGGGCAGCACATTCCAATGACTAACAGCTCTCTCTGTGAAGAACTTTCTCCTCACCTCAAGCCTAAACCTCCCCTGGTGCAGTTGAGACTGTGTCCTCTTGTTCTGCTGCTGATTCCCTGGGAGAAGAGACCACCCCCCTTCTGGCTACAACCTCCCTTCGGGTAGTTGTAGAGAGCAACAAGGTCTCCCCTGAGCCTCCTCTTCTGCAGGCTAAACAATCCCAGTTCCCTCAGCCTCTCCTCATAGGGTTTGTGCTCGAGACCTCTCCCCAGCCTCACTGCCCTTCTCTGGACATGTTCAAGTGTCTCAATGTCCTTCTTAAACTGAGGGGCCCAGAGCTGGACGCAGTACTCAAGGTGTGGCCTAACCAGTGCTGAGTACGGGGGCACAATGACTTCCCAGCTCCTACTGGCCTGTAGAGCACACCTGAACAAAATAACTTGTGTTCAGATACTGATGTTACACCTCACACAACTGATGTGGTTTTCTTAACTCTGTATTATATTAGAAATTGAAAATAGGAAGATGGAGAATACTCATTTTTGTACTCTTGAAAAAAAAGTAATAAAAATGGCCAACTCTCCCCTAATGTTAGTGAATCAATTGGCTTTGGCAGCCACTGTTTATGTGCTTATGTATGTCTGAATACCCCTGAAGGACACCAGGGAGTTAGGCAAGAATGAAACAACTTTCTGGCTGGCCATTTCTGGCAGGTGACAAGGTATGGAAGGCTGGGGAAGGTGCACCAAGCCAGATTTTGCCCCTAATAAAGATACAGAATTCAGTATGACTGAAGCGTTCTTCCTGGGATCTGATGGTTGAAAATATAAACAATCTTTCTAAAATAAACCAACAGCATTCAGACTGTTGGGCACAATTACCCAGACTTCATGTGGGGGAAAAAAAAAGTAATTGTGAGCATTAGGTCTTCAGGCTGTGAATAAATAAAGTAGGCTAAAATATAAAAGTTTCTTACTGTTGCACTGAATCCTTTTTTGGCAACACACTTGCTTTTAGCTCAAGAAATAAACCCCACGGACCATTAAAATCTCTCCTTCCCATGAGACTACATCTTCACTTCTGGAACAAAGATGATTATGCCAAAAAGCTGTCTTTTGTATAAAGTGAGAAATGTAACCACATATATTGTCCTTTCCTTTTGTCTTGCATTAAGTGCACCTATTTCCATGTCTACACTCATATAAACCAGCTTAAGAAAGTGACTCCCAGCCAAGCCAAAATTTGACAGTGGTGGACACTGCAGCGATCGTAACCTAGTGAATATGACAAGTAGTGTGTCATGTGCTCCACAGAAAGGGGAAAGGAGTTTGTCCTTTGCACTTAAGTACAAAATTGCCACTTTTCACATTTGAAGGTAGTGTTGAATTCTGCATCAACAACTTAAACCGAGTATTGCTCTTTTTTGAAAGAAGTTTATTGACCCAATTTCTGACTGACACATACTGCCACTTCTGTTAGCTTCATTTCAGAAAAATACACACTTAAAAGGGTTTGGTTTTGATGTTTGGAACATATCTTGCTATTTTCATATGGCAAGTGGGAAACCTGATACAAATGTTGACACATCGTGACAGTCACTGAAATGATGTTTCTCTGGTGCTATTAAGTGCTCTGAGATTTATAATCTACCTGGACTTTGCTGATCCTCTGAAAAAAAACCCCAAGCATTTCAGTGCTTAAGAGTAAGCATCCAAGTCCCAGTTCATGAAAGCACCAAATAAAATTTCTCCCTGCTTAGGACTATCTTCAAGCATAGGCTTAAGTTTAAGCACTAATCTTAATCAACGTGTGCTTTACATGAAACATATGATTAAGAAGGAGTTTCTTCTGAATCAAGTCCTGGATTTTGTTATCAATGCTCTGTGGCACATACAAGACTTCTATGTGCATTTGATTTTCTGTTCTAAGTGCTGACAATTTTTTTTTTCTTTTAACTGCCAGTAACAGCCCAGTGGCACAGTACATGTCAGATTTGATTTATCTCTGGTTGCCATTATTTACTACAGAAACACGGCATTTTAGTTACTACAATTCAGCACAGAAAGTCCTAAGCTATATTCTATTATGTACCATAAAAGTACCTAAGACACTTTTCCCACATGATGCAGAGAGCAGATAAAAAGCAGGTTTGTCTTTCTGTACTATTATAAATGTATTATCTACGTGAAAACACTGAAGATTTTACACAACATCACCATTATATTCAGAGAATCATGGAACATTTCATTTTGCAAGAGTTCTTACAATTATGTTCTAGATCAAGACCAATTAAATAACTTCTAAATTGTTCCTGATGCATGTCAAACTTAGCACAGAGGACTTACAAATTCTCCATCAACCATGTTCTAGCAGCAAATTCACATTCTTCCTGATTCACTGTAAGCTAATAATATTGGTACCATCCTTAGCAAACACCAGCATTATATTACACACACACACACACAGAGGTTTTTTTGTCCAACAATAATTTCTTCTCCTCAACCTTATTTTCTTCTTCCTCCATGCAGTTCTGGTTGTTTGGGTTTGGGGGTTTTTGTTTGTTTTGTTTGGTTGTGTGGTTTTTTTTCAGAAGTCATCATTTTACACCATTCTTCTGAAATCTACAACACACATCTCTTTAAGCTGTCAGTGTGCAAGTTAACCAGTGCAGAACAGACTAAAGACTGGCTACAACGTGACTTAAAACTTTCAGTGCCCTGGGAAGAAGAGGAGGGATATAAATCAATCCTCCTAAATTGTTCTCAAGTGCCTAAATTCCCTATAGATTCAAGAGAGTACAGACATGTTTAAGTCACCATTTGGTGGCCTTCAGATGTACCTAAATTAAGCATGCTAGATTTGGCCTGAAAGAAACAAATTCACTTGTGCTTACACGAGGCAGCATGCATTACAGTATAACATCAGCATCACACTGCATATTCCTAACCAATTTATCTTTGTCATTGTGTTTTTTTCCACCACCCCTCTCTCCTAGCTGGGACTGGGTAGCAGTAAGATCTGACAAGCATGTCCTCTCTCTGTTTTGAATGTTTCATTTCTAATTTTCTAAAGCACAGTACAGAAGATTGTTTTCCATGAGCAGTACACACTCAGACTTCAGAGTTCCTCCCAGTTTACCAAGGTAAGATACTTAAGTGTATCATATGAACTTCCCACAATCTTTCTTATTCACAACCAAATATTGATTCAGCTCCTACTGATGAATGAAATTTGACCATCACTACCAGAACAGAATGGTTAATATCCACAATACTAAAATTTCTCAGCCACACTGAGAAATATATGGGGCCAGATAGTGTGATCATATTTGATCTGCTTTCAGACATGGTCCCTGGTCCATGTTCTGACACTCACACCATGTCCAGGACTTGTTGTGGAAGAAAGATAGTTGACACAGGCTAAAGGCACGCCAGAGAGTATAAAAGTACAAACCATAACATATTAGACATAAATAATATTGCAAGTACAAAGCACACAGCACTTAAGCTCAGGTACAGCAGGAGAAAAAAAGGTATTACTGCTTTTCATTTGCAAGCAAGAACTTTTTTTAGATCTCCATTCCTATCAATACCCACAGCTGTGTGCAGCTACATTCAATTGTCACTGCCATCTAAATTTCAACTGAGAATAGATGGATGTCAAATTAAAAGGACAAACAGGTAACTAAAAAAAAGTCACAAAGTGACAGAATTTTACTCTGACAACGATGAATCCACAGTATCAGCATCTAGAAAATTCCTTATGAATAAAGAAAGGTTGCATTCAAGAAGTTTCAGAATGAATCCTTCTCCAGTGCTGAATGCAGCCATGATGCTGGAGGTGAAAAGATAAAGTCAGAGGACTCAGGCCACTTGCTAAAACAGGAGTCTGTCATCCCCGTAACTTCTTTGGTGAATCTACTCTGCATCCATTTTTTTTTTCCTTTCTAATCCACATTACTCCTGATAACCTGTGAAAATGTCATGTAAAATAACATCATTTACACATATGAAATAGATTCATGTGTATGCAAGAAATGCAGACTTACTCTTGCAAACTCATACATGCACACAATTTTCAGGCAGAATTTAGGAAGCGAGCTCTGAAGACTTGCTTCCCCGTGTCCACAATAATTTCTTCAACCAATAAAGACCATTAATCCATCAAAGAAACAAATTAAATGACCTCAGCAGATTTTGGATTTTTAGTCAATTCACACTGATAACTATCATCATACTTAGTTCTTCCAACAATTTGTTAGCTGCTGAAGCTAAAAATTGTAATCATCTGTATCTCCTATTTCCTGCCTTACAAGAAGGTAGCAAACACATCATTTTTTTCACTCTTCTGACGTCACCACACTATGTTTCTAGAACAAATTAAAGATATTGACAGCTGCTTCCCAATGCCAGTCATCCTATTGCTAGTGCAAAACTGTGGATTCAGGGTGGCCAGTGCACAGATTGAGCTGTTTACAGGCATGCTGGATAAACAGCAGCACCGATCCCTATGGTCTGCTTGTCCAAACACAACAAATAGATGCAGTTCCTTCTCTCATGGGCTATTTGTTGCATTCTTTAAATGGCTTGCTTTATTTTCCCTCCTTTGGGCAAGAGAGGAAAAAAAAGAAAGAAAGGAAAAAAAAAAGGAAAGAAAGAAAAGAAAGAAAGAAAAGAAAAGAAAGAAAGAAAAGAAAAGAATATAAAGAAAAGAAAAGAAAGAAAGAAAAGAAAAGAAAGAAAGAAAAGAAAAGAAAGAAAAGGGTAGCCCTTGCAAATTAAAGCAGTGGAGATGCCCGTGGAAAATCAGTTACTGTGTACAGCAAAAAAGCCAGAAACAAGAACAGGCTCCTCTGCTGCACAGACCAAGGAGTTCTTCACGTAGAAGCAATGAGATGAGTTTGCTGTGCATACAACCAAGATCAGGCACACATTCAGCTCTCCAGCTCCTGAGTGTCACTATAAGGACGTTTGTACATTTATGAGCAGCATTTAGAATTTGCCTATCAAAAATAAATAACCTTAGTGCCTTTGAAAATTTTAACTGCAAACAGCTCACTGCTTTCCAAGGAGGCTCATGTCCATAAGTGGCTAAATTACTTTTGCCATAGCATTTGCAGTTGTAGGACAAGAGGCATTTTGGAATTTTAAACCAGCATAAGACAGCAATCTCAAAAATTCCTCCTAGAGTTTAAAGCAATCTTTCTGCTGGGTTTTATGGTGGGTTGTTTCTTTTATTTTTTTTTCCCTCCCATATTGCAGTGGTAGGAATCCAGAAAACGGCATTTCATTATTTTAAAAGATATCTCCACAGATGGTATATTCATAGCAGACATAAGCAGTCTCAAAATTGACATAAATGAATAAATATAGCACCAGCCGAAGACAGACATACAAGACTTCTGTGTGTTTCAGTCAGAACTGGCAAACACAGGCTTTTACAGCTATTAGAGGCAGAGAAAGTTGAAATTATACATTTCAAAGACAAAGTAAAAACATAATTTTATTTTCAAATGAAAGCTATTTTTTACTTTTTCTAAACTTTTAAAATTCTTTTCCTGCACTGCAGCTGCAAAGAGCTCTAGAGTCATCCAAGCTCAAAGGTGCTGTGTAAACCTAGTAACGGGGGCATTTTTTAATGAGGATTTTGTACGCTACGAGGTGCTGCTCATTTTGCCCAAGATCACAGTTACAGTTACATAGAGATTCAAAGAAATAATAGCTAAATATAACAGCTAAACACCCATGCTTTAAGTTTAAAAGAAGGCTTATTTATTTTTCTTATATTCACTATTTTCATTTAAAAAATGGAAAAACTTCATGCAATCTATAGGTCTCACTGGGCTACAGCCAAGTTACCTTTGCATGTTTACAGATTCTTTCCTAATTTTGCTTTCTGAATGATCCATTTCCTATTGTTGCAGTAATACTCTGTAAGTGTTCTTCCCTTTGAGCAATAGCTGCAGGAGGAGTATGTTCAGATGAAGGATGCAAACCAGTCATGAATGTGAGACAAAAATACCTCTCAGAAGTTATGCAATGCTCATTGTACAGTGAATCATCGTTAAGTGGTTTATTCAAGATCACAGAGTACCTCCAATAATGGGTAAAAATACATCATAGCATTGCTTTCCCCTTATTATATTTTCATTAATATTATTAGTATTATAAGTTTATTTCAGGTCTGGGTTTGGGTTTTTTTTTTGCAAGCTTTAGTTACCTAACAGAGATGATGCATCTCAAGAGGCAAACTTCAGGTACAAATGTTTATCTCTTAGCATTTCATATACAAGAAAAAAATGGAAATGTTCTCTTAGATGTTCTAGAAAAGTATCCAATTAGGTTTCTTAGGCTTATCAGATGTTGGATTTTCAACTCAGCCTCCATTTTTGCTGAGCAATATTTCATGTACAGGCACTCTGATGTGGGCAGGAATGGGAGCTGTATCCTTTCCCAGAGACAAATTCCTGAATATAAGTGAAGAGTTCCACTATCTGTGGCAGGATATGTGGGATATTCAGCTATATAGATCAGATTTAAAGTGAAAGACACAATTTTAACATCCTCTTGGAGCATTAAATGGTGCTCTTGGTTTCTTCCCCTTTTTTTCAGAACAAGAGGACACAGTCTCAGGCTGCACCAGGGGAGGTTTAGGCTGGAGGTTAGGAGGAAGTTCTACACAGAGAGAGTGATTGCCCATTGGAATGGGCTGCCCAGGGAGGTGGTGGAGTCACCATCACTGGAGGTGTTCAGGAGGAGACTTGATAGGGTGCTCGGTTGCATGGGTTAGTTTATTAGGTGGTGTTGGATGCTAGGTTGGACACGATGATCTTGAAGGTCTCTTCCAATCTGGTCTGGTCTATTCTAATCTATTCTATTCTATTCTCAAAGGAACTACTCTTTTATTATGCACATATAATTTGTTTATTCATGCCACTAAAAAATGCATTTCTATTAAACTTTTTTCTTTCATTCCAACATTAGAATGTTGTCTTTCTTCTTACCTCAGAACTGTAACACATACATGCAACCTATTGGTGCTAATTCGCTTGCATTTTTTCCTGTGCATTTGGACTTCAAGCGTGTGTGAAAACGACAAACTGAGCTTAAAATTGTTAATGAAAGGATCAGACGGATCATGAGTTTACCTGATTTGTATTAGAAATCATGTGGGCTAATTTTAAAAGCAAGACAGTAATTAAAAATGAATCAGGTGTCCATTCAGAATAGCTGTTACTTGTGTTTATGCACATGTAATGCTATGCCACCACAGCTATGAAGAAATTATACAAAGCATTTCCAGAAATAAGATGTAACCAAAAAAAAAAGGAAAGAAAAGAAAAGAAAAGAAAAGAAAAAACTCTTTTTCCTTCATAATAACTGTGCAAAATTGTGATTTCCTCTCTTTTTTTTTTTGAAACTTCTCAGAAAACAGTAAGGAGCTTTTGTACAAAACATCTTTTTCATGTATCAAACATCAGCAGAAAATGTTGTGTTACATACTCTGCCATATAGAAATAGGCCTTTATGACCCCAGCAAGATCAAAATACCCCAAAAAAAAAAACTTAGATGCACTTTATTTCTTTGAAAAAATAAATATGTGCTGTAAGGCACTGCTTGTCCTGGTATAAAAACATGAACATTTTTCTCCTCTAGGAGACATCTAATCTAATGCAGGGAGATGGATAATGATTGTAAACTGCTGCTAGTGCTAGCTCTGTAGTAGACTATTTGAATAAAAATGGTAGTCTAGTTCCTAAATATTCAGCTGTACAAAGGCTTTTGAAAGACTTTTAATTTTATCTGTAAAACAACTTGTTTTGGATAGGCCAAGTTGAGCAGGTGACAAATGTTTTGCAGAATGAGACCCTTGGTCTACCATCTAAACGTAACAGCACATCAAGTGTGCTCAGACCCGGCCCCATCTCCCCCACTGCACAGAGACCTTCATCAGTGAGTCAGTGGCCATGCAGGCTAAGAAACAGAGACACAGAATGAGGATAAGCTTAACCTTTAATTTTTTTGAATGCTACAAACAAGTCCCATGCATATCATTTGAGTCTGCAAGCCTAGACCTAAATGTGAATATATTGTTGGTGTTTAGTAACCATGCCACACAAATCAGAACAGCCAAAAAAAGGGATTTTTTTCCTCCCTTCCTGTTCACCTTGCTTATGCAGCAGCTGTTTGCAGAAGAACTTTTCTATTCTCTGTATGTCATCCCTGACACAAAAAAAAGGCTCCAGGAAGACCTTAAAGCATTCTTCCAGTACCTGAATGGGGCCTGCAAGAAAGCTGGAAAGGGACTTCTAGTGTTAGGACAAGAGGGAACAGCTTTAAGTTTGAGTTGGGTATATTTGGACTAAATATTAGGAAGAAATTCTTTATAATGAGGGTGGTGAGACACTGGAACAGGTTGCCCAGGGAGGCTGTGGATGCCCCTTCCCTGGAGGTGTTCAAGGCCAGGTTGAATGAGGCCTTGAGCAACCTGGGCTAGTGGAAGTGTCCCTGCCCATAGCAGGGAGATTGGAACTAGATCATCTTTAAGGTCCCTTCCAAACAAAACCATTCTATGATTCTATTAACATGACAAAATCCTTATTCATACATAAAATATGTTGATGATGTTGGCAATAGTTACCATGATAATGATACAGTTTCATCAGTAAAGATGAAGATGCTTGTGTGCATGTAGAAAATATTACTGAGCTCACTAGGGGGCTACTTTAGAACACCATTATTATCCTAGAATGTATCCTTGTATAAATACTGTTATTCTGCTTAGTAAATTGTGCCTTCACAGAATCACAGAATGTTAGGGGCTGAAAAGCCCTCAGAAGATCATCTAGTCCAACCCCCCTGCCAGAGCAGGATCCTTTATGTAATTTATTTTAACTTGCCCCCAAAGTAGATTAAGCTATGCCCCAAAGTAATTTTTGAGTGTAAAATATGCATTTCAATGTAAAAAGTTAACATACTATGGCAATATTTGATTGTTTCCATACATAAAAATAATCCTAACCTCTTCACAGGAAGTAAAAAAAATATTCTCTCACTAATGTCAGTAGGATAGCTCTGAAGTATTATAAAAGAAACACAGATCTAGATCCCCAGTTTAAAAAGAAGAAAGAATTAAAGTTACTTCTTATTGTCAATCATAGACCAAATCAATACTGAGATGGATCTAATGGTGATATATTCACACTGTTACCATCTCAGGACCTGGTCCAAAGTATTAGAAATAGATCAGGATCAGACTGATCAGATATTCATTGTGAAGATAGTGTCTGTAAGCATCCTACAGAATCTGGTACTACAGAGTTTCAATATTGGATAGTGGTTTATTTTGGTCATTAGGGTAAAAATACTGACAGAAATAATGGGTAATATAATCATCACTGGATGATTACACATAGAAACAAAGGAATTCTTTAAAAGCTACATATTGTTTTCCTCACCAGTGTTATTTCCCTTCTTTTGTTTTCTCCAATGAAGTTCAGAGTCTCTCACATGTTTTATGGACATTCAGGTCATTACAAAAATTTCTTAACTGCTTGTGGGGAATAAAAAGTGTTCAAATCACATGGATGAATCAGAAGAAGTCAGTGTAAATTGCAGAGTAAGAAGAACATGCAAGTTAGAACAATCCTGGAGTCACTTTTGGAGAAAACTATTTTCAACCCCCCCTACCATTTATTATCGTACCACGATTTCATAACTTGTATTCATAATAAATGTGCAAACATTTATTATGAATAATAATTACAACTTTATTCATTATTATGAATAAAAATTACAGTTTAAAACAGGTGAAAAATATATGCTTCCAAATATATTGCTCGAGTATGAATAAATCTACTTTGGGTGTATTCTGCTTGGGAGGAATATATAGAACATGCATGCTTGTGTGGAAATGGGTGTGTAAATCCAGTGGCTTTAGACCACCAAGTTGAAATTTTTAAATTGGGGAAAAAAAAGAAATACCTTCATGTATGAGGATTTGCATCTTTTTCTCCTTTACAATTTAGAACACAACAATTTGTAACAGCTCTTTTCATTTATCCCTGTGATGACCTAAACTTCAAACAGCAAAGCAGCAAACGCCCAAATCCCCACTATTAAGCCCTTAGTTTTGATCATACCCCATAATCATAAGTTGGGCAGAGTATTTGTGTCAGATGTGTATGATTTTGTGTCATTTTATCAAATGCATGTGATCTTATCAGTTCATGACCTGATTGCCCTTCAATTGTTCTGCTGCCTTGATGCTCTCGTTACTGAGCACAGCGCCCAGCTTACCTCCTCTGACTTCATGCAGTCTCCTGTTTATTAGTTCATGTCCCTGTCACAGCTTGTCTAAATTAATTAGTGCTAAGCTTTAAATATGACTTTGCATTAGTTTATTTTCAGTATTTTTGTTGTTATGCTACACAATTGTATGGAATGAACAGACTGGTTAGAGTGGCTTTGTACACTGGGGGACACTTCTCAGGGAATTGTTCCATGGTCTTTTTTGTCTCAAGAAGATTTCAAATTTCTCATGATAATATACACCACCTTCCTCCTGTATTTTTCCAGAGGTTCTGCACTATGTTCAGTGGAACACAGTGCAGGAATCACCAAGCAGACACAAACATGAACAGATACACTGACATGGCACAGGGAAAGCTCTAGTTGACATCTGTGCCTATTATACTAATGACACAGGTTGAAAGTAAGCTTGCTCAGCTGTCCCACCGTGCTGACACTGCTCTGCAGCTTTCTATTCCAGAGCAAGCTAGGTCAGAAGCAGACTGGGTTTTCTGGACCACAGAAATGCCTACGTAGTCTATGAGAGACTTGATTGACCTGAGCCATTTTATGTCATCTGCAAACACTATGCCATTTTTCTCATTTCTATTTCTAGACAATTGATTTTTTAACTCATGGACCTCCACACAGACTCTTGGGGAACTTCTGCTACAATGTTCCACTTATCCACACGTTTTTTTTTTCCTTTAGCCACAGAAAGTCTGGTGATGTTTTGCTCCGTGACAACACTTGCTTACTTTAGTAGCTTCTTCTGCTACACAGATGCTGTGTTAAAAGGGGGTTTTGACAGTTCAAATACACTATATTGATTAATTCTCACTCAGTCTATCAAAATTCTAATAGATCAACCATCTTTCTGCACAGTCTTCCTGGACAGATGCCAACTACATTGTTCCTAAAAACCCCTGGGTTACAATTTGATGTCCTATACCAAAGTTTCTCACTGGTCTCTAATTTACAAGATTTTTGTAGTACTTTTTGTTTAAGAATAAAAACAGCCTCTGACATTCTTTGGTTACCAGCTTTTGTTAGAAACTGAACATTGAAATAACACAATCCACTGACTTCTTCCTATTTGCTTTAGTCAATTTTCCAACAACATCCTCTTCCATGACTCAGCCTTGCACATTTATCCGAAATGATTACCCAGGATGGATGGGTTCCTAAATATGCCAAACTTTCTCTGTCCCACCTTTGGTAAACACAAATGCAAAGAAATAGTTTAAAATCTCCACCATGTCCTTGTCCTCACTAACTGCAGCTCAAGAGACCCACCAATTCTCTCCTAGTTTACTGCACTCGATGTCTTAAAACTTATCTATATTTATTTGCACACTTTTGGCTATTTGCTCTAAGAAGTGCCTTTTATGCCCACTGATTAGTATCCTAAACTGTACCTTCTAGAACTTGTGCTCTTTTCTGATCATTTTGCTTATGAATCTTTCTCTTTTAAGAGACCTTTGTAGCTCAAATAGTATTTCTATTCTGCAATATACTCTCTTGTTACTGATTTTTCCAATGGCTGCTTTCATACATGCTGCCACTTTTTACACAATGTTTTTGCTGAATACAAGGGGTTTGTTTCATGCATTTTAATAACTTCTTTTAAAATTCTTCTACTGACAAACTGATTTTGAGATGATCTTCTTTGCTAAGATGTTGAATTTAATTTTATTACAATTGCAATTACCCAGTGGCCCAACTAAAGTTCCTTCCTGAATCAACTTCCTCTTATGCATTCCTCTTGCCCAATTTACTGCATACATTATTAATAATAAATTCTTTACTCATTGCTACGACTGTTGTGTTCACTTTCTTTCCCTGCTCCTGTTATTTGCTATACAATTATCATAGTATCATAGTATCAGTCAGGGTTGGAAGGGACCACAAGGATCATCTAGTTCCAACCCCCCTGCCATGGGCAGGGACACCCCACACTAGATCAGGCTGGCCAGAGCCTCATCCAGCCTGGTCTTAAACACCTCCAGGGACGGGGCCTCAACCACCTCCCTGGACAACTAATAAAGAATATATTATCTAAGAGAAAATAAACCAGAGAAATATTGCACTTGTTCTGTAGCAGTTTTACCTTTGAGGTTCAAAGAACAAAAGCAAAACTAAATCTGGATTCTAAAGTGTGGATGACATAATACCACTCATTTATATTGTTTACTTCTGACGTTTTACCTCCAATTTTTTTATGTCTTTATACCAGGAAAGTATATAATGCAGACCACTGTCTAGATGCAAACATGCTGTTCAACAACACTGCTTATGTTACATGAGCAAAATTTAAACTCCCTGAACTATCAATAAAGTAAATATTTACTGTCATTTGCAGTAAAACTCCCAGGCCTAGAACTAAACAAAACAGAATGACCCTTGTGGTGTCACCAGACAAAATCACCATCGTAATGCACATATTGCGTAGGAACTCTCTGGTGATTAGACCACTACCACTATGAAAGTCACATTTTTAACTGCAGTGATAGAGATTAAATTAGTACTGCTAGATTACAGTTTAGTACTCAGGAACATTTCTTAGAGGGGAATGATGGAAGACCACTTAGGGAAAGACAGCGTCACGCGTTGTTAAGTCATAGCTAAGTTAGATTTCAGATTGGGCTTTGAACTGACACCTGACATTTTAGGCAACACAAAATAAGGTGATTGTCTCAGGACAGGAATTTTAGGAATGGCTTTCACAGATCAGAACTGGTATCCAGATTTAGAAGCTTTCAGTGAAGCAAATCCAAAGACTGAAGTAATAAAAAGACCTCTCTTGTAGGACTGAAATATCTGGACAGCTAACTAAGAAGGGAGAAGTGAGCTGTCTGTGCTGAGAATGATCTGTAGCAGAGATCTTCACAGACCAGGACTGCCAGTGCACACCCTCTCAGAACAACTAAATGCTTTACAAAAATTAATAAATAAATGCCATTCTGGGAATTTCTTTTTTAACTCCAGATCTGCTGTCCTAAAAGACTTCTGTTGTTTGAAAAAGGGTCAGTATGGCAGTGTTGATGTCTTTCATTTATTTGGATGAGATAAACATCATAAACTCTTGAAGTCAAGGAGATTACAGTCTCTAATAAAATACAGAAGGCTGCTAAATAGAATGAAAAGACATATTATTAGACCAAAGTATTACTCAGGAGTTCTATGGCTGGCTCAGACTCCAAAAGGATGCATGAAGGACTTTTTGAAATCTATCACACTCTTTCATGACACCCAATCATAGCTAAAAGGTGACTAAAGAAAGAGGCAAGATGTTGGAACAAGACAGAAGGCACAGAGGAGCACTGACAAAAATCAGTACTACGTAGGCTGAAAGATGATCAGAATGCAGGCAAAAAGTTTTTTGCCTTCTTCCTTTGGAGCCCTCCCTATATGTTAACTATGTGAATAGTTACTTTGAAATGACACATTTACTGGTTTCTCGGAGGATACTGCTCAATCATCAAAAAGAGACTCCTAGGATAGTTCTCTCAACTTAATTTTAGTCTTAAAAACTGTTAGCCTGGCAATATCAATGTTGAAACCATCTACCCAAGAAAGCTTGGAAAAAGAATCCATCATTAGAAAGCAAAATTGAGCAACTCCCACACTAATATCAGCTGACATTTCTGTGCCTGACAACCATATCACACTAAAAACAAAGAAAGTTTTGTCTAGTTTTAAAGCATTGAACAATGCCTTCTTCAGTAGTGCCTCAATTCAAGAGAAGTCCTTTTTCCCCACTGCTCCTGAAGCTTAGTCTGCATCATTTCTACTCTGAATAGCAGAAAGAGCTAATGTTTATTCCCGCAAAGGGAACGCGTTCATACAGCTTTCTGAACAGTACTTACTCAAATATGGTGGTTTGTAAGGCGCTCGTGTATTAGACAGTAGTCCATCCAACTCCTTCCTCTCCAGAGTGTTGTGAAGGGCCTTCTCTTTGCCGAAGGTGGAGAAGGACCTTTCTGCCCCCGGCTGGGCTTCTGGTGTTTCAAACACTTCAGTGTCTGGAACGGAGTCCATGCCAGGTACATGCAGATTGCTGCGGTAATCTGCAGCTTGGCGTCCATCAGATGGAACAAAGGAAGGCATCCAGCACCGATCTGAGTGGCCCAGTGCTTTACATTCCTCTGTGCAATTGGAGAAGAGATCCATGCCTGCAAGCATGAAAGAAAAATAAACTAGAGAGATAAGCTTCAGCATCATGACCAGCTGCTGACAGATAAAGATTATGCTGAGAAGAAAGGGAAGTAGAATTGTACTAAGAACTTCTTCCATTACTTTCACCAGCAACAAAAAAAAAATCTTCATTGTCCAGTCTTCAGAGTCAAAGATACCACTTAATAAGCATAACTAAATATTAGAATGTCAAACACATAAACATGTCACAAGAAGACAGGTATTGGTGGTTCTAACTCACAGAATCACTTGCAGACCTCACTATTTAGAACTGGTTTAAATAAAGTTCAGTTCCACTGGTAAGTTGATGTCTGTGGTTCACCACTTGAAAATACTTGTTTGAGAACATGAAGGAATTGTTTCTGCATAAATGTATCTCTGACCAAAGAAATGAAATGTCCTGATTGAGGAATCACAGATCTCATTTATGAAAATAAAATATTAATGAGTCCTGTAAAGGAACTGCCTTCGCATACCTTAGTACACAGAGAGCGCCTACCAATATTAGAAGTAGATGTTACAAAGTAGGAATCCAGCTTTCAAGTAAGTGATCAGGATGGCTTATTTAATCAATCATTACGTCAGTCTCTCAAAGAGAGCTTTCCTCACTACTGCAGCAGTCCTTACGATCAACAAGTCATCCAAGTAACCTCTAACAGAATCCTATAATAAACCACAGTAATTAGCAGTACAAAGGTAGCCGTGGTCCAATGTGACATGGCTGTGGATACTATTGACAAAATTGTTAATGCTTCCCCTATGTAAGCAAACACTTGTTCCTGCCAACACTGAACTGTTTGCTTACAAATCCTTTAATGCTATTATGATTGCAAATGACAAGCTATGCTGCTATTTACTACCTTCAGATCAGCCTTCCAAAAGAGTATTTCCTGCCTGTGAGTCACTTAGTTGTTGGATTAGACTTGTTTTGAGAGGAATGGTGTATGAAATCATTGTCACAGAGCAAAATAAATACCAGCCTCCAAGTTGATGCTCATCGTCGTACAGAAAAGAAGTATCTTTTTTCTTGTATTTATAAAGGGGTATGTCAAAACTGAACTAAATCTGTTACAAACATTGCACTTACAAGCGGTGCATTAGAATTACAAAAAATGACACTACTGGCAAGAGAAATGGGAAAAAATTTTGAGTGCTTGTAATAAGATTCATGTAATGTAGCTCATTCACCAGCCAACATTGTGAACAACTGGATTAACCTGATCTCCAGTGTGAGGATTAGTATTAAGAATTCTACCACTGTTTTGAACCGTAAGTTGACTTATACTAGCAGTATTTATGCAGTATCTCACACTACAAACCCCAGTCTCTTCAGCAAGCAAGAATCCTTCTGAGCTATCAACAAGTAGTCCCTTAGAAAAAATATGAAGAAAGAAAAAGAGCTTTTCATCTCAGATTAATCTCACTTTCTAATGAGTTCTTAATTTCAAATTAAGGAATATACAATACTAGGTCCAGTTTCGATTAGGACTTTGCACTGATAATTGGCATGCAGAAGTCTGAAAATAAATTACTGATCAGTGAACTGTTGAAGAACGCAAACGTGAACTGCAGATTTGATTGAGGAATCAGATGAAGATCATCAGGCAAGACACACAAATTGCATAGTTCTAAATTCTGCAGTGGGAGTAGCTAGCAAAGACTGGAAAGAAAGATTTAGATACAGGCTGTCCAGAAAGAAATTAATATATAATGGTGTCTATAAAACCTCATGTCTGTGTACCTCATGTGTCAAAGTGTCTGCAAAAAGTATCTCTTGCAAGAAAAGATGCAGTTTATGAATCTATTTTTTTGCCATTCAGAAGATTTAAGTGACAGTTAACACAAAATGGTTATTTCCATTTTCAGACTTCCTAGCTAAGTTACATGTAAACAACAAACAACCCCACTTTTAAGAAGAGAATCATTACAGTGCTATTTTGCTAACAGTGTACCAGTGACCAGATGCATTCAGTATTTCCTGAAAAGACAGCAAGGGAAAGAAAAACTTTCAGATAAATATTAAAACATATTCTTCAGTCTGTAGGGAGGGAGATAGTATAATTATATTGGGTTTAAGACATATATTCAAAGAGAGATTATTTTTTTTCCCCTTCATGGATTTTTATTTCCCCTAGAAAATTACCCTCCATTTTACTATTTTGTTTTCACATCAGCTGCTAAACTGCAAAATGTCTCTATCCAGATATTATTTTTCTAGTTCCCTTTTGAATACTGCTTGTCTACTGCAGTGCACTGAATAGTATTATGTAACAGCTTATTATAAAAGAGATGTTACAGCCACTATAAATCAGGATTTTGAATAAACAAAGTAATGAATGCAGGGGATTTAAAATAGACTTTTGTATGACAAACTTTTCCCCCTTTGAAGAACTACACATACATCTGAATTTTAATATACATTGCTGGAACACACAGCTAGAATGTAAATGCTTGTTTAGGATGGGAACAAACTGTTCAGAGAGGCTTGGGCTGGGTATTGTTCCAACTTGAATCAGTCACAACATTCCCCAAGAGTTTAGTGGGTGCAGAAAGTAAATTCAAATCAGCTGCCTCATTTTGCAAACCCTGGGCACCTATGTGTATTTATGCTGACTGTGATTGAATGTTGCCTAACCTTCCTCCACATTTTTCCCTGTGGGTCATGGTACAGAATTCTGTTTCTAATTGAACAACAGTGAAAACAAGGAAGGGAAAGGTTATTTGCTGCTCTCCAAAAAAGTAAGGAAATATGATGACAAATAAAGTCTGACATTCAGCACAGAACTTCTTCATATACCAAGAATCACGTTCTTGATTTATAACAAAAAGAAATGTTCAGCAGTTTAACACTTCCATCTCATCTCCCTCATAAATCTGGTTATATATATATATGAACCTTCAGAACTAAACTATCCATCATAATTGCAAATCTACATTAAAGAAAAATGCTTTATATTTTATATTTTGTTATCACATCAGACTTTGCATGCAGATAAACTGAGATTTTAAAGGTGACTCTATTATGAATTTCCTAAGTCCTTTGTGGATGCAAATAGATAGTAGAGTGCACTGAAGTGCTGAGAAACTGGAAGCACTACACTGCTCCAAACACAGCATGCACATAAAAGTTCATGGCAAAGGCCACTCCTCCAAGCTCATTCCTTTTGTATTCATGTCTTATTATCAGATAGGCCAGTGGGCAATACAAGCTCTCACCAAACCTCAACTTTGCAGATTTGAAAGGAGAACAAGCCCCAACCTCTCCCTCGAAGGAAACCAAAAACTAGGAAAGGAGTTCAACATTTAAGTTTGGTATCCTTAGCTCAAGTTCCTGAGCTCAGGTGCTTTGTATCAGATACTTGGTGGTGTTGCACTTCTGAAGCATATTCCCAATTTGCTTCCTTTACGTATTCCACACAGGATCAAATAAAAAAATTTCTCTGTGCAGGAATTCTAATTGGTTTGAAAGACAGTTTAGATCAAAGCAAAAATTAGGCCTAAAACCATTTTTAAATAATGTATTTTTTCTTAATTTAATTAAGGGAGAAGAGCCATACATTGAGCCTTCAGAGCAATGAGTGAACATGTTGATAATGTATTACTGACTAAATGCTGTAACAAGAAGCAAAAATATAAATTAAATGTTGACCAAGTATTTTTGCAGTTTTGAGAGGATTTTTTTCCCCAATGTATCATTTTTTCCTAACTTGGAATTAAATAGCATTTTCTTGTTTATCTATGGAAGTTTTTCTTATAAAAAGCTAGTTAGATGTGAGATAGGTGTGACATAAGGAACCAGGACTCCTCTTCAGAGCTCCACTACCAGAACAATTATCCATTTGGTTAGATTATCCTTAAGCAAGTTATTCAGTTCTCTATGATTCATGCTTTGTGTCAGTAAATAAGGATAATGATGTTAACCTCTTTTGTAGAAGACTATATCTACTTAACAACTGGACTTCATGAAAAGGAGTTGTTATCATTCTTGCTAAGTAAGTGGTGTGCTGCCTTGGATAAAACTCACTTCATCTCCATCAGATCATGAATAAAGACTCAAATATCTTCAATATTCATGTCTTCCAAATTTCAACTTCAAAGCCCTATCTGGACCATTGAGATGTGAACATTGTTAAGCAAGCAGCCCAAGGAAAGAGGAGGGAAAAAAAGAACAAGAAACTGCCCTCAGCTTGAGTCAAAGCACTGTTCTAAGTCATTGTCACATTCACCCTCTCTTTATCCAAGATAGACACTTAGCCCAAGTCATCTTCAAAACAGGATTTAGCTGTCACTCTGCATAGGCTCAGAAGCAATACTGGTTTTCTCTGGCCTTTTATCACTGAAATTCTTCTTCTGACTTTTGAAATTCGCCTTATGAAAACTGAAATCTCATAGCTCTTCTGAAATAATGCATACCAACCCTCTTGTGGTTTACCTAGTCCATACCAAAAAGGTGTGAGGCAATGTTTCACCCTATGTCATTGTATTATACTCCCATCAATTCCCTTCACAAAGTCCACTGGTGGAAGCCTAATTTTAGGTCACAGCCAGTCACCAATGCACACTGTCCAGTACTGCACAGAGATTATCTGAAAAGCTGATGCATTTCATACTATTGACACAACTGTACATTTACTTAGCTTCACATCTTGGATATTCCTTCCTGAAGTGCCTCTGAGAGAACATGCCAATTCAGTAAAAAAAGGTGAAACAAAGGTAATGAAGAACTCTGCATGTTTGGCTTGAGAAAGCTGAGTAGCTAGTGAGCAACCATATGAAACAGGTTGATGGCATGAATCCAAATCTTTCAGGACAGGTGTCTAATCATGCACTTTAAACATACACACACACAGAGGGTATTAATTGGCACCCGAGTTGGCAGTTTCACAAGGGAGGCCAAGAATTTAATCAACCATGGGAAATAAACTAACCTCATGCTCAGAGATTACTCCTACAGAACATGATTGAAATACAGTGTGTTAATAATAGGCAGTAGTGTTGTACTACTTGCATTTGTTTGACAACAAATAGCAGCTTTTGTCTCAACAAATTTCAGACAATGAAGGGCATAAGTAATTGAAAGCCACACCTGGGGGTTGGGAAACTCTTTTTGTGTGCCAAGAACTTCTTGTGCTTCCTCACCTTTGCAAAGTTGTTTTCCAAAAACCTCTGAATCCTACCCTAGTCAATGAAATGGCTACTCAAGCCACACAAATTAGGCTCAAGTATCCTGCTACCTGCCATTCCCCCTAAATGTAGATGACTACTTTTATACTTTGTGGATGTTAAGGTAGATAAGAATGTGGATAATTATAAGGCATTCAGGTAGTACTTTAATGGGAACAATATGAATCTCTTACCTTCCAGCACATTTGAAACCATGATTAAATCACTATTAATAAAACGTATTTTATGGGAAGTGGAACTAGAATCTTATTTCAAAACATAGTGAAACATTTTATGATACACAGAACAGCTTTAGTTCAGAATTTTCACTAATTAATTGTGCAGAATACATCTATGACAATGTCATAGCTTCCACCTTGCATGTTTTGTTTCTCAATGAACAACTGACCATGATTTTTGACAGCTTGGCTAGCAATGGACTACCACAGAGTAGCTACTTGTGTACCACAGGACTGTTCACTGGCGACGATAACAGAACTCATGTACAAAACTGTAAAAAGATGTTCTGCAGAAGAACATACTGCTGACTGAAACTGGTAGGGAGAGAGTTTTACTTGCCAGTGTGAATTATCTACTCAGTATTTTTGGAAACAAATAGAATGCTGCAGAGTATCAGGTAGCATCTTGAAAAAAACAGCCCAAACTTCTGCCATGTTACCAACCAGTGCATTTTCCTTCAGTAATTTAGAAATCGATTATAGAGCACCAGAACACTCTATAAAAAGAAAAAAACTGAGAAAGCATTCCCTCAGGTATTTCCTCTAGCTATTCAAGATCAAACAAGATCTATGCTCCCCTTTTTTTTTCCCCTCTCATAAAATTCATCACCAAGACCTAATAGAAAGAGGGAAGATTTTATACCAAAGTATCTTGTCATCACTGAGGTCAAGGGGAATGTTCTTTGTAATCACAAACAGCAGGATTCAGCCCAAAACTTACAGGAAGATTATATTGTGTATGGATGTAGGTATATAAAAGATTAAAGCAGTTCCTACAGAGATTTGTATTTAAACACCTATTTGGAACTAGCATTTAGAAACTTCTGCATGCAAATTATTCACAGCACTGATACATTGATCTGGAACTTCTGTGTATTTGAGGTTTCTGTTTAAACTGTTGTGAGGAGACCAAACCTAATTGTCAGCTTTCATCACTTCACACGTAATCACCATTGAAGACACAGAAGTTCATAAATCACATAAGATTCTTTACAGATTTAGAATTATTTTGAAGGTATAGATTTTTCCCCCTAATTTGAGCCAACAGAAATGATGAAAATGAAGAATTTACCCAGCTAAGGACTAATGCCAAGTTTGACAGTAGTTCCAGTGTTCCTGTCTGAGAGAGACTACTTTTAAAATGGAGAGGAAGAATAAAGAGCAGAGGCACAACAATAACAGCACTGAATGCATCTAGAAGAAAATAGCTTTCAGTTGATGTGCCACTATATGATTATATTCCCACCATCAGTCAAATCCAGCCCCTTCTGCAGATGTTTATTCTTTTCTCTCCTGTTTGGTTATTATGGTTCATTATGTTGAGGGACTAAGCTGATTGAAATGTTCATTGAGATGACTGCTGCAGTAAAATGCGTAAAAGGGGAAAAAAAAAGGGAATGCAGGGAGAGCAGGAGGAGAGGGAGCTTTTTATAACTCAGTAGCACTGATTGCTGCATCAAGAAACTGTGTGAAAGAAAGGGTGGGGGGAGGCTAAATACATGGCTTTTTAAAACAACAATAAATCATACGCCATATATAGGCCAAAAATGAAAGAAGCTCTGTGTTCAGATGTAAACTTCTGGCAAGACCTGGTTTGTTGTCAGGTTCCCAGACACAAAATAGACACTCTGTTCACTTAGCATGAAGCCCTGCAAGAAGCAGGGAGCTCCGGAGACTCTTGGCTCTTCTCGAGTCTCATTAGGTCTGCATATTAATGACTTGCAGCAATATAAAGGGGCCCTGTAGCAGCCTCCTCTTCCCCTGGTGCCTGGGTTTCCCATCGTTAAGGGCACAGTGACTATAGCAGCAAGAAAATAGAGGCCGTTAACAGAGCAGGCGAGTGAGGCAGCACTGCTGTTAACAGTGGAGTCCCTTGCCCTGGCATCTTCTAAGACAGAGGTCACAGAGGGAAAAAATGTACGACTGGAGAGAGTTGGGCAATATTTTGTACAGCACACTTGTAGCAAAACCTTATACATGATAGAGCACAGAGGATGCAAGGAGAAAGGAATCACTGCATTGAATCAAGACATGCCAGACCTTTGGAGACTGTGGCAGGGAAAAAAAAACCCAAGCACTTGTGGCTAAAATGCAGTCTGAGGGTGAGAATGAATTCTAATGCATAGGCTCCAAACAAATGTCCCTTTCAGAAGAAAACTGACAGTGTGAGAGCAAAGACAGTAAGCTGTACACATGGGAGTAACACTGCAATGTATGCATTTTCTAGGTGATTCAAATCATAGTCTTTTAAACCATTTCTTTGCTTTGTCAGGTCTGAAAGAAATGCACTTAGGACTACCTTAACCTTATTAACATGGGGATCACTTATAGTGTATGGTGCCTCAATCTGAATTAAGAAACAATCCTCCAAAACTGCTAAGGTATTACACATTCAGAGCACCCAACGTGTCTCCACTGATCCCCAGCAAAAATCCTCACAATCTGGCTGTCATTCAGTCACTGGGTTCATTCTTTCCCTTGGGAACTCCCACTGCACTTCACACTGCCATGCCAGCTAAAGTGCCTACTAAACAAAATTGCTTAATGCTTTGAGATTCTGCAAATCTGATCTTAAAAAAACCCCTACACTATAAAAATGTACCAGTAACTCTGTTTTAATGGGCAAAGAAGTTTGCAAATGATGCAGAATAACACACCACCCCCAGCCAAATGAATAAAATTAACTGCCCCAAGAATGAAAGGGGCTGAAAATTGCCTCCTTGCTCAGGTAATTGCAGTAGCAAGCTGATTTAAACCCAGCTTCCCATGCAATATGCTCACATTACTTATGCCACTCTTGTATTATATTCCTCTAAGTAACTGTTCTTTCTAGTCTGCCTACTTAAAGATCTACCATTTCCATTCTCTTATCACACTTACCAGAGGATTGACCTCGATTAGTGGCATCATGATCACTGTCTCCTTGCTCACTGTCTCCATGACCACTGTCCTTAGAGCTTACTATGTCTGCTTCCTGGAATGCAGAACTAGACACAGAAACATCTTTACATTAGAATAAACATGAAAGAGGAACTCGTAAAACATTCTTCTGCCATCACATGGCCAAACACGGTGCTGCATTCACCCTACTCCTGCCTGCTGCACTGCTTCTGCAGAGCTGCTCTGTCCACCATAAACAAAACTGGCCTTTTCAGACCTTGGCAGTCTAGCTGAAATGGACAGTAAACATTTACTGTCTCTGCCCAGTTATCATGTAATTGGTATAAATAATTTGGTAGCATTGACTTGAGATGGATTGCTCAATTTTAACTGAGAGAGTCCAATGTTTTCTAGAAGACCCTACAGAAGCATTCATAAGCATTTAAAGCACGTTTTAGACCACTACAAAATGAGATTTTGTTCTCTTTTCAGTTGGTTTTTAAACCAGTTCAGAGACGCCTTAACTGAATCTCAGTCAGCAGCATTATATTTAATACATCTACATACATTCAAATTCTTATTGCTTTACTAGGATTTTACATGTGCAGTAAACACATTTCTGCACCACATTCACACTTGCTAAAGCATGCATTGGGAAAAGTGAGGCCTCAGCTCATACCTGTTTACTCGTCGGGGTCTGTCAACTAGGTAACTGAGCTCAGCACGCTGATGTTTTGTCTAGGAGAAAAAGAAAACATTGGGAAACATTTAAACTCTCAGTCTTTCTGTAAGCAGCATCAGAAAATATACCGGAGCATCTCACCATATTCACTATAAATGGTCATGTTTAGCTGCAAGCAGGCCTACACAATCTGTTTCTAGTATGTAAGGAGAAAAAAAACCTCAGCTCTTACTTTCACAGATGGGAAGGCCTGGGGGATTTTTTCCTGAGTTTTTTGGGATGAGATTCTGACACGTTTCCTCACAGAACACATTGTCAAGCCTCACAAGGACTCGCACAGAAGTCAACAGAACTATTTCTAGAGTTGTGTACTACTTAGTCTGAGAAAAAAAAAAAACCAAAACACACTTATTGTGATCTAGTCTTCAGTCTGGTTTTAATTCCAGTGTATAAAAATAGGGGAAGACAGTACAGTTACTGCACCCTAAGGAAGAAAATACATTGAGAAACCCTTGAGTCCTTAAAAAGGTGACAGAAGACAGAGTTTTATGGGTGTTCTGAAGAAAAGTTAATCTTAAGACATTTTACTGCAAAGCTTAATGCTTTAGAAAACACCATTCAAACCACCTTTGCCAGACTGGCTAATGTAAGTTTCCAGTACTCAAGTTTAAGGAAGAATGTGTTGCTTTCAGTAGTTCACAGGCATGGAGGGACTGAGAGCATGTATGAGCTAAACCAGTAGAAAGTGTTTAACAGAGGGGTGTTGTGGCATGGCATATGCTTTGATAAAGATTCTCTACACACTAGATAACACAACATAGGCAACATGTTTAACAGGAGGGGACATTAAGTGTCTGCATATAATTTCATGGAAACTCTTGCTGCTTTCCTTTGTGAACTCAGCTTTGGGTTATAAAGAGCTGTTCAGATAAAGAAAAGTCAATTAATAAACCCTAATTCACAAATTAATTAAAGTTCCTGCTAACGGTAGAGACTGTCACAGTCCCAGAGGGGGGTTCCCCCAAAGCCTTACTTGCACATGCAGAGATTTCAGGAAATTAAAAAAAAAAGGGCAGAGTTTTAAAATGTTGCTTAGGAAAACCCTGTGATTACTCCTCACATCAATTTCATTGTCAGCTGCAGCTACCCTGTGAAAAGCAGTATCCCCTTCCCCCTGCCCCAACCCTCAAGCGACCCCCTGGCAGCTAACGGTTCAGGAGGGGCTCTGTGGCCCGGTGCTGCCCGATCAGGGCTAGCTTCGTCCATAGGCGCTGGGGGAGCTTTATTTCAGGCTTGCCTGCAGGAGTTGCTGAGCCCAGGGGAGAGAGATTTGGGAGGCGGGCAGGGGTGACTGTCCCGCACCCACCTCTCCTTCACTTGCCGATGAATTCTCCTAAATATTAGAGGCCAACGAGGAGAGAGGCGGCGAAATTAAACGGAAAAGAGGGTCGGAGCAGGAAGCAAAGTGCTCTCCACTCTGGGAAAAGGAGGGGAGGGGGGAGCTTCGGGAAAGCGGCGCGGGGCTGTGGAACGGCCGCACTGCAGCGGCGGGACGCGGCCGGCCCGCAGCGGTCCCCAAGGATCCCCAAGGGTCCCGAGCGCGCACCTGGAGGCGGGAGGGGCCGGTGGGGGGTGGCGGGCGCCCGGGCCTTACCTCGCTGGACAAAATGCTGCCGTTGGAGATGATATCGGGCTGCTGGTCGGCGTAGCCGGTGACGATGGCCCCGCAAGGGTTGTGCTCGGCGTCGGTGCTGCGGGAGGGACTACAGGGCTTAAGGAACATCAGGTCGGTCTTGGCGGACTCTGGGGTGAGGCAGACCTGGTAGCAGTAGTTCTGGTTGTGGTGGTGAGAGCCGAAGCTGCCCGACTCCTCCACTGGTACCTGCGCCGGGTTGCTGGGCACGTTGGAGCTCTGCACCAGCATGATGTCCGACTTGCTGAGCTTCTTTTTGCGGGCCCGCGCCTGGCGACTGCAGCAGGGGCAGCAGCAGCAGCAGCCCAGGCAGCAGTCGCTGGCCAGGCAAGTGTAGATGTTGAGCTTCTTCTCCTTCTGGCAGCGCACGGCCAGGACGATCATGGCCAGCAGGAAGATGAAGGAGACGGAGCCCAGGGCGATGATAAGGATGAGAGTGAGGTCAAGCGAGGTGTCCCCTCCGGAGCGGCTGGGACGGTGCTCGCCGGAGCCGCCGCCAGCCCCGCCGCCCCCCACGCCCGCCCCCGCGCCCAGGCCGCCCCCACCGCCGGGCCGCTCGCCCGCGCCGTCCACCAGCACCACCTGGATGGCTGCGGTGGAGGACAGCGGCGGCTGCCCGTGGTCGCGCACCTCGATGACCAGCTCATAGGGGCGCTGGGGATCGCGCTTGGCCGGCACCCTGCGTGCCGTCCGCAGCTCCCCGGTGCGCCAGTCCATGCGAAAGAGGCTGGCCTCGTTGCCCCGCACGATGCTGTAGGTGAGGCGCGCATTCTCCCCGTCGTCGGCGTCCACCGCCGCCACCCGGCTCACCAGGTAGCCCGGCTCGGCGCCGCGGGGCAGCGCCTCCCGCGCCGGGGTGCCGTTGCGGCCGGGCAGGGGACTGACGATGGCGGGGGCGTTGTCGTTCTGGTCCACCACGATGATGTTGACGGTGGCGTTGCCGGCCAGCGGCTGCGGCTCCTCGCCGGCGTCGCGGGCCTCCACCTGGAAGCTGAACTCCTTGAGCTGCTCGTAGTCGAAAGAGCGGAGGGCGTAGAGGAAACCGTTCTCGGAGTTGATGGAGACGTAGGTGAAGACGGACATGCCCTGGATCTGGCTCTCCAGGATGGAGTAGGCGAGCTGGGCGTTGGCGCCCTGGTCCCGGTCGGTGGCGCTGACAGCGTAGATGTAGGCGCCGGGCACGTTGTTCTCGCTCACGTAGACCTGGTAGACGGGCTGGCTGAAGCGCGGTGCGTTGTCGTTCACGTCGCTCACCCGCACCTGGATGGACTTGCTGGTGCTCAGCGGCGGCTCGCCGCGGTCCCGGGCCACCACGGTGAGGGTGTAGGCGTCTCCGCCCGGCTGCTCGCGGTCCAGGGGCCCCTCGGTGACGATGGTGTAGTAGTTCTTGAAGGAGCTCTTGAGGCGGAAGGGCGCGTCGCCCTGCAGCAGCTCGCACTGCACCTGTCCGTTCTCCTCCGAGTCGCGGTCCGACACACTGAAGAGAGCCACCACGGTGCCCGGCGCCGCCGCCTCGCTCACAGCCTCCTTGACGGTGGAGAAGCTGATCTCGGGCGCGTTGTCGTTGGCGTCCAGCACCCGCACCAGCACCTTGCAGTGCGCAGGTACGGCGTTTGGCCCCAGGTCCTTGGCTTGCACGTACACCTGGTACACACTGCTCTCCTCGTAGTCGAGTTCGCCGTTCACCTCCAGCCGCCCGGTGCGTGGTGCGATGCCGAAGAGCTCCCGGGCGCGGGCCGAGATGTGGCTGCTGAAGGAGTAGATCACTTCGCCGTTCTGGCCCTCGTCGGGGTCGGTGGCGTTGAGCTGCAGCACCAGGGTGCCCGGCGGCGAGTTCTCCGGCAGCGACACGGTGTAGACGGGTTGCTCGAAGGCGGGGACGTTATCGTTGGAGTCCAACACCCTGATGGTGAGCAGGGCGGTGCCGGTGCGCTGCTGGGGCTGCCCGCCGTCCACCGCGGTCAGCACGTAGCGGTGCACGGCTTGCTGCTCCCGGTCCAAGGGCTTGTCCAGCACCAGCTCGGCGAAGCGGTTGCCGTCCCCCTGCGTCTGCACGTCGAGGGAGAAGTAGCTGTTGGGGGTGATCTCGTAGGTGCGCAGCGAGTTGGTGCCCACGTCGGGGTCGAAGGCACTCTCCAGGGGGAAGCGGGTGCCCGGCGTCGCGCTCTCCGAGATCTCCACCGTCAGGTCGGGCTCTGGGAAGGAGGGAGGATTGTCGTTGATGTCCAGCACCTCGATCTCCACCCGGAACAGCTCGAGGGGGTTCTCCAGAAAGACCTCCAGGTGCAGCAGGCAGGAGGGGTTCTGCTTGCAGATCTGCTCCCGGTCGATCTTCTCATTCACGTAGAGCACCCCGGTTTCCAGGTTGAGCTCCAGGTAAGGGCTGCGGGAGTTGGGCGCCGTCTGGAAGCGGCGAGCCGAAAGTTTTGTAATGTCCAAGCCCAGGTCCTCGGCGATATTCCCCACGAACGTGCCATGCTCCTGCTCTTCCTGCACCGTGTAATGGAGCTGGCAAAGGGCCCCCTCCACCATCCAGAGCAAGGCAAAGAGGAATAGCACAATCATCTCCAAATGGGGAAAGAGATCCCCCCTCCCCAACACCACCTCTTCCTCCTCTTCCAAATACTACCACCACCACCACCTCCTCCTCCGAAAATACACAGTACAGTCAGTGTGTGTGTGTGCCTGTGCGTGTCTGTCTATGTATGTGTGTGTCTGTGTGTGCGCGCCTATGTGTCCGCGCCTGCGAGCGTGTGGAGAGAGAGAGGGATCGGGGGAGGGGGAAGGAAAAGGGGAGGGGGAGAGGTTGACTTAAGGGGGGTGCTAGGTATTATTTCTTCTGATTCATGTTACGATTTTTTTCTCCCCCATCTCCCTCCTTTTTGTTACGAGTATTATTGTTTCACACGCTGACCAAATGAAGAAGACAGGCGTCCCCACTTCATCTGTGATCTTCGAAATAAATGGCCAACTAATAATAGCTATTAGCTGGATGTATCTAGAGATACACAGTAGCCCGCTTTTATTTATTCCGAGAGTCTTGGCACTGCACCGCGGCAGCAGCAGCAGTGGCGGCGGAGACAGCAGCAGCAGCAAATCCCAAGGAGGAAATTTTTATATTTCAAGATTGTCCTCGGTTTGTCTTCCTGGTGGGAGCTGAAGGGGTAGATGCTGCTGGAAAAGCCGGTGGACATGCCCTCTTTAGATGCAAGAAAAAGCAGAAAACCGCGGAAAAAAAAAAAAAAAAAAATTACAACCCGCAAAAAGATTTCATATATATTAGGAAAAAAAAAAAAAAAAGGCAGAGAACAGCTTTGCCACGCAAAACTTTCCCTGATTTCTCTGGGATTTCCTCTCTTTTAAAAATTTAAATATTTTAGATTTTTCTCTCTTCTATTAATAGTCTTTCATTTTCTTCTTTTATTGCTATGATTATGTTCATCATCATCATCACTCTGCTTTTTATGGAGATGCTGGGTTTTTTTCCCTTTCGCTGCTTTTGCGTCTAGCCACTCTCTCTGTGTCTGTGTCTCTCTCTGCTTGCTGCTGCTGCTGCTGCTGTCGCCGCCACCGCCACCGCCGCCGCTCGCCTGCCGTCCCGGCTCCGCTCCCGGCCCCGGCTCTTCTGATCTCTGCCGGCACTTTCTGAGCCGGCAGCGCTCGGCTTTTCTGTTTTTGCGCAGCGCCCGGCTCTTGCCAACCAATCAGCCGGCAGCAACGCCCCCGGGGGCGGCACTCCATTGGCCGCGGCGCACGTCAAGTAGGCTACGTCACACATGGGAGAGCGGGCGAGCGCGCAGCGAAAGCGGGCAGGGAAAGCGGGCAAGGCGGGCAGAGAAAGCAGGCAGAGGAGAGGCAGCTCAGCCACGCAGGGAGAACAAGGCTAACGCTACAGCTCCCGAGGCGCTGCTGGGGAATGCCTGCTGTTTGCCGCCCTCCCTCCCTCCCTGCTTGCCCGATTTCCCTACGGGAGCGGTTGCTCCCCCGCCGCAGTCGCTGGGCCGGGAGATCACCGCTCGTCATCAACGCGCACACACGGGTAACCGTAAACAACCCGCTCCTTGGAGAGGGAGTTTCCACCAGCTACAAAGTTTCCTACCCTATGCTAGGCGTAATGGCGTTTTTAGAAAAAGCATAAACAAGGGGAAAGTTGAGATTATTATACACACCCCAGCCCCTCATGGACTGCTTTAATTAGTTCGGAGAAAGTGCAACTTTCCATCATACATCTGCACAGTGTTTCCAGCTCCAGACGATTTGAAGTGCCGTAAGCCTGTGCTCATTTTCCCCTGATTTACACTTTGGAATTTCCACTAATGTAACAGGAGACTGGCGAGTACGCCTGAAGAGGGAAGCCAGGCATATACTCTTGTCACTGGCTACTTGAGGTAGCGGAAGGGCATCACTGGGATGGGGGACTGGCAGGAAGAATCAGCAGAGGCTCAGAGCCACCGATTTATTTTCAAGGGAATCGCGCCCATACCGGTGTCGGTGTTCGCTGCACCCGTGCTTTCCATGCTGCTCCGGTAAAGGAGCTGGAGGCTCAAGAGGCTGCAGCAAGGGCGCGGAGCCGGCGTTCGCAGCCGCCACCGAGACTTGGGCTGGCGACTTGTCGCAGATTTTAGTAACCCCCGCCGGGTATTCCTCTGCTTCTCACAGAACAGAACATTTCCCTTCTTTCAGACAAAGCGAGAAGACAGCTCTGCTAAATAAAGTCGATTCTACCAATAGTGTCTATAGCACGTCAAGTGCTCGACTAACACGTTTTTGATCAATGCGTTTCGCTGGGAAGCTCCGCTGGCACCGAGAGGGATGAGGGGTGGATTTCGAGACGGGTGTTCCCAGCTCGAACCGGGGCTGTGTCGGTGTCCCGTACTGTCCACGTCCGTAACTTTACACAATGAAGAAAGTAAACGTAAAAAATATTTGAGTATTTTATTGTCCAAAGTATTGTTTCTAAAGAGCAGCACAACGCAGGTATGAATAGCTTCTGCTCTGACCCCATCTTTGATCCGTCAGTAAGCACCAGCTCCCTTCCATACATCTCAATGAACTATATGCTCGCTCAGACGCGTTTCCCGTTGCAGAAACGCCGCACATTATCGAACCCGTGTGTGCATGAGAGCCACCTCCGCGCTGTGTGCTCCTGCCCACCGCCTCTGCCCTCGCTCTCCCCGGGGAGGGGCTGCCGGGGCCAAGAAGCGCCATGAGAGAGGCGGGGGCACAGCCAAGCGCACGCCGCTGTCAAAGGCATCTCGGCGTCCCGCCGGTGGGGGTCCCTGTCCTGGGGCGTCAGTTTGTCAGAGGCCCCCGACCCGTGTCAAGCGGGTTACAGCGCAGCCGGCAGCGGAGCGACCGCTGGCGGGTCGATGTGCGGTACCACCCCAGGACTCCCCGGGGGGCAAGGCCGCGATGCTTGGCGCTTCGGGCAGCCGCGAGGACGCTCCCGGAGCGGCGAACCCAGCGTCCACCGCGGTACCGGCCACTCTCTGCCCTGGGCTGGTGCAAGTAGCCCTCCCCCCGACTTCCAGGGAGCTCTCGGCGGCCTCCGCCCCGCCCCCCGCCAGCGGCCGCAAACGCGGGCGGCGGGCACCCCCCAGCGGCGACAGCGGCGCACTGCGGCCCGGCGGCGGCACCGCCTCCGCTCCCGCGGGGAGAGCGGGGCTTTGGTTCCGTTCTCCCGACCCTGAGGCCCCTTCTCCTACCTCCCTTAGCCCACACACAGTCCCCACCCTTTCGCCTCTAGCTACCGTCCGAGTGCGGCGGACGCAGCTCTCCCGTTACAGCGCTTACGTCCGCAAACGGCTGTGCAGCAGAGGCTCTGGAACCCAGTCCAGAGGCACCCGGTGTTGCCTGCAGCGGAGGGGGAGAGGCAGGAAAGCAGGGACTGGTGTGTGGGAGCGGGCCGCACGGCAGGCAGGGAAATGCAACCCCAAAAAGCATCCTGGCCTTCCCGGTGCCCCCCATCTCCCAGCACCTGCAGCAGACATGAGCAGAGCCGGCGGGTCGATCGCGGTGGGTGTTTGCCAATAAAGTGGATTCCGTCAGAAACCCCCCGGCTGCTGCTGCTGCTGCCTTTTGGATGCGGATGGGAGCTCGCCCTGGTTCCTTCGCGACCGCTCATCTTTCCGCGGGCTGCCACCAACTTCAAACACAGATACCGGAATTGGTGCCCTTCCTGCGCCCCTTCAGTGCCCGGGGCCAGTGCGTTAACCTGGCATTAGAGCAACAGCCGCTTCCAGCGAGTTAAACGTGACCCGGGGCAGCCCGTCTCTTAAACCCTCCCCGCCGCCGGAGCCACGCAAACAGCCAAATCTCTTGCCTTCGAGGAAAGCGGGCATCCGCAGCGCGACTGGCGAAACCCGGGCGACCTCGGAAACGGAGGGGGGCCCCGCCCGCTCGGGGCCGTGACCAAACCCGCCCCCGGGGGCCGGAGGTAAGGGGGGAGGCGGGGGTCCGGGCTGCCGGCGCGGCGCGTCCCCGCCGCAGCGGTGAGGCGACGTTGGGGTCCTCCCCACTCGCGACACCGCCGCAGCACTCCCATAAAGACGGCCTGGTTCAGGGAGAAAGTACGCGGGAATATGCAAATGTATACTCATATAGATGTATAGGCGCAGACCCGGGACGGCTGCAGCCCGGCGGTGCGATCACCCCCTCTGCTCGAGCCCCCGCCTTCGAAAGCGCGCCCGGGTCCCTGTGTCAGCGGCGGACCCGGTGGGGTGTGAAACCCGGGGCAGGGAATTCAAAGCGGCGCCGAGCCCAGGCGGTCCCACTAATGCGAAATGACAAATTGCACTTAGGCAATACATGAACGAGAAAATGATTTATGGATTTCCACGACGGTCTGAGCAAATGAAGGCGACATGAATTATACATCCTAATGTGCAGTATATCATTTTCTAATAACACTGCTTTAGCTCTAATGCCGTACGCTGCTCTCTTCGATAGGGGGTATCGATTAAAGAAAAACTCTGAGGGCTGTCTATAAACTGGACACATATCTTCTGCAGGCACCAGCTGAGGTTTATGTATTTACCTCTTGCTAAAGCAGAGGGCTATCATCAGACCCCTGACACTGTGCTGTTTAATTTTTCCATCTGTCATCATTTAATTTGGCAGTTACTTCACCAAATGAAGACTAATCTTTTGTATCGCCGCATCTTGCTCCATGCTGCAAGTTAGAAATGTAAATAGATGACATCAGGTTTGTAAATCCGCCATGCTGAGGGGGATAGCACCTGGGTAAGTCAAATCTTTCCTCCCTGCCAAAATCCTCAGGTATCTGGCACCCCAAGTACAAAGGGTCATCTTCTAGCAAAGGGAACATATGATAAATACTACTCCTTCTGACCAGAACTTCCCTAGCATCTTCATTTCTCAGCTCTCAAGGATTATCTCAAAAATCTTTGCATTTAATTAACATACACATGCTGGGAGAGTGAATAACCTGAAGAACTGATTGTATGCATATAAGGGGAGGAAGAGCTGTCAGGTAGGGAGGGAGCTTAGCCCCGGGTTCAGCCAGCATTGGTGCCCCAGGGCTTCCCCTCTCCCACAACCAAGTTCTTTTGTCCTTCATCACATAGTAGCAGTGAAGTCATTATGACATAAGCTGTGAGCGTTCCCAAGTATTTCAGTGCTTCATGGTCTAAAATATCACTTGACATTAAGAAGGACAAAGAAATCCTGGCCTCTCATGAAAGACTATAAAACAGATGGGGAAGATGGAGGTAAAGGATTAATGCATTCATTTGGGAGGTGAAATCAATGATGACTGGGGAAGAGGTTAGGAAATGCTTAATTTCATGTTACCCAAGTGTGGTGTTGTCATTGTTCAGACACAAAAGGAGTTGCACAGCAAGGAAGTGCCCAAAAGCTGTGGTTTGGATTAAACAATCACTTTCCTAACCTTGGCAATCATACCTTTGGGTGTACAAAGCTAATCCCCATTGTTTAGTTGAGTCACCAAAATGATCTACTATTTTAGGTATCAGTCTTAGTTTTAGGCTGAGGAACATTGTGCCCTCTTTACTGTCTGGATGCTAAAAACACGTTGAAAAATGAACTTTCCTCCTTTCCCCCTCTCTCCCCTAATCTCCTAGTTTGTCATTACTTGGTTTAATTTTCAGTAGCTAGGTTAAAAAAAAAAAACAGCAACAACAAACCAACCACCACAACCAACAACCAAACCAAGCCCAAAACAAACTAAGAACGATAAGAACAAAAGAAAAGAAGAAGAAAAATAAATCAAAACAACCCCTCAACAAAACCCACCCAGGTTCTCCTTTGAGATAATTAATAACAGCTCTTAGTGCAGAAAAGATTACTGGAATCAATGATGTGATTAGGGTTGTAAATAAGAAGTAAAAGATGTCACCATTAGAAAAAGCCTGCTTTGCTAACAGGAAGATGTGTGTGTTTTACTGATAGGGCCATAGGATGAAAATCCTGCTTCAGACAGAGGTCGATACAGAACAATATCAGAAATTAACTACAAGGCCTGATTAAGGTTATTTGTGTCAGAGGGAAAGGTTCACTGCCACCAGTCCCTCAATGGATTTCTCTCCTAATTGTCAACGAGGAGACAAAACAGGAAGGCTAGACCATTTGGCTAATCAATAAAAAAAGCCTGCCTTCATGTTTGCCTGGGGAGCACTCCTTGGGTCAGATCGATGTAGCAGCTACCAAAGTTCTTGCAGAGGTCACCAGTGATCAAGACCTTTTGTGATGGCTTTTAAACAGCAGTGGAGCCAAGCATCTGCCGGAGAGGTTGCAAATGTGAGCAGAACTGCAGATACAATGTTAATCATCATCCTTGTGCTTATGGGAGGACCCCTGGTGATAAAAACAACTCTCTATTTATGACCTTAGACAGCTGTTTTAATGAATGAAGATAAAATACTACTTCATTACATGCTCTGCACTGCATGAGTGATCAGATGTGATCACTACCAGAAGGTGCTGGTAGTAAGAACTGCAGTGGATGCACCACAATCCAGAACCAAATTACAGTGGATGCATGCTATAGGGGTTTCTTGAGGCCAGCTTCAGATCTCCTTTTCCTTGCCCTCAAATTTGCATACAGATTTCAGTGAGGTCACTCAAGCAGCAAGAGACTGTTCTGTGTTAAACAGCAGGCTGGTGCAGCCCATTGCTATTAGCCCACCTCTAGCTTTTAGGGTGTACCATAATATTTATTGCCAAAAACCCCAAACCACCAAACAAAACAATAACCAAAACAAAAAAAAGGTTTAATGACTTAATTTTTTTAGCTGATTCAGGTCTGCACTTCTTCCACAGTTAAGCTTCAACATTTTCTGGCCACCACAATTTTCTACATATCAGACCAGTCAAGGTCCTGGACACTTAAAAACACTCATTTATTTCAGTAGGTGTGGCTTTACACCAACATACATTTGGCTCAATTCCTGTCATCTTGGTTCATGTCCTGTTATTTTTTACCTATTAATTAGTAGCAAATACAACAATCTCGAAGTTGACACTTACTGTAATGCTGCAGATACCTTATAAATCAATGAAAATTACTTTATACGAGGTGGTCAATCAAAAATACATATTCCTTGAAGATAAGAGATGACATCTGTACCTCACTTACCTCACACAAGATTCTTCTTGCCAAAACAGTGTTCAATAAGGCATGTTACTTCCCATCTAACTAGAATTTTCAGGAAAAAATAGTTTATTCCACAGGTAGAAGCCTGGTATTGAATCAACTGAGAAGCAAAATGTTATCAAGACAGGTATCATGAAGCCACTGTTTTTTGTTTGGTTGATTGGTTGGCTTGTTTTTTGGTTTGGTCTGGTTTGAGTTGGGTCTCAGTCAGCTACACCCATTTCTTTGAACTTCATTGAAATACAGTTGACCAATATCTGAATTCAAAAAAATACTGCTAAGTTTGAATGATTGCTAGAGTTTGAATGATTAGTAGAGTAAATGAGGACAAAACTGCAGTGGAAAACTCCAGTTGCTTGAGATTCTGCTAAGCTTCCTATTATCTACTCAAAGTCATAGGTAGATGTAGTTACTCATGCTAAAGAAAATTGTGCTGTTGATTTTCTTTTCAACAGCAAGTTCAAGCCTTGAACTGAAGCATACCTTGTTTTGAGGTTCAGCTTGAAAGCAGTACTTAAAAATATAAAACTTTTATTCTTATCCTTATAACACTGCACATGTAGTGCTTGGCAGAATAAAGACAAGCCACCCCCCCATGTCCCTCCACCTGGATTGTTTGCCCAGAAGAATTTGCATTCTTGGGCCTTGGTGTTCTGTGTATATATATTCTCCAGCATAATTCTATCATCTGAATCACCATACCAACTACACAACAGATAACAATAGCTCTGCCTAGGAAGAGAAAGGAGAAAGATGGGGAAAACAATGTTATAATTATGTAGTCACTTAGGAAGAGAACATACATCTGTATTTTTTTATACCTATTCTAGGTGATGCTACTTCCACTACCAATACTTCTGACTGTACTCTTCTATTTGCATCTTCTCATGGTAAGAGCCTATACTCAGGTGCTTGCTTTTTCTCCTCAAATTGCATCTGGCTAGTGTCAACTTTTCCATAGCGTTGCCCACCTCAAATTGAGAAGTTCCAGATGAAAACCAATCATATACAAAGCAATAATTAGGGAAAATACATTATTTTGTCTGTGTTAAAAATATTGCAACATTTTACCGCCTCCATACTTTGGAAGAATGACTCTAGCAGATGGAGGTCTCCAAAATGCTTTTTGCCATTCTCAGGAAGATACAGCAAAGTGGTAAGTCCTTGAAAACTTCATCTTGCAGAAATTTGTCAGTTGGTACTTGAAAAATCTCTACTAGTCATCTCCTCTCACAACTCCTGCTTAGAGGCTGGGCTTCATGACAGAAACTGTGTAAGTTCATATGCTCCATGCAATTGCTGTGGAGGGCAAACACCATTTTTCTCAGAATAATTATTTCCAGGGCCCTGCAGGCTCCTCTCTGCACTTGGATATAGATTTGAAGCATGTGCACACTTATCATCCATGTACTTACTACTCCCACTGTTGGTAGGGATGCAGGGGAAAGCAGCAAAGGATATATCTAGAACAACACAGAATAGCAGAAAAAGGATATCACAAATACTAAAGCATGGAGAAATAATTATAGAAGTTTATGTGCAGTGAAACAAAAGGTAAGAGAAAAAAAAAAAAAGAGAAAGCATTTAAACTTAAGAGCAAAAGCAATCAGACTGTAGCCACAAAGCTAAATATCCTACCAGACTTTTCAGCAGCTTCTTAAGCTCCTGCATCCTAACAAGAAAAAGCTTTTAAGAGTTTCCCTTTCCCTTTTATCAGCAGGCTTTATATATGCATATGGTAAAGCTCACAACTTATCCCTGTTACTTAATTAAGTGGAGTAGGAGTAGTCTGCGCTATAGATCTCAATGGTCCACACTCTATTCATTATGCAAGTTGGGGCCTGGTGTTGCTACAATTACAGTTTTTCAATTGAGAAATCAAACCGAAGGACTGTGTCTCTAAACAGAGCTCGGTGCTACCCTCGGGAGCTCTGGAGGCTGCGCCAGGCCAGCAGCCTCTCACTCACGTAACTCCAAGGTTGCTCTGGTCAGCAGGCTCCTGCAGCAATGGGGGACTGGGACGATACGCCTCACTCAGCAAAACTTGGGACAATTATTATAGTATGCAGATTGTATAGTCAGAGTGAAGGAATGTGTGATTTCAAAGTCACTTCTGACATTGTTTCTAATGAGCCTGTACTGGTGGTGATCTGCTACTAAAAGATCTCTCTCTGCTGCCTGTCAGCCCTGCATTTTATTCCATGGTATGAGCAACTCAGATAGCACCAGATATTTATTCTGGCACAATATTGTTTCCAAGAAAGCTTTTGTTGTTTGGTCAGTGTGCTGATGTCAAATTAGAGCTGGTTTGTACCTGCAGGACTTTAGCTTGTGTTACAGAATACAGTGAATGAAGAAGGAAAGTATGTAGTCAAATATGTTGAATCCCATATGCTGCTGTGTGTAACCATATGTAATGTATGCCCCAGCTCTTTGGGTTCAAGAAGGGCTATAACAGTGTTGCCAAATGTGTTTTGACATGAAAGGATGAATGCTTGGGATGCACTTGGTTATGATGAGAAGAGCTCTGGAGGCGATTACAGGCTTATAGGAAGTGGAGGGTTGGCACAAAGAAGTCTGCAGCCACATGTGACTGTCTCCCAACATGCCCACAACAAGCTGCTGAATCACACCTGCTTTCTTTAAAGCTGGTGTTTTCTCATTTTGCAGGCTTTACTATGCAAATCTTTTTGAAGTAATGCATGCATATGCAATCATACATATGCTTATGTGTAATTACATGAACCTTGATGTTGAGCTTTGAAAGAAATGACAGTACTGCAAGACGTGCGTGTGGGGAGAGAGGGGAGTGCAGCTGCAGTCGAATTCAGCTGGAGCACCGGCCAGCACGAAACCGATCCTGCCTCAAGCGAGAGGCAACATCTTTCTATTCAAGGCACTTCCAAGCTCTTGGGAGAGGCTGATCCGCCCTGCCATTCAAGACAGCAAAACGTATACCCCCACGACTTCAGGGTCACATTGCTCTGGCGCAGCTCAGCAGCTAGCTGGATGGTCTTGGTGGCTGCTTCTCCCAGCTGCTGAGTACCAGTGCAGGGCAATGGGAGGGAGAGCATCCTTTTCCCAGCAGCTGCCCTTCTGCATCCCTCCTGCCCTCGGCACTCTCAAAGAACTGTGAACTGCAGCAGCTGCTGCTTCCAAGGGAGGGTTTGGCGAATCCTGCAGCGGTGGGAGGCAGCAGCTGGATTGCAAAGAAGCAATGTAATGTCCATGCAGAAAGAGGAGCTATGCCTATTACATGTAAAAGGAGTGATAAACTGTTGAGTGGTCATCTGCATTGCTGTGTGGTCAGGAGGGAGTATCTGTTTCCAGAAAGCAGAGAGCTGACCTAAAGCAATCAGTTTATTGAGGAAAAATATAACACAGGCACTGTCATAGCTGTACATGAGCTGTGCATGAAAGTAAAGAGATTGGGGGGGGGGGGGGGGGGGGGGGGGGAGGGCAGGAAGGAGGAAAAGGAAGACAAGACAGGAAGGACTTAAATTGTGGGAAGTGTAAAATGGAAAAATGAGTCATGTAAATGTGATTTAGGGTAGAGTGGGAAGATGATAGAAATCTTGTAGGAAGGCTTCGATTTTTCTTAGCTTTGGAAAGTATTTGAGGGTTTGCTGGCTTTCTGGGATTCTCATAGATTTCCCAGTATCTGGGGGGAAACTTGGTGAAAAGGGATTTCTGCTTCCTGTAAAAGGCAATGTCAAGAGCAGACTGGAATACTTTGGAACAGCTTATGACTGTTACTTGTTGGCTTTAATTGGGAAAGCCTCTCCTGGAATAATGTACTAGAAAATTTTCTGCAGCTCTCCCACTCCCATGCTGCTGTGATGTTGGGCAGTAGGGATCTGGGGAGCACTTGTATCACTGTTTCCACTACTCTCTAAGAATCTGGAGGTGAACAGGAAATTAGTTTATAATGTTCAATTTGCTGAAAAGAAAGGATATACTCTTTTGACCCTTTGCCATATTTTGCTCAGCACAGAAAGGATCAAAGGCACAATTAGGAAGGAAGAAACAGCCTCTATGGCATTACCAAAGCGCCAATAAATAGCTTCAGAAATGTGGTTTTCATTGCAAGTAAAGGTGGAAAAGCCAAATAATAATTGTATGCACTGGTTTTGTAATGTAGCTATGGTCTTACAGGGTAGTATTGAAGAGTATAAACTGAAAATCTTTGACCAGAATTCAGAAAATTATGGCATCATCAGAAGTCCTTTATCTGGAGAACTGTTACCTATAAAACCATAAATTGTGATGTCCCTTTTAAGAATTGCCAATAGGTGACAAATAACCACCTTGTGTTGTGGTCTCTGTGGGAAGAGGGAAATTAATACCTAATTGGTATTCTAATCTGAGAAATCACAAAAATTTGGGCTGGAAAACAAATGTATGTATCTGTTTTCTTTTTTTTCTTCCTGCCAAAATGAGCTTTCTGAGTAATCATTTGGTTCTGAAAATTTCTAGAGGTGATTGCTGTAATGAAGCAGTTTCCAGGGTTTATGTGCTTTTAGGGAATGGCAAAATTTGCCATTTGATGTAGTACCAAAGTTAGAACTGTGCTTCCAATTCTAAAGCACAGGAGAGACTGTGCTCTGGCTTTGCTGGTGGTGGTGATTTGGAAGAACTGCTTTACTTTTCCATGCCTCAGTCTTTATGTATGTATAATGGCCAATATACTGGTTCTCTTGTATGAAAGAAATGAATTATGGCCATGAATCAGAAGGTACTATACAGGAGTTGGACTGGGTATGAGTACAATCTGGGAAGGGTTTTCTGTAAGCCTGCCTGCTGAAATGAGACAGAAAGAGAAATATCCGATTTGGGCATCCTAGCAGCAGAAGTTTGGGAACTTTTTGTAGGAACTTGGTGTGCTTTGGCAATATGAAGAAAATGTAGTGTTAGAGCTTCCAGTGCTGCATCAGAAATGCTGTGGCCGTGGCCAAAATACAGCCTGATAATAAACACATTTGATTTCTTCAAGTGTCCTCAGAATGTGGATAAGTTAATTTTGGGGTGGCAAGGTTTACTATGTGTCCCTGGTATGCCGGATCATAGGTTACATCTGCCTTGACTTGGAGGAAGTTTGCAGATGACATCAGCAAGTTTGCAGATGACACAAAGTTAGGGGCAGATGTCAGTCAGTTAGAGGGTAGAAGGGCTCTGCAGAGGGACCTCGACCAACTGGACAGATGGGCAGAGTCCAATGGGATGGCATTCAACAAGTCCAAGTGCCGAGTGCTGCACTTTGGCTACGGCAATCCCATGCAGAGCTACAGGCTGGGGTCGGAGTGGCTGGAGAGCTCCCAAACAGAGAGGGACCTGGGGGTCCTGATCGACAGCCACCTTAACATGAGCCAGCAGTGTGCCCAGGTGGCCAAGAGGGCCAATGGCATCCTGGCCTGCATTAGGAATAGTGTGGTCAGCAGGAGCAGGGAGGTCATAGTGCCCCTGTACTCTGCTTTGGTTAGGCCGCACCTTGAGTACTGTGTCCAGTTCTGGGCCCCTCAGTTTAAGAAGGACATCGAAACACTTGAACGTGTCCAGAGAAGGGCAACAAGGCTGGGGAGAGGCCTTGAACACAAGCCCTATGAGGAGAGGCTGAGGGAGCTGGGATTGTTTAGCCTGGAGAAGAGGAGGCTCAGGGGTGACCTCATTGCCCTCTACAACTACCTGAAAGGTGGTTGTAGCCAGGAAGGGGTTGGCCTCTTCTCCCAGGCAACCAGCACCAGAACAAGGGGACACAGTCTCAAGCTGCGCCAGGGGAGGTTTAGACTCAAGGTGAGGAGGAAGTTCTTCACCGAGCGAGTAATTCATCATTGGAACTGGTTGCCCAGGGAGGTGGTTGAGTCATCGACCCTGGAGGCGTTCAAGGGGAGATTGGACGTGGCACTTGGTGCCATGGTCTAGTCATGGGGTCTGTGTTGATAGGTTGGACTCGATGATCCTCGAGGTCCTTTCCAACCTAAGTGATACTGTGATACTGTGATACTGTGAAGCCAGAAGATGGCCCATATTGCTTGATTTGTCTAATTTACTAGGAGTATGATGATATGATTACCTGAACCTGATCCAGCTTGTTACTGCTGTGTGATCAGGTAACACATATATCATCTGTCTACTCATGTCTAGAAGATGCTAATGTTATATTAGTAATCTGAAAAACCTGGTGTACGTTTATTAAAATACCTGTAAAATTAGAATAGAGGTTTCCTCAGCACCATCTGGTTGCCAAATGTGGCATTAGGCGAAAATCGCTTTCAGGCTGTGAGAGTGGTAGGAGAAAATTTACAGAACAGTTTAACCTTTCTGTCTCAAAGAACATCATAACTTTGGCATCTGTTCTAGTCCTTCTGAAATCCCTGGAGTTTTTGAGACAATTTTTTTTTACTTGGAGGAAGATGAGATCCTCCTTGTAGGCATGACTTCATTCATCCTACAAGTCTGTGTTTATCAGCCAGTGGACAGCAAATATTCTTTTTGGAAGGGTTGTTTTAGTTTTCTTTTTTTCTTTTACAGGAACAATAGAAACATATTTTCTCCAGCACTCACTGCAAACAGTAGAAGCCTTGCCTGAAGTTACTAATGGTATCCAACCAGCATGAAGTTTTTGTTAGAATGTTTTAGAATTGTGTTCCTTGTTTTTATCATTTGATATTATACTCATTTTTTTGGCCTCTGCAGCATATACATGCATGCACACACATGCATGCATGCAAGTGGAAGCAAAATTGTCTGTTACAGAAGGTTGACTTTGCATTTAGTGCATATGTGAAATTGTAATGAAAAGCCCATAGGTAGTTGAGACATGGATGAAGCACAGAACAAGGACCCTGGAACCAGCAATACAGAGAGCATTTTCTGGGACAAAAAAGGTATGCCCCACTGTCATCTCAAGTTTTGGCAAGTAATTTTGAGTTCACTATCAAGCTAAAGGGTAAAATAGTAGTTATTTTCACTGTGAATAATGCTATATCTCAGAACAAGGAACCAAATTTCTATGCCTTGTAGTTTCCTTTCACTTCCTGAAACCAAATGAATTGTGTTGTTGTGGAGCAAAATGCTGGAAGTTTCCATTAAAAAAAAAAAAAGAGAGAAAGTAAAGTAAATAGAAAGAAAACATGTGTTCCCTTTTATTGTATTTTTATGGAGGTTATAACCAGAGTTGTTTTCTTACAGCTTTAAGCTGAGTTGTTATGAGCAGTTATTCTTACGCAGTCGGTATGGACCAACTCCAAAGTTGTTCAAGCAAATAGCAAGATTTCCAGTGATTTCAGTGTTCTTTTGATCAGGCTCTTAATCTTCTAGAAAATGGTGAGCTTAATCAGACTGTTGGGCATGGGGTGCTGATGGTGTAAAGAGTTGCTTTTGTACCTAAAGAAGGTGGAGATTTACTAACTGCTTGTCTGTAAGTATTGTTTTACTTCATTTTCATTCCTTTCCCTTTCCAGCTGTTTTTTTTTTTGTATATAAAAAGTTCAAGTAAATCCCCTTTAAAAAGTCTGCTTTTGTGTTAAGGTACTTAAAATGTAATGTCTTTGTGTCAAAGAGCTTTTATGAAAGAAGATTTGTCCTGGCATATCCTGTAATAAACATCTGGAAACTGCAGGGGTTAGCTGATGGTGGCTATATAGTAGCAAGAATATGGTTTAACTGGTTAGCTTTACATTAGGATTATTTTTCCTCCTTTTTTTTTTTGCTTTTTAATAGTCTCAATTCACTTAATTTATTTGGTAATCTGAACATTAATGTCCTATCATAGTTAAATTGTTTTAAATACTCTTCAGGTAGTACAAAATGCCTCATTCTGGATTGATGCAGGGAGGGCTATATGAAAGCAGATTACATCTCTGCATGGTGTTCACTGATCAAGTGTTTGAAGAGCAGGGCTGCTCATCTTTTAAAGCATCTTCCTTCAGTACGAAATACATAGGAAAATCAGTATTTCTAGATTAGTTGAAAGTAAAAGCTGCCACAGATGTAATAGGCATCACTTGTATGTGAGCCAGAAGTTTAATTAGGATTAAGCAAAACAGAAACCTACAGCTTTAGCCTATCTGATGTAAACCAGAAATGAAAGCCCTTAAACAGTCTGGGGTGGGGAGGCAATTAAATGTTTCTACAAAATGGAAAGGGAAAGACATTGAATTCTTTCAGTAGCTACAATGGAGACAAGGAGGAATTGCAGAAAATACCATAAATGGATAAGGAAATAGATGGTTGCAAAGGTGCCAGAAGGAAAATTAACTAAGGAAAGTTCTAGCAAACAAGCAGTAGAATATGAAGTGGTAATTCCTTCACTGCGTCTGTAGTCCTGTGAATGAACAAGCAAAAACAATCCTTATTTTGGATGTGATGATGGTGAAGGGTAACAAGCTGGTAAGAGTCACCGTCAGCGTTCTTGGATGACAATAGGAGGTTTTAGGAAACAATTTTAAGTGTATGACTTAATTGGTAGTTCTGGGAGAATTATTATCGCTGACAGTCCAGGAACAGATTAATTGAGTGGACATGCAGAAATAAAAGTTATCATCTCCCAAATTTAGCTGCGCTTACCTAAAGTACATCTTGACTCTTACAGACAAAATGGGGTTAGGTCAGCCAGGGTGGAAGTCAGTTGAGTGAGTCAGCTCTTGGGCAGACTAGATTCAGTTCACCAAGTGATGGAAACTACATTTCCACTTGCCACCAATTCCTGCTGGGGTGGCACCAAGAAAGGTTTAGCAGGAGGATGCCAGTTGTGGAGACAGTGCTGACTGAGAACATGGAGGAAACTGGTTCACCTCAGGACCTCATCATCTCTTGGAACAACTCCCTTGCCATGATTCCCCACAGGCCTTCCAGCAAAAGGAAGATTTTAATTACTTTGAGTAAGAAGGAGAAAAAATAAAGATGTAAATGAGAAATGCATGTGGCTACAGATGCTTGCAGGTGTTCTCTGTCAGTTCCTTTGTTCAGAAAATCCTCAGCCCCATTTGATTCTGAAGGAGGAAAAAATTTGCTTCTGAGATATTTAAAACAAATGTTCTCATTTATGTGGCAAGATAAATTGTGATACTTATGAAACTATTTCATTTGAATTGTATATTCTAACAGACTTTTAGTATTCAAAGGTTTTCTAGGTTTAGTCTTAGAAAGTTTGTCTTGTTGCTCTGTGTGCTTCATCTGTGGATCCAATCTCGAGAAAAGCAGATTAGGAAGCTGCAAGCAGAGTCTCATTGCATTTCTCTGCTGTGTTTTCTCATTTTTTTTCCTGAAGAGGCATGCCTTAAGAAGCCACACTTTCTAAGCCCATGGACTGTCTTGTATGTCAAGCTGCTAATAAATGCCAACTGGTATTAATTAAAGTGTTGTTGTGTGGTTCACATTAAGAATGGCAGGATAAAACCAGAGTGGTTGCAGTCTATTGCAGCAGTATGAGTGGGTTGCAGGTCTTCCTGAGTGGAGCTCATAAATAAACTTTCTCAGGCCAGAAATGTGCAGATCTGCATATTTTGAGGTTAGTCAATACTTATGTGGTGCCTCTCTTTACATCATTAAGCTTTTAACAGAGTGCAGGGAAGAGCCATGTATGAGCATCATCTAAGTTGGGGTTGTGTCTACCTTGTGCAACCTATGGGCTCATGCTTTTATCTGTATCCTGAGTCTATTGTAGGAGAAGACTGCAAGAGGTCTTAGCTCTGCCCTTCTGCCTTTCACCAAGTGTAATTTGGATGGGATTATCAAAGTGCTTGGGTGAATTTATGTCCTGAGAATAAGGGTAATCCCTTCTGTGTCATCTCCCCACTCCCATTTTGCTGACTTCCTCCTAAACAAAGAGGCATTTTCTCTTTTTTTTTCCTGTCTGCTTGCCTCATTTCATCACATGCGGAGGTGACTTCACATTTGTTTGACTTCATTTTGTCTCTGCTGGCTTCACAGGTTGTATGGAGCCCACTTGTCACTGCGCAAGTCTAGCCAGTGGGGGATATGCCTTGAATCCTCTACCACAGACTTCCATGTGCTAGACCAGACCTAAATACGTGCTTAAGGTTTGATAACCATAAGCATTTTAATTGCATGGATGCCTGTTGATGAAGAAGGAATGTGGTAAAATTTAATTCTGCTATTGTAGTATGGATTCTGGCTTTAAGTTGAAATGGGCATAAATAGGGTCAAAGAGACTTCCACATATAAACCCATTTGAAACTGGCTGAAACAAAGTTTAATTCTGGCTTTCACAGTTTCTGCAGTTCTGCGAAATAGCAGAGTTCAGTTTAATTGACCATGCACAATGTGTTTGAATGTTACTAATTTAAAAAGCCAAGGCTTAATGTTGAAGTCAGAATTTGAACAAGATAAGCAGACAAATACAAATTTTTTATATACACTAAGCTTTTTACTCGCTATGATGCTGATGCTTAGATACCCTGATAATGATAGTTAATGCAGTGATACTGATTTTGTCCCTGCTGTGTTCATTATTAACCCCAGAAGGTAATGGAAATCTTATTAGACTCAGTATTGGATATTAATACTGTGCCTGACTATGGTATGAAAAAAATGAAGGAAGAGCCTGCAAACATTTGTAAGCTAATTGCCTGACTTGGAAACCACTAATGTACATGAGTAACATTTACTCACGCAGATTGTCTCAGTGAATACAAAACTCCTCCAGTGGGTGGCTGCAGAATAAGGCCATAAATCACACCTCCATGGAAAGTTTAAGAAATGTTGATGGAAAGGCACCCATAAAGAACTACAAAAACTTACTAAGTTTTAGTGAACAGTATTTTAAAGGTGTGTGTACTTAAATCAAGGTACTGGTCAATCTTTAAAAGTAAAGAAAAACCAGAAGCTGAATTTAATTTGCCTATATGGATTTTTTTAACAAAAAAAAAAAGTGTGGAACAGCCATCAGATCACAGAAATTATTTCTATTCTATGTGACAACCACAGCCACTATGTCCATGTATGCTTTGTATAGCAGTCTCTGAGGCTGAGCTACACATTCCTCTGCATAGGTTCTTCATTTATTTTTGTGGCTGGCCATCACTGTACAAACATCAGTGGTTGGGCAAGCACCTCAAGTAGCCTGACTCCCTGCTTTCACACAGAAAGCCAAGCCAGGACAAACACTGATGCATCCTGTCTTATGGCTAAATGGCAATGCTGTGATGGCCCACCAGGGTTTCAGCTGTGCCTTCTGTTCATGGAGGGTGTAGTGATACCTAATGGGGAAAATGACAAACTCATGGCTGAACAGAAGTTCTGTCACAGGAAAGGTGACCTTTTGTACTGCCTGACCGTGGCTGCCATTCTCCTGGAGTAATTTATTTGGGTGCCTGTAGCCAGGTGCAAAGACGGTCTGCAAGTGGGCTATACACATCTTGAAACTATGAAGCAATTAGTTATTGATCAGCACACATGAAATGCAGCTGGGATTTAATGGGCTGGAAGGGGCTGCTGTTCCTGCCCTTGCTCCCACCCCTAATAAGACAGCTAAAGAGGCTGTGCTGTCCCATCATTTAGCAGGGTAGAGCTTGGTTTCTATGCTTGAAGTAGGTCCTTGATGTTGCTGTGTTTCATCAACTCCTTCAGTGCTGGTCTCCTCAGCTGATGAATTTTGCCTAATGGTCTGGATAGATTTCATATGATGGTTTAGGTTGGAAGGGACCTTGAAGATAATCTAGTTCCACCTCTGCCTGCCAAGGGCAGGGGCACTTTCCGCTAGGCCATCCGAGCTGGCCTTGAACATCTCTATGGAGGGGCATCCATCATTTCCCTGGGGATCCTGTTCCAGTGTCTCACCACCCTTGCTGGAAAGAATTTTGTTTTCTAATATCTATTCTACCTTTCTCAAGGTAGAAATCTATTCCCTCTTGTCCTGTCACTATGAGCCCTTATAAAAAGTCCCTTCCTGGTTTTCTTGTAGGCCCCTTTCAGGTACTGGAAGGCTGCTGTGAAGGTCTCTGTGGAGCCTTCTCTTCTACAGGCTGAACAGCCCCAACTCCTGCAGCTTGTCCCTGTAAGGGAGGTGCTCCAGCTCTCTGATCATCTTCATGGCCATCATCTAGACCCACTCTAGGTGTTCAATGTCCTTCTTATGCTTGAGGCACCAGAACTGGATGCAGTATTCCCGGTGGCATGTCATGAAAGCAGAGAGGAATCCTTCATCCTGCTGGTTGCACTTAATTTGATGTATCCCAGCACTTAGCTGTCTTTCTGGGCTGCAGGTGCACATTGCCAGCTCATGGTGAGTTTTTCATCGAATGACACTTACAAGTCATCTTCAAGACTGCTCTTGAGACATTTGTTGCCCAGCCTATGTTTGTGCTTGGGAATGCCCTGACCCAGGGGTTGGACCTTGCACTAGGCCTTATTGAACTTCATGGGATTAATTTGCACCCATTTCTCCAGCCTGTCCAAGTCTGTTTGGATGGTATCCCTTCTCTCTAGCATGTCAACCAGACCACACAGCACACAGCTTGGTGTAATCTGCAAGCCTGATTGAGGGTGAGCTCAACCCCACTGTCTGTATTGCTGGCAGAGATGTTAGCGCTGGTCCCAGAACTGACCCCTGAAGGACCCTACTTTGTGGCCATTTGTGTGGTATGTTTTGTGTTAATTTGTTAGGGTTTTTTTGGGTCTGTTCTCTGCAGTTTTGGGGTATTTTTTATGACTGTGAGTTTGTGTTTTTGCTTCTGGAAATCTGTCTGGGAGGCATGGGCACCCTGGCCTGGGCTGGGGGTGGGCAGGGACTAGGGGCACCCCAAGCAGAATTGTAGTGAGAGCCAGTGTGGTAGCAGTACTCCTCCCCACCAGCCCGTTGCTTGCAAGTGTCCTCTCCTGCCCATGGGTGGTCTGGGCCCTCTGTCAGCTGGAGGATTACCAGCCCCTCTTAGCTACACAGGCTCTTTGAGTCCAAGCCCAGTAACTGGCTCAGTATTTGCTTGCTCTCAGCCAAAATGGTTGTTACTATAGGATGTGTGAGCTGAGCAGAAGGTGGAGAAGGAGAAAATGGCCTTTCCAAGGGTGTGCTCCAGTCCTGACTTCAGATGCTCACTAAACTGATAGATGAGTCTTGGGATCGGGAGACAGGCTGATAGTTTTAAAGGTAGATCTTCATCCTATGGACTTTCTTATGTGACTTCTCCAGGCACTGAACAGCCAGGAAAGCTTCTTAGTTGCCTCCCCAGGTGCCCAGAATACCCAAACTGCATTTTCAGCTGGCTGGAAGTACATTCACCGTGGCTGGTCTATAGCCAGCAGCCTCTGGTGGCATTAGTGGCTGGCTTAGCAGGATCAGAGACAGTGGTGAAACAGAGAGCTGGAGACTAGCTTAGAGGACAGAAGTTACACTGCATTTTTATGGCAGACTTAGATGATTAATCGGTTCTGTGTATTGGCTTTTTCTTCAATTGCATGGGCAACTATTTCTGTCTAGAGGCTTGAGTGAAGTAGGTATTGAGTTTTGCTTGGAGCAAAGCTTTCATTTCACAAGGACACTTTAAGTACAGATATCAGCTTATTTTTGAAGCTGACACACAAGCAGTTATGCTTTAGTTACCCATCTATTTTAATGGATTTTGCTAGAGCCTCCACAAGTGAAATACTGGGCCCAGAGAGATTCTTCATTCAAAGTTTCTGGTCTTGTTTTTGTGTCTTTGGGTATTTTCTCAATGAGGTTTAGAACTTTTAGCTTGGAAATCTTGTTAGCAGGCCACAATGAAACTAGTATTAATGTTTAACTGGGATGCTTGCATTAGTGGCTGTTATCTTTTCATGTCAAGTGACTGAATTCCTGACCAGAAATGTTATGTGCTTACAGAGAGAGAAGCTTTGTGTGATGAAAATGTAGGCATCCTTTATCTCTTTTAAAGATGTGACTGCATTAAAAAATCCCCAATCTGTTACAAATAGAATATGGAGCCGTAACCCTTGCTCCTAAATGTAGGCAGCAGTATAATTTGAGCTGTAAAAACTGACTTCTTGAGCATTTGGTGAAACTTCTAATCCTTCTGGAGAAATAATTGTGTGTTAATTAAGAGCCAGAATTCCACAAGGCTTATTAGCTGTCTAGCTGGATCTGAGAAGCAGAAGGTTGAACAGAGTTTAACTAAAATTTAGAACTGTTAATTAGTCTCTTTTCTTCGCAGTATCCTTTCTATTTTCTTGTTTTTTGGTTTGTGTAGCACACTTTGAATGACCCCTGAGAAACTACTGTGCTTCTGACATGATAGCTCCCAATTGTAAGTGCTGTACTTTACTAGCTGTGAAAGAATAAAGCTTTAAAAGAGTTTGGCTTGCCTTAGCTACAAGCTAGCTTGTTATGGAAGAGGAAATGACAGCAAGTGGAAAAGGCAGGCTGGCTAATCTTGTTAAATTGGCTGAATAATGTTGCATTCAAGATCCGTGAACTCCATGCTGGAGCATACAGATGCTTTAATAAACTTTAGATGACCTGTCTTAGTTTAGTGCTTTTTACAAGATTCAAAAAAAAAGCCATGTTTGATAGGCATGTGGAAACCTAAATATGAAACCACCTTCCTTGTAGAGCTCCATTTTGGTAGTTATGAATGTGGATATTTGTGACTGTGTGAAAGTTGTACTTCAGTGATGGATGCTAAGCAGGATTGGGGAGGGGAAAGCAGACGCTGAAGCCATTTTAGTGTCTTTGAAAGTTTGTTTAAAAGCACACATGGAGATGTAAACTGGCTTTTTAAAATATTTTTTTCCCCACTTGGATATTATGATTAAGTTTTTTTGTTGTTGTTGTTGGTTTTTTTCTTGGTGAGGTGGGATGAGAGAGATGCGGAACAAAATTCCCTGGGATTCTGGTATGGGGAGAAGTAAGCTGGGCAAAACAGCTGCTATTTCAGCTCAATAGCCCCTCTACCCCCCAGTGAAATCATTCTGAGCCTGCTGAGTAGGAATGGTTTAAAGGTCTATTGTAAAAGACACAAGAATTGTATTCATTAATTAGACTTGTCAGAGTCTGCTTTGTATTTCCAACAATGAATGCCACTTCATTCAGGGGGTGTAGTTAAGCCCTTGAACTAATTTGACTTCAGGCTCCAGTCCCCTTACATTTAAGGGCCTCACCTTTAGATGCTTTGTTGTTCTAATCACCGAAATGTTTATATTTTCACATCGGTTTGTAGTATGTTTCAACTAAGATATTAGCATTAATATAGATTCATTTGCTTAATGCAGATGCACTGCAAAAGAGAATATGCTTCAGAACTCCTGGTAGCTTAACTGGTTTCCCACTGTATTTTAGTTCACAGCTTTGGCAGAGGTAGGGAGAGGGCCAAGTGGGAAAGGGAAGTGCACTAAGTGCAGTGTATTTATACAATTATAAATGGAAAAACTAGTTAGCTCTCTAAAAATGTCCTAATTGTGCAGATTAGAGTAGTTGTGTAAGGCTTCTATGAGGGTGGTGAGACACTGGAACAGGCTGCCCAGGGAGGTGGTGGAGGCCTTGTCCCTGGAGTTTTTTAAGGCCAGGCTGGATGTGTCTCTGAGCAACCTGATCTAGTGTGAGGGGTCCCTGCCCATGGTATTTCACAGTACAGTATCACTTAGGTTGGAAAGGACCTCGAGGATCATCGAGTCCAACCTGACACCGCAGACCCCATGACTAGACCATGGCACCAAGTGCCACGTCCAATCTCCCCTTGAACGCCTCCAGGGTCGATGACTCAACCACCTCCCTGGGCAACCCATTCCAATGCCGAATGACTCGCTCGGTGAAGAACTTCCTCCTCACCTCGAGTCTGAACCTCCCCTGGCGCAGCTTGAGACTGTGTCCCCTTGTTCTGGTGCTGGTTGCCTGGGAGAAGAGGCCAACTCCCTCCTGGCTACAACCACCCTTCAGGTAGTTGTAGAGGGCAATAAGGTCACCCCTGAGCCTCCTCTTCTCCAGGCTAAACAATCCCAGCTCCCTCAGCCTCTCCTCATAGGGCTTGTGTTCAAGGCCTCTCCCCAGCCTTGTTGCCCTTCTCTGGACACGCTCAAGTGTCTCAATGTCCTTCTTAAACTGAGGAGCCCAGAACTGGACACAGTACTCAAGGTGCGGCCTAACCAGAGCAGAGTACAGGGGCACTATGACCTCCCTGCTCCTGCTGGCCACACTATTCCTAATGCAGGCCAGAATGCTATTGGCCCTCCTGGCCACCTGAGCACACTGCTGGCTCATATTCAGGTGGCTGTCGATCAGCACACCCAGGTCCCTCTCTGTCTGGGAGCTCTCCAGCCACTCCGACCCCAGCCTATACCTCTGCATGGGATTGCCATAGCCAAAGTGCAGCACTCGGCACTTGGACTTGTTGAAAGCCATCCCATTGGACTCTGCCCATCTGTCCAGTCGGTCGAGGTCCCTCTGGTAGAGGGGTTGGAACTAGATGATCCTTGAGATCCCTTCCAACCCTAACAATTCCATGACTCTATGACTTCTACGGTGTTACTGTTTCAAGCATTTGGGGTGTGATGTTTTTCACTTGGTTGGTTGGGGTTTTTTCTCATGTTTTCAGTTGTTTTCCACTCTTTAAAAAATGCATATTCAGTTTTTATTAAGGGTACCTTAAGTAGAACTCTTATAGCTAAATTTGACTAGTATCTGAACCACTAAGGTGCTTGTGAGAGTTCAGATATGCATGAATAAGGGTCCCAAAAGCTCTGTTTCAGGGTGCACTTACTGTGTGATTCTTTTGGCAGTGTTTGAATTATTCCAGTAGTAAATCTCAGACTGGTTTCCTGTAACTACACTAGCTTTTCTGTCAAGTGTACTGCATGGCATTCTGAAGTGACAGCCACTTGGCAAGAGTTGCTTGCGTGGAACTATGCTAAATACCTCTAGTTTTAATTTTAAAGTCAAAGGATTGTTTTATAAAGGGTTGTGCTTGGCCATATGCAGATAAGGCTCTAAATTGTGGGATTTTGGACAATGAAATCCTCTTGACTTTGACAGAGGAAGAAGATGACCTTTAGAAAAGTGGATTTATAATTCCAGCTGTCTTTAAGTAGCTATGATTTGGAGAACATAATACCTAGATGGGAAGAGCTCAGATCTTGAGGCAGCTCATCTAACCCAGTTTGACTGAGGAACATCTCTGTGCATATACCCTGTTGCTTGCTTTGTAGGATAGTTTGTACAAACTTTCTGTTCTGTTTTGCTCTTGGAGACGCTGAGTTTTCTAACATTTGTTACTTCTGTAGAGTATCTCTCTGTTGTTGGAATGTCCTGGTTGTGATTTATTCCCATTTCCCAGTTACAGACTCCTTCATAAAACATGTAACTGCAAGCAAAGGCACTGCATTATCCTCACTGCATCAATTCGAGACAACACATGTGTAGGGGCTATGTAGACTGGCAAAGGTAGTTTTGAGTTTATAGCTGTGTCAAATAATACAGCTGCCCTGAATTGTAATGTTTTAAAGAAACATCTTAAGAGTGGTTACATTTGAGGTGCAGATCTTGTCAGGAAGCAGCTGGTTACTTTAAGACATGAAAGAAAGGATTGTGTTAATATTGAAGGGGGAGAAGAAAAATCATGGTTTTGAGAAATATGGGTACCTGGTATTGTAGAGCACCATTTAGGATAGGTACAGTTACTTAGCCTGCCTACCGGGGAGATACACAAACATCAACCTAAATTACCTGGAGCTGTATTGTCAAATCTCTAGGATAATCTGGAGAAGGAAAAAGTAGATAAGTGTTCCTTTGTTCTTCTGTTATAGTCCTCTGTGTTGCCAGATAAGCTTGGCAAGGCTTCGTGGTAATAGCTGGTGAACTTACTGGAAGGCTGTAGAAAGCCGCAGAGGTCTGTATAGATGGAGGCAGTGTTTCTGTAGTCAGCTCTGTATCCCAGGCTCAGCTTCCTTCAGGGGTCTTCAAGGCACTATATGAAAAGGATGCTGTAGAACCAAACTCTGCTCACCTCTCTAACTTACAGTAGGTAAAGGAACATGTGGCTTCCTCTCCATACCTGGCATATCCATGTTTTCTACCACAGTTAATTAAAAGTGTGCCTTCAAAGAAAGTATTAGCACAAGAATCTAGTCCAACTTTAAGTGTCATAGTCGAAGCCAAGCCAAAGTCACTGTGACCTTATTTTGCTAGTCTTTGTGTGTTATTAATTTACTTGGGGTTGTACCCTGTAATTCTCTGTGCTGAAGCAAGCTGAATTTCTGAATCTTTCCTGGCAAACCAAAGGTGCCCTTTTATGATGTAAGGACTGAATCTTTCTGCCTTTTAGGCAGAAAAGAGGAGTACTTGAAGTTTCATGAGGTAACTTTTAGGTTTGGGTTTTGGCAGTACCCAGATGAGGAACACACATGCATCTGAAGTGATGGCACCAAATTTCTCAGTGTGGGACAAAACAAAAGTGGCCTCCTCTCTGTCACCCAGGGTGTATTTTAGAGGTGGAATCTCTGTGGCAAAAAAAAAAGGGAGATTAGCACATGGAAAGACACCTTTGTGTATCTCTCTGTGGGGTATAATCCAAACTGTAAATCCTCCTTCTAAAAAGAAAGCAGACAAATCATTACAGGTTTTGTATTCAGAATAAATGAACCTGTATGACCTAATCTCTTTTAACTCTTGCAAGCTGAAGTCAAGTGAATTATAAAACTGGAAATCCTGTTAAGCTGTTTGCTTTCTAATGGTTAAATGGCTTAAAGGCTTTAGAAAAATCAGGAATTTGCAAAGTGTAAGGCACTGGTGTTTTATACAGTAGTTGAAAAATGCTGTATCTCCAACCCAGTTCAGATCGGATCTGACAGATATGTTTAGCCTTTGTGCCTTCATGCTGCTGCATATGTATGTGTATATAATATTCAAAATACGTATTCCATGGAAATTGAATTTCACTTAATATCTGTATTAAAATCAGGGATTCGTGAGTGATAAATTGTTCACCTTTCTTTCCTGACCTAGGAAATGAACAGAGGAAAGGCAGTGATGATATGTTGTCAAGGTAAAATGACATTGTTTAGAAAAGCAGAATATTCCGAGTTCCTGTTTCAATGAATAACATCACTGGAATGTTCACCCCATCAGGCAGCTCTGGAAAACAAGCTTTCAGAAGGTCACCAGCTTGAGCTTGTAACCTTGCTGCCATTTGTCTGGTAGGATCTCTCTTCATCGTAAACCTGAATGCGTTTATTAGGGTTGCAATGAAGAGAGAGTCTGAAGAGAATATTAAAATAATCGCTATTATGCCAGGGAGAAAATGTTTGTTTCTGCAAGCAGTGGAGCCCACAGAGCTGTTGAAATGAAAGGTCATTTTCAGAGTGTGCAACTAAATAGGATACTGTGAAAGAAAAGAGGAGAGCTGTTAATGGGGGGAAATTAACATTGTTTCTGTTCCTTCCAGAAAGAAATTAAACATTTAGCTGTTTACTTTTCAAACTGCCTTTTTTTTCCCCCAGCTAAATACTGTGATCAAATGATCCTTCAAGCAGACACAAGTTGGGTTTTTTTAGATGCAGTGAGGATGGAGAAAGAGGCAGGGTAAATGTAAATGCTCTTGTTTTATCTATCAGGTTGATATGAAGTTCACTAAGGCTATTTTTGACTGTGAGGGACTTTCTGAATCGGGGATGATAAGACACCCTACTTGCACTCTGTTTTAGAATTGGAACTTAAAATTGCAGTGGAGAGACAGATATAGCTGTTGTGCCAAATTTACTTTAATAGGACTCTGTAGTTGCAGAAGTCTGATCTAACACTGCCAGCGACAGGAAAAGTCTCAAAGACACTTTGAAAATATGAAGTTGCCAAGGAGGACGTAAAGGTTGTGTTCTCCTTTTTAGTTACTTATCTGTTACATATCTATTTATATATTATTTCTAAGAGTGCAGGAAAATAAGTTCTCCAGCTATGAATTGTGGATTATAAATTAATACCATCAGAGTAAAAGAAGGGGAAAACAAATGAGTGCTGCTCTTTATCCACATGTAGAGCCGTGACGGTGTAGTATCTTACAGAAGCAACTGTACTTCTGAAGAGAGCACTTCATACGTTTGTATTCTCCTAGAAAACCTTTGAGACCTAATTTCATATGAACTGTTTTTAAGCAGTAAGGGAGGAATCTGCCAGGAAACTAAACCCAAGCAATTTTTTTCTCAGGTGTGCACTAAACTGGATTCCAATTTAAAGTTCAACAAGAAGATTATGACCAAATGCTGTTCATTTATGTATTACTACTTTTTCCTCAACCAACCACAGCTGGGACCCATTAGACAAGGTTTTTGTTCTTAAGCATGGGGCTTTTGTGTGGTTTTGTTTCTTCCCACCCCCCAAGATGTTAAGACAGTGAAATTTGGCAGTTAGGTGCTCAGATTTTCCTCAGAGAAACTTAGGGCTGCACAGTGTTAGGAGGTATGTTGACATCTCCCACTGTAGATAGGCTCAAATTCAAAAGAGCGAGGACAAATTTTGACAGCTGAGCCTGGTTTTGTTCCATTAATAGCCTCTACACATAAAATCCATGAAGCCAAGATGCATGCTAGCTGAATCACTTCATTTCTTCATCTGCAGGTCTGACATTGCAGGTCTTCATCTGCAGGTCTGACATTGTTTTTATACATAAATTTGCTAGACTTAAATCCACTAGATCATAGACTCTTAGAATGCACTGGGTTGGAATGGACCTCTAGAGATCATCTAGTCCAAAACCGCTGCAGTAAGCAGGGACATCCCCTGCTAATGAGGTTGCTTAGAGCCATATCAAGATGTCTTGATACTCTTAAATTGGTATACCAAGGACCTTGTAATATTATGGTTGAGTTGGGTTTTATATTGGTTAAATGTTATTTAACTAATATAAGAAAATGATGAATCTTGGGATCCACGAATAAATAATACTGGGAAGGGCAGGCTCCGAAGGTGCTTCCTCTGCCTCCCTGGATGCAGGTCATGAGGAATTAGGCAGTCTCACCCACACTCTGTGGAAGATCATCAGCAAGCTTCATTGTTTTCTTTGAAATGTAAATGATCAGTGTCTGAACTACTTGAATGTTAAACCCAGCAGATCAGAGCGAGCATGATGCTTGGTCCTCTTTAACTAACCTGTCTTCTGAAGAGTGCTGTTTTGTTTTATTTTTCCACAATATACTACACCTCTTTCTGCTGTGTCTCCACTTATCCTTTCTGAACTTGTGTCAGTGAAACCTGACAGCCCTGAAAAAGCTTTTATTTGTTAGTAGGGTTTCGTGGGCACATTTTACATAGAGGTCACTCAAACACCGATTTGCTGTTCTGCTTTTGTGCTTGATGCTGTGTTGGTTCCAGATTTTTATGTAAATGACGTTAGGACAGTATATTTATTACCAGGGAAAAGACAGCACAATCAATTTTAAAAAGCAAATGGTGCTGCACTAGATCACACACTTTCCTGGCTAAAAATAGCAAGTCAAATGCTGGGAGTTGCTGAATGCTTTCAATCCTCACTTTAAGGTGGAATTTCAAATTAGGAGTATTTCTTAATATTAGGTCCCTGATTTTAACAAATATTATGGGTGTGCTTCTGGGCTGAAGTCTATTGTTATATAAAAGTTACATTTCAACCCTTGATAGAAGCAGTGGCTGAGTGTTTCCAACACTGGCAATGCATTTTAGAGAATACTTTTGTAAGGTAAGATCACAGGAGCTCTTTTCCTTGTTTTCCCCAGAACTGTGTGTTTGCAACAACTGCTGAAAGAAATGGAATCTGTAGGTCCCTAATAGCCTTTAAACTGTAATCTTTTGGTATGTAAGAGAACCAGCTGGCTAATCTAAAGACATTTTAGAACAAATAATGCTTTTTTTCCCTGTGTATTAGCAACAGCCTATATAGAGGTCGTGTGCATGCTTTCTCTTAAAGGTTATTGTGCTGATTTAATTTTTAGATTATTTTCCTCTTACTATAAATGTACAGAACCAGCTCCTTTGCTTTCTTGATTCTAAAACTACTGGAATATTAACTTCAGTATAAAAAAAGTGGAAAACGCATTACTTCCATCAGCTTCACCCTGTCTGCTAAGTCAAATGGTGATGACAATGGATTTTTAAGTTACCCATGCCAGTTTTTCTGGGCTGTATACTACTAATAGGAAAAGACAGTCAAAGCATGCCTGGTGCTGCCTTGGAAAGTGAAAGAACTGTAGATGTTTGGGAGAAATAGATCTTCCCCCCACCCTTTCCCTTAAGTTAGGGCTATTTTTGCTTTTTTTATGCCTTCCTTCCTAAAATGGGCTGCATTATCACGATCAGGAATCTTAATTGAGTATTCTTTTTATGCCTGGATAATTTCTGGCATGCCATAATGCTGTCTGTATTCTTCTGAAGGCTGTTCTGACCTGAAGTCTTCAATAAAATGTCTTACGTAAGGCAAAATATCCTTCATATGTACAATAGCTGTCCTTGGATTTCTGTATACAACTCTTGCTAGTGTAGTGTGTTCTTTCCTTCTGTCATTTTAATGGAGTTCTGTGAAGTTACAGCCTACAAACTCTCTGGGTTTGATTTGGGGGTTGTTTTGTTGGGGTTTTTCGTTTGTTTTTAATTTTTAAGTCTATGAAAGAATGGTCAAGAAATGACTGCACAGGTCTGGACACACTATGCTTCCTTGCTTAGCCCCCAAAACTTTGGGTCACTTGTCAGCTGCTTTCTCCAGTACAGCTTCGCTTTGGAGATGGCCCTTAACTTTTCTCCCTATGCTGTGCAGTGATTGGAAAGACCCTTGTGCAAGGTTACAGGTTTACACCTGAGCAGTTTCCAAAGAGCAGCTAGTGAAGGCAGAAGTTGTTCCCTGATGCTACCTGTCATGTTCCCTTCAGCCTAAGAGTTAACTTCTGCTTAGTGGATTAGTAACTTTTGGATTACAAGCGTTCTGAAATTCTGAGCTTTCCCAGACACAATAAAAAGGCTTTTGGATCTAATGAAAGCACTTCTCACTCCTTTAGTGATTATGGTAGAGTATAGACACCCTCACTTCTCCCTTTTTTATTCTTAATATTCAGTAACACCTTTTCAGGAAACTCATCCAGTGTCTCTTACTCATCTTCTGATCACATATTAGTCTGAAACTTGCTTAACAATTCTGAGAGAAATAAGGAAAGCAAAGCATGACATCAGTGTTTGAACTGTGATAGCAAACTCAAATCCTCAAGAACAATCACATGCAGAAGATTTAGTGCCACATCCACACAATGCTAAGTGATTTGCTTTTTTGCTAAATGTGACTGCCTTCCTTTTGAGAAGAATGGAACTAGTACAAAGACTAGGTCTTTGTTAGGGAAAATAAGTTTGGAAGGAGAATCTTATTTACAGCAAGCATTGCAATAGCAAAATTGGGATGTGGAACTGATGTTGCCAGTTAAACAAAAAATTGTTTGTTTGTTTGTTTTAAAGGGGAAAAAAAAAAAAAAAAAGACAGCACAATAGTGTCTCCTATTGATTTGCAGTCTGGTGCCAGACATTATTACTGCTAAAATATAGTCCACGTGAAAATCAATGCATGCATACTATAGTACATTAATTACTGTATGTTTTTCTGTTTCCCAGCTAGGTACTTACTGATTCCATATTAGGTCTTCACATGATAAAAATCTAATGATCCTGCTTTCTATAATCTGTTATGCACTATTACTGTAGATGGAGAACTGATTTGCTGACAAACTTCAAGCTTTATGGCAAGTTGTGCCATAATAGTCGCTTCCCAGGTTTTGAAATTATTTAGCTTCCAAGGCAGTAAAATGTATCCTAGAAAATAATCACTGCAGGATTAGATGAGTAAGTGGAATGTGCATGCACCTGAAATGAGGAGCTACTAAAAAATTTCATTAAAAAATGCATTTTGTTATATATTAAACTGTACATGGGCTTCCTGTCCATACTTTATTATTAACACCATCAGAAAGGAGCAGACAGATCTACAATTTACCATTTGTGAGTGAGTTGCCTTCTGTTACAGAGTTCTCTTTGGAGATATTCTCTTGCATTAAGGCTTAGTTTAGCACATAAATGTGTAATGTTTTTGAAGCACTTAATACTATTTCAAATGAGCATAAAAAGCAACTCATGAATGTCCACAGACAAACCAAAAATGTGTGTTACAGAAACAAGCTCCCTTGATATCCTGTAAATAGCTGCCCTCTATTCAGAGCTAAGAAAATGCATTGCTTAGGTTTACAGCTAGAGTTAAAACATCTAATCAAAACCATTTCTATTTCTCTAAAACAGATGTAGATGAAGGTGATTTCTGACTTGGAAATAATTGCAGTTTGAAAACACTTTATTGCACAGTCCCTAAACCTGACATCTTTAACCTCACTGCTTTTTCTTGACTTGGGTGCTTTGAAGCTCAGCTCTGAATGCTCTGTATGTGATATTGACTGTATAAGCATTGTGTCTCCTAGTGTGCCTGGGAGGGATGAAAAGGGGAAGACAGCAAGGCCTAGCATGCTTCTCTGTTACTTGTGTTAAGAGGGGGATGGTATGTCATTTACAGAGATCTAGAACACTACAATTGCTGATCTGAACTAATTCTGTGGTGGAATTTGGGAGTCCCATATGCCAAAATAAAGTCTGCACATATAAGGAAATGCTCAATTGATTCATTTGCAAATGGCAAGAGTCTTTCCACTAATGTGCTGTGTGACCCAAACATGGACAAAACACTTCATACTACTGAAACCTTTAGGCTTTAAGGTTTTTACTTTTCTTTTCTTCTAGAGACACCTCCACTTCTCTATACACTCTCAAAGTCAGAGGCATGATCAGTAATATACATTTGGTGTAAGCAACTTGTTAGTATCTTCCAAAAAAAGGTGGCCTTTGAAAGAGATAATGCTAAGAACTGACTTCATGGCTGGGTGGTGACCAATTTTGTCCCCAAATTAGTGTGGTCTTTTTTATTTTATGAGTAAAATTCAAATTATTTTCTCTGTATTTCTGTCCCTCAGAGCTATAAAGTAACCTGAAAAATTAACAGTGGGCAGGTTTAGCCTCTCTGGGCCTGAAATCTTTCTGTCCCTCTTTGCTCACATGAATGGATTTATTCACAGTTTGAGTTTGGTGTTGGTAAAAAGGACAGGAGCTTCATACCTTTTATAAAACTAACCTATCATTAAGTGTAAAAGTATAGATGTTTGGATTTGCCTCAGAGTAATGCTTTCAGGACCAGATGTAAGCAAGCAAGACGTTTATTACATTATACAGCAAAGTTATATAGTCTATCAGCAGGAACACGTGTCACATCTCAATTGGCCATTTTCTACTGGCCTGTGTGTAATTAAGGCATACAATAGGTCAAAATAACAAAACAATATTTTAACACATCCAACCAAATTCTGCCAAGCTTCTCTCCTTCAGTTACAAGGTGTTTACATTACCCTCAGAGTCAAAGACAAAACATGGCTTTCTCAAAGCTGCGCCAGGGGAAGTTTAGGCTCGAAGTGAGGAGAAAGTTCTTCACTGAGAGAGTTGTTAGCCATTGGAATGGGCTGCCCAGGGAGGTGGTGGAGTCACCATCCCTGGAGGTGTTCAAGAGGAGATTGGACGTGGCACTTGGTGAGGTCTGTGGTGACAGGTTGGACTCGATGATCCTTGAGGTCTCTTCCAACCTTAGCGATACTATGTGATACTGTGACCTATTATGAACAAGCAGGAAAACTCTAACTCGAGCAAAGGCAAATCTTCCCTATAGTCCTACAGAGCTCTCTGAAAACAACCTCTTATACATCTTCCTATAGTCTTCTAAAGCTATACAAAAACCTTTTCCAACAGTTAAGTCACATAAGCGGGGAACTTGTACAGCTCCTAAAGACTCTTTTTGAAATAAAAATATAAAAGATGAGCAGGAATTGGGTAAAGATATGACCCTAGTTCTTCCTGTGTCCAGTTCTGGGCCCCGCAGTTTAAGAAGGATATTGACTTGCTGGAGCGTGTCCAGAGAAGGGTAACAAAGTTGGTGAGGGGCTTGGAACACAAGCCCTATGAGGAGAGGCTGAGGGTGCTGGGGTTGCTTAGCCTGGAGGAGACTCAAGGGTGACCTTATTGCTCTCTACAACTTACCTTAAGGGAGGTTGTAGACAGGCAGAGGTTGGTCTCTTTTCCCAGGCAACCAGCACCAGAACAAGAGGACACAGTCTCAGGCTGTGCCAGGGGAGGTTTAGGCTGGAGGTTAGGTGGAAGTTCTACACAGAGAGAGTGATTTCCCATTGGAATGGGCTGCCTGAGGAGGTGGTGGAGTCACCATCACTGGAGGTCTTCAGGAGGAGACTTGACAGGGTGCTTGGTTGCATGGTTTAGTTGAATAGGTGGTGTTGAATGATAGGTTGGACACGATGATCTTGAAGGTCTCTTCCAACCTGGTTCGGTTCTGTTTTGTTCTGTTCTGTTCTATTCTATTCTATTCCTTATTAGGTATGTAGGTATGTAATGATATGAAACTGCTCTGTGAGAAGTAGTAGGGGAGAGGCTTTAAAGTAGAAATTTTTTTTACATGTCATAATTTCTGAATTACTTCAGTGCACAGCTGATATAATAGAGTATATTTCTATACAAAAAAAAGACTGGAAACTTACTGGGGATTTAAAAATAGCTTTTTTTTTTCAGATAACATGCCTGAGGGTTTAAAAAAAAATAAAAAACCAAACAGATTTTACCAAACTCATTTGGGAAAGGTTTGCAGGTGAAATAATTTTCTATCCTTTACATAATGGGAGAAACGTGGGAGGAGTTGTGATCATCTGAATCGTGATTTCGGTGCAGTGCCTTTGCGTGTCCCCATGACAAGATCACAGATCCAGAATGTAAAATTATAGATTAGGTATGCATATTTGAAAAGTGTTTAAAAGACTTGCTGAGCTCTAAATTGTAGTGGAGTTGTTTCAATAATCATTCGGAATTAATTTACAGAGCTTATGAAAGCTAAGGTTGACACAGGCCACGGCGACAGAGCAGAGATATCTGCAAATACCACAATACAGGGCATGTTCATTTGGAAGGCTTCTAGTTTTTGAAGTGGATTTGGAGTTTGAATCTACATTTCCTAGTGCTTTGCTGTGAGTGCACGTGTTCATCTCTATTTCAAATAAATACAGCCACTAAATGGAGATGAACTTATCCTAGGAGTAACTCTGAAATTCTGGGGGTTTTCTATCATTGGCAACTAGCCTTTTTATTTCTTTTAGAGAAGAATGAGTTTTTGAAGACTCTTTGGAGTATCTAATAAGAATATAGTTTTGTGAATGGTATTAATCCCCTAAAAGGAAGGGCACTGTTTAACACTTGTCTTTTGACTTGCTAAAGGCATTTCCTGAGTTTTGAATGATGGCTCACATTGATTGCACTAAACTGAATAAAATTACATCCTGAGCATTGTGTCTGTCTTCCCCCCTCCCTCTACCTTTCACTGACTGTACAAGTCTCAATTAAATTGGGGGCTGTCAGAATATTTTGCAAGCTCCCGTTCAAGGAACAATGAATATTGCCATAGTGAACTGGGCTACTGTTGGTGAGCAAGGAAAATGTGAACCTGTGCAGAGAGCTGCTTTGAGTGTGTATAATTAAAGTAAAACAGTCACTGACAAGCCATATTACAGACATTCACAACTGTTTAATTCTTATTATCTTTTGCTTTCTAATTCACCTTCCTCTCTTTTGAATTGCGCTATGAATGTTTGGAGATTTGAACGTATAATTAGATTTCACTCACAAAAGAAAGTGCATTATTCTTCTTGACTGTAGGTTCTCTGTGGGGCTATATTGTAAATTCCATAATGGACTATAAAACAGACCATTACATAATTGTACATATAATTTAGTCTAAAATCTGTAGGCTGTCAGATAATGCCAATATGCCCACGGCTTCTGCTAGCTACCTCAGTCTGAGCTCTGGAATGACTGCATAGATGTTGCAGTCACACCTGAGACAGCAGTGATGGGGTGTGGACAGTGGCTACAAGAGGTGCTGGTGGTGGTGGGAAATTGGAAGAATGGGTTTGACAAACCAATGCTTAGGCTTTAGCAGCACCTTCCTTGTTGAACTTTTCCCAAGTTAAAACTGATCCATTTACTTTACCCCCAGTCTTTTCCTCCCATGTGGTCTTTTACTTTGCGCCTTGACAGCACTGCTGCTTTGATGTCGCTTGATCAACAGACTTGTGGAAGCGTTCGTTTTGTCGTCGTGGTCCATTTTGTCTACTGCGTTAATGACTTCACTATTAATGAAGTAGCAGTGGTTGTAGGAGTGCTTCCAGGAATACTGATTATTCCAATAGACATCTACACATTGAAATAAAACATCTGGAAAGTTTCCTTCCCCCCCCCCCCCCCACTTAACTGGCATTTAAGCATTGATAGATGTCTATACTCTTTTACTTGCTTGGGAGATGAAAGAGAAATCTTTATTTCTAAGCGGTTAGATCTCTTTATAGTTAATTAAAACTGAATAAGTGAGTTGAGTTGATATGAAATGGTTCACTTTAGTTGGTGATCTGAATGGCTAATTTGGGGGTTTATTGCCTGACATTTGAAGTTGTAACATAAACAGCAAGCAAGCAAAAATTGCCAGGTCAAAAGGCATGTGAAAACAGAGCCATTGTCACTGAAGTACCAGATGTAAGCAAGTACGAAATCCTCAGAGGACTCCCTAACAGGAGCGTGTTGCAGAACCTTTCGTCTGTTTTGTGCGTGCTGGGCTGAGGATTATTTCCACTTCTTGTCTCTGATATTTACAAGATTTTATACTATTTCTCCACATTTTTGTGTCTGTTTTATTGGGATTTTCCCCTTGCTTCTGCTCACCCCGTGGCTAACACGTTTATCTCTCACAGCGTTGGCAAATAACCGCGCAGCAGGCGAATGCCTAATGCAAGAATGTGGCAGAAGTTCACACTGATGACTCAGGACTCCACAGGAAAGCATTTTATCTGCTGTCACTGCTCAGTGACAATTGATAGGCTGCCTCAGAGATGCGTTGCACTTTACTGGGTTGTTGCTGGACGATGGAGGATTTCTTTCAATGGGTTTCGGTTGCTCTGTGAGAATGATGGTTTGTAACTGTAGATTTCTTCAGTAATTCTCTTCTTGCATAGTGTAGACACCACAGAGTTATTTCGTGTTTTGGAAGATGAACTCTCAGGGTTCATAGAAATCCAAACCAAAAATCTGCAGATTAAAAGCATGTGGGATATGTGGGGGTTTATCTGCCCATTTAATTCTTTTTGATAGAGGATAGGTAAGATCAAGTGACCTGTAAGGAACAAAGCAGTAAACAGTCTTCTGCTGAGGCTGAAAGACACCTGTTTGATCAGTTCACAAGAGAGTGAATGAGAGAGACTTTCTCGGGTTATGGACAGTCATTCAGTGTCTTGCATCTACAGGTCACTATAGCCACTTCCACTGGTACTTAGAGGGGGGGTAATGGAGACATAAATCATCATGTATTTGTATTGGATTTATGCACAGTAATGTATGCCTCAAAAGATCACTCTGCTTTTATGGGACTATGTCTTGCTACCAATAATTAGTATTATCAATGACAGGACTGTGTTATTAATACAAGCTTGTTGCACTTGGTCATTGAGGCATGAAATATTTTATACTCATGCTATCTTTGGATTTATCCCTGTTCTTAAATTGCATGTTTTTTCCAGTGGTGCCTGAGGCTTGCTGGGTTAAATGGTGTCTGAAGAAGTCTTTAGCATTCACTGCTTGACTGCTTTATGTGGAATTAAACATGCTTAATGATACAATATTACGGGTAACGATGAACAAAATCTAGCTGCAGTGTACAACACTGATTAAATTACTGTGTTTTTCTTAAGCTAAACTTCTACAGCAAGATTTATAAGTTGATTAATGTTAGTCATGCATGAAAGTCTGTCAATTAGATTCGCAAAGCTCTTGCTATAGGCTATATTTGGAGAATCCTGATACATTAAGTAGTTTGGGGTGTGGTATTTGAGGTAATCTTCAGGAGACTTGATATAAGTACATGACTATGTAAGGGGTTTGAATTCCACTCCCCCCTTCCCCAAACAAAGCACTCAACCATCCCAAACAAAAGCCCCAGACCAAAGCCAGATATTTAGGAAGAGTGCAAGTGTGTACTACTGATGCCCTTAGAAAGTCACGTGTGGTTGGTTTATGTAGTTCAGGAGTTATACCAAAGATCTTAAGATCATTCAGGTGTTGCATGTTCATGACCTTAATAAACATCTGCCAGCTCTTATTATCCAAGGTTTCAATTCCTGGTGTGTGGAAGGAGGAATGGTGCTAAGCAAGGCAGAAGGGGGAAGCAGGTGAGCTATTGCTTGTTTGGTTTGCTTATTCATTACCACACTACTCAAGCATAACTTTCTTCATGACCTTTTAAATTATTTGGTACTTGATGATGTACTTCATTGGAGAGTGTGTCATTAGCCTTGAGATTTAAAGTGGTCATTGCAAAAGAATATTGATGTGCAGGCAGTTGATAGATTTTTATTCCATTGAAATGCTGTGGGGATGCTTGGTCATTTGGGTTTTGACGCTGTGACTCCATTGTGGCAGTCAAGTTTTACTGAATAAACTAAACCAATTATTTTTAAGCAGCTAAAACTTGTTATGTGTTGGCTTCTATTTGCTCTCTCTCTTATTTCTTTAATCATAGTTTGTCTGAAAATCATGTGTTAATTCTGCTAATGCTCAGAATGACAGTATTTTGATTCGTAAATCACTTTCTTGGAATCTATAGTGAAATCTATTAGATGAGTGAGAAGGTTTTGGTTGGGGTTTTTTTGTTCATGAATCTTCTGTGGATTGATTCTACCTTTTAGACCTCACTTCAAATTTCCTTCAAATATATCTACATAATTATTGATTCTATCTCACTTGCATGCAATTTATTGTAGGCATTCCCAATATTAGTGTAGGTACAGATAGTTATAACCTGGCTAATTCAAGGAAAGGAATGGATGTGTGATGATTTAACTTTCAAAAGTGTCTTCCATTCTTCTCTTAAAGCTTGCACTAATAATTTCCTCTTTGAGGAAGGATGAAGTATTCTTTCTGTATAGCATTTATTCTTAAGAAAAGCTTTCTAGTTTTAAAGCTTATAGAATTCCCATTGGTATATGAACTGATAGAATGAGTATAGTTTCTTTTCAGCTTCAATGTAATTTCTGCAGTAAGCTATGCAAATGCATTCCTATTTAATGGCTTTTTCTTTTTTTTCTGAACAAAATCTTTTGAGTGGAGAATCCGTTTCCCAAATTCCATTTGCGTCCCAACTTCCATTTGAGATTGAAATTTTGTTGGAGTTACGAACTCCTAAACACAGAGATTTATTAGGGAGATGCTGAAAAACATATTGCAGATACAATTGCCTAGTAAAATGTTGTGAATGTCCTACATACTGCTGCCATGTTCTTGTTGTCATTTGTACAAATATAGTATGCAAGGGGGGAAAAAAATCTGTCACTCTAAGGTGTTACTTCCAAGAAACTACAATAACTAACCCATTTCAACATTTTATGTTGGAGAAGAAATGGAAACTTGCCTTTTGTTCAGCTCAACTGTGTTACCATTTGAAACACACATTAAAAATAAATCTCATTCAACTCTGAGGTCCTAATGTTGACTTTACTGTTTTGAACCATCACACAGACAACAGTACAGGGCTCAAAAAGCTTATGGAAGAGAGTGGAAACAGAAAAAAAAGAAGGCCTTAGTGGGTATATGTCTCAGCTGATTCTCTAGCTCTGTGTAGGGTACTATATAAAACTAGAATAATGGATTGTCCCTCAAAATGCAAACAAAACCAAACCAACAGCAAAAACATCACAAACCCCAACAACAAACAAACCCAAACAAGTACAAAAAAACCCCACCCCTAGCCAAAACAAAACTAATTCCCCACCCAAAACATAGAACACCCATAAACCCCCCCCAAAAAACCCTGACACAAACTCTAGATGGAGATGATTCAATACAGAGGCCTCATAGAAAATGAGGGATAACAATCAAGCCCCAGTTTGAGTCTAGCACTCTATTCACTAGAGTGCAATGCCCTCCAGTAGACCAAGAGAATGAGCTAGCAAACAGTGAAGAGACTTCATATCACAAGTCAGCTAATTATGACATCTAAAGAATAGATAGCAAACTTTGAAGATGCACTGAAGAGTATATACCATTCTGTGTGTACCATGCAAACTGCAAAAGCACTGGGCTATTTTTGAAGAAGAAAAATAATGAATACACTTTAGAAAGGTAATGACATGCCTATATATCACTGAAACAGGAGGCAGAACACAAAACAAATTAATGATTATTTGTAAACCTAATAAGGGAATGTCAAGGACAGCTAGTGCACCAGACAGTACATGAATGTGAATGATAAAAGGGAAAGCCAAGGGCCACTGAGAAAACTACAGGAGAATTTACTGTGTCATTAAAGCCAAATATAAAGAGGGCTTATGATTAACAGGAAGACTAACCACTCTGTTTTTCCTCATCTCCAGGGATGTTTGTCAAAAACTTTAATAGTGTAATTTTCTACTGGCAAAGAAGGACCTTTTGGAGGCTGAAAGTACAGGGAAAAAACCAAACAAAATCCATGTTCTGAGGTAGGGTGTGGAACCACCTTACCTGTGCACAAAACCTTTTCTATAGCACATAACAAAAATAATTTGAAATGCTAGCCTTAAGCTGAGCCTGGCTTTTGAAGATTATTTTATTGAGTAATGGCTGAGAGATTGTTTTGAAACTTTAAAAAGCTCCAAAACTATATATATACACATGCATTTATAGCTTCTGTTTTCCTTTGGAGGAAATGCTGTGTGTTCTCCTACTGCACACTGAGTAATCAAAGAATCATAGAATGGTAGGGGTTGGAAGGGAGCTCTGGAGATCATTGAGTTCTGCTCTGCTGCCAAAGCAGAATCACTTAGGGTGGGCTACATAAACCTCTGATCTTACATCTCTCAAGCTTCTTGTAAGGAAAAAAAAGAGATGTGGTCACCTAGGCTGGGCATCCTAGATACCCTTTATCCCCTGTGTTTCTCAAACCCTTAGGTGACTCTGGATTCTTGCTGTTGGAATATGTCCCAAAGGAATGCTTTTTTTATTGGGGAAAAATATCTTTATCTGCAGCCTTCTGAAGGGGTGGACTGATTTTTACAAGGTGTTCTGAAATAATATGAGAACAAAATGGTCTTTGAGGAGCACTACACTTTGTCCTTGCCAGGGCAGAACATTTTGGTTTTTTCCCCCCCCATTGAAAAACATGAAGTTTGTAAACTTTACATCTTATGCTGTAATATAAATCTTTAATAATGAAGTAAGAGAATTGTTGCAATTTGTCTGTCTTCAGCACCAAGTTTCAACTGACTCTAGTTATAGCCTAATGAAATTCAAATAGCTGGACTGAAGGTTAGAAGGGGGATGACACATGAGGCTCATATTAATAATGTATGGAAGCAAATAGACTTGCAGTAGCAGTTCCAACAGTGTGGAACAAGTTACAAAGAGAGGTCTGTCTCAGTATGACCTATGCTAGAAAACAGGATTGAAACTCAAGATCTGCAGCTTCAAAACAGCTTTCCTGTCTGCTGAGCTCCTGTCCAATAAAAGCCATCCCCTGCTGTGCAGCAAATGCCCACATCATTTCATAACAATCTGGCCAAATAACCAGTTACAGATTTTTCCCTCTCTGAAGATGTCAACCTTATCAGATGTGATGTGGAACTGAATTAGTATCCATGCTTGGTCATTTGTCACAGTGGAAATAACAAGTCTTGGTGCTGGTTTGGTGACAAAACAATAGCAAAGTACATGAGCTAAATAACCCTGTATGCCAGAACGCACAAAACTGCCTCATGTTTTGTCCTTCCCTAACAAGTAGAAATTTTTTTTGTAGTTCCATTAATTGGATATAGATTTCTGCTTGGCTAAATGGTCATGAAGTGGAGTATCAAGAATCATGTTTCTTTAGATTCTTCTGTTTCTTCCCAGTTTCTCCAAATAATGTTTTCCAGCTTCCTCTACTGTTCATCCTAGAGTCTGTCAATGATCTGAAAGGAAGATAATCTCCTCTGTCATCTTCTCTTGAAAAGCCAAGAAAAATGAGTGCATTGGATAATGTCTGTGTCTTACATGATTGTTTTTGTGTCAGATTCTGGCTACACCCATGTAGTTTTCTGGCACAGGCCGGTTGGTTGAGCATTCAGCTGAGGAGTTGATAGATAGTCTTCAAATTTCCCTGAACAGCACATGCTGCCCACCCTTCCACCAGCCTCAGGATTTGTTGGTGCAAACTTTTCTTCTAGACACCTGAGAAGCATCTTATCTAGTGAATTAAGATAAGCTTGCAATTTGGGAAGTCCTAAATTAATGAGTATGCTTTAAATTTTGATAAAGTGCTTCAGGGACTTAGAAGAAGTTGGCATTTACTGAGACAAGCCGAGACAACAAGGGATGTCTGTTTATCAACCACCTTCAGTGACTACAAAACTTAAGAAAGTGACAAAGCAAGCCAGTGATAACACAGATAACACTTGAGCAGGGTATTTGTTCACTGTTACCAAGTAGGATCCATCAAATTTAGATGCAAAAGGTTGATGTGATGGTAAACACAGTCTGTCTTTGTTTACAGGAAAAAAGTTGAGTAATGTTCCAGCGCAGCATTCTCCCCAAAGCTTGATCACTTTTCTTTGTTGCTTGCTTCATACATCATCCTCCTGACTGCTTAAGCAGTATCTGGTGTAGCAATGGATGTTGTCACAGCAGAATGGATTTCTCTTCTATTTCCATCTGATCCAAGTCTTGCATTGTGTGCCAAATATTGAGGTGGCCAAAAGCACAAGACGTGCTATCTCTTACACTTTAGCTATGTTGCTATTAACCAGCACCAGAACAAGAGGACACGGTCTCAAGCTGTGCCAGGTGAAGTTTAGGCTCGAGGTGAGGAGAAAGTTCTTCACAGAAGCAGTTATTTGCTGTTGGAATGGGTTGCCCAGGGAGGTGGTGGACTCACTGTCCCTGGAGGTGTTCAAAAAGGGATTGGATGTGGCACTTGAAGCCATGGTTTGGTTAGTCATGAGGTGTTGAGTGATAGGTTGGACTTGATGATCTCTGAGGTCTTTTCCAACTTTATTGATTCTACGATTCTATGTAAATTCTTCAAAAGCACTTCTCTTACTCAACCCAGTGGCCCTGGAATGGGTTGTAAGGACACTGCCTTTCACAGCAGAAAGCATCAAAGTGTCAAATCTCTGCTGATGCCTCAGTGAGGGTTTTTTTCTGTTCAGCACAGACTGCAAGATGCATACTCCCATGGCTGTGAATAATCTTTCTCAAAAAGTAGAAGTTAGATTTGCAATTGCCCTGCCCTCTATTTTCTCATGTAAGATTTTCTGGAGAGCTAGCAGCATCTTATAACAAGTAGCTTGATCTGGTCTGTGCACTGCCATATTCATGTGCCTCAAGGGATTTGTGACAGTTTTTTGGTAGCTAAGCCACCATTGAAGGAGAGGAGACAAGTCACTCTTTCTCTTTACATCATCCTCGTGCTTATAGTTTGCTTAATCCAGGAAAGACGCTGGCTGATTTGCCCAAAGGCGAAGAGCAAGCAGGGGCTAGCATCCAGAGATGTTCAGTCCACTAACAAGCAGACTTCATTTTAAAAAGATGTACATGTCCACATGGCCTGTCTTTATGGTCCTCTGCTAGCAGACTTCAGCACATTTCTTGCCCTCTGGGGAAATATGAATAGGCAGCAGTGTCACTGCAGTTAGCATGGTCTTGTGCTGAGATCATAAATCCTGCTGAGAGAAAGGCTTTAAAGCTCAAGTGAAGCAATTTACTAGCTATCACTATCCAGATTTTGGGAGTCCTGCTGGCTTTCATCCAAGACCAGAGCATGGACAGAGTGACTGGATTAGCCCACAAAGCATTGTAGAGGTGTGGTGTTGGTTTGATTGCCTAAGAGAGCTGTTGCAGGGGTGGTTTGGCAGCAGCTCTGGTCCAGCAATCGTGCCTCAGTCTTGGATGCCATGTGCAGTGATGAGGAGCAGCACTTGCCTGGGATGTAGGAGGCACAGAAGCCTTTAGGTTTCGGTGGTTTCCAAACCATTCTGCACTGCACGAGTCATTTGTGATGTTGTATTCTGATTTTTCTTTGTTGACCTGCCTTTTTTGTTTCTGACAGTTGCTTAAACTTTGCTTTTGTGCTTGTGAAGAATGAAAACAAATTTGAATTCTTAATGTAAACTTCCATAAACAGAGATGCTAGCCCTTGGGTATAGCTCTCAAAGTATGTCTTTCAAGTTTTCTCTTCCACTGCCCTGCTGTTGTCAGTGCTCTGCATACTTATTCTGTTGCTGAGGTTGAAGCCTCATCATCACTAAGTACTGAGTTTCAGAGTTTATGATAAATAGTTCTGGGAAACCCTCAGCTCAGTAATAACCAAAAAAAAAAGAAAGAGGGAAAAAAAGGCAAAGAAAAGCACATAGCATTAGGAGTTGTTGGGAAAGAAACAGAACAAAACAGAACATGGTGTTTTAAATCCTGTTTTTCCTGGATCTCATTGAATGTTATACATAGTGCTGGTTGCTGATGTACTGTATCAGAAAGGATATAGTATGGCAGAGAAGGACAACTACAGGATGGTTTGCTTAAAAAACAGTGAAATGTGGAAAAGCAGAATTTCTTAACTGGAGACAGATGATAGGTGGGAAGTAATGTGATATATGCCTGCAAAATAGAGAGATTTCAAGAGAGAAAACATAAATTAAAGGAGTTCAATTAAAGGGGAAAAAAACACTTGCTTAATCTACTGCCCTGAAGAGCAATGAATAGGGAGGGGGGGGACGCTCTGTCTCTCCTTCCTTCAGGATGGAGAAGCCTCAAGTGGGGAAATGTCAAGCAGTGGGAGACAACTCTCACGCTGTCCCTCTCTTCCTTTGCCTTTTAGGCTAGGTGTTGGACTCCAGAGTCCAGGATGAGAGCAGCAGCCCCCTGTGCTGGAGCAGAGCTGGCACTCCAGTGCCTGGTTCCGGGGCTGTCTCTGCCTCCTCTTTTTGGGAAACCAGGAGTAGTTGTGAAGCAATCCTGGGGCAGAAACTCCTGTTACTGCTGCATCCCACCTGCAGATCTTAGTGGACCCTGCCAATTCTCCCCTGGCTGCATGAAAAAGGGAAGGAATACAAAAAATTAGCTATGGGTTCAGAACATGGTTTTGGATCTGCAATCAATTTGATGTTCAATTTAAGGATACTTTTTTCACATGTAATGGCATTTTTTCAGAGAGAAGAAAAAGTGGAACTGTCAATAGCTACTTTTTTTTTTCCTCTTTTGGTGGTACTTTCTTTTGTAAAGGGAATTACGACATAACACTTGCAGACTGACAGTCAGTTAAAAAAAATGTAGCCAGTTTAATAATTAAAAAAAACAAACCAACTACATATTGGCAAAACCAGCAAAAATGAAATGGAGTTAACCAGTTACTGTAGCCCTAGGCTTCTGCAGCACCTAGTTTGATAATTACTCTCCTGCTCCTCAGAAAATGGAGAAATGGTAAAGGCAAGCCATACCATGTAACACACATGCATGAGTGCCACATTTGGACTTGCTCACATGCTGACAGTGCGCTCCAGAGAAATTGATGATGCCAAAGTCTAATAGCAACTGTTTTTTGAAGAGTGCTGTTAAATAAGGCGAGTCAGCCTTGGGAGTATTTGGGTTGGTTGGGGCTAGGGGGTGGGGAGTGGGGCAGGAAGAAAAAATAATTTGGGTTGCATTTTAAAATATTCCTCTGGGCTTCAGAGGAATAATGCTGGGAAACTTGTTTTCCCACTCTCAGCTCTTCAGCGATAAATTAAACTTTTTCTTATGGTTATTGTATGCACACTGAAACCAATCTTATGTTTACATTTGTAACCAGCTAAGCTAGTTTCAACACATCCCAGTTCTGTTCTCCAGAGCAAATACAGCCCACGCCATCCTCAAGCCTACCTGCTAACTCTGATTTCCACAGATATTTCTAGTGAAAGATGTCCCTGCTCACTGCAGGAGGGAGTTGGACTAAGTGACCTTTAAAGGTCCCTTCCAACCCAAAACGTTCTATGATTCTAAAGAAATTAAACAAATTTTTTCTCCACTCTTACCCCTTTTGAAAGCAGTGCTTTTCTTGAAAATAAGCAAATGATAGAAACAAAACTGGATAACAACAATTCCTATTGACATGGCACTGTTGGAATCCCCACGACGTTAAAGCTTTTTGGGCCAAGAATCTATTTCCAGCCTTGGATTCCTCTTTAAATTCCTTCATATAGAAGTCCCGTTGCACTGCTGAGACTCAGTGCATCAGGTGAAATTTGTTAACAGGACTTAATGCTTTTAATAAAACTAAAATTACATTGAAATTGCTTGCAGGAAAAGATTTGTGATATACTGTGTAAGGCTGCAGATCCTGCAATGTTGTGCAGTTATGAGTGTCAAAAGATAAGCATGTTCCCCCAAAGGCTTGAGCTGCAGAGGCAAGCCAGAACAGACCCAGGGCTGGGTGTGACTCCCAGCACGCTTCCTGGGAAAGGGCAGAAGCTCCTCAAGCAGTGAATCAGGTATACACTGCTAATAAATGATTAATTTTTTTAAAAAGTTGCTTAATTCATTAATAAGTATAATCACTTAATAACTGGGGAGTCAGACATGCTCTGTTTATTCCTGTGAAATTAAAAATTGCATACCTGTCTGTAGCTCGGGAATGTATGTGCCTTACACTGTTTGTTTTACTGCATCCAAATGATGATTTGGTTGAAACTATGGCTGTGTAGCTTGTGGCACTCATTATTAATAAGGCACTAGAATAATATTGCTAATTACAGATGAAGAAAATGACATTGGAATTCCAAACAGGGATCAGAGGCTGTAACTTGGATCTAGTATCTCCTGAAAATGGATACACTGCAAGCATCTCAGGTCAAACATTCAAATTTTGTTTTGGTCAGACATCCACAAACTCTGTTGAGAAAGAGCAGCAGAGGAGGGAAACTGGGTCATATAGGGTTGGTCTGAAAGGAAGTTCATGAGGACAAATTCACAAGAGAGGAGCATGGCTGTTTGCACATACATGTGTGTGCTATCTCTAAATTGACATGAGAGAATCAAGGCTGGGTTTGTGTTTTATCCATTTCTACAATATGTAAGAGCAGGAATTTAGTACACAGTTCAAAGGCTCTCCTGTACAGACTAGGTGAAGTTTAGTAAGATGAGTCTCACCATTTACTTCTTCAAAGAGGCAATAGCCTCTCTGTGAATAGAGGCCTGAAAAGATCTGCTAATGAAATGACTAGAGGGAGAAAAGGAGGAGGATGGAGGGAGACTCATGAGAACATCTTTTTGGTTTGCTTTTTTTTCCAGTAGGATGTAGCATATTAGTGTATTGGGTGACTGAGGCAATACAGAAGTCTGTTCATTTAAAATGTGTTGTTGGCAATTGCAGGAAGCTGGAACAGAAGAGTTTTTTTTGGAATGATGCTAATACCCAAACTTTTCATTATCCGGATGTGACTAAAATGCAACTTTTGCTCAGTCATTCTCATTAAGGAAGAAGGAACATGTGTAATTGGGCTAAATTAATTCAGAGCTGGGAAACACAACCACTGAACTTTGTTCCTGCCTCTGCCATGACTGACCTTACCATTTTGTACTAACATTTTTATGAAACCTTGTGCACTTTATGTTTCCAATCTGTACTTTGTCTGACTTTCCAGTGAGAGGACTTGAGCCATACATTGAATACACTGAAACAAAGACAAATACATTTGATCAGGATGTGCAGAAATAGCATCCCTCAAACAAGCCACTTCTGCCAAATCAAGTCTGGGGAGTGTGATAAACAATTTCACAGGATGGTAGTAGTTATGGAAAGGTTATTTTCTGAGTCATTTTGAATGGCTAGTGGTTTAGGCAGTCATTTTCTGATGTGAGATCTGGGACTGTGTTAAGCATCTGAAGTTCTACATGGTATACATGGAGAGCTGGACATCTCTGCTTGCCGTGCTGGGTCAGTGTGTGCTGTATAGACAGCAACTGCTGAACTTCCCCAAGGGAAATGCTGAGAGTGGGAATGGATCTTTAAGCTCCTAATGCTAAAATTTAGTCCTCTTTCTTGGTTCTTCTGGGGGATGTGCTTTCACCTTGCGATTGACAAAACAGAGCTATTTTCTGAATGTTGATGCCTGGTCTGTTTTAAATCACTTTGTTTTGTTCCCTTAATGGATCCAGAGATTTAGGATTGCAAGCCTATGGTCCTCTTGCCCTTTTCCACCCTCTTCCCTGCTTGATTCACCAAATGTAGTTCACTGGTTGGTACACTTCTGTAGGATGTGACATCGAGGTGCAAATTTCATCATCATGGGTGTTTGCTATTTTTTATTTGTTTGTTTTTGCCTTCTAAACTCCTTTGCTGAGTTAGTCTGTGGTTATTTTCTAGCTCTTGGTTTTAGTTTTGTTATGAACGGTGGAGCAACATCAAAGATTAATTGGGCCAAATGCACATTATTCTCCCTTCCCAGGAAACTCTCCTGCTTGTTAAGTATAGGCCTGGTACCTCCATTTCCTTCTTCAAAGATTACTTATTAATATTACTGAAATTATTTATTCAATATGAAATGAAATGAAGGCTTTAGCATGCAGGCCTATATAGCTACCAAATGACAGAGTGGTTAGAGCTTTCTCCCTCTAGCCTATTGCTTCTTTAATTATTATTAGATATTATAATAGCTTTAATAAGAGGGTTAGAGAATAATTCTATCCTACAGATGTTAATTGTTTAGTTTATAGGATGACTTCCCAGACTGAAGGTGATCTTTGTTTTGATCTCTTTGAGTAATTGTGATTCTACAACATCAGGATGAAAATGTTTTTGTTCAACCATGTGCCTGAAAAGAAGTCGTACATGAAATAGCAGTGTGCCCAGGTGGCCAAGAAGGCCAGTGGCATCCTGGCCTGCATCAAGAACAGTGTGGCCAGCAGGAGCAGGGAAATCATTGTGCCCCTGTACTCAGCACCGGTTAGGCCACACCTTGAGTACTGTGCCCAGTTCTGGGCCCCTCAATTTAAGAAGGACATTGAAACTCTTGAACGTGTCCAGAGAAAGGCAACGAGGCTGGGGAGAGGTCTCAAGCACAAGCCCTACAAGGAGAGGCTGAGGGAGCTGGGGTTGCTTAGCCTGGAGAAGAGGAGGCTCAGAGGAGACCTTATTGCTGTCTACAACTACCTGAAGGGAGGTTGTAGCCAGGTTCTCTCAGGCAGCCAGCACCAGAACAAGAGGACACAGTCTCAAGCTGTGCTAGGGGAAGTTTAGGCTCAAGGTGAGGAGAAAGTTCTTCTCTGAGAGAGTTGTTTGCTTTTGGAATGGGCTGGCCAGGGAGGTGGTAGAGTTACCATCCCTGGAGGTGTTCAAGAGGGGATTGGATGTGGCACTTGGTGCCATGGTTTAGTAGTCATGAGGTGACAGGTTGGACTTGATGATCTTTGAGGTCTCTTCCAGCCTTACTGATTCTATGATTCTATGATATCTGTCAAATCAGGTCTCTCAAGGGCAAAAAATTAGGCCTGGCTTGTGTGTAACAGAGAGCAGATGAGAAGCAGTTCAGATCTGCAAAGATGGAGGCACTTCTGGACACGAGTAAAACTAAATCCTGCTGGTGCCTAAGACTTGTAGTTATCAAAGGCAAAGACACAGTTACAGTCAGGGTTCTTTTCAAAGCACGCAGTAATCACATGGAGATTTTTAGGTGCAGGGTTGTAGACTGCTTTATTTGGTGTGCATGTTAAGAGAAAGTAGTGTATGCAGGGGGTTTTTAATTTTAATTTTTTTCTGTTGGGATGATCCATCTGATCTGCCCAGCTTCTGACTTAGCAAATAAATGTTTTACACTTTACCTGCTTAAAAACATGACATTGTATGCTTGAACACCACCATATAAAAATTGAGTTACTGAAGATTGTTCACAATATGGATGACACTTTTTAGACCTTTTTTGTGACTCCTTGCAGTGTTTTTCTGAAAATGACCTTGCTGATTCATGTCTTTCTCTTGAAATGTGACCAAGGAGAGGGAAAAAACCCCTAGATGTGCAAAATTTCATGAAATTTCAGCTTTGCTTCAAAGATGTGTTGCCCTGAAGAGTCACTGTAATCACAAAATTTCAGTCTATCCAAACGTAGTAATGATGGAAGCTATGAATTTTATCTGTCCCCCTCTTTGAAAGAAATAAATTGCTGCATTTTGAATCCAGAAGACATGCCTTTTTATTAATTGGTGTACAAGGAATTGTTAGGTTAGATGATTATGTTCAATTATGGTTAATGAATGTAATTAACATAGATTCTGGGTTTAGGTGGTTGAGTTAATAGTGCCATTAAATACTTCTGATATGGTTTTGTTTGTTGTATCAGGGAAAATAAAGTTTAGAAGGAAAGAGGCAAAAGTATTGTTTTCTTCATTCCTCTCAGTGAGTAAAATCACTTGTTTCTGGTTGTAACATATGCAGAATAGTTTCACAGTATCACTAAGGTTGGAAGAGACCTCGAGGATCGAGTTGAACCTGTCACCACAGACCTCATGACCAGACCATGGCACCAAGTGCCACGTCCAATCTCCTCTTGAACACCTCCAGGGATGGTGACTCCACCGCCTCCCTGGGCAGCACATTCCAATGACGAATGACTCTCTCAGTGAAGAACTTTCTCCTCACCTTGAGCCTAAACTTCCCCTGGCGCAGCTTGAGACTGTGTCCCCTTGTTCTGGCGCTGGTTGCCTGGGAGAAGAGACCAACCCCCTCCTGGCCACAACCACCTTTCAGGTAGTTGTAGAGGGCAATGAGGTCACCCCTGAGCCTCCTCTTCTCCAGGCTAAACAATCCCAGCTCCCTCAGCCTCTCCTCATAGGGCTTGTATTCAAGGCCTCTCTCCAGCCTTGTTGCCCTTCTCTGGACGCATTCAAGTGTCTCAATGTCCTTCTTAAACTGAGGGGCCCAGAACTGGACACAGTACTCAAGGTGTGGCCTAACCAATGCAGAGTACAGGGGTACAATGACTTCCCTGCTCCTGCTGGCCACATTATTCCTAATGCAGGCCACAATGCCATTGGTCCTCTTGGCCACCTGGGCACACTGCTGGCTCAGTTTACATGTCTTTTGTTAGGACTAAGGCTTATAAACACACTATGTTAAAATATGTTCCAAAATTTTGCAATGTATGCTTTGAAATATTTCATTACCCTGTGGTTGCAAAATACTATTCAGAGTAAGGAGAATGTACTTGCTTTAAAGTAGGAAGGACTTGTTTAGTAAACACCTCGTGTTCCGCTGCATAGGTCTAAAAAAATGACCAACAACCCACAACAAATGTTTGTTGAAAAGGAAGTGATTCCAGGTAAGGATTTCCTCTGGGCCTTCTTGTATCTTTTTGGTTTCTGTTGTTTTGTGGTGAGGAGGAGGTGGTGGTGGAGAGATGTTTCTCATGGATTCACAGAGAGTACTTCTATGCCTCAGAGTGCCTAAGCCACCAAATAAACAAACTTGTGATGAACCAGCTCTGAAAGCTATTCCAGTTCTGTACTCATTTAAATAGGACAGAATTAAACTTTGCACCATAACCAAGTGCTGGCATAGCTATTTCTTCAGGGTTTATTTACTTCATGCACAATGGGATACGAGAGTTTCAGAGGCAATGTGTCCACTTCCCTTGCATTCACATTGTAGTCTTAAGGGTCGGAAGACTACGTTGATCAAATAGCAGAGAACACTCTTAGCAGATCGATCTCTCCAGAAAATGCACAGATGATAAGCTTGGAAAGACTTGGCAGAACCTTCCTGTACTACAAAAAACAATATATTCCTATTCTGCAAAATTCTGAGCAGCAAAAACTCAATTTAGGGAACATATACATTTGTATCTCAGGAGGTAACTACATAACTATGTAGGAATGTGATAAAGAAACAACACTAGCTAGCCATAAAAGGGAATGGTGATTAGTGCTGCAAGTAACCTGTGCTTTCTCTGTGCTAGTGAATGACCAAATGTCCTTTGGACATTTTCTATTTGATGGTTTTCAAAGAGAAATATTTCAGCCTTTTCTACTGTACAGCTGGTGGCACTACATCTCTCATCACTATTACATTAAAGCAACCTCTAGATGCTTTAAAAATGAAGATAAAATTGATCTGTTGCCCATGCTGCTATATGAGCTTTGGATTGAACAACATCTGTTCTAAATAGACATCTTGTTCAGAAACATAGTTACTTCTATATTTACTTAGAAGTGACAACTGACTAGAGTTTTTCTTCCCCTTCTTTTGCTGTTCAAGAGTGAAATTTCAGCCTGTGCTAGGTGGATTTTCCCACAGTTGTTACCAGCTTGCATCATGTCTGTGTGCTCTTGGTGCAGCTGTGGGTGTCCTGTGACTGGCTTGCTTAGACCTCAGCGCAACCCGTTGGTTCAGTTTTTCACCTGCATCTGAGAAACCTCAAGAAGAAGCAGCTGGGTGTACTGCTTTTGGTTTGGTTTGGTTTGGATTTTTTTGGCATGTATTACTTGTGGAAAAGTCTAATGTATGACCAGTGAGTGTCCCCTAAAGTAGCCCTTCCTTGAGTGAGCTGTTGCTAGAGAATTTGTCAGTGGTGGTTGGTTGGTTTTGGTTTCATTTGCTTGTTTGTTTCTTTAATGAATGATCTACAGCATAAGCTAATCACTTCATTTGATTGAGGTCTTGGCATAGCAAGACCAGGAAGATACAGCCATAAAGCAACTATTTTCTGGTTTGCTCTTCCCTCTACATGCCTAATCTCCCAAAAGAGATCATACTATGTTTTTTTTCTCCTTACTGATGAAAAGCTCAAAACTATGATAATGTTCTGGCTTCATGAGCTGAAAAAAGTGGCCAAAAGACATGCAAATGAGAGAGAGAAAAGCTTTTCAGTATTGCACAAACTGTACAAAATTACTCTGCTGGAACTTGGGTAGTTGAGCTGAAGGAAGGAAGAAGTGATTCAGAGCTAAAAGTGGCAGAGACACATTCTTGTAGGTGCTGCTACTTCCATTTCTTTCCCACCCTAGTCAGAGGGAATTTGCAGCAGAGGGATGGAGCTCAACTTTATGCTTCACATGTGATAATTCCTAAGCAATGTCAAGATAAAGTGATACCAAACAGTCTCATTTAATGTCACGTATTTCTCTGACATCCTAGCTTTCATAAACATTGGATTTATTGCCTACTTGGGTTTTGTTTGAAATGATAAGGCGGAAAATCATTATGCAATGTCAAATTCTGCCTAGGTTGTGTCATTGTTTAAGGACACAATAAACCTGTAATTATTGCAGAGAGATTTTTGTTATTAGAGAGGGATGGTGAAAAACTATTAAATTCGTGGATGAAATTAAGAAACAACCAGAAAAGACATTAGTATAAAACCTATCAAGGCTGTTATGTTATGAGACTTTTTTTCTCCCCCTTGAAAGCTATTTGATAGGAGACACTTGTGACTTTCAGTTATATAAACCACTAGAAATGTAGACTTCTAGCATTGACACTGAAATGCTCAATATCAGATGAATGTAGCCCTGATTATTACAGGAAACTTAAATTGTAGTATGTAACTGATGAGAGCATGAATGTTTTTTTTCCTCCCCATTTCTTTTATGCTGTCATAAACAAGATGTAGATCAGTGTCTTTGATCTAATCTCTAAAAATTCCCTGCTCCAACTTCATGTGTATGTTATACCATTCCAATTTTTTTTTTTCTACAAAGAAATCCTCTCTCTCCTCTTGTGCATACATAATATTTGAGAAGTGGTGATGATGAACTGTTCAACTGTTCCTGTCTACAGTGCCAATCCTTTGAACTTCAGAATTGGCATTTGCTCCTTTTTCTATGCAAAAGTGAAACTCAAAGCACACCAGCTGCCTTGCAATTTGTGATGCCATGCAATTTTCTCACCAATTTCAATCTGAGAACTATCAAACTCTGAGTAATTTTCTACTTTCATAAGCTACCTTATTAAGTTTGGAGTGATGCTGCTTGAATCCACATCGAACTTCAATTCAATAGCCCATGATGTAGGAACAGGTTTGTAGAGCAGTAATGTAAAAATAATAAACCCTGCCAATTACTTGCCAATTTCAACATAAAGTCCTATTGACCAACTTAAGAAATATGCTCGAGTTAGGTGCCACAAGAGTCTGCACATCTGAGGAGATGCTACAGAGTCAAGTAGAGTGGGAAAGAAGTCAGGACTACTTCAATAACCCAAGTGCATGATGCTAAGGTGGTGAAAATAATGTTAAATGCATGAAATAAGGTCAGAGACACGATCTTCTTGAAGCTACTTGGTGTGTCAGAAGGGGAATCTTGTATTTTAAGGAACTTTCAGTTTGCCCTTGGCACTGCAGCAGTAATTAAAAACCCAAAACCCAACAGTTTTGGTCCCTGTAATTGAATATGGTTTCTGCACAATCTTCTAAACTCTTGAGATGGAGGAGGTGTATAATGGGAGTTACAGGAGGTCACTTGGTGTCCCTTTGGACAAAAAAACCCCAAGATTCATTCAGTATAGATGTTCAGATACTTAAAATTCATTATCCATCTGTAAAAAAAGATGGCAGAAGTCGCTATCTTTGGCTGCAGCCAAACCTTTAAAAGGTCTCCTCTATCAGCATGAAAGGTTAGTGTGTTCTTCTGCAGGTTTCTACATCTATCTTTTATGATGTCAACTGCCACTGAACTGCAAAGAGATGAAAAAGAAGGAATTTCATTAGAGGAAGGGCTGGGGTAAGATGGCTGGTGGAGGAAGGTGAGAAAAGTTTCCATTCGTATGCAATGGAACTTTAGTATCAAAGGGTCACTGTGACCTTTAAAAGGGTTTTTTTCATAGTTGAGTGCACTTACAGTTCATAGACAAGAGACTTTTCAGAGGTGATCTACTGTTCTCAAGCCAGTTTTCATGCAGACTGAGCAAAAGCACCTCCAGAAGCTAAGCCTAATGCATCTGCTTAATATACTCATCTCAGTTCTTGACAATATTGGCTTTTTGGCTGCAGTGCTGGGTCTGCTTCAGCAACAGAGCCAGCAGCTACTGGTTTCCTCTGTTGTCACCAGTAGACACCAGTGCAGTGATGTGGAATTACTACCAAATGCTTCAAACAGTGACATGGGCATCTCCTTTGTTCTTCCCCAGGCAGCTGCCCAGAGGCCATTAATCCGTGACGGGAAAGAGGAGGACTTGGCAGTGATTTGACTTGTACATTGACAGAAGGCACATGAACAACTGTTTATTTCCAGAGTCTTCCTGGGTGTCTCTGAGCATATCCCTCCTTTCATGAAAATGTAGCTGGTTGCAATCTTGAGTCTAGGGAGAGAGAGAGGAAGCTGCATATTGATGTCTCTAAGTGCCCCTCTTTACTGTCTTGCCCTCCTTATCAAAAATAAAAGTAATTTAAAAGTCAAATGATTCCCATTTGTGAAATATTATTACATTTAATTTTATTTAAATTACAATAAAATTTCTAAAAAGTTAAATTTAGAATAGAAGGGGGGGGGGGGGGGGGGGATATGCATAATTAAAAATTTAAACTGCAGAAGTCCTCAGGGAGAAGCACCATCATAACCCTCCTTTTCCTTCTCTTCTGCCTCTCCTTTCCCAAATGGCTGTATCGTGTGCACTCAAAGTCTTTTAAGAACTCATACACTTGAAAGAGTAATAGACTCTTCTGTGTGCCAATAACTGCAAAAAGATGCAACTACAAGTGAAGGAACTGATCTGTAGAGGTTCAATGAGTTCTTCAAAACACAAATGAAGCTGGCATTAGTCATTAAGTACCATTTCTTATATGCAAGGAAGTGGGTGTATCTATATCATGTTCCCATTCCTAAATAAATTGATAGTTAGACATGTTTAAAAGGAACAGCTGTAAGTGCAAGATTTATATTTTAGGGGTGGTTGGGGTTTGTTTTTTGGTTGGTTTTGGGTTGTTTGGTTTGGGGGTTTTGTGTGTGTGGTAGTTTTTTTGTTGTTTGGGTTGGGGTTTTTTTTGGTGGGAATCTGCACATCACAGACTTCTACAAATGTAAGAACAAGATAATCCTTCATCAGAATTAGTCATAATGATTGCAAAGAGATGTGAATTTTTATATTGCTCCAGCCCCTGTTGTGAGTTTCTCATGGCTAAGCTGATAGCTCCAGCTTTCAAAGATGTCAGGCCAGCATTTTTCATACCAATGACTAACAGCAGTTGTTCCCTGGCAGCAATTATTTTTATGTTTCACAGGATATAAAGGCTTGATGTGCCTTTAACTAATCTTCTTGAGGCAAAATTCTCTTTTACTGTTGTTTAAAGTGTTGAGTATTTTACAGAAGAATCCTTTAGCTGTCCATTAGAATGGAAACAAAAAGCTTTGTCAGCATTGTGGGGTAAGTGTTGATTGCCAGTTACCTTATGATTGCATTAATGTCATTATAAATAGAGTTCCACCTTTCAAAACCTTCTTGTTAAAAACTGTGCTACTGTATGGAAGGTCTCGCACATTTCTGACATAACAAAACCTATCATCTATTCTCCCTGGATAGGGTATTGGCTTAGAATAGTGATTTGGACCTGGTTTCACCACAGGTATAAGATGTTGTGCATAACAAGTTCATATCTGTCTGTGACAGGCTACTTAAGGACTGTGAGTAAGTCATTCATTCTAAGCTCTGGTGATCTGAATGCTTATCTCTCCCAAATGAATATACTTTAAGCAACATACAAAGTGATCATTTTACCCTTAGATGAAATGTGAAAAATAGACAAAAATATTCTTCTGTTTCAATATATTTTCATTGTCTTCCTGTGTTTCATTGATGTTGTGAATTTGACTTTAAAGCAACCCAATGATAAAATAGTGCTCAGAATAACAAGGGTGAGGTTTGGGGAATGTAGTACTTAAAACTTGTGATTCAAGAGAAACACAGTGACTTGAGGTCAGGAGGTCAGACAAAAAGGCACTGGGAATTCTCTCATCTGGAAATGAGAGAATTATTCACTTCAGTAATAAAACTAAAGAAGATTTTTTTTTTCTGGCTTAATGAGGCTCATGTAGATGCCTAAACAGAGTTGGGTTGAAAGTAAACTTGTACTTTTGTGTTGAATATGGTGTAGAGCACGCAGAGCTAACATGTGGGAGTTTCTTGCTGGCGCAAACTGATCAGAGTCCAAAAGCACTGAGAAGAGTCGAATGCAAAGTTTCTTCTCCATATTTTCTCATTTAAAACCAATTCTTTGGGTTAGAATGGGAGCAGAGTATAAGGAAGATATCAGAAATATTTAGGGATAATATTAATAAAAGAGTAAATAGAAAAGGCCTTTTAGATGCTCATTTTAAAGATCAGTACTTTACAGGAGTATGAAAGATCAGATCTTGTCATACTTCTGTGTCTCCTAAAATATGAATGACTGACCCCTTGTTCCTGGCTTTTACTAAGGCAATAGAAAGGGAAAATGTACAGCAGGTCATACAATGTGATTTACTGATCTGGGATGTGCAAAGACCAGAGGGAACTGAAGTAGAAGAGCTCCCAACAAAAGTGTAAGATTTGAGTTACAGCCTACTCTTAAGAGCATCTGTAGTAACTCATCAGGATCCCTGGGTATGTCCAGGTATATTAGAATTACAGTTTCATCTCATACTGTGCACCACCATCTTCTGGTGGATGCTGCCTATCTCTTTCTAGTTTCCCCTACCTTCAAATAGACTTGAGTATTTAAATTTACCCCTGGCAGCCTCCTGTTTAATTGTGTGGAGATAGGCAGTCTAAACAAGTGCTGCTAGGAAATGCATCTCCCAGCTGAACTGCTGAGCCAATAAAAGACTTGGCTCTCATTTTGTCAACGCTGTTTGTTGTATGAACACAATATTGTTCACTTCAACAGACCCATGATGGGTAATCATTACTTTCATAGCGCAGGTTGTCCTGATTTGTGGAAGGAAGATTATGTAAAACATTCCCTGTAATGCGTGGTCAAACATATTCCCGTGTAGGAAACAAAAATGTTTCCTTTAATTTTGACTGTCTTAATATTATCTATGAAGTCCTTTCTTGTTTGCAATACAGAATTTGGGGGGTTGTTTTGAAAACATTCAAATGTTTCTGTTAGCTGTTAAGCTTCCTTTTTCCTCCCTGACCCATTTACATTGACAATAGCATTGAACTAAGCTCACTATTCTCTCAGTTTAGGAGTTTTTGATGAATAGATCTTTTCCTGAGGAAGAAGTGTAAGATTTACCAAACAGCTTCTTCTGTTTTACTGGAAATATTTTGCCTCATTTCTGCTGTACACCAGTCTAATACTAAAAGCATTCTGAGTCCAGCACTGCAGGATCTTTGAGATGTGAGTAAATTTCATGGAATCATGGAATAGAATCATAGAATGGTTTGAGTGACCTTAAAGATAATGTAATTCCAACCTTCTGCCATGGTCAGAGACACCTCCTATTAGACCAGCTTGCTCAATGCCTCATTCAACTTGGCTTTAAACACTTTCAGGGCTGAAGCCTCTACACCTTCTCTGGGCAACCTGTTACAGTGCATCATCACCCTCATGAGGAAGAATTTCTTCTTAATGTCTAATCTAAATCTAGCTTCTTCCAGTTAGCCATTGTCCTGTCATTATATGCCTTTGTAAAAAGTCTCTCCAGCTTTTCTGTAGGCCCCATTCACATACTGGAAAGCTGCTGTAGGGTCTGTCCAAAGCCTTAGTTTCATAGTTTCATAGTTTCATTCAGGGTTGGAAGGGACCACAAGGATCATCTAGTTCCAACCCCCCTGCCATGGGCAGGGACACCCCACACTAGATCAGGCTGGACAGAGCCTCATCCAGCCTGCTCTTAAACACCCCCAGGGACGGGGCCTCGACCACCTCCCTGGACAACCCATTCCAGGGTTTCACCACTCTCATGGTGAAGAACCTCCTCCTCACATCCAGCCTGAATCTCCTCACCTCCAGCTTCATTCCATTCCCCCTAGTCCTATCACTACCTTCTCTTCACCAGGCTTAAAAGACCCAGCTCTCTTAGCCATTTTTTGTAGAAGAGGTGCATCAGCCTTGACCACTGACTTTTCATGTAGGTAAAAGTTTGTCTCTAAACTCATGAAATACAGGAACTAGAATCCCTACTCTTATATAATTAGGAATCAAAGAATCAACTTTTCCATTAAAACTGAAAGCACATGCCTTCAAATCTTGGAAAGCACTAAACCAGCGGAAGGTACAATTACACATACAGGTTTCCAGGGGATTTTTGGAGAAAAATTTCACAGCTCAGATGTGAAACTCTTCAAACCTGAAGAGTTGCAATCCTTTTACTGAAAGGGTTCAATGTATGCACAGAAAAAGACAAGAAGCATTCCTTGTTGAACAGAGCAAGAGCGAAAGAATAAAGGTTTCTCTGATATAACCTTAAGTTACCATTACATTATTATAAGAATAAACTTTATTAGAATAAACCAAACCAGGTTGGAAGAGACCTTCAAGATCATTGTGTCCAACCCATCAACCAATCCAACCCACCCAAACAGCTAACCCATGGCACCAAGTACCCCATCAAGTCTCCTCCTGAACACCTTCAATGACGGCGACTCCACCACCTCGCCGAGCAGCCCATTCCATAGCGCAATCACTCTCTCTGTATAGAACTTCTTCCTAACATCCAACCTGAACCTCCCCTGGTGCAGCCTGAGACTGTGTCCTCTTGTTCTGGTACTGGCTGCCTGGGAGAAGAGACCATCATCCGCCTGTCTACAACCTCCCTTCAGGTAGTTGTAGAGAGTGATAAGGTCACCCCTGAGTCTCCTCTTCTCCAGGCTGAGCAGCCCCAGCTCCCTCAGTCTTTCCTCATAGGGCTTGTGTTCCAAACCCCTCACCAACTTTATTGCTCTTCTCTGGACTCGTTCCAGCAAGTCAACATCCTTCCTAAACTGAGGGGCCCAGAACTGGACACAGTACTCCAGGTGTGGCCTAACCAGTGCAGTATACAGGGGCAGAATGACCTCCCTGCTCCTGCTGGCCACACTGTTCCTGATTATGCTTCAAGGAATGACAGGAGTTGAATGGAAGGAGAAAATTGGAGGAGATAGAGATGGCAGCCCATAAGAATTGTGCACAAAGTGAAAATTGAGTGACTGAGTTGGCCAAACAGGGAAGCTGTTTCTCCTCCTAACCCAATGTATTGAAGGAGGGGGGTGTGTGAAAAGTCTGAACTGCGGCTTTTCAAGCATCCTGGCCAGTACCACATTTTCTCCTGGTCTCAATCTAGATTTTCAAATTCCCTGCTTAAAACAAAATATTTTAAAATGGTGCACTATATATCTTAGCACCCAGGTAAAAGCAAAAGATGGATTTTCTTGCTGTTATCTTGGCAGCTCTGCTCGTTACAGCTCTGACTGTGTTTTCATGTTAGATGTCTATTTCGAGACTGCAAAGCAATGTGGAACGAGGAGATAGCTTGCCTTTCACAAGGAAAAAAAATTAAGCTAAGAACTTGAGACAAAAATTTTTTTAGATTGCAGGCCACTCTAAAATTGGAAGAATAAAGAGAAAATATCAGGACATCTTTCATTAGTTTGTCAGAATGACAAACAACTCTGTTTGGGGTTGGTTTTTTTTAAGGGAAATTAAGAAATACAACTTCCACTGCTCTTTCAAGTGTATCTTATTTACTTCTGCTCTTTCTTGCAGGTCAAAATTAAAATTACATTGAATGAGATATTTTGTCATGAGCTAATGGCCCAAAGTCCCTTAATAAGAAATGTTAGCAGTTTAATAAAAATAAATGGTGTTTATTCTCCTGCCTCTGTATGATTGGAGGGAGAAGAGGTTGTCATTTCAGTACAGTTCCTACATAAACCAGAAGTGTGGAAAAAAAATATCAGGTGAAACTAAAGCAACTTACAGCTCACCTTAGAGAAAATATTTGTCAAAGCAGCATCAAAGTCTGCAGTGTCATGAACTGACAGTGAGAGAGATTCCTCCTGAGAGAGGTATTATATTTAAAATGTCTTTCCTCCTTCATGCCCTCTTTGAAATGCTTTGCTTTCATGAGAGCTACAGATCCATATTTCATTCCAGGGACACACAACCTGATGCCCATCAAAAGTTTTCATTGTATAGATTAAAAGTTACAAGTTTTGGAACAGGACACCTGGGTTTTCTTATTAGTATTAGGCTGGTTGGAGGTTTTGTTGTTGGTTTTGGGGATTTTGTGGGGCTGTGGTTTTAAGGGGGGAGGGGTTTGGGATTTTTAGTTTGTTTGTTTGTTTGTTTATTTATTGATTACTCTCTGTGAGGCTTTAGTTTCTTTAACTTTGCACCCTGTATTTTAGTTACACGCAGTCTGGAGTGAGGACCCAGTTTTGTTTCCTGCTTGCCCCTTGCTTTGCTGGCAGCATGCTGCAAGTAGACTGGTCTCCACTGCAATGTCTTCCTTTCTGAGAGCACGTGTGTAGGATTGATGTAATTCCAGAAGGCTCTGGAGCAGTGCTAAGAATGGCTTACCCCTTCTCATGGCTTTCAAAGAGACATTGTGTGTGTGTGTCTGCATGTGTATTTTTATATATGTATGTGCATGCAGTGTGAAGATGACTAAAAATGTATTTGCATCTCTTTTTTTTCAGTACATTTATATCCTGAAGAGAAGGGAGTATAAATAACTGAAAGTGCCCAGGCTTTTGACAGCCCCTTCCTCATTAGCCTCTCAGCCTACAGAGGTGGACATCAGTCAAGGCACTGTATACGTGCTGTGACACTGGGTTAACTTTTGGTGTGTGTGGATCATAGAATGGTTTGGGTTGGAAGGGACTTCTAAAGGTCATCTAGTCCATCTCCACTCTGTAGTGAGGAGGGAACTAAATCAGATTGCTCAGAGCCCCATCCATCCTCTCACTGAATATTTCCAGACGTCATATACAACGTCTATGGCCAATGTTTCACCACCCTCGTTGTAAGAAGTTTCTTCCATATATCTAGTCTGAATCTCCCCTCTTTTAGTTTAAAACCATCATCCCTTGTCCTGTCACAACAGATCCTGCTAAAAATCCATCCCCATCTTTCCTACAGCCTCCCTTTAAGTACTGAAAGTTTGCAATAAGGTCTCCCCGGAGCCTTCTGTTTTCCAGGCTGAGCAACCCAAATCTTTCAGCCTTTCTTTGTAAGAGAGGTGTTCCATTCTTCTGGACATTTTTGTAACCTCCTCTTGATTCACTCCAGCAGGTCCAGTGATACTCTTCTGTTCATTCTCAGAAAGGTACACAATGGTGTCTCCCTTAACACAGGAGGAAAGGAGGTGCTTGGTCACGTCTCCCACCTCTCTGGGGTAGAATCTCATGTATCAGTCTCCCATAATTGTTCACCTAGACACTGATTTTCTCTCTCTCACAATCTCTCTTACACATTTATCTTCTTTTCTGCCTTCCTAATGAACAAAATAATTTCCAATTAGAGCCTCTAACCCTGACTGCATGGTGTTCCTCAGCAGGTCAAGTTTTGGACAGTTTGGGAATATCTACTATTGGAACACTCTTAATTAAAGGTGGATGATTTCAGCTGAATTCAACAGTTTCAGTGAGTTCCACATTCAGTCTGAAACACTGTATTTTGGCTCTTCACAGACTAATTGATTTATTTTAATGCTTGTTAATTCTAAATTAAGACAAGCTCTAGGTGTTGTGCTCAGAAAATTTAGGCAATATTAGGGGGAGAGAGGCAACAGGGCAGCAGAGGGTCTAGATCTGTCCATAAAAATCCAAGTTGCATTTGAAGTTTGTAAATGCCATTTTACAAGTTTTTGCATACACAAATTCTCTGAAACACTCATCAAGGGCCTTCTGGCTCATTAATTTTCTTAATACTTAAACTGTTTGTTTATTCTGGGAAAGTGCTGCCCAATTTTTTTTTAATTGCTGTGAACTAACAGATAGACAAAAGTTTCTAGCCTGTCATAACCAGCTTTGAGTAGCATTGCAGCGTTTAAACATTTAAATGCCTGAACTTAAGGTTTTTGTCTCAACTCCTTACGATAGGTCTTTTTTTCAGAGTGGCCAAGTTCAGATTTTCATCCAGAAAGCCAGAGGGCCTTGGAGAACACGTAAAACTTGTTCCTTGAGGTGACTAAATTTGCATGAGTTGGAAAGGTTTTTTTTTTTAAACCTTTGTGCTTTAACCCAAATGCAGCTCTCAAATTCAAACTTAGCCCAACCTAATTGGGAATTGGATCAGGCAGGTGTGTTGCTCTCTTTAACATTTCACATATATACATATAAAACTCTCTCCCCCTTTGTCTTGTTTAATTAAAATGTAGTTTTGAATAAATCATTTTTACCCCATCCTGAGGCTGTGTGTTGGAAAAGGGAATAAAATGAGGCACCACCATTTCCAGTCAGGTTCTTTTGCTGAAGCCAGCCTGTGAACTTTAACTCCTCAGGTAAAGAAACTAAGTCGACAGCATTACTTGAACAAAGTCCTCCCTTTAATATGAGGAATATCTTGGTCTGACCTGTGGTAATTTCTCCTAGAAGGTCTGCAGCTGTGTGATTTACACTTAGACCTGTGTGGCTTCCTAACAGCTGCTGCCTGAAACAGACAAAAATTCATAGCCTGCAATGACTTGTTTGAGTAGTGCATTAAACCTGAAGAAGAGGTCTTTATGCAAGCCAGTAATGCAGAGTGTGTTGCCAGCTCAGGTTTTAGGGAAATTATTGTTGCAGTTTGACACACCACTGTGCTTTGTTTTATTGCACTGTAATTTTAGAGCCAGATTCAAAGTGAAGCTTTTGGGTACAAATAAGTTTTGTACCTGTGGTTGCTGTAGGTATCTACCATCATCTTGGCCTTGAGCAGAGGAGCCTCTGTTAAAAATTAATATAGTAAGCACTGACCTGAATTACTGAAGTTCTTTCTTTTGCTGGAAGTAGGGTTTGCACCATCACTTCACTTTGTCAAGTCTGTTTGAATGCTCTAAGCTGAATTGCCTGAGGTTTGGACTGCTACTGAAAGGCCAAGTCTTTCTGTTCAGCTCCGGACCATGCAGTCTGTTGCTGTTGCAAGACTCCCTTCTCTGGAAATAAGGTGGCGATTTTGAGGAGACCTACACTGAGGTGACCATCTTGCTGCCAATATCTCTAGATCACCCAGGGTGGTTATTTTGGAGTATTTTGTGGCTGAAGCACTCAGAGGTAGATTATCAATTTCTAAATTATATCCTAACTTCTGAGAGCCCTGGGTGCCTTTGGAGACTTCATAATCAGTGATCTACCTTGAACTCCTCTTGCTGCCTTTCTAATGGTCTGTGCCTTTCCTATTCAAAGGTTTTATAAGATAAGAATTGAGACAGAGATAAGAAGCAGAAAGATATAAGGGCTTTAATTGGTTGCTACTTACTAGTGTTCTGTATTTCCAACTGTATTTATAATGATGTCTCCTCAGTCTCTTAGTTCTTCCTAAAGGGAATATTTAGTCTCTTCCTCCTACTCCCACTCTCTGTCAGAAAGCCAGGGCATATTGACTCCACAGTGATGAAATATAATAATTTGACAAACTGACTGTTTAGCCAATAGTAATCTAGCTCTGCAGTTGGTTCCAAATATTTACTGTGTTGCTACAGAATAAACCACTGACTGAGTACTGGCAAAGAGCTCAAGCTATGGAAGTCTCTGTGTCTCCCAATTCTTGGACACTGCATTGTCTACTGAAATTTGGATACCCAAGTTGCTGAGTAACCTCATACTGTGCACTGGAAGGTGCATAAGAGTAGGATACAGAGGCAATAGCAGGCTAGGTGGGAAAGTGCCTGAAGCTTATCCCTCTTTTTATAATGAAAAGAATTAGCTGCAGTTGTGGTCTAATGTTCCACTGGAATTGATAAAAAAATTATAAAATTTGATAAAGAAATAAAATTTCTAAAGTTAAAAAAAAACCCAACAGGTAAAATAAAATATAACTTTATAAACCTTCCAATCTTATCTGGTGCAGAATTTCAGAGTTTCTTGCTGTCACTAAGAATACCCCAACGCTGCAGTCCTTGGTATTCTGGAAACGATCTGCCTTGATTGCTTCTTCTAAAGCTATTTTTAATCCTTAATCAAAGATTAATTATGCCAAGCTTTGGGCCATGAAGCCTGTGGAGGAGAGAAAAGGAAGAGAAAGTGCCTACAGCACTCTCTGAAGACATGGGGAAATCAGGTATAAGTCAGTGCTGCGATTTGTAGCTGGGATTCAGCAGCAGGGATGCTGAGATAATCTCTGAAACACCTTGCTAAGGCTGTGAACCCACCATGTGCCATTGTCTCTTTGCAGAGGGAATGTACTTTGCCAAAGTATCAGTTACACCTCCCAGATGGTAGGTACCTGTTCTGGCACCTACCCAATGCTATCTGTCAGTATTTAACACAGAATGTTTTCTTTAACTCGTGTGTCTCTGAAGCACAGATTGGTGTCCTCTGCGTGACTCCGTGTCTCCGTTTTGCTCAGATTTGCTAGGTAAGGTGCTCCACAGGGGTTTTTCTCTTTCTGCTGTACATATATCCAAGATTAAAGTCCAGTCTGGGGCTGGATCTCTACTTTACAATTTGGAACCAAGAGGTTACAGGAAAATTAAATGTAAATTGAATTCCGATCAGAGCTGAACAGCCGGGTTCCTCACTGACTGCTTCCTTCATGCGGAGTTGGGGCTGAGCCTTCAGTGTCCATAACAACAACTTTCCCTGGAAATGGTGTCCTAATTCTGTCTAAAACTGTCCTGGGGGACTTTGACAGCTCCTCTGAGTTCTCTTTGCTGTTTCTCTTCATCTGTTCCCCTTTATCCAAAATTCTTTTCATGATGCCAGTCTGTTGCAAATACAGTTTCGATGGATTATTTGAATATTAGCTACCATTTGAACAGTTTGCAGCCCAGCACTTCATGGGTTACTAGTGAAGTTGCTGAAGTCCTCAAAAAATAATTCAAGCTTTTATATACATATTCAGAAGAGATTTTTCTTTAGAATCTTCTATATAGTTCTCTAACACTTCACTGATATGAATAAAAAACTGGATCATTGGGATGTTTTTAGATGGATGTAGCATGTATTTCTATTTCTTTTTCTCCTCCTTCCCTATCACCAGACATTCAGAACTGGAGAAACTCAGTTTTATCAGACCATAGCTATGGCCTGAGGATTGGGCTGTTGTCTTGGGGATTAGACATCCCTGTTCCAGGGAGAGACATTTCAAATTTCAGTGAAATTTCAAAGCTGATTCTTCAGTATTCACCAGGGTTCTTGAAGCACTGGTATTTTAGGGCAGCGTTTTTCACCTCCACATTTCCTCACTGTTTGTGTGTTAAGAAATCCAGTGTGATAAGATATTTTGAGAACACCTATCAGATAGATCTGTTCTAGGTGGAGACAAGGTGACAGATGAATCTTCCTGCCTCTACCCCTGGAGCTGTAAACACACTAGTCATGAAATTGGGTGTGTTTTTATGACTTATGGTGAAAACAGTGAGAGCTAAGGGGTTTCAAGGCAGACGATGAAAACTAGCTGCTTTGAGTTTCAGCAGTACACCTAAGGAGTTCTTTATTTGACTGAAACTCTCTTGTGATCCATCCCAAAAATTATTGCCAGGGTTATTCAGCAAATGGTTCTTTTTTGTTGTTGTTAATTTTGTTCCTATCTGCTGTTAAATGTTTGCATTCCTGTGACATCTGGGGAGAGCTGTTCAAAATTCTTTCAACTTGGCACTTAAATCTGATTGTTTTAGTATGCTGTAGTTACCTAAGAGAAACAATTAGGTGTTGGGGTTGGACTTGATGATTGGGGCTTGGACTTGATGATTTTGGGAACTCCCTTCCAACCCCTAACATTCTGTAATTATCTCATGTAAATACAGGAGCCATTTGCTGTCATTTACTCAGTTCTCTGTGACTGAGAACTTGTGCTTTAGTGTAAAAATAAGTATGATTTATTGTTGAATTAAGTAAACTTATTTCTGTTTCTTTAATATTGGTAACATCTAGAGTCTCTGTCACCATTGCCTACATGTCTGGAATGTGTAGCAAAATAGAGTCCCTATTCACACAGGCAAGCACAGTAAGGAGATTAAAGGAACACTAGTTAGGGATTAAATGATTCTCATCTTTGGAATAAATGGCAATTGCAGAATATCATCTGCCTAACCATTGTCAAAGTTTTGTAAACATCGTGACAGAGATGAGTTTTAAGAGTAGTTTGAAGAGGACAGCTGTTGCTTTGTGAATAATCATTTTTGTTGTTGTTATTGTAAGTGGTACAAACGATAACGTTACTGAAAACAGAGATGGAATATATCACTTGGTTGCTCATCCTTTTAGTGCCTGCCTTCTGTCAAGGCCCAAGTCCCCAAAGTATGCTTTTGGGGAACATATGTTGTCTGCCAAAACTCATTTGAAATCTGAAAGCAGAATAATGTTTTGCTCAACTTTGCTTTTCAAATGTACATCATTTACATTTAGGGTAGAATGCTCCTTGTAACTACAGGATACTGTAATCATAAATTGTAAATTTTTTTTTTTCCTCAAAGAATTTAATCTGGTTTAAAATTTGTCTACAAAGGCTTATCTTTAAAGGCAAAATCTTAAGCTAGAGAGATGTGTTTTGTCAAATTTCTTGACAAATAAAGTGACTAAAATAGAAACACCAGACCAAGAATTTTTAAAGTGTTTGTTCCTTAAAATAAAAAGAAGTGGTTTCCTCACCACTCTCAGCTGAGCAGTAAGAGCAATCCAACATTTCAGTCCCATGGATTTGGTGCCTCCCCAGTCTGGTAATAGTGATTAAATAAATAAAAAGAAGTGGTTTCCTTACCACTCTCAGCTGAGCAGTAAGAGCAATCCAACATTTCAGTCCCATGGATTTGGTGCCTCCCCAGTCTGGTTATAGTGATTTATCTAAGTTCATGGCTTTGTTTTGCTGAATATTTGCTAACGATATATATTTTAAAGTACTGGCTATCTTGCTGGCTCTTTCAACAGATTTTCACTCCATAGTTTTAAACATTCCCAATCCAAATACCTGATGCAGTACAAAACTTCCTCTTGCAGGAGCTGATGTGATTTCACTATCACAAGGTGAAGTGCCAACGTGCTTATGAAACAAGTTACTGGCACAGTAAATCAGCTGTGATTAATTTGTTAACTCCAGAGTGAAACTAAACTTCTAACCCACACTATCGACGTTATACACTGCTACTTCTGAAGCATTTAATTAAGTTTGAAATATATTTATTTATTTATTTTAGTTTCCTTACATTCAGAGAAGTCAGATAATGGAAAGAGAGAAACTTGAAATAGCAATCTGTTCCTTTCTGAGAGCTCCTCTCTGTCCTCACCGATGAGATTTACAATGCTGTAATGCTGCAATTTCATCATTATTTTGTAATCTTCTTAAATGAGTGTCTCATGTTAGTGCAGGCAATCACAATAACTGCTTGAATAGGATTTGCTGCTGAGCAAAGCTGCTTGTGTTGCAAAAGCAACTAGAGGAACACACAAGCAAAAAAAAAAAAACCACTGTGCGAAGGTGTTTACTTTCCCATCAGGTTTAGAGTGAGTCCTGAGAAAGAATTTAGTCATGACTTCACCCATGCTAGCAGGATGCCAGCAAATTGTCAAAAAAGGAAGTAATACTCTAATAGCAGCTTAAGGCAAGTTCAGAAACAAAGGAGATTTGTAGCCACAACACTTATTTAATGTACATGTTTCTGTAGACTGAAAAAGAAACTCGCCTCCTTCAAAAATTCTCTCGGTTTCTCCATGCTGCACCTGAAATATTGTATTCAGCTTTGGGCCCATCACTACAAGAAGGACACTGAGTTGCTAAGAAGGGCTTGTAAAAGTTCTGAAGAAGAAGTCTTATGAGGAGTGGCTGAGGGAGTTGAGGTTGTTTAGTCTGAAGAAGAGGCTGGGGGAGACCTTATTGCTCTTAATAGCTGAAAGGAGATTCTAGTGAGGTAGGTGTTGGTCACTTCTCCTAACTAGCAGGAGTACCAGAGGAAATGTCCTCATTTTGTGCCAGGGGAGGTTTAGATGAGGTATTAGGAAAAACTGCTTTACTGAATGAGTGGTCAGGCAATGGAACAGGCTGCCCAGAGAAGTGGGGGAGTGGTGGATTCACCATCCATGGAGGTGTTCAAAAACTATGTAGACATGGCACTTTGGGACACAGTTTAATGGCCATGATTTTGTTAATTTGAAGAATGGACATCATGGTTAAGATTTAGAGGTCTTTTCCAACCAAAACAATTCTATGATTCTATGCCTACTGCCCCCAAGGTCTCTCAACCCAAGACAGGATTTGCACTAGGGAAAACACGCTGTCTGTATGGCAGATGATCCTTTGTACTCAGTATCTGTGTCCTGGGGAGTGTCTTCCCATACCTCAGAGGTGGTAACTGAGGCAATGAAAGCAAAAAGAAATTGCCCTGGTAGATTGTGCCTGTTCTCTTTGGAACATACTTGTCATACAAATAACCTGATAACTCTTACTTTCAAAATAAGGTTGCCTCAAACCCAACCTTTCATTAAGCATTATTTATTCATGTTACAGTGTACTTGCTCCTTTCAGATATATATTGGCTGTGCATTTGGTATGTGTATTATCCAGCTGAAATCTTTGAGACTATTCATGTGGGTAGGGGTATGTATTATCAGTCTACAGTTATAGGGTCTGAAGAGGACATTAAATCACTAAGGTTTGTGTTTAATAGAGAAGCATTAAACAGCACAGTACTAGCTTGATTTTTAAAGGCTATAGCAATAATACCAACATGTGACTGTTGTATCATACTTCTTAATTTATTTTCCTCTTCAAACTCAGGCTAGCAAAATATTGCTACTCATTATTTCTTTGCCTGTGCAGGCTGCTTAATTCTGCTTTTGTTCTTTTTATCAGATCCTGATCTATGATCTGATGTCCCTTGACTGAGTCATGCTTCAGGCTGTTGGCCCTGGGCCTAATTGTACTTCTGGTTTCAGAATTCTTTGTAATATCTGCCTGGAGGCTTCTCCCATTTGAAAAACAAGATTGTAACTCCTGTACAAGTAATAATGTGAATGACACAGTGTTGATGCTTCTTCTGGTCCATTTGAATTCCAGGTTCCTAACAGCAAATAACTTATCCTCATTTTTATTTGCGGATTTTTGAAGTGGTGTGAAGAAAATGTGACAATTGTAATCCTTATTATCTTCTTTAGAGCCTTATGGATGTTCTGTAGTTATCAAAGCAAAAACCTTTTCCTTCCCAAGTCCTCCTCAAGTCACAATTCTGAACTTTCTTCTTCCCCATAAAAGATTTTTGGTATGCTTGGTATCTTTGAGTCAGTGTTTCTTGAGACTTGCTGATCTTTGAGGTCTTTTCCAGCCTTATTGATTCTATGATCATGTCTTGATCTCTATAAAAATATGTACTAATTTCAGATAAGAGTTAACATGTGCTAATAACTCCTGCATTCAAATGTGTATTTATCAGTCATCATTAATGTTGCAAAATTAATGTTGCACTGGAGCTAGAAGGGTTGGAGGATGTTTACGTGCTAAGAGCTGATGACAGAGTTGGAAATGGAGTTTGCCCCTGTACCTGTGTAGGCAGGGTGGTCTGATGCAATAACGTGTGACAAAGTTAGGAGGACTGCATCACCAGGCTATACTGTCACTTGCTGATAGTGTCTGGGCTGCAACATGATGCTTCTAGCACTACTGAAAGATAATTAACTACTTTTGGGATATCACAGCACTCACAGAGGTGACTCAGACAGAGGTTGCATCCTAGCAGATTAAAAAACTCATTTGTTTGAAAGAAACAGGTTTTATTCTCACTTTCAACCCCTGGAAGTAAAATTGAAGTTGATTTATGAAATCCAGTGGTTTCTCTCACTGACAGCAGTTTCTGTTAACTCTTCAAAGACACTTTTAGCAACAGCTGAAATGAGGGATTATGACAATTTACAGGGCTTGCTTACTTTGTAGGCAGTTTTACTTGCTAAAAGAAGTACCTAAAATGCAGCTTAAAAAGTAGTATGTGGGCATTTTTCTTTTATAAATGCAGGGACAGGACAAGGCCAATCCTAAGGATTTTAATTATCATATGTATATGAAAGCCCTTTCCTCAGTCAGGTAGTCAGCCTGCCAGTTAGCTGCTGTGCACTTAGGCAATACAGAAAACACAAAAATCATGGGGCAGTTTTAAAGCTAAAGTATCAGAGATCTTGTTAGATTTCCAAGCTGGGTACTAGAAGACTTGTTTTTATAAATATAGGTACAGATACGTCATTGTCTGGCTTTAGCTCCTGCATCTCACTCTGATTTTCCCATGTTAAAGCAGCTTTCACAGCTGAAGACTCTTCTCACATGGACCTTTCTGAAAAAATATACTTAGAAACTGCAGTCTTAAAGGGAATGGAAAACATCTTCATGCTCATCTGATGCATATTTCAGTTCTGCAACTAGCTCTGGAGGGTAGGCAGCACATAGGCAACTTCTTCAGCTGAGCAGATATTTGCTTGTGTAGCACACAGAGAAAAAGCAGTTAACATTTCCAATCACAGAGTATGAGGAGCTGTGTTTGTTGGGGGAGAGGGATGTGAAGACAGTACATGGGTAGCTGGAGGCCTTACAGGTGGTGCAGGGAAATAACCCCAGCAGACACCTTTGATCAGCAACTCTGAACCAATGTAAGAAGCAGGGTAAGGATTTGGAAAAAAAGAGGTAAAAATACTTTTCAAGCTAGGCAGAGGGGCTTTGTGTTAGTGTAGATATTGAAGATCTGAATTTTACCTGCAAAGCAAGATGAATGTTGAGTGTTAGAGTCCTCAGTTGATCTCTTTCCTCACTTTGTCTACTGCCTTCCTCTCTCCTCCATACTTACATTTTACATTACAGCTCTCCACAATTATGAACTAAAAGAAATAAAATAGGAAGTCTTAATAAGATGAGAGCCTGTAGACACGTTGAAGATATTTAATTTTCACATTTGAAAGTTCTGGGAAATTCAGGAGGTATAGGAGGGGTGAAGATTGGTTATTTGTTATTTCACAGCTGGAAATACAGGTTTTCAGAGAGACAGCAAGCATTGACAAGAAACAAACTCCAGCCCTATTTGACTGTGAGAAGGCAATAGGTAATCACTGCTGAAGACAAGCAATGCAATTATCAGCGAATTTAAGCAATAATGTCTGAGTTAATTTTCAGTTTGTGAGATAGAATAGGTGGTAGTTGTAAGGAAAGAGGGCACAGAGAAAGAATGTCAGGGCAGTGTGAAATTAGCAGCTGAAATTATATTTTAAAATTACTTTGAAAAAAACAACAAACCAAACCCAGGTTTGTGATAGAACATGGGCTTTAGCTTGGAGCAGTAATTTCAAACAGGGAAGAGATCTCTTGAATACACCCTCAGCTCCTGGTTTGATTTGAACATGCAAATAGACATGAAATAGTGGGTGCCATTAAAAATGGATGAAAGCTTCATAAAAATACAAGCCTCAGTTAAGCAGCCAGCAGGAGAAGTGAAACAAAACAGATGCTAGAGAGGAAAGGAGAGAGTAAATGAAACTGCACGTTGGGAAATGGGTAGAAAGTCAAAGCCATTAATTTCTTGATTAAGGAGTAGCACTTGATTTATTTTTGATTTTTCTGTATTATTTTAATTTTTGATGGATAACTTGAACACATGGCTGTGCATGCCATGTGGGAACTCTTTCATCTCATGACAGGGAAACATAAGGATAACTAGGTGGCTTTGGTTCCTGGTGTCATCAGTATACAGCCTAGAGAATGTATTTTTTTTTCCCTGTGACTTAGAGTGATGTGTGGGTGGGGAAGGAGTGCTGGTTTCATAAAATTGAAGTCATAATGCTTTACATCAGTGTTATATTTTTCTCTCATCATCCATACTGACTCCATTCAGGAAAGAAAAAAGAGTTGGGATTTCTTTTTTAATCTCTTGATATGTGAAAACACCTGCTGCTGCTTGGGGATTTTATTGGTCTCATCTGTATTTTGGAAGCATTTGACAACCCCTTCTTTGCTGTTTGCTATGTAATTTGAGAGTAGAAATGGCTATTCTCAGAAACCACCAGGTTTCTTTCAGGTGCTCAGAAATCATGTTGTCACATGAATAGGATGCTGTTCCTCAGATAACTTCTATGAAATGGGGCTTCTGGGTGAAGCGCCTCAGTTTAAGAAGGGCATTGAGACACTTGAATGTGTCCAGAGAAGGGCAACGAGGCTGAGGAGAGGCCTCGAGCATAAGTCCTGTGAGGAGAGGCTGAGGGAGCTGGAATTGTTTTGCCTGGAGAAGAGAAGTCTCAGAGGAGACCTTATGGCTGTCTACAACTACCTGAAGGGAGGTTGTAGCCAGGAGGGGGTTGGTCTCTTCTCCCAGACAACCAGCAACAGAACAAGAGGACAGTCTCAAGCTGAGCCAGGGGGAGTTTAGGTTGGAGGTGAGGAGAAAGTTCCTCACAGAGAGAGTTGTTAGCCATTGGAATGTGATGCCCACGGAGGTGGTAGAGTCACTATCCCTGGAGGTGTTCAAGAGGGGACTGGACATGGCACTTGGTGCTATTCACTAAGCATTTGTATATGTTGGGATATTCACCTGCAAGTGATAATCCTGAGATTTACACCTTTTGTAGGCAGGAAATTCTTCCTCACTCATATCTTGATTTTGACCTCTGGTTTTCAGATAACAACTTTTATCTCTTCAAGCTAGTGTGCCATGTGGCAGCTAGGGGACATGACAGAGGTGATTTTCAACTTTGTGCCTGCAGAACTTTCTAACCAAGATTGCATAAGGGCAGTGGCAGGGGGCCCTGCACACTGGGGGAGTGCCACCACTGTTTGCACCTCCACTCCAGCTGACTTAGGATTCACTTACCCTTTACCATGCAGGAGGATGTCAAAGGAATCATCCTCAGCAGAGGAAAAAAAAACAGTTTTAGCTTATCACCACACTAAAATGGAAATGGTGTGATACACACAGTAATTAGTCACCTGTAGTGTGAATTTGTTATAAAAGTCTAAGGTTTTAGGATAGATTAGAATAGACTATTTCAGTTGGAAGGGGCTTGCAATGATCCTCTGGTCCAAGTGCCTGACTTAAAGCATGTTGTTAAAGTCACTGTCCAAACATTTCTTCAATTTTGACAAATAACTTGCCCAATAAGCAACCTGATAAATAAAATACAATTGAGCATGACTGACCAAATTGTAGATGTTTCTGCACTGGGATCTGCATACTGGTGTTCTCTCTTGATGTTCTTTGGCCAGGACCTTCCCTTTGTTCTATTCTGTGCTCTCCCGCTGTTATCATTCAGATTTATTTTATTTTTTTAGGCTTGTAATTGCTGTGGAACTTCTGTCCAACTGCAGACTCTGTCATATCCTTGACAGCTTTGGCTTTTCTTTCTCATCTCTTGTGTTTTTGTCACTTTTTTTTTGCTTCCTTCTGCTCCCTTGGGGACTATCCAGCTGCCTCGGTCTTGTTTCTATCAATAGTGAATGAGAATAAATGTGAGTCCTGCATTCTTCATGTCAGAGTCACCCTTTCTCCCTTGTTTCATGGCTGGCAGTTATCTGGCTGTCTTAGTTTGGGACTCACAGTACAACAATATCATCCTGCACCCACAGCCCACAGTACTGAGTTCCTATATGCACATGGACACATAAATGCAGACATTTAGGGGCATCATGGTTTGACACTAACTGGCAACTAAGTACCATGCAACCACTTCCCAGTAGGATGGGGAGGAGAACTGGGGAAAAAAAAAGGCTCATGGATTGAGATAAGAACAGTTTAGTAATAGAAATAAAATATAAGAAGAACAATAAAAATAATGAAAAGGAAGGTAACAAAAAGACAAGGAGAAGAAATCCAAGAAAGACAAGTCATGCACAGTGCAGTTGCTCACTGTTTGCTGACCAATGCCTGAGCCAGCTCCTCCCAGTTATATACTGAGGATGACATCCTATGGCATGGAATATTCATTTGGTTAGTTTGGATCAGCTGTCCTGACTGTGCTCCCTTCCAGCTCCTTTTGTACCTCCACTCTTGCAGAGCATGGGAAATGGAAAATCCTTGACTTGGGATAAGTACCACTTTGCCATGTAGTGTGTTGTCAATGTTATTTTCATACTAATTCCAAACTACAGCACTGTAGGAAGAAAGAAAACTCTGCCCCAGCTGAAACCAGGACAGGAGATACCAAAAATAATTAGTTTATTATATATTGAGTAGAAAAAAGTTGTGTTAGTTATGGGGATGAGGAATTGCAGGAATGTAAGTGTCTTCAATGGTTGCTTGTCAGCTCAGTGTCTCTTCCAGGTATACTGGCCAGGATTTAGTGTTTGTCCTCCTCCTTCAGGTGGAGCACTTGGCATGTCCATCTACCATTAAGAACCAAATAGCAGTTCTGTCCCCATTTGAAGGTTACTAAATTACACTGAAGATTTTTCCTGTTTAATTAGGCTCCAGACAAAGTACCAAGCCAGCATTAGAAGTCTGCTGTCAGCTGATTACCTGACATCTGCTACTGCATGAGTTTTTACCTGTATCAGATATTACCTTACTTATGGGTTTAACCCATAGTTGGGGAAAGTTTGGTATTAGATATTGTTGGAGCAAAACCCCTTGGTTTTGAGGTCATGACCAACATCTCTTCAGAGCATTTTGATTCCTTATTGAGGCCAATGTGGTGCTTCATGCTATACTGTCCTCCCTACTACTGCCACGGTCTTCCAGGGGATCATCTCACATGCAGCTCTGGTTGCACATTTGTTCTCTCAGGAGGATTTATAGTTTTCTATGTTTTCTTTCCATCTATTTTTTTTTTTTTTAATTGACTCCTTGTGCTACACTTTATGAATTATTAGGAATAAAACCACTGCTTTTCTTTTTCATTCCTCCTCTCCATTTCATCTTACGCCTTCTACCGCTCTTACTGTGAAGTTTCTTGATTTGTGTAAGGTTCAGGTTGGATATTAGGAAGAAGTTCTATACAGAAAGAGTGATTGCCCATTGGAATGGGCTGCCCAGGGAGGTGGTGGAGTCGCCGTCATTGGAGGTGTTCAGGAGGAGACTTGATGGGGTGCTTGGTGCCATGGGTTAGCTGTTTGGGTGGGTTGGATTGGTTGAGGGTTGGACGCAATGATCTTGAAGGTCTCTTCCATCCTGGTTTGGTTTATTCTAAATAAAGGTTTATTCTAAAATTCTAAGAGTTAGGCTGAGGACTAATGTGCACTCTGTGTAACTTATGTGTACATACTGTGAGCTATGTTTTCATTCAGCAAGTAACAGTCCCTTTCCTTTTTGTTTCTTTCAAAAAGATTGAGAAGCAGTGATTAAATTAAAGGAGGGAAACCATATATGACAATGCTGGAGGCTGATCTTGTACCCTGAAAGGAAGGTTTCTACTAGAAATTATGATATTGAGGGGAAAACTGGCTGGAGAGGTAGGGCAGCGCAGGGATGTGGAATATGTTAATAAGAGGAAGAATGAAGTACTGGAATTCTTTAAAAGGTTTTTCTGGTGGTGCAGGGTTGGGCAAGTTATGGACAAAACAAATGGCTTTCAGCTTAGACTCCTCAAAAAAAAAAAAAAAGAGAGGTGAAACCAATTATATGTGAAAAGGTAATAACAGTATGAAAGAAAATGTGAGAACATGTTGCTGCTGTGTCTTTTATGCTGGAGAAGCAGAATTTTTCTGTTTAATGATAGACCTTGTCACTTCAAACAAAAGGGTGTAGCTGATTTAAACTCTGAAGATGTTTTCTTGCTTGTTTAGTCACAGCTATTCCATATTACCATTTAAAAAACTAGATAGTTCTTTTGAAAAAAGCTTTACAGGAGTTGTTTTCAAAGCACTGAAGATATCATCTCTCCGCTGGAGTTGATATCCAAGCTCCCTGAGGATTAGGAATACGTTCCCACATCCCCCCAAGAAATAAATCAGATCTTCTTTAAAAAGCCATTAATACACTCTTTCATTGCTTATTGTATTCCAGTTGATGCAGTCACAATATAATGCTCTAAAATCAATCAGTCAAATTGTGTAAGAGCTTGAGTATTATTTATTAATTTGGTTTTACACTTTAATTATTTTTTATAGGCTGGGAAAAGCACTTCAAATGAGTAGGTATTACTTAGGATGGAATAACATTTTTGCCTATCATTAAATGCCCTTTAACAATGTTCAAGAGGAGATTGGACGTGGCACTTGGTGCCATGGTCTAGTCATGGGGTCTGTGTTGATAGGTTGGACTTGATGATCCTCGAGGTCCTTTCCAACCTAAGTTATACTGTGATACTAAGAGCATAAAGCTTTAACTTGAAATATTTCATTTCAAAGTTATTTTTACATGATATTGCGCATGCCAAAAGTCAAGCGTTTTGTCCAGTTCAAGTAACTCTGTGTTTCTAAGGGAGAGACTTGCACCTGGATGTTGTTAAATATTAAAGAATAAAGGTATGAAATAGCTGCACCAGGGGAAGTTTAGGCTCGTGGGAGGAGGAAGTTCTTCACTGAGAGAGTTGTTAGCCATTGGAATGGGCTGCCCAGGGAGGTGGTGGAGTCATCATCCCTAGAGGTGTTCAAGAGGAGACTGGATGAGGCACTTGGTGCCATGGTTTAGTCATGAGGTCTGTGGTGACAGGTTGGCCTTGATGATCTTTGAGGTCTCTTCCAGCCATGGTGATTCTGTGACTGAACTGGCCTCGGAGGAGTTGTGCAACCTTTTAACATGCTCAGTTTCGCACTGAATAATATTGCTTTGGTTTCTGTGAAGCCTCATTGAGAGAAGCAGCATGCGAGAGTGCCATTAATCAACATCAAGATGTTAATACTTGATGGATTGAGTGGTAGCGGCTTTAAACGTAAAATGATGGCTCATTTTCAAGATGCCACTAATTGTAAATCACATTCTGAGATGTTCTGGTGGCACTGTAACCGTGGATGAAGCATCATTATTGTTTTCAATTTGCCACTTTCATTTGGATAGGAAAATATCTCTTAAAGCTTTGATTTCTTTAATTTATTTTTATTACCCGAAGTTTATTATCACGTTCCTCATTTTGACTCGAGCATCCTGCGAGGGAATTTCCATTTTGATGGTTATTTGGTAAAAGAGATTAAATCAACCTTAAGAGTGTATTTTACTTAATTTCAATCATGGTTTATTGCTCCAGATATATTTATAAAGATATGCATGGATATCTTTATGCATGGGTATGAAAGGATTCATTAGGAATTATTTTACCAAGGAAATGACTTAGTGAACCTTTCCTTCAGTACATATTTGCTTTAAAATATCACCAAATGGGGGCTGGAGGTCCCAAATAGGAGATAACTCAATTAAGCAGGAACTTTTCTGAAGAATAATTCAAATATTGCAAGTGCTATTTTCAAAATTCCATGCAAAATGAGAGCAGTTTTCAATGTGACTTAGATGCCACAACAAGCTGTGAATTCTCTTAAGCAACAAAAATTTCACTTTTCAGGTTAGACATCAGTGACTAATGCTGTGATGACAATCCCCATTTTGAACCATCCAAAAAAGTTCACTTTTCACTTAAATAGGCTGAACCTTCGTTATAGTGAAAGGTATCTGAATATATCTGAGCCACACCTTGTTGACTTTAAGCAATCTTTTTACTTGCCATGAAGAATCCCCTGCGTATAGGCTGATATTTAGCATCCAGTTGATAACTCATGTTGCTTACAGTCAAATTGGGGAATATAAAACATGAAAGAAATTTTCAGTCTGGAACTTAGGTTTTCCTTATATTTTTATTTTCTTTTTTTTTTTACTGAAGACTGAGAATTAGAATAGAATAGAATAGAATAGACCAGACCAGACCAGACCAGACCAGGTTGGAAAAGACCTTTGAGATCATCAAGTCCAAACTGTCACCCAACACCATCTAATCAAGTAAACCATGGCAACAAGCACCCCATCCAGTCTCTTCCTAAACACCACCAGTGATGGTGACTTCACCACCTTCCTGGGCAGCCCATTCCAATGGGCAATCACTCTTTCTATGAAGAACTTCTTCCTAACATCCAACCTAAACCTCCCCTGGTGCAGCTTGAGACTGTGTCCTCTTGTTCTGGTGCTGGTTGCCTGGGAGAAGAGACCAACCCCCACCTGGCTACAACCTCCCTTCAGGTAGTTGTAGACAGCAATAAGGTCTGCCCTGAGCCTCCTTTTCTCCAGGCTAAGCAGCCCCGGCTCCCTCAGCCTCTCCTCATAGGGCTTGTGCTCCAGACCTCTCACCAGCTTTGTTGCCTCAAATGCACAGCAGAAACTTTAATAGCAGACAGTATTTAGGAACGTGATCACTTTTTGGTACTTTATTACTTCCTTAGGTTCTGCTGACAAATGCTGACAATATTTAAGAAGATGTGTTTGAACACATCATTATGATCCCAGTTAACTGTTGGCATAAACTTTGGGTTGAAAATGTGTTAAAGATTAGTCAGCACTTGATACATACACACAGATAGTTATATTTTTAAGCATCACACCCCCTAAAGCACACATGAGTAATGCCCTGTGTAAAGACCCATCTAAATTAATTAACATTTCTTTCAGATAGTTTCCAAGGGACTTGCTGCTTGCAACTATTATGTGGAACACTGAAAGAATCTAATCAGTGTAAAGAGAGGTATCAACATGGCAGCCTCATCAATCAACCTTACTGGATACCAGGTGTTATGACATAGGTGCTTTCTAGCAGATGAAGGTATTTCTTCAGGAATGACATAACCTTAATCATGCAGACTCAGCATCAAGTTCTCTAATATGGAGTTGGAGAACTTCATGTTTTGTTGGTTCAGGTTGGATGTTAGGAAGTTCTAAACAGAAAGAGTGAATGCCCATTGGAATGGGCTGCCCAAGGAGGTGGTGGAGTCGCCGTCATTGGAGGTGTTCAGGAGGAGACTTGATGGGGTGCTTGGTGCCATGGGTTAGTTGTTTGGGTGGGTTGGATTGGTTGATGGGTTGGACGCGATGATCTTGAAGGTCTCTTCCAACCTGGTTTGGTTTATTCTAAATAAAGGTTTATTCTAAAATTTTATTGGTAGCACAGTTATGAATATAAACCAAACCAAACAGTGAAAAATACTGTACCTTCATATGCCTAAAAGAGCAATGACTAGAGTTTCAAGCAGTGGGGGATAAAAAAGTACATAAAAAGGAATTTTGCATGCCTGACACAAAACGTGCTGGAGGCTTTTGTTCTAAATCTGAGCGCAGAGATGTCATAATGGAAGTGCCAGCTCGTCCAGAATTACACAGCCCTTAAACTACGTCTCTGCACAGTATTTTATTGTGTAGACTCATTAACAATTTGCTTTACATGACGTTTTCCTCGTGGTACTTTTTAAAAAGTCATCTGTGTGATGTTTTTATACATTGGTTTATTTTAACACCAGCTGCTCGGAACGTGAAGGGGCCATCAAGCTATCTATTCTGCTGTCTCAGGCAGCAATATCACCCTGTCCTTTTCATAAGCAGATCAAAGATCCTCTGAATGTTTTTCAGTCCTATCTAGGAACTTCACTGCTGCAGAAGTTAAAGATGTTAGGAAGAAGTTCTATACAGAAAGAGTGATTGCGCTATGGAATGGGTTGCCCGGGGAGGTGGTGGAGTCGCCGTCATTGAAGGTGTTCAGGAGGAGACTTGATGGGGTGCTTGGTGCCATGGGTTAGCTGTTTGGGTGGGTTGGATTGGTTGATGGGTTGGACACGATGATCTTGAAGGTCTCTTCCAACCTGGTTTGGTTTATTCTAATTCTAGTTTGTTGTTTATTCTCTTACGGTCAGCTGTCCCCACCTTTTTTTCCCCTCCCCCTCTCTCTCTCTCCAAGGTGATTTTTCTGATTTCCAAAGTATTCCTTCCTCTTGATGCTTCAGTCTCCTAAATTATTCATGAAGAACAAACATATGACTTTGTTTGGCAAGGTAAACATGAGTTTAGAAAAAAAAAATAAAGAATATTATCTTCTTAAGGTTTATCAGCACTGCTATTTTAGGCCTGCTCTTTATCAACCTCTATAGATATCCCTACACTGAAGTTTTAAAAGTGGGTGGCAGGCCTGTGCAACTCAGGGACTATCCTGCAAACAGCCTTTTGTTGTGCAGGTAAGCCTGTGATAACATACATTTTTGGCAACAGAATTTAAGGCCATTGTTCGGTGTGATTTGAACTTTGCAACATACAGATTGGTGTAGCTGTCCCACATGTTTTTATCTTGCAGTTACTGATTCTCCATCCTTTGGCTGAGAGATAACTGACTGTAAAGGTGTTTCCACATCCTTTCAGCGTGGAGCTTGATCTGCAGCTTGTAATTATTACAGTTAATGACAGGGTTTGGCATGCTGTGTTTTGTGTAGTTAACCTCTACGTTCAAGTAGGTGATGTTCTGTCATGAAGAAATTATGATCTGCTTGAGCACTCTAAGTCATATCACTGAGATAATACCTTTGTAGTAATACATTGTATTGATACATTGCAATGATGCAGTTTATGAACAAGTTTGTTATGAAGTGAGGCCAAACTTAACCATAGGCAGATAAACATTACAAAACATCATCACCTCATGTTATTTTGTCCTCTGCTGGGAGAAGAAACAAGCAGCAAGAGAGTAACAGTGCTGTCTGGGGAGGTTTTCTGCACTATACCCCTTGATCAGAAGCATATTTTATGTTTTCTGTACTATACCCTTTGATCAGAAACATATTTCATGCCTGACTCACAAAGGTGCTTCCGCTCCAATGCAGAACAGGTTGCTGAGGGATGTGCTTGACGCTCCATCCCTGGAGACATGCAAGATCAGACTCAGTGTGGCCCTGGGCAGCCTGATCTAGTAGGAGGTGTCCCTGTTGACTGCAAGGGGGTTGGACAAGATGACCTTTGAGGGTCCCTTCCAACCCAATGCAAACTGTGACTGTGAAAAAAGTTTTCCTTTTTCCACACAGAGCTGTGTCTTTATGTGCTCACACTCCTGGCCATTTATGTCCTCTGTGGCCACCTGCAATTAATTGCATGCCAGATATATGTTAATGGCAACTATTGGAGCACTTTCAGGGTTGTACTTCTTGTTTTAATTAGTCAGTTACTGTCATTTGTCACACTTGTAACAAATCACCTGAAATACATTGCTTGTGGTTATGGTTGAGATATAAATTCTTTGTTAAGAGATTAGTGAGTCATCTATCCCATGGCCCTCAATGCCATCTATTACACAATTATAACAGAGCATTCTCCACTAGTGAACCACAAGTCATCCTCTTTCTCAGCTTTTGCAGGATAGCCAACCTGTGTCCAGAGCAGCTGGATGATGTGATAGTAGTCAAATGATGCAGTATGATGCAGTAATATAATATTTTCCTTTAAAAGCATCAAGCAATTGCATATTATTTATAGCTAAGCTTACAAATTAAACTATGTAAGGCAAAGAATTGTGGCTTTGCTTAATATGAAGTTATCCAACTCCATATTAGAGAACTTGATACTGAGTCTGCAAGATTCAGATTGGATTTGAATGTTGCTAATGGAAACTTCATGGTTCATCTCATTGCATTGAATCTTGCAAGACCTGGTGTGTTTTGCTTTTCTGGTACTAGCCCAGTGTGGCTGTGATAATATATTTGTCTATGCTTTTGTTCTTGATTATTTTTAAGCTATAACTTACGTTGTTCATCTAAAGGAATTTCCTCAGCTATACTGCCTGATATGTTAAAACCCTGCTGTAAGATTTAGGGTTAAATAAAAGCTCTAGGCTGGAAAATAAATGCCAACATGTGATATATATGAGTAGAAAAACCTTCATATCTTTATTTTCACTGTTTGGCCATAAAATTTCTCTTTGCAGCCTGGGCAACATCAAAACCACAAAAGGCCTAGTAGGAATCTTTCAGACTCCAAGGTTTTGCTGTAAAAAGATGCTCTTTAAAAATTAGTATTTCAGTGTTTGCAGCATTCTAGGGTTCTATTTTTCCCCCTCTAATTTGTAAAGCTTCTATTTGACATACTTCAAATGATACTTATGTAAAACATAGGTGTTTGTGAAGAGTTGGAACGTGCATGAATTAAATGTATTAAAACAGCCAATGCCTCCTTTTCTATTTGTAAGCTAAATGTCTTCAGTCCATAATATAGGTACAGTATTTTGGAGGGCTGGCATCATCAGTGAGCTCAGCTTTTTCTTGGTCATTACTTTTGCTTTTCTAACAACTACTTCTTTTGCATTAAAATTGCAATTATTGCCTGCAAGATGCAGTGAAATCATTAGAACTGCTGTCTTGTGCTGTGCACCTTTTTTGAAACAATGAAGCCCTCCTTCCCCAAGAACAAATGGGGCTACCAAGGCTGAAGTCCTGGCAAAATGTGTAACTCTTTTACTTCAAAGTGGACACTGAAATAATTGTGTTCTTAGTATGACTTTGAGCATAACTAGTAAAGGGAACTTCCATGAGGTTTTCAGTGTTTTGGGGATTTTATTGCATTTCTTAACCCTCTGCTGCAACTGGAGTTTCCAGAAGCTTCAGAATAAAGGTTGGGCTCTTTATGGTAACTTTGGGCTTTGTATGCTTCTATTAGAATCTGTGTTACTTATTCTTATTACTCCCCATTTAAAAATACCAAGCATAAATTGGGACTTTAGACTTTGATTAATGCTTACAAATCTACTTAGCCTTTAGACTAATAGCACCATGGTCAAAGTGGAGTAGAAAAATCCAACATTAAATAAAAATAACTCAAAAGGTTAGAATACCTGTCTCTTGTACATCTTCCTAACAGAAGAAAGGCAGTGTGAACAGAAGTATTCATAGAGTCATTAAATCAGTAAGGTTGGGAAAGACCTCAAAGATCATCAAGTCCAACCTGTCACCCAAGACATCTGACTACTAAACCATGGCACTAAGTGCCACATCTAATCCCTTCTTGCACATCCACAAGGGATAGTGACTCTGCAACCTCCCTGGGCAGCACATTCCAATGGCTAACAACTCTCTCTGTGAAGAGCATTCTCCTCACCTTGAGCCTAAACTTCCCCTGACACAGCTCGAGACTGCGTCCTCTTGTTCTGGTGCTGGTTGCCTGGGAGAAGAGACCAAACCCCTTCTGGCTACAACCACTCTTCAGGTAGTTGTAGACAGCAGTAAGGTCTTCCCTGAGCCTCCTCTTCTGCAGGCTAAACAACCCCAGCTCCCTCAGCCTCTCCTCATAGGGCTTGTGCTTGAGGCCTCTCACAAGCCTCATTCTTCATATCCTCACTCCAGGTCAAAGAAATATAAAGGATTAGATAGGAAATCTTGTTGAAAAATTAGTAACTGAAATACTAAACAAGAAAGTCTCACTGGGTTTAATATTTACACATGCTTTCAGTATATTTATGCCTATAAGAAATGCTGATAGGTTATTAGTAGCTTAAGAAAATGTATGTGGCATAACATATGTTATGTGTGTGGGGATCTGGGAACTGAGATTCTACCATTTTCATGAAGCCACGCATCGATGCTGGGTCTCCACAAGACGTGAAAACCATCCCAGTTTAAAGAGGCAAGTCAGGTGCAAAACCCCACCAAAACAAAACACAAAATCCTATGAGTTTTTCTTCTTCTTTTTATTTCCCCCTCCCCTCTCAGTTTTGCCACTTATGAAACAGTAGAAATTCTGCAATTACATAAAAAATTTGAGGAAGACGTGATGTACTGATTAGCAGAACTTCAGGCCTGAGAAGAAGATGTAACAGTTCAATCTCTTTGTAGATGCAGCACCTCCTTCACCTAAAATATATAACTAAACTAAACTAAACTAAAACCAGAGCTCACCAGGTATGTTGCTGAACTTCTGGAGACTTGCTGGTCCAAGACAGTCAGCTAAACCTTATACTGGTTTGTGTAAAGTAATTTTCACCAGTTTTTAGTCTTCTGGTGTATGATTCTCCATGTAGGAGAGAGTTTAAAAGCAGTTCACTTGGTAAATATTCTGCCCTACTACAGTCTGTTCTGAGAAAACAACCTAATAAATATGCAAGGAAATAGGAATCAATAAGGAGAACTGATAGGAGAGTAGGAGCAGATGAAATGCAGTCTGTCAGTGCTTGGATTTTGGTCAAAATGCTGGTTGAGAGAGATCTATCCATTGGAAGAACCTGCAGCTCATCCATTCTTCTTTTTCTTATTTTTATCAAAAACTTTATCACATGGTAACCCCCTAACAGGGAGAAGATTATTGATCTTTCATTAACAGGCCGGATTTGCTGAGGTTCATATATCAAAAATGTCTATGTTCTGTCAGTTCCACACAGATATTACATACAAGAAGTAACAAAATCATATTCTTTGTGGTCAGTTTGGTGGGATGTCACACTGCTGCGCATTTATAAGTATTTAATATGTTTAGGTGTCACTGATCTAGGTGTACAAATGGACTTGCTGAAATGGTGCTTTGTCCACTCTGAAATATGACCTTAAAAATTGAACAGAATGAAGAGACTGTTGGCTGTTGACTCACTGCTGTCTCCTAATATGTGCAATTAAGGGAGCACTGCAAAAGAATAAACATTTATTTAGAATAAACCAAACCAGGTTGGAAGAGACCTTCAAGATCATCACGTCCAACCCATCAACCAATCCAACCCACCTAAACAACTAAACCATGGCACCAAACACCCCATCAAGTCTCCTCCTGAACACCTCCAATGACGGCGACTCCACCACCTCCTTGGGCAGCCCATTCCAATGGGCAATCACTCTCTCTGTATCGAGCTTCCTCCTAACATCCAACCTGAACCTCCCCTGGCGCAGCCTGAGACCTTGAGTACTGTGTCCAGTTCTGGGCCCCTCAGTTTAAGAAGGACATCGAAACACTTGAACGTGTCCAGAGAAGGGCAACAAGGCTGGGGAGAGGCCTTGAACACAAGCCCTATGAGGAGAGGCTGAGGGAGCTGGGATTGTTTAGCCTGGAGAAGAGGAGGCTCAGGGGTGACCTCATTGCCCTCTACAACTACCTGAGGGGTGGTTGGGGCTGGGAAGACCAGCACCAGAACAAGGGGATGCAGTCTCAAGCTGCGCCAGGGGAGGTTTAGGCTCGAGGTGAGGAGGAAGTTCTTCACCGAGCGAGTCATTCATCATTGGAATGTGCTGCCCAGAGAGGTGGTGGAGTCACCATCCCTGGAGGTGTTCAAGAGGAGATTGGACATGGCACTTGGTGCCATGTTCTAGTCATGGAGTCTGTGTTGATAGGTTGGACTTGATGATCCTCGAGGTCCTTTCCAACCTAAGTTATACTGTGATACTGTGATACTGTGTGTCCTCTTGTTCTGGTACTGGCTGCCTGGGAGAAGAGACCATCATCTGCCTGTCTACAACCTCCCTTCAGGTAGTTGTAGAGAGTTATAAGGTCACCCCTGAGTCTCCTCTTCACCAGGCTGAGCAATCCCAGCTCCCTCAGTCTTTCCTCATAGGGCCTGTGTTCCAAGCCCCTCACCAACTTCGTTGCCCTTCTCTGGACTCGTTCCAGCAAAAAGGACACAGCCTTTCCTGAGTTCATATACAGCTGTGAGCAGGTCACTGTGCAGGGGCCTTTTAAAGAGGGATTCTGTCACCAAAACCAACAACAACAAAAAAGGAGATGTAATTCAAAAGGATTAATTGATGCTGTTAACTTGAAAATGAAGATTGTGTCTGATTGCAGAGATGAGAGAAAAGTGAGCACAATGTAAACAGTGCCAAGGAAATCTCAAACTGCAAGGTGTTTTTAGAGGGCTTCATAGTTTGGAATACATATATTTTTTTTTCAAAAGGATAAAATTAATTTCTATTGAGAAATGCTTGTAGGTGGAACACAGCTGTGTGAAGAAGATGTGTAGATTTGGCAACAAAACAAAATAAAAATTTCATCCTCCAAAAGAATCTTGCCTTTAGGAAGGGCAGATTTTATAAGATCAGGAGGTATTTGTGTGCATATGTAACTAGAATTTCACCTACAGGTCTCACAGGTTTCAGGACTGTGCAATTCAGTCTGAAGAACTTCTTTCTGTTCCAGAACTTACTTGAACTGTAAACTGGCCTGCATCAGAAATAGTGTGGCCAGCAAGAGCAAGTCATTGTGCCCCTGTACTCAGCACTGTTTAGGCCACACCTTGAGTACTGTGCCCAGTTCTGGGCCCCTCAATTTAAGAAGGACATTGAGACACTTGAACGTGTCCAGAGAAGGGCAACAAGGCTGGGGAGAGGCCTTGAGCACAGCCCTATGAGAAGAGGCTGAGGGAGTTGGGGTTGTTTAGCCTGGAGAAGAGGAGGCTCAGGGGAGACCTTCTCTTGGTCTCTACAACTCCCTGAAGGGAGGTTGTAGCCAGGTGGGGGGTGGTCTTCAGCACCAGAACAAGAGGACACAGTCTCAAGCTGCACCAGGGTAGGTTTAGGTTCAAGGTGAGGAGAAAGTTCTTCACAGACAGAGTTGTTAGCTGTTGGAATGTGCTGCCCAGGGAGGTGGTAGAGTCACCATCCCTGGAGGTGTTCAAGAGGGGATTGGACATGGCACTTGGTGCCATGGTTTAGTAGTCCTGAGGTCTTGGGTGACAGGTTGGACTTGATGATCTTTGAGGTCTTTTCCAACCTTATTGAGTCTATGATTTGTGGAAAGGGTCTGCTTATACCAATTAGAGATGTGAGCAAGCAACTTTCTACCCCTACATTAAAATATGTACATTACAAATATGTTGTGGATTCTGTGTATGTGGCCCTCAGCCAGTGAGAGGAAAAGAGAACCAAAATTCACTTATTTCTGAAAAAAAAAAAGATCCTTCTTCCTTGACATCTCTTTATTCAAACATGAACATTTTGCAGTGGCACAGATACTTGTTAGCACTTGGAAATATCAAACACTTGTTTTCTTAAGCTGATTAGCTCTGATATTTCATAGAAGCAAAGTAAAAATGTAGCTTTTAAGACAACATGTGCCTCCAAAAATAGCCTGATATGCTTATCCCTTTTTCTTGTGATGCTTTCTCTGGAAATAAAAATCTTCCTGGAAACACACAGTAAACTTAAAATCAATGTATGGCATTGGTCAAAGCACCTTACTGGTTTGGAAGTAGAAACGCAGTTTGCTATGCCAACAGATGTTATTTGGTCTAGTGATCTATATCGTCAGTTTTCTGTATGATGTTGGGGGTATTTTTGGTGCAGCCACTCTCTATTTACTGGTGCTCTTTTTTCTTAGCATATTGTATTTGGTTTGGCTGAGCTGGACTTAATTCACCCCAGAGCATCCTTCATCGTGCTGTGCTTTGCAGTGTTGTAGCTGGGTGTTGATAACCCACCAGTGTTTTGGCCACTGCTGAGCCAAACACCAAAGCTGTGTTTCTCCAACATTTCCCCCCCCCAATAACAGTGGCCTGAGGGTTGAGCAAGATCTTGGGAGGGAACACAGCTGGGTCAGTTGACACAAACTGACTAAAGGGGTGCTCCATACTATATGATGTCAGCTCAAATATAAAAGCTAAGTGAAAGAAGGAAATGTGGGAACATTCATTGATGGCATCTGTCCTTTGGAGCAACCACTGTGTGTATGGAAGCCCTGCTTGCTGGGAGTGATCCAGCATTGTCTGCTGGTGGACATCTTTGTTTGCTCTTGATTCCATGTGCGGCCTTGGCCTTTGCTTTTCATCCCATTAAACTGCTTGTCTTGACTCATGGGCCTTTTGACATATTTTCACTCTCCCCTGTCCATCTAAGAAGGGGAGTGATAGAGTGCCTTTGGTAGGCATCTTGCCCCCCGGCAGGGGCAAACCACCACAAATATATTTTTCAGAAGATGGTTGTCTTGAAATCTCTGCAGCTATGTATAAGATAAAGAACTTGTTGGCTGAGGCACACATCAGAAGACATCAAGAAATGTTACAAAATCTCTGTCATTGTTTCTTAACAGTGTCTGTTGTAGTTGTGCTTCTGTCTTGATCATGGCAACACTTCCTTATGGATGGTGCTCTGCAACAGCTTCTGGCTAATCGATGAAGGGAAGGCAATGGATGATGGTTTCCAAGTTGTGTAACTGTGGGATGAGCAAGTTTATGGAGTACTGGGTGAAGAACTTCACTGAATTCATGCATGTCTTACTGAAATCACCTGCAGCTGAAAACACAGCTGGGAAAGGCTTAGCAAGCTGCAGCATTTTGGTATTGAAGAGGTGAATGCAGGAATGAATAATTTTCAGGTCTCTAGAAAGGAATCCAAACCTCAGAGCTATGTGTCTACATTTCCTGTGTAGGGAATCAGAGCGGCAATTCAAATCCCAGAAAGGGACACGATCGAGTTAATTGGAGATGCCTGGTCTGAATTCCTTACACCTGTAGGTCAAGAAAAAGCTAAACATCCCCTCAGGTTTTTAATCACTACATTGGATCCTTAGAAAGCCTTCTTTTGAAGCAGTTTCATTTTCTACTGATTAACATTCATTATTAAATTAGTCAGAAACAGCATGTCACCTGTCTCACAGAGGAGAAACTCCCCCAGAAGAAGGTGATTTAGTGTTCTTGGGCCTCTGCGGAGTTTTGCCTCTCTCTACACAGGACTCATGGCAGATGGAGCTGGGAACTTGCTACCTCCACGGCAAATGTGAGTGATACTGGTGAAAAGATAATTTTTTTGGTAATTATTGTGTTTAAAATCAGTTAAAGAAAAGAAAAAAGAGAGAGAGAATCATCTTAGTTTTTCAGTTCTAGCTGTAAAAGCATGACCACGCTTATGCTATCCTGGTCACTGGTGAGAAGTATCTGTGAATAGACAGTGAGAGCATTAAAAGGGGTTTTACTTGAGTTTTCCTATTAAATCTTCTGATGCCCAGTTCTCTTCATGAATCACTTTTCCAGGATCCAGATTTTCCCTGTATAGAAAGCATATATGCTGAATCAATGTGAAAATAATTGGTTCTACTCTGTGTATTTCTATTTGAGAGACCCATTTCTCTGTGTAAGACTAGAATAGCTTTTAATGATTATTCAGCTAATTTCACTATGTGCTGTCTGCCTCAGGACTTCATCTCATGTGTGTTTTGCTAGTAAGCTTCACTGAAAGATGCCTTTCTTTCTTCCTCTATCTGTTTTTATTCACATCCAGACATTGTAAAAAAATTATTTGCCTTCGTACTTGCATGGCTCTCTTAGAGGAGGGGATGCTCCCTGAGCGCACAGATAGCAGTCACTTCTCTTTGTCTATCTCATGTGCTATATATTTCTCAGCTGACATTTCAATTACCTTTTTTTTTATCCCACAGTAAGATTTTCTGTGGTTTTGTGTTACTTTCCCAAACAGAACATCTCAGTTCACTGGAACAAATATATTGTGTGGCCTCGTGTGTGCCTCTTTTTATTTCATTTAGCTCAGTTTTGCTTTTATCTCCCTTGGCATTCTCTAGTAACACCCTAAATTACCTGCCTGCTAAATCCCAGTTCGGAGCCCTCTGTTCTCCATTCTCTTGATACATTTCTTGCTTTTTTCCCTTGTGTACTAGCTGCTTTTCTTTCTGTTTTTGCCTGTTTCCTTGCCGAACACCTTATTCATTCTTGCTAATTTAAAGTCCTTTTGTCCAGCCCCATTAGCCTTCCCTCACAGCAAATTGGTGGCCATGCTCCTCAAAAAGGATTTATCAGCTCTTTGAAGCCTGTGCTTTGCGTTTCTAAGCCCCCTACCTTTAAGGCACTGATTTCTCCCCACAGTTCTGGGAGTTGTGATTTTATTCAGCCTAGGCTGTGGCAATGAATCTTGTATGACATTAAGCAGGTTAGACTGTATCTAATTACACTGTACTTTGGGAATTACAAACCACAAATTCCTCTTGTGGACTTCTAGCCCTGGGATTTAATGAACAGCAGTATTTTGTGCTTGCTTCATGTCTGTACGGTGGCATCATGCATGTACCAGCTTATGGGTGAGTGTCAGCAATCTACCCTTGCTTCATTTCTTCTGGCTTCCTAATGTTGTTGTTCTGCACTCACTTCCCACCTCTGCTGTGTCATAAAACGATTTAACTCAAGATCACAAAACACTCTATGCAGAAGGGGTGAGCTGAGGTTGCACAGGAAACCTTGCTCCCCCCCACCCCTTTTCCAACTTGTTAAAACTTTTTCTTTGCAATTCTGTAAATGTTATTTTGATGTAATTTGTGCCTAATATATATAAATTATAGATAAGTCTATCTAATAAGTAGTTTGAAATAATATGTGTAGATTCTTCTATTTTATATTCTTTTCTGTAAGTCAGCAGAGTAGAGTTCATTAACTTGATATGGATCTTTTTCAGTCTGTAACCATTCACCAAAGAATGGACTTAGGAGTGTATTTATATGGTAAATGTACTGATATTGCTTACTTTATATTAAAGTTCAGCTTTTTAACACTTTTGGCTCTTTTGGAAAGGGACTTGTAATCCAATCTTCTTTCTTCTGATTTCAGCAGGATTCTTACTTCTAAACTAATATAGGCAGATAGCCCTGTAGTAAGGATTAAGAAAAAACATATATGAATTTATTTGTGCAGTACTTAGAGAAGTCTACTTGAGCAAACTATTAAAAAGTGTAAGAGTTACCATGATAATTTAAGTATCAAACACTGCTGAGCTCTGATGCCTCTTTCTTCTTTTTTCATGATGGGGGAATATTCAAATAAACTAGGTAGTGAATTCATACAAAAGTCTGTTTGATGGAGAGCTATAATGATATTGAATGCAGCTTTTTCTTTCTCTGAAAGTGATAACACAGCACGTAATATATAACTGACTAACGGAGATTTGCCGCTGAAGCAACTCAATCAAAAATGTAATTTACCTTGAAACTCTCCTGGAAACGGCTATGACTCTTCTGTCTGTCCCAATTAAATACAGTGTGATGATATTTGTGTATATGTTGCTGGTAGGGATGTTAGGGGAATTTCTAACAAAGCTTTTGCTGGAGATGCTAGTGAAAAAGGTGTAAACTTTGAGTATTCTGATTGTAAAATGGGGACCATAGAATAGAATCATAGAATCAATAAGGTTGGAAAAGACCTCTAAGATCATCAAGTCCAACCTGTCACCACAGACGTCATGACTACTAAACCATGGCACCAAGTGCCACATCCAGTCCTCTCTTGAACACCTCCAGGGATGGTGACTCCACCGCCTCCCTGGGCAGCCCATTCCAATGACTAACAACTCTCTCTGAAGAACTTTCTCCTCACCTCGAGCCTAAACTTCCCCTGGTGCAGCTTGAGACTGTGTCCCCTTGTTCTGGTGCCGGTTGACTGGGAGAAGATCAACCCCCTCCTGGCTACAACCACCCTTCAGGAGTTGTAGACAGCAATTAGGTCTCTCCTGAGCCTACTCTTCTGCAGGCTAAACAATCCCAGCTCCCTCAGCCTCTCCTCATAGGGCTTGTGCTCTAGGCCTCTCTCCAGCCTCATTGCAACTGTCCACATAGGATTTTGTACACACTTTTCAAAGGGGAAGTCTCCTCTGTTAAATATCTGTTAAAATAGCTTTAAAACAGCATAAAGCAGATTAAGGTGTGGGGGGTGTGTGTGTGTGTGTAAATGTATTTTATTTTAAAAGTTTACCAAGTCATCAGATTCTGAAATGGATTTGTGATTTCTGTTTTAGAACAATTATCTTTAGCACATTAATTCAGTATTTGTACCACCTTCAACTGTCTGGCAAGTTTTCAGACTGGTATTGGTGTGTCTCATAAAGAAGAAGGAACACCATCTACTTTCTGTAAGACCAATATATTTACCTTAACAAAACTGCCAGTTATCTGAAGTATATCAAGAATCCTTGGCATGGAGCCAAATGGTTATCAAAAGATGCTTTTTAAATGTATTTATTCTTTTTACTTTTTTGTTTGGTTGGATTTTGTGGGTTTTTTTTTTCTTCCCTAACTGATTTGTGACACCTTACCCTCTGCAGAAGAGATCCTACGATTGGCAAATGGATCACCTGGTCTGACAAAATCGCTATAAACCAGGGGAGCTCAATAAGTCTCACTGTGCATTACAGAAAACCATGAAACTACTGCAGGTTTTGTGACTGATCACATCTTAGTTATGCCCTGGAGCTCTTCTGCTGGCCTTGAAGTGACTTGCTAACCTTGTTTATGCTCACTTTCAGAGATGAGCGTTCACCAAGTGACACCAATCTGAGCAAGCTAAAGATGAGCAAAACTTCTAGCATACATTTCCAAGCACTAGCTGTCTCTCCCAACAAAGCTATCAGAAAGGCAGCTTCCTATATTGCTCCAAAAGCCCCTGTGGAGACACTGTGGACAAAATCAGATAGCCACTAGTGTGAACTTCTATAAATAATTTGCAAAGGATAAATGAGTTCATTTACCAGCAGAACAGTATCTCAGAAAGGAAGGCTGCATCTCTGATATTTCAGCCCTGATCCTTAAGGAATAGCTGAAATTAAAAAAAAAAAAAAATAATTAAGTGTATTCATAACTAACATTCACAGCTGTACTTGACATTAAAAGTCATCAAGATACTGGCTTCATGATATCTAGATTTCTTCTTTTTCTTTTTTCCTCTCCAGGTGGCACTTTTGCCTGACCTCTCTGTCCCACCAGACCTACTGAACTTATTACTGCTTCACTTGGTGACATTACCCTCTGCTCTGCTGGTAACAGCCATCATTTTCTTTCAAATTAGTGAAGTAATTAACATAATTATTCTCAGCCTTGAGTTTACTGCTCTTCTTTTAAATCTGAAGAAGGACTTGTATGCCCCAGAAGCTTCTCTGTAGTCTCTCTGCATAACTATCACACACTTTGCCTAAGAGAAAAGGAAACAAAGTCCTCACAGAGCTTCCCTTCCTCTAAAGCACAGATGGAATATAAAGGGGTTCACACAGACCTAGCTATTCTACAAATTAGTATTTCACATCTTTAAAAATTCATCACAGCTTCCCTGTATTGGGTTAAACAGTTTGTACAAAACACAAATCACTTTCTAGTTGGAAAGGTTTGATCATGAAAACACGTTCATCATTTCCAGGATGTATCGCATTGGCTTTATGACACCGCTAGTGGCTTATGGAAATTAGTTGTTTTGCTTACAGACAAAATAACCTCCATGTTAAAACTGAAATGAGCAAAAATATTCCTGCAAAGCTTTGACAGGGTAAATACACCTGTGATTTAAGAACTACAGGTGATCACACATTTCTCTCTATTATTTCCTGTCAATTAAGATGATGTACATCTTTTTAATACATGGTTCTGAGCTCTGTTTATTTTGGTGTTTGTTCCCCCCACCCACCCTTATTCCTGTGTGTATCTAGTCATTATGCTTATTACACTAAAATCTTGTATGGACAAAGGAGCAGCATAGTCATAAGTAGAAGTAGGAAAGTATTGATTTGACAATGTAACAGTGATTCATTAGTTATGATAATATACATTCATAATTCAAGTTAGCATAGAAAAGCTTCAATATTTCAGTTAAATTACTTTTTCAGGGGAGATAAAATCCTTCCCATAAACTCCTTTATTATTATTACAATTTTTCTGCCCCCTGGTGTGTTCAGCCTCCCTGGGTCCAAAGGCAGGTAACTTCAGCCTTTCTGAAAGAGAAAGGCTGAAGAGAAAGCTCAGGGTGAGCTGTCAGCATCCTGAGGCTCTCACTGAGGTGTGGTTTTGTCAGGGGGAATTTTTTCCCTTTGCTGGGAGAAGAAAGATGCTGATAGTTCTTTCCTCTGCCACTTTAGCTCTGCTTGGGCCTTATTTTTGTTTTCTTAACACAGCTTATGTGCCTGCTGTTGTCTTTGGTTCTCAACCATTCACTTGTCCTCAATCTGGTTTTACCTGAACAATGAGTGGCTGCACTCCTGCAGTGACCTGTGAATTATAGCTGTGATTTCTGTCACAACTCCTGCACCACTTCTAAGTCCTGTGCATGTGCTTTCTTCTGCAAGGCATTTTATTCTAGAAATGTAGGTAACTCAAGCCACCCTCAATAACTCTTCATTATCACTGTAAAACAAAGTAAATCTGAAACAAATGTAGACAATAGTTACATGGCTGCCAGACAATTGTTACCACAAATTTTTGTTTAAAGGCTAAAATCAGCTCAAGCAAAAACAACCCAGACCTGTCCTGAGGCCCTGATCTGTCATGCTGGTGGCCTTTAGTAATAGCAACATTATCTTCTTACAGAGATGTTTGGAAAGTTTCTCCAGCTGCAATTGCTGTCACACAGCAACATTTTCCTCCTCTGAAATATGTTATCACAGAGGTGCTACCAGTATTGCTGATGGGCTTGGCCTTTGCTAACAGTGGGTCTGTCTTGGAACCAGCTGATATTGACTGTATCAGGTACGAGGGAAGCTTCTGGCTGCATCTCACAGAAGCCACTTACGTAGCCCCCCAACTAACAAAACCATACCAGGAAAATCCAATAGACTAGCCTGAAGACAGCGGTGAGAGAGTTTAAATGGATCTTGTGGATGAGAACAGCAGCAGCTTCATAGCCACAGTTAGAATATTTTATTTTTCATCAGCCTCAGCTAAAGGGCACTGGAAATAAACCACCCTGAGATAGCAACAGAAAAATACCATTTAGTGTCTCTGGGTGTTTAGCAAAGCTGCTGGTATCAAGCTTAGGAGACATGCTGTGCTGTTATTCCTTACCCTATGTCTTTTACTATTAGTGTCTTAAAAGAGTATCTCTGGCAAAATAAACGGTAATTGCAACTGTTCAGTGCCTACCTGACAAAACTTCAATCCATTCAGTTTCAGCATATCCTATATCCATGTTTCTACAAAAGCATGTATCAGAATAAGACCAACAAAGTACCAGAACAAGCAGGAATGGCATTATGGGGTACATTTATACTTAAAGTTGTCAGGCTCCTTCCCTGCAAACCTCCTCTCCTATACCTTCCTCTCTTTTTACCTGTTTTCTTTGTATATATGTCCTTTCTCTTCTTCAGTGCTGTTGTGTCATTTCCAGATTCCTTTTCTGACAATTCATCATCAAAGAGTCAGAATCCATCTTTATTTACTTAACAGAAACCGTGGTTTTAAGTGATCCCTGGCCAGCAGGAGCAGGGAATTCATTCTGCCCCTGTACTCAGCACTGGTTAGGCCACACCTTGAGTGCTATGTCCAGTTCTGGGCCCCTCAGTTTAAGAAAGATGTTGAGCTACTCAAATGTGTCCAGAGAAGGGCAACAAAGCTGGTGAGGGGGAGCACAAGCCCTGTGAGGAGCAGCTGGGGTTGTTTAGCCTGGAGAAGATCAGGGGAGACCTTATTGCTGCCTACAACTACCTGAAGGGAGGCTGTAGCCAGGTGGGGGTTGGCCTCTTCTCCCAGGCAACCACTAACAGAACAAGAGGACACAGTCTGAAGCTGTGCCAGGGGAGGTTTAGGCTGGATGTTAGGAAGAAATTCTTCACAGAAAGAGTGATTGGCCATTGGAATGTGCTGCCGAGGGAGGTGGTGGAGTCTCCATCACTGGAAGTGTTTAAAATAGACTGGATGGGGTGCATGGTTTAGTTGATTAGATAGTGTTGGATGATAGGTAGCACTTGATGATCTCAAAGGTCTTTTCCAACCTGGTTAATTTTGTACTACATCTGAGTGGGATGAAGTGTGTATTTTGGGGAAGCAGGGACTAGCCCAGAGCTGGGTGTATGGAGGAGGTGCATCCCTGCTTGCACTCACAGGGGACAGGGCAGGACATGGCATTGTGAGCGCTGCTAGGGAGTTTCTCTTGGAAGCCCAGTGCTGGTTCTGTTGCTTTGCCTGCCTGCCACAAACCATGGGCTAAGCAGATTGTGTGGCTGAGTGGCTTGGTGTTTTGTTATGGGTGCTTCACTATTTCTTTGTTGAGGCTGAAACGCTTATACTAAAATGTCTGGCTGCTGAACTCTGTGTCCTGGCTGTCTGCTCTTGCTAATGAATTATGTATTAGTATCTTACTAGAGGTGGAAAGGGAAAAACAACCACCCCAATGATTGAAGCATTTGCTTAGTTTTCTTTAGGTAATTAGTTATTGTGGCATGGTGTGAAACATAGGATTTGTGCTCCTTCAAGGATATTGGACTAGGATATTTTTTCATGCTTAAAATTGTGCCAGAAAATTGCTCTGTAATAGTTTATGTAATTCAGAGTGATTAGGAAAATGATGCCAAAATATATGTGCCTGGTGTGTCAAGAGTGGTTTTGTGGGGATGAGAAATATGACAGAGGACCTGAGTGGGGACCAAAAACTTTGTGGAAAGGCAGTGGAGTCCAGGCAGGGGACCCAAGGATGTCTGAAATGAAACTACACACTTGGATTTTGTCAGCCTAATCCTATTTTGCATGCACACACACACACAAAGAGACAGTATAAATGCAAACATTGTTGTAAATGTATGTTATTCCTGATGCAGAACAAGAAAAATTAATGTTCATTATTTTCTGATAAAAATCCCCAGGCACCACGGGGATTCGGTGCTTGTAAAGGTGCTACAAGACACAGTCCGTGCCACGGTTTATTTTAGTAGCACAAGTTGCTTCTCATCATTGACTCTAAAAAGCTATTATTTCCCAAATGTATACAAAATAAGTCTGAACATGTTTGCCTCTAATACAACAAGGTGAACATAATTACAGGAAGCTTCAGAAGTGTACTGCTCATGTGCTGCTGACACAGCAGGGCGGACCAGGGCTGAAGGGAAGTGGAGAAGGGAGGACAATCCCTGGGTGGGAACCACCTTCAGAACAAAAGCTGAAACTTCAAAGCAGGTGGGAAAAAAAACCCTCTCTGTAACACTTCTAAAATGTTATAATAAATGAAGTGAAAATAACATACCCATTTACATTTCTTTGTTCTTATTTACAGTTTTGCTTAATGTCAGGAGATTGCCAAAGTTTCAGCATCAGCGTTTGCGTTCACCAGCTTCAACCAGATTTAGGAAAAAGAAACAAAAAGGACTTGCTAGTTTTTAAAATTACCTGTATTCATATGCAAGTTACATAAAGAAGAGATGGTTGATGCAATAGGGAGTTATTTTTAAGCAAATCTGCTGTTTGAGATGCTTATCCGAACTTGGAGACCTGATTTTTGCCTCCAAAATCTTATTTGGTTGCTGTACGCATCACTACTATTCCTTTGTGCCTTGTACAGCACCAAGCCCATGGTCAATGTGGTATAAAATGAATGAAAGGGTCTTCTCACCCTTAACTTTTATTAATCTAATGGAGATTTAGAATGGTTCAAAAAAGCTTTTACCAGCAAAGCTCAACAGCATTCCCATGATGTGCAGAGCCTTTTCAATTTGGGTCTATAACCAGCTTCAGGAAGGTGGTGCTTCTTACTAGAATTCCCAACTTTTAAAACACATTATTTGAGGTTTAGATTGTTTTATTTGTAGTCAAGCACTTTTTTGCTTGTGCTCTGATCTTATTTATTATGTCAAATACACAGAGTGATTTATATTTTTTTTTCTTCTAATGTCCAACTGTGTTTCTGTTCATTCCTGACTGGATTAATTTGGGACTGTTGCATTTTGTTAGTATGGAGCAATTGGCTAAGAACTTTCATAAAAGTTCTCATCAGATAGCCTAATCAACTCAATTCATCCAGTCTTAGTAGGAGAGCTTCCTTTTATTCCTGTTGCAATAATATTCCACCAGAAATTAAGCTGGAGCTTTTTGCTGTGCACCTCCTTTTCTAATATGTTTGAAAACCAATTCACTCGCTTTTATTTGTGAGTGACATTTGCATTTGCTTTAACAAGTGAGGGCTTAACATTGGCCAGAGCAAAACCACAATAAAATAATTATATGCTTGGACACCTATAGATTATTATGGTTTAAGTGTTATTTTCTTGAGATATGATTTTTTTTAGATATGATTTTTTCCTAGTCATAAGGTCTGTGGTGACAGGTTGGACTTGATGATCTTTGAGGTCTCTTCCAACCTTGGTGATACTGTGATTTTATTAATCACCTCCATTCATACTACTAAGAAAATTCCTTCTGGTGGTCTTGAAACCATATATATATGTATATATATAAATATAAAAACCTGGGGCAGGCACATAAACACATCTTTGAAACTGTAAATTCCTGTGCCAGTATTTCAGATGAAGTTCTCAACTAAAACTTCAAATATTGCCAAAGTGGCTTAACGAGAAAGTTTTATTGGGGTTTTGCAGATAACTACACATGAATACAACATTTTACTGTGGACAGCAATGTTTTAGGCATCTTTAAATGCTCCAGCTTGAAATAAATTGATGGCCAGTGAGATCATCTCTAGACATTTAATAGCAATGGCCTTATAGGAGTGACACTGAGACTGTAATGATGATAACATCACCAGCAAAGTGTACTCTGTGTGATTAATTGTTGCTTTTTTTGTACAAGTCTCAGCTTCAAAATTGTGTAAGGCAATTGGTTTGGTGAATGAACAGGAAAAAAGGGGGGGAGGCAGGCATGTTCCAAAAATCCATCTAATTCTGAAATATTAAAGAAAGTTTCATAATGCTGCCTGAAATCCAGAATCAGGACCAACTGAAGCCTTTGCACAGTAATTTTTCTAGTTCAGCTCTTAATAATAATAATAATAAATAATCATAATAATAATTTAAAAGTAGCTTGGAAGAGACCTTCAAGATAATTGTGTCCAACCCATCAACCAATCCAACCCACCTAAACAACTAACCCATGGCACCAAGCACCCCATCAAGTCTCCTTCTGAACACCCCCAATGATGGTGACTCCACCACCTCCCCAGGCAGCCCATTCCAATGGGCAATCACTCTCTCTGTATAGAACTTCCTCCTAACATCCAACCTAAACCTCCCCTGGCACAGCCTGAGACTGTGTCCTCTTGTTCTGGTGCTGGCTGCCTGGGAGAAGAGACCAACCTCTGCCTGTCTTCTGTGGGAGTCAGTTTTAAGTCCTGTTTGTGGATGGCATTTACTTAACACTTACTCTCTAGTGCTACACAGAAAACTCAAAGCAACTAATGGCAAAGGCAATCTGTTAATGGAGTTACTTAGACAAGATTTGTATTCCATAGTAAATAGCTGCAGCTTTTATATTTTTTCTGCATTAGTACTTGTCTTACAACTGCCTCTTGAAAAAGTAGCTGCTCATTATTACATTATTGGATCCCTGGTTTGGGAATTTTTTTGGTTTCATTCCTTCCAGCTACACAGAGCGGGGGAAAAAAAAAAGGGTGGGGGCATAAAAACTCCCAACCAAAACCCGACCACCCTGTGGATGTAAAAGGTGACCAATATGAAATATTTTTTGTTAATTTTTTGTAGCAGTCATGCAAGTAATTGTGCTTGTTTTATGATGTAGCTCAGTGAACTGGAAAGTGGTGATCTTGTCATTTGGAGATGCACACTTGGCCTGGGGTGGTCACAAGCTGTATGTGTGGATTCAAAGGGTGGAGAGAAGAATGAGCGAGACAGACTTTTCAGGTGACAGAGCAGAACTTGAAGAATCCACTCAAGCCTATCCTCCTTTGCCCTCTGTTAATCCCAGATGCTTTTGACAGTAATGCAGAAGAGACCTGGGTGTGCATCACTGGTTATTTGGATTAAAAGGGTAGTGTTGGGGTTTTTTTATTTAATTCCATGTATTAGGCTGAAACCCTTATGGAGGCCACATGTCTGCAGCTGTACTGCATTCACCATGCAACTCATCTGCTGCAGGAAGAACTGGCAAATAGGATTTTCCCCCCCATTTTCTCCCGTAGAAACCCTGCACAAAAATCCTGTACTGGACTAGGTGATTATGTATGATTATTCCCAGATGCTTAAGCTGCTATAAATCAAGTGAGTACCTGCATGTCAGAGGAAGCAGAATCCTTTATTTATGAATTTGTTAAAGAACATTCAGAAAGGGATATTGATTCTGGTTTTATGCAAGGGGCTAGTGAGAATAACCAATCAATGTATCAGAGGTAAAACTTAACTATTGTGAAACATTTAGTGTTACAGGGAAGTGTAAAAATTGAACACCCAATGGATGGCAGCATAAACCTCCCCTGGTGCAGCTTGAGACTGTGTCCTCTTGTTCTGGTGCTGGTTGCCTGGGAGAAGAGACCAGACCCCTCCTGGCTACAAACTCCCTTCAGGTAGTTGTAGACAGCCATAAGGAGAGGAGGAGAGAGGAGACTTGATAGGGTGCTTGGTTGCATGGTTTAGTTGGTTGGGTGGTGTTGGATGATAGGTTGGACACGATGATCTTGAAAGTCTCTTCCAACCTGGTTTATTCTATTCTATTCTATGAGGTCTCCCCTGAGCCTCCCCTTCTCCAGGCTAAGCAACCCCAGCTCCCTCAGCCTCTCCTCATAGGGCTTGTGCTCCAAACCCCTCACCCCTCACCAGAGAGGATGTGAAACACAGATTGGGGATTAAAAAATAGTAAAACAAAAGATTATGATGACCCTTCCATGAAGGCTCTGCCCATGAATCTGTTTTGGCTGTAACATTTGTACTAAGGTAACACAGTTCTGAAGACTTATTTACCAAGCTAAGGTAAAGAGGGCTATTTAGAATGCGCAGAAGGAAGGGGAGGAGTTTTAATAATTAGCAGTATAAAGGAAAAAGCAATTTGTTTTGTGTAATAATATCTACTTAGCTCTTTCCACAGCATGCAGACCTGTATTTTGTTTCACTATAAGGCACCTTAAACCCTTGAAGAAAATTAATAAATAATTGTGAAGTGTATATATATAAAAATATGTATGAACAGAATACACATCTGGGGAGCAAAACAACCCTCAAGAGCTCAACAACTGTTAATAAATTAGCTGCAATTGTTTATTTTTATGTTTGCACTTACTGTTCTAGTGCCCTTTTCAAGTCCAGTTTGTTTAAATCTTGGAGGAAGTGGAGGTGTTTTGTTATATTTCATTGCCTTTAGTAAACCGCTAATTAATTCTGTGCACTGGAAATGCCTCTGTGGCTGATGACACTGAGGGCACAAAATAACCTGTGCCAACCAAATCAAGCAGCGTTTGATCTCCTTGCTTTCCACTTGCTGGAGTATTTGAACAGTTTTCCATCCAATTAATCCAAAGCATGCTTCCAGCAAGGCAGAGTTCAGTGGTGTCTTTCAAAGTCAGTCGTGGAGTATTTGACAATGGTAGATTTTATATGCAAGTAGTAGCACTGAGAAAATAAAACAACTTCAGTGCATGTGACATTTACTACTACAATTTTCCAGCAACCCTCTGCAAATTTTCATGTAATTCTGGTGCCCTTTCCATTTCTCTAAAATTTCTCCCTCAAATGCAGAGTGTGCAGTAAAGAAGGTACAATGTTTATATTAATCTGACTGCAAGGTTCGACACTGGAAAAGTAAGTTTCTGTTTCAGTAATGAAGTCCTGGTGCTTGTTGATATTTTTACGATCCTCTAGTTGTTGAACTTGTCAAATGAATACTTCTGTGATTTCAGTTATCAGCTTTAGTAACCCTAAGTATTTCCACAGATACAATTATTGATGATAACCTGGAATTAAAAAAAACCCAACATGAACCTCTTCTGCTCTGGATATGAACCTCGTGACTTGGATCTGTTGCAAATGGTGAAGAGGGGCTACCCAGCCTCCTGTGGGAGGTTTAGGCTGGATGCTAGGAAGAAGTTCCTCATAGAAAGAGTGATTGGCCCTTGGAACGGGTTGCCTGGGGTGGTGGTGGAGTCACCATCATTGGAGGTGTTTAGGAAAAGACTTGATGGGGTGCTTGTTGCCATGGTTTAGTTTATTAGATAGTGTTGGATGATAGGTTGGACTCAATGATCTCAAAGGTCTCTTCCAACCTGGTCTGGTCTGTTCTATTCTATTCATCATGATGTGTCCTGCTCATGGAAAACATGCCTTTATTTTTCCTCAGAGCAAGCTGCTTTGCTCAGGTCCTGCTTAAACTGAAGTAAACACTTAACTTTAATAGAATTAAAATATGTGATTATGTACTTTGAATGGAGTCTTAGAAAACAGTAGCCGTACCTTAGCTCAGATATTTCTAGTCAGTCTGCTGCCTGCTCACCCTCAGCATCTGCTTTAAAGAGTGAATGTGATGCTTTTGGTCTTTGCCTAGCATGTCTACAGGGCTGAAAGGGAAAGTTTAACAAATAAGATGAGCAAAGAGAGTTGAGAACTAATCTGAAGAGTTTTGCAGTGTACACTTAGGATCTGATATCCCAAGTGTCTGATCACAGTCCATTACAAAGGGAGCTCATTTTTACATGGGAAGGTAGGGACACTGAAGGCATCTGAAATAAAATGTTAGGAGGGCTGGTGTAGGAAAAAGGGTAGTGGAAGGAGTGGGACCTCAGAATAAATACCTAATGTCTTAAGGAAAATGTGATTTTTTCCCTGTGGATTGCTTACACAGAGCTGCTTCTTCCTGTAAAGTTTACCTGGAATGAGCTGATTCAACACAATTACTCATAAGATTGGTGTTGTTGAAAGTAATTTTTTGAACTTTTTGTTTTGGTTTGGTTTGTTATAAGGAAAAAAGTAACATTTTGTAATTAAAAGATAGCATAAAATGGAATGCAAAGTGTCCAGAAACATTTGAGAGGTAGTTAAGAGCTTTAGGTGCAATTTGGATTATCTTTCCAAGTGGAATATCCTTAGGCCTCTTTGAAAACCATGAAACTTTCCTTCCTCTTGCATTACATTGATGTGCAAAAAAGGCTATGCTGCAACTTGAACAAAATAAACGCTGTTCACCAAGATCCTTATTAACTATGACGCTTCATAATAAATAGTCTCCCTAAAATTGTGCTCTAGCAGTGTTGCCCTATGTTTGTTATGCACTCCATCAATTTGTTAGTATTAATTTTAATGGCTTTATTTGTTCTGTAATTTTATAATGGTATGACTGGAAAGGAGAGACAGATGCATTTTTCTAATAGCTGGAATATATCAGCAAGAAAGATCGAGATATTAGGCACAGATCTAACAATTTATACTTAGAGTGTGTTTCTCACAGTATTTTACATAAAAACAATGTTAAACACTAAAAGCAAAGATTGTACTTGTGCTTCAGACCTAAGTTTGCACTGTTTTGCATTAACATGTACAAAACTGGTAAAAAGATGTAGAAAGATAGATGTGCTACCATAATTCAGAAAGTTCAATAGGTAGATTTAGATTAGACATTAGGAAGAAATTCTTCGCTGTTAGGCTGGTGTGGTGCTGGAAAAGGTTTTTGAGAGAGGTTGTGGCTGTTCCATCCCTGGAAGTGTTCAAAGCCAGGTTGGGTGGGGCTTTGAGCTGTCTGGTCTAGTGGAAGCTGTCCCTGCTTATGGCAAGGGGGGGTGGAACTAGGTGGTCTTTACTGTCCCTTCTAAGACAAACCGTTCTGTCATCGTCAGTTGTGAGTATTTCATGTGTATAGCAAAAGAATCACTTGACAGAGTTCTTTCTGGAAATAGGCTGGAAACTGAAATAACTTCAGAAAAGGCAGCAAAATGCCAATATCTGTTTTTGTAAACAAAGATAGATGACAGACATCAAAGAGGCAGAAAGATGTAAATAAAGACTAGATTGTGTAGGAAGTTTACCAGTGTTTTTAGTAGACACGTTACTAGAAACATGTGAATAGTAAATAAGTGAGCGACCTGCACTAAATCTGACCTATTGAGAACCCTTCCTTGGGTACTCCTCTTTCCATTGGATGTCTGAGCATCCAGCAAGGCTGACTGGTTTGGAGTTTTCCCTGGGACCTCCCTGGGAGATAACTCTAGGGAGCACTGCAGTGCTGGGAATCTCAAAAGAATGAGACTTAAAGTTGAGATTCTGGCAGTTCAGAGTTATTTAAGATTCCCTGGATCTTTACACAAGAATAGCAGTCATTAAAATGACAAAATAAAGTCCTAAACTGAGTAATAACATTTTGCTACTTTGCATTTCCCTGTTCCCTCAAAATAACATGCTGTGATGTTTATTACAACAGTATGTTGTGCTTTTATTTTAGGCTTTCCCCCCCCACCCCTAAAGCTCTATACTTGCACAGACAGTAAGGAAGGGTAGGGGATGAGAAGTGCTTGGGTGCAATTTTCAACATTGCTGAAGAGGTTTCAACTGAAGTATCTTCAATTTTCTGTTCAGAGGTCCTTAATGCGGCCTTAAAACTGTGTTAGTTTTAGTGATGTAGAAGCATGTTGGTTGAATGCACAACACAACTGAAGTTGAAGGTGAACTATCACACATTAGAGAGATGCAATTTCTAACATTTCCTATAAGCAGTGCTCTACTCAGGCTGGGGCATCTATCCACAAATACAATGGCCAAAGTTAAGAGGGAAGATTTGTAAATGCCATTGCCCATGTTTTTTTAAACAATCCAAAACATCATCCTGTTTTTCACATCTGAATGTGGGTATCTGTCTATACTTGGTCTTATCTAGAGACCATTGATCACTTGATTCTATATATAGTCTGGGGTTGTTTTTTTTTCAATTTGGAAAATAAATAGACCCCAAATACTTTGTTGGCACAAACCCTTTCATAGTCCCTTGCATCAAATGGTGCCCAGGCTGACTTTGTGACCGCATGACCTTTTAGAATAGAATTAACCAGGATGGAAAAGACATTTGAGATCACAGAGTCCAACCTATCATCCAGCACTATCTAATCAACTAAACCATGGCACCAAGCACCCCATCCCGTCTCTTCCTAAACACCTCCAGTGATGGTGACTCCACCACCTCCCTGGGCAGCCCATTGCATTGGCCAGTCACTCTTTCTATGGAGAACTTCTTCCTAACATCCCATATTTATTCATTACTTACATTCTAGCATCTCATCTTGAGGGAGCAAAATTGAAATAATAAAATACCGTTACCCAGATGCTTCTAAAACCAAACATTGTGTGCAGAAGTACATGCATACACATACCAGCAAGGTTTCACTGGAGGCTTGAGAATTTCTATAGCTTGCAAAGCTCCTGGGATACAGTGATGCCTCCTACTCACTGCCAATTCCTTCCTGGAAGAGCCTAACTGGGAAGATTTAGTAATAACTCTATCAATGCTGTAGTGATATGGAGCCCTGTCCTTTGTAAGAGCAGCAGAGCAGAGGTTCAAAATGATGGTCTGTGGTGCTACAAGTGTGTAGGAGCTTGATGCAGGAATATTGTTTTATCTGGGCTGACCCTGCTAACTCAGATCTCTTTGGACTGCTGGTGCCTTGGGTGGGTGATGACTGCCTTTAGAAGAAACACTTTTAGGCTTTTTGGCATATCATAGAATGGTTTGGGTTGGAAGTGACCTCCAAAGGTCATCTAGTCCAAACTTCCTACAGTCGGCAAGGACACCCTCCACCAGATCAGGTTGCTGAGAGCCATGTCAGGCCTGACCTTGAATACCTCCAGGAATGGGGCCTCAACTGCCTCACTGGGCAGCCTGTTCCAGCATTCCACCATCTGCTTGGTGCAGAACTTGCTCCTAACCTGTAAATCTACTTTTTTCTAATTTCAAACCATTATCCATCATCCTATCACTGCAGGCCTTTGTAAACAGTCCCTCTGCAGCCTTCTTGGAGGCCCCCTTTGGGTACTGGAAGGCTGCTGTTCGGTCTCACAGGGTATGTTTTTGCCTATCCATTGCTGGAGATAGCTTTATGCTATAAAATTGAGAGCTTTTCTCCCAGCAATGGCAAAGGGAAAGGCATCAGCCAGGGTTGCTTTCTGTTTCCTAAGAGAAACTCAACTTATTGTCACAGACTGATATCACCAAGGCAAAGACGAGTCTGGGGAATCCAGATAAATCTGTTCAATCCTAACCAGATTTTCAGCTCAGGCTATGGGGATATAAACTGTCAAATGCAATGGATCAGGCCTGTCACTTTCTCCATCAAAAACAAAAATAAAACACCTTTCCCCCCCAAAAAAAAACCCCACTTTAGTTTCAAGCTGTTTCTCACAGTGTAAAGAAAAATCAGAAGTGCACCTGGTCTGGGAATCAAGGTATTTGAGTTTTGTTTTTTTCCCACACAACAAAGAAAAGTCTAATGAGCTGCTTAGAAATTGTATTTCTTAAAAGGATGGAAGTATGTCTTTAAAAATTGATTGGGGTAGCAATGACATTAAGTTGCGGTCCAAAATGTAATGGTTTCAAGTAAGCTTTTAGACCATCCAGTCGTCGTAAAATGAGAGGAAAATATAAACACAGGCTCAGTTTACAGCAGCAATCCTTTGATGTCTAGGAAGTAATGAAAACCTGTATGGTCCAAGGAGTTACTTGCAATCAGAGATTTGTGCTTCCCGTGAAGCCTTCCGGTAGAATAATGTATAAATGTGAATATAAATATATAATTAGGCTGTTTTCACTTTTCCTGTAGGCCATGAATACCAGCTGTGATAGGTGCCATACCTCCTGTCAGCTGCAGTATTTTCTGCTGCCCCTTCAGTTTCAGTTCTCTGATCACCACAGCATCTTAATGCCCCTCAGTAAATCAGAAGTAATCTCACAGATCCAGTTCTACATGCTTGTCAGTAGAAGAAATCACTGTATTATTTCATGGATTGCCTTTTATTTTACATGTTTGTGGAAAATATTTCCTTATGGAAAAAAAAATTTAAACAATGTATGACTTTTATTACTAGATTTGATTACAGGGGTTTTTTTTTCCCCTTTAAATGAAACACTTCTCTTTTTTAAGTGAGATTGGGAGGGGGGGAAAGGGTGTCTTTTTTTTAATGTAAATACAGTCTTATCTGGGTTTGTATTTTCTTTTTCCACTGTCAAAAAGAAAAGGGTAGGGAAAGGCAAGGGGAGAAAAAAAAAAAGGAGGGAGGAGGGGGAGGAAAACAACAAAAAGGTATGGGGGGAAAAAAACTGAATTACTTTGATGTGGATGTTTTCTTTTGAGAACTGTTTGTATAATCAGTTTGGAAGATAAGGGTTAACAAGTTTAGATTCTCTATAACAGACAGAGTAATTGGGTATTACCATAAAAGCAATGGAGTTCCTTGATTGCTTCTGCCTTGAAAGGGGATGAATGTGTCAGTAGACCCTTTTTCTCCAGTCTAAATTGCACTACAACTATGGTTAATATGGCAGATATTTGTGTCATAGTTTCTCAGTTGTTGCAAAGTAATGGAGTTATTTACATCTGTCATAGCTCTTGGAGCCCTTGCTGGCTGTGACCAAGCTTTTTGGTCTTGCAGACAGAAAGCAGATGTCTGCAACCAGGAAGGTGTTGCCCACCACTGAATACCGGAGTCCCTGGTCCAATTATCTTCTTCAAATAGGTAGTGAGATCAGTGAACCTAGGGTAGCTGACATGGAGAATGACAGCAGATTACCTGATTATTACATACAAGTTCAGCTGATGACTGTTTAGTGACTGCTATGATGTTGCACATTTCATCATAGGAATACCCTCCCCACAGCAGCTCATTGAAACATCCATGTGTGTGAGGTAAGAAGCTGTCATAAACTGGACCTCTGCAGAAAACTGGTTCAGAAGAAAGGATTAAGCTTTAGATTTAGCACCTAATGTCCGGGAGTCTTCATGTTTGATGAGCTCATACTAGGGTCTGAAATTCAACCAAACCCTTAATTAAATTATGCTTTCATAATTAGCACTCTAGCAAGGAGCAAAAGCAACTAAAATAATTCATTTTCAGTATTTCATCACGAGAGATGATTTTTCTTCATTGAATTTTTATCTATGCTAAGGAGCTTTACTTTTTAACTGACTCAGTGCTGTGCCGATAAAGGAGCTTGGTTTGTGCAGGGAGCAAAAGCATTGTTCATTTTATTTTAGAGGCAATTTTAAAAATATGGGCTGTATATTAATATAGTCCATTCATTCTAAATGACACATAAAGCAGGCTTATCTTGACTTAGCTTTTAAATGGTGTAACATTGTGTGCTTGCTTCCTTCAGTGTCATCATATTAGCAGCATCCCGTATCAGTTTCCTTTACATCATCTGACGTATTCTCATGTTTGTGAGTTTTTTTTCTCCTCTCACCCTAATCCATTGTGTCATATTAAATAGAGTGGGCTGGCATTTTTCTCCCCTCTTCTTTTATGCATTATTTTTTTTGCTTTAAAAAGTGTATCTGATCAGAGTTTTATTTCTTCCTCATGTGCTAAATATGCATTGGTCCTGAAACATACGTGAACTTAGAACTGCTGAAAGCTCGGACTAGGATTTTTATGGTAAATCAAAGTAAGCAAGGACTGATTCTAAGGGGCTGAGGCACTTGCTTAAAAATCCATAGACTAAAGGAAAATTAGATTTGTCTGAAATCAAAAAGAGCAGAAGTACAAGAATTTTGCAGAGGTTTGTATACAGATTTCAATACAACTTTTTTCCCCACATAGTAGTATGGGCCCCTCAGCTTAAGAAGGACACTGAGGAACTTGAATGTGTCCAGAGAAGGGCAAGGAGGCTGGGGAGAGGCCTCGAGCACAAGCCCTATGAGTAGAGGCTGAGGGAGCTGGGGTTGTTTAGCCTGCAGAAGAGGAGGCTCAGGGGTGACCTCATTGCCCTCTACAACTACCTGAAGGGAGGTTATAGCCAGGAAGGGGTTGGTCTCTTCTCCCAGGCAACCAGTGCCAGAACAAGAGGACACAGTCTCAAGCTGTGCCAGGGGAAGTTTAGGGTTGAGGTGAGGAGAAAGTTCTTCACTGAGGGTGTCATTAGCCATTGGAATGGGCTGCCCAGGGAGGTGGTGGAGTCACCATCCCTGAAGGTGTTGAAGAGGGGATTGAACGTGGCACTTGGTGCCATGGTTTAGTCATGAGGTCTGTGGTGACAGGTTGGACTTGATGATCTTTGAGGTCTCATCCAACCTTGGTGATTCTGTATCACATTCTGTAGTATTTGTATATCTTTAGTCAATTCATTGAACCATATTTACTGATCTAATTAGAATTAAATTGTAGTGGGATATGTCAGAATTTTGTACAGATGCCAAAAATAAAATCAAAACTGTGAGGGGAAATTAAGAACAGTCATTATTTCCTCCTCCTCCAGAAATGATGTACTACATGTGATCACTAGTCAACAGACTAATAAGCTTCACATCCTTATTAACCCTGGAGTTATATTAGAATATGTAATATATCTTGAGATATGTAGGGCATGTTTAATTGCACTCACTCACACCTTTTAATAAGAAGAAACTTCTTAGCCATTCATTTTTATTTGTTATCAACCTGGTAGGACTACTGAATTAATGGAGGTTAATAAAAAAAAATCCCTAATGCCTTAGTCAAACTTCCCCAGTTCTGAAGATGAAGAATTAATTTAAGTTGTGTTTGCTATAGATACAGATAAACTTCATAAAGGGCACATTTTCATATTCTTACCTATGAATAAATTATTTTAAAGAGAACAAATGATTTAGACTGTTATCTCTGCTGGGCATTTGGGATCATGGGGGGGCATAATGAGCTCTTTCTCATGCAAACCGTACAGCAAGGCGTCACAGGGAGGAGACACAGCAAGAATATGTGACTTCATTTCTTATGTGCTGGAAATGTGATCCTGTTACTCTGAGTGGTCCTATATCCACATGGAAGATGCGCTAAACAGCATTACAGTGAATTTGGCACCACCATTGAATTTTGGCTTTAAGCCCTAGCTTTCATTTTCTATTGGTACATTTTTGTCAACAAGCTTTGAATGCTAGTTGAGTTGATAGATGGGTTTTCTTGAATAAATGGTTATTTTAAATTGTTTAAACCAAACACAGTACATGAGAACATTCAAACTTCAGTGTATGTGTGTGTGTTCTTCTGGGTGGCAGATTAAATCTCTTCCTGATGACAGAATTCTCTCTTTGTTGTATAACATCTTTGTAATGAAATGCATGAAAAGCTCCCATATCAGGTCAAAAGACCTACAGAGTCTAATTTTCATGTTTATCAGTGGATAGACAAACAATTGGGGGGGCAGGGGGGAGAAGTGATCTTTTCCCCTTGCACAGTCTTTTGCTGTCTCTAGTTTCTTCCCCCTTGCCTGCCCTGTGCTGGCAAAAGCAGTTCAGGCGTCACAGATTCACAGAATGTTAAAGGTTAGAAGGGACCTCAAAAGATCATCTAGTCCAGTCCCCTGCCAGAGCAGGATCACCTAGAGCAGGTCACACAGGAACAGGGCCAGGCAGGTTTTCAATGTCTCCATAAGCTACACTTGAGCTAACCCCTCCTCCATTAGCCACCTGTGAGCCTACCTGCACAGATGCATCTCGTCCTTTCCTATATACTTTGGTCATGTAATTCCCTGCAAACCCTTGTAGCAGGTAATTCTTGCATGCATGCCCTGGTTGGAAACATTGCCCTTTGCCTTTGCACAGCTTCATAGTACACCTTTGTATTCCTGCACTGAGAGAGACAAGGAAGTGTTGAGATTTGCTTTCAGGTGGAGGACATTATTTATAGCATCACAGAATGTTTTAGGTCAGAAGGGACCTTTAAAGGTTATCTAGTCCAACCCCACTGCAGTGAGTAGGGACATCTGCAACTGCATCAGCTTGCTCAGAGCTCAGTCCAACCTGACACAGAATGCTTGCAAGGATGGGGCATCCCTGGACAATCTGGGCCAGTGTTTCACCACCTTCATGGTAAAAAGTTTCTTCCTCATGTCTAGTATGAATCTTAATAAACTCTTGGAGTTTAAAACTATTATCCCTTGTCCTATTGCAACAGGCTCTTCTAAAAAGTCTGTCCTGAACTTTCACATAAGGCTCCTTTAAGTATTGAAAGGCTGCAACAAGGTCTCCCCAGAGCCTTCTGTTCTCCAAGATGAACAACCCCAACTTCTCTCAGCCTTCTTCCTCACCAGGGAAGGTGTTCCAACTCTCTGATCATTTTTGTGGCCCTCTCTGGACTTGCTCCATCAGATCCATGTCTTTCTTGTGCTATTACCAGTCGCTACCTCCATGTGCCAACTAGAATCTCATGCCAGCAGTGTGGCATGACGGCCCATGCTTAACAGCTTCCTGATGAGTATAGTCACCTCTTTCTTGGTGCCATCTTCTTGCTGTGTCTGGAAAGAGCCTGGGGGTGGCCCCCAGTGCTTACTTGTGCCCCAGTCCCCCTCGAAAGCATGAGAGTGCAGGTTTGCACTGTGGGTCCCTGCATTTTGCTTCAATGTGTCTGCATGAACCTGAGTGTTGCTGTGATGAATGTCCTGAGGGATAACCTGCCTCTCTAGGAGGCAATGAGACTGTTGACTTAGTTCTGACAGGGTCTAGGGATAAAGAGTGTGTTCCTGTAAATCCTAAAACAGGAAAATGTCTTCATTTGTAGAGCATATGCCTGGTAAATTTTAAACTGGCTTGAAAAGAGAGTTGGTGCTAAATATGTGAAAGCTGATTTATCATAGCAAAAATGCTACAAATATTTTAGCTCAGCAATATGGTGACACACAAAATCCCATTTCTCGTGTTCTGCTATTCCTTTCCTACAGCTTGCCCCCTCCCTGATCCTAAATTCTTCCTCTGTCTCACACCTGATCAGAAATAATTTAAAAGGAAGCTTTTAGCAGCATATCTGGATGCTGCTGAGCAGAGTCACAGGCAGTGGGAGGCATATTGCTCTACCTGCAGTTTAGGCTGAGTGCAGATCCAAACAACCTGCGTGCAAAGGTCTGGGAGAGATTTTGGAAATGTTGCCAAGGCAAATATCAGCTCAGAACACTTTATTTTACTGCATCTGTTCTGGACAGGGATGAATTTTCCATCCACACCATCATTTTGGTGCGCTGAATTTGAAGCTCTGCATGTGTGACTCTGTACCACATCACAGGCCACCATATGAAGGAACATAGGTTCCTCCCCCACCCTTTCTCTGTTTATACTCCTGGATGTTTCAGGCTGTCATATGACATGACCACATCACAGGACCCTTACGTGAAGGAACATTTGTTTTCCCCTTGTTTATACTCCTGTGTATTTCAGCTTCACCCTAGGGAAATGGAGTAGAGTGAACCAGTAGCAGGAACAACTGGGGGATGTTGTTTATTTCAGCACCAAGAGCTGCAAAATGACATAGCTCTGAAATGTCCATTTGCTTGCAAAGTGGTAAATATTCTTGCTGGTAGCTACTGGTTGCTGAGCCTGATCTAAGTACATTAATGTTGCTCCTATTAATTTTCTTTATTTCTGGAAGACAAAGGTGGTATTAGCATTTAAATGAAAATATATTTGGGTTTATGATGCATTGTTATTTACTGTGGAGCCATTTAAAACTACTCATTTGTTTTTTCCTCGTTTGGTCTGTAATTTTCTGAACCAGCTATTCCCTGATCCCGTATTGTTTGCCCTTTAGACACCGACCTTAACCTCAAACGCAGAGCCTTGCGAAAAACACTTTCCAAAGTGGAAACAACTTTGTCATTTCATTAGAAAATATGGAACTGTGCTCAGAAACATTTCTTTATTTAATCTTCAAGATTATCATCACCTTTCATCCTTAGGCATATATCTGATTTCTGGCTGGAACCTTCAATACTGTTCTTCTGACATGAGATGAACTTTCTACTACCTGGCTCAGGGTTGAGTTTGGACAGTGTTCCCAATCTCTCACCCAAACTTTGTACAATGCCTAGCTTATAGGTTGTCAGGCCTTTCAGGAACAGTGATCAAAAGTGAAAACAAAAAGCACCTCCAAGCAAAGCTGTTCTAACGTTACATGGCAATTATCACCTTGCCGTTAGAAGAATAATTACTGGCTCTGCTTTGCAGAAAGATAGGAAATGTGAACCAACTGGATCCTGGGCTGCATCAAGAGAAGTGTGGCCAGCAGGTTGACTGAGGTGATTCTCCTCTTCTACATGGCTCTAGTGAGACCTCACCTGTAGTACTATGTCCAGTACTGGAACCCCTCACACAAGAAAGATACAGACATGCTGCAGCATGTCCAGAGAAGGGCCACGAGGACGATCGGAGGGCTGGAGCACCTCTGATATGAGATCAGGCTGACAGTTGGGGCTGTTCAGTCTGAGGAAGAGAAGGCTCTCAGGAGACCTTATTGTACCCTTCCAATATCTGAAGGGGGCCTACAAGAAAGCTGTTGAGGGACTTTTTAGGATGTCAGGTGGTGATAGGACTGGGAGGAATGGATCCAAGCTAGAGGAGAGAAGACTTAGATTAGATGCCAAGAAGAAGTTCTTCACCATAAGTGTGGTGAGACACTGGTTGCCCAGGGAGGTGGTGGAAGCCCCATCCCTGGATGATTTTAAGGCCAGGCTGGGGGTGGCTCTAGGCATCCTGATCTAGTGGAGGGTCACCCTGCCCATGGCACTGGGGTTGGAACTAGATTATCTTTGGGATCCCATCCAACCCTTACAGTTCTGTAATTCTGTGATTCCTTGTTGTTGTTGTAATTTATTCCCCTGTAACAAGCACTCTATTTTAAACAAAAATGGAAAAAAAAACTGTAGTCAGCTTTTGATACAGAGCCTAATGTTTCCTAGTCAAAACAAAGATGCACCTGTTCCGTGTTGGGGTAGAAGTATGAAGCTCAGATGTAGGTATTTCTTGAAGCATGACAAGAAAATTAAAATATGTACAATTTGAAGTACACAGGAGCTGAAAAAATAGCTAAATTATATATCAACATAACATACATAGTGAAGTTATCCCTGAAACTGCATAGACTTGAATAATGCATAGAGTAAACATCAGACATATATTTGCAAAGCTATATGATGCTGTAACTAAGAGATTATCCCACACATTTTGGCTATATTTCCCTTCTGCAGAATCTGAGGATTGCATCTTAAATTATATAAAGGCTTGTATCAGGTTGCATAATCATCTGCACCACAAAATCATTCTACGCCATAAGATGCATTTCAAAGTCCTTTTCTTGAACAATGTAGATTAGAGGCTCAGGACTGCTCAGTGAGTCCCAGTCATCCTGGGCAACACATTCCACATCAAAACCAGGTTGGGGAGTCTTGTGTGGGCTTTTTTCTTTTCAGTGTTGCTTTGAACGCTTGAGGTGAAAACCTGGTGCTTTTGAAGTCATCATCACAAGTTAATCCAGCATGAAGATTGAGTCTACAAAGATTGGATCCCAACAGACTAGGGATTTGTGTCTCCTTCACAAGGCAGATTCTTCAGCTTTTGTAGATGGGCTATATATAGCATTTTCCTATTGTTTCTACTTTCTTGTCTGTCTGTCTTCTTTTTTTTTTTTTTGTGTGTTTTAACTTTATAGTTTGAAAATATTTTAAGAGAGATATTCTCCCAAACTTTGCTCTTAAAACAAGCATATGACTAACAGCACTACCATAAGACCTGATGGTGATACAGTTTCTGGATTACACACACAGAATCACCAAGGTCGGCAGAGACCTCAAAGCTGATCAAGTCCAACATAGCACCCCCTAAACTCATAGCTACCTAATACTGGTGGTTGTAAGGAATGTGTCCCAGGTTGTCTGGTATATGATAATGTAGATCAAAACATCTGACACCTCCTGGTGGGGTGGAATCCCTCTTGTAGTCTACAAATAGTTCTACAAACCATTTGAAGGATTTATGGAATTATTCAGGTTTTATACTAGGAAGAGGACATCAACCCTTTACAGAATCAACTCAAAAGAATTAGAAGCCCCTAATTTTTCTCTGTGAGATGGGTATTGTAGTTGTTATGTGGGGGCATTTTTGGTATGGTCTCTTAACGTGACCCACTGCATTTACAAGCTGCATGGAAGAGTTAACAAGTTTTGTTCTTTCTGTTCCCTATTTCCCTTGTCTGAACACAATGACTAATGGTCTCTACCAGAACTTAAAAAGAAAACAAGTGCCTTTAAAAGGGGTATATAAACAAAGAGGAGAACATCAAATTTATCACAGGCTCCTAATTATGATGAATGGCAGAATGTTATTAGACTGTGCTTGTCAGCATGAGTTTGCTTGTTATTATAAAGTTTTAATGTAATATCAGTTTGGTGAATGATCATCTGGTATTTTCATTGTTCAAAGTGTCCTAGCCACAAACAGAAACATTTCATTTAGAGTCATGCTTACAAGATGCAATTAGATAGCCAGATGGCCTGGTGTAAGTGCATGCTATCATGTTGTGGTAACCAAGAGAGTATGGCCTCAGCTTTGTACTTTGTAGTCTATGAAACAAGTTGGCGCAAACCAATGGCTGCTTTTTGAAAAGGATTAATTAAACCAGACTTCCAATTGTGCCTTAGGGGAGGTAGGTTTTAAATGCTATAGAAGTAGAAAATGATGGTAGGCTACAAAGCCTGGAACCTGATGGTTTGTGGGTTTATCATTTGCTGATAGTAATCACAGTTACTGGAGATTTGCATGCAGCTCAGAGAATATCATGCATGAGGAGGGAAGGAAACTCTTCCGCTCAGTGCAGAAATGTCTGTTATACAGAAGTAATGCAAGGAGAAACAATACTGGTTTAGGTAAGAAATGTATTCATGATAGTACTTGCAATATGCTGTCATTTGGGGCAGATGAGGACAAAAAATATAATGAAGAAATATCCCCAAACCAAAAGCCCCAGGGCTTTATCTAAAACCCTATCTAGTAACAAGCAGATAGCTTGCACAGTATTAATCCCTTAACAGAGCGCATATCCTGCTCTCATACCTTTATATTTCACTTAGACACTGTTCCTTCTTACACTTTCTTCTTTGCTTCATTTGCACTTGAGACTGAAAAGTGAAAGACTTCTTTTTCTGACCCCCATCCTTAGCACACCAAGTACCCAGGACTGGCATAGAATTGATGTCTGCAGTAGTCCCACATCACAAAAGCTGATATTTTGGGTTCCTGGTCATGAGAAGGCAAAACCTCAGACCCAAAACAGCCAACTATTCTCAACAGTCAATGAGAAAAAAACCCAACAAATCTCAGCCAAAAATTCCATCCCCACCCCCAAGTAGGATAGATGTAGTGCACATGATAGCATACCTAATGCACACCCACCAGACTTCCAAAATGAATTTGGTCAGAGGGAGTCAGGGGAAACTCAGAGAGAGGGAGGGAGGGATGGAGGGAAGGGCAAAAGAGAGCTTGCATTATTTGCAGAAAATGCAAAGAGCTTTCTGCAGACAGCATCAATGACCTCATAGCTTTACTGGCTGCTTGGGCAGCCAGCCAAAGAGAATCTCAATCTGTGAAAATTCCGTGAGTATAGAAAGACAATCAAAAATAGAGCATGAGGAAATTGTTATAGGAACAAAAAATTTGGGTTTTTTTTTCCCTTGATTTCTAGTATGGTTTTTGTTTTTCCCTCCCAGCCAGCCAATAGAGTTTGTCCTTATTTCTGAAGCTGTGGTGAAAAGATCTAGCACAACCATAAACATAGAATTTCTTTGGGAAATTTCAGACAGAGAGAAACATTTCCTCCACTCTGCCCCCAAATTCACTACTGCAACCTCTCCTCCCATTAAACCAAGGGCCAGACAGATCTTTCAAGCCATTCTGGGAAGCCTCAAAGCTAACAGGCACCCTGGTGTCAGCCCCTAGGATAGGGAAAGCCTCAGCTTGACCAAAGGACACTCCAGGCTGTGTCCCACCCGTGTCACAGTATCACCAAGGTTGGAAGAGACCTCAAAGATCATCCAGTCCAACCTGTCACCACAGACCTCATGACTAGACCATGGTACCAAGTGCCACATCCAATCCCCTCTTGAACACCTCCAGGGATGGTGATTCCACCACCTCCCTGGGCAGCCCATTCCAATGACGGACGACTCTCTCCGTGAAGAACTTTCTCCTCGAGCCTAAACTTCCCCTGGCACAGCTTGAGACTGTGTCCACCCCACTAAGCACAGCTCTGCCAGGTGAAGAGCCAACTCATATGTTGCATCCTGAGGAATAATTTTTTTTCCCAATCAAAAATACCTCAAAGCTTTATTAGGTGTATGGTTGTGGAAATAGACCCAAAAGAGAACAGTTTGAACTGAAAGTGATGAGAAGTTTGCCAGGGAGCACACGCAGATCTTATTGCCACTGAAGAGGCACATGATATTGTCAGTCTTGGAAACATCTGTGCTTGTTTCATATTGAAACAAGCTCTTTCCCTCTCTCATTTTTGCAATGTGTTTGTTAATTATTATAGTGAATATTAACTTTGTGTGTTCATTGTCTTCTCTTGTGGTTTATTTCTTCTTGCTGCAATTTCGTCTGATTATTGCTGCTTCAGTGCTGTTTCCCATGATGCCAAGTACTTATTAGCTGCCAATATTTATTTCTAAAGTGGGACTGTCAATGTGTTTTATTTACAAGTTTTTAACTTACTGAATAAATAGTGCCTAATAAAAAATTATTTCTTATGGGAGATAGCATCAACAATGGCAACATGGCTGGGAAATTTTCTTTTCCTGCACCAAACCTCTTTTTTTTTTTTTCCTGTTGTACAAATCTGCTTGGAAAAACAATTCATGCCTGTTTTACAGACTTACTCTAAATAATATCATTTTCCAGTACCACAAGCTGCATAACATTCCAAATACAAATACAGCTACCACCAAAAAACAAAGGAAGCCTGGAGAAAAGAAGGCTCCAGAGACACATTGTAGTAGCCTTCTAGTACCTGAAGGAGGCTACAAGAAAGCTGGGAAGGGACATTTTACAAGGCCTTGTAGTGATAGGATGAGAGGGAGTGGATTGAAGCTTGAGGAAGGTGGAATTAGACTGCAGATTAGAAAGAAATTCTCTACAGTGAGGGTGGTGAGTCACTGGAACACAGGTGACTTGCCGGGGGAGGTTGTGGATGCCCCCTCTCTGGAGGTGTGGAAGGCCAGGTTGGAGGAGTTCTTGAGCAACCTGGGCTAGTGGAAGGTAGAGTATTCCTAAGGTTGGAAGAGACCTCAAAGATCATCGAGTCCAACCTGTCACCACAGACCTCATGACTAGAGTAGAGAGGACACTACTGCCCACTGCAGGCTTGAACTCACGACCTTCCCATTAAGGGTCTGATGCGCTACCAACTGAGCCACCTGAGGGGGTAAGGTGTCCCTGCCCCTGACAGGAGAGTTGGAACTAGGTGATCTTCAAGGTCCTTTACAACCCAAACCATTCTATGATTCTACGAACTCAACTCTCACACCATTTAGTGTGACACTTCTCATGAATCCGTGTTACATTTCCCACTGGAAAAACCACTGCATGTCCTCTCACTCTTTCAAATAACCCCACTCACAAGGCTTCTCTGTGTAAAACAGCAGCTGGGATTATTGGAAATGTAGCTGGATTCCTATATGTCATGCTTGCTTTGATTAACTTTACATCTTCTTTTAAGCAATATAGTAGTACAGAAAATATTTCTCATTCTCTTGTGGTTTGGTTGACTGTAATGCTACTTTTGAGAAAGCCCTATAGGATTTTGCAAGAAAACAAAGCCACAAAAGCTTGTGGAAAAAGTTGAATGCAGGGCAAAAATCCACCTTTCTCCAGACATTTTAAAACCAAATCTTCCTTTGAATTTGCTGTGATGAATATTCTTTATGAAGGAAAGACCACACAGGCCATATTTATGTAATACTGGCTATTATTTGTTTTGGAAAGATACTTCAGAGGATTTGTTTTCATTTCTTTTTGGCAGGTACAAAATAGTACTTGCACTGCTAGGAGTGGTGAAATAGTCTCCAGTCTATTTGCAAACTCTAGAGCCAGCCTACTTAGCAAAATATTGCCTACTTAGCAAAATATTTTCATGCCTTCCCAAAACTTATTTGTCACTAATAAGCAAAGGCTTTAAACTGGCAGTTCAAGAGGTAGCTGCTTCTAAAAAGATTTCAGTAGCATGAGAAACCACTACAGAGCAACACAGTCACAGAAAGGAGGAACATGTAGCAACGTGCTGCAGCAGCATGTATGTAAATGATTTCTTGTCTCTCAGGTCCCAAACGCCTCTGTTTTCCCCCTTTTCCCACATGAAAACCTGCTTTTGCTCCAGCACAAATAGCACTATGCTTGTTTTGTCCTCCAGTTGTCAGTCTGCTCAAGCAACTGTTTTGAACAGAAATGCCAGGAGGCAACCACATGTGGCCACCAGAGGCGATTTTGGAAGGTCTTTGAGTGAGCAGTGTACGTGTGCTAGCAAATTTCTAGTAAATCCCCATCACTCTGCTGCTCTTTTCAGTCTCACACCCTAAGTATCCCAAAGATCTTTTTTTCATAAGGCTACTGAAATGCTGCAGAAACCCTTTTTTAACAGGAAAACAGCAGAAGGTTAACTTCTCTGCTCTCCTTCCTCTGCTCACTTTAGTTGTCTTTGCCTCTTTAATGGAAGAGATCAGTGAAGTAAAATGTAATAGTGAGTCCTACCTAGTGTGAGAGCTGGGGTTTCTGAGGGGCATGAGGAAAATGTGTGTCTTCTTCACAGGCCTTATGAGCACATCTGTTAAAACTCTGTTTCTCTCCCTTGTTTTCTGGTAGTGCTGGTGAGAAGCAGAGGGAAAAGATTTTTAGACCAGGTTTTGCCACAGGAGGTTCTGGTAAATTCTGGAAAATTTTTTAGTTATCCACTGTATTGACAATTTTTATTTAATCTTGTAGCATGCAGGACTTTTGTCTAGGCTCTTTTGTGTCAACAAAAAAGCTTAATGGCAAGGGAAAGGTTATTAAAACAAAGAAATAAAAGTAATAAATGAAATATAAAAATAACCCCCTTAAAAATTAAGTAGAAAATGTAGTGGAAGGAAAGGAGAGAGAAAGAGATGGTTGGGGTACCAAGTTGGGGGGGAGGAAATGCCAAACAAACCTCCTCCTTGCTGTTGTCCTACATTGCTGTGCATGGGAATCACAGACTGACCAAGGTTGGAAGAGAACTCAAAGTTCATCCAGTCCAACCTGTCACCACAGACCTCATGACTAAACCATGGCACCAAGTGCCATGTCCAGTCCCCTCTTGAACACCTCCAGGGACAGTGACTCCACCACCCCCCTGGGCAGCCCATTCCAATGGCTAACAACTCTCTCTGTGAAGAACGTTCTCCTCACCTCAAGCCTAAACTTCCCCTGGCATGGCTTGGGACTGTGATGAGACTGAGAATGAAGACTTTAAAAAAACAAAAACACCTTCTCAGAAGTCCTCCAATTTTGTTTTATTATTTTAAAACATTTTTCATTTTTGTTCTAAATAATAACTGCTTAGAGAGAATATCTTCCAGCTTCCCAAGGTGCTTAAAAGAGACATTGTATTTTTTTTTCTTTCTCTGTAAGGGCAACTTGGGAAGCAGGGAGGTGGCAATACTCTCCTGTAATGACCTTCATTGCCAGTGCTGAAATCAAGAAGACAATCAAACCATGACATTTGGGAAAGACATCTTTCTGTTGAAAAACCGCAGGGAAATGGTATTGGAAAATAACCAATTGTTATCAGTCTTTCATAGAAAATTAAATGGCCCCAACACAGAAAATCAAATACTTTTAAAAAGTCTGGACAGGAACCACCTTTATGTCCTGAATTTATAGAGCGTGCAGGAACCAGGGGTGACCTCATTGCCCTCTACAACTACCTGAAGGGTGGTTGTAGCCAGGAAGGGGTTGGCCTCTTCTCCCAGGCAACCAGCACCAGAACAAGGGGACACAGTCTCAAGCTGCGCCAGGGGAGGTTTAGACTCGAGGTGAGGAGGAAGTTCTTCACCGAGCGAGTCATTTGTCATTGGAACGGGTTGCCCAGGGAGGTGGTTGAGTCATCGACCCTGGAGGCGTTCAAGAGGAGATTGGACGTGGCACTTGGTGCCATGGTCTAGTCATGGGGTCTGTGTTGATAGGTTGGACTCGATGATCCTTGAGGTCCTTTCCAACCTAAGTGATACTGTGAACCATGCTCCACCTGCAGGAGCCTGCTCTGCAACTGGGGACATTCAGAGACCCCTTCAAGCAGTGCTGCCCTCGGCTTCAGTTGTGCTGCAGTCAAAAGGTTCAAGCCATTGGCTTACTGTTATGTGAAAGTAATTGTGTATTTAATAGATTAACTTCAGAAAACCCTGACTGCTATGAAAAATGAAGTAGGTTTTTTAGAGACTGATGGATGGCTGCCAAAATATTTGGCGTCCACGGGAGTTTTAACTTTTCGTTTGATGTGTCTTTGGCAGATGATGGTAATGCTTGACTCCAATCCAGCAAAACTTTAAAATTAGAGTAATTGATTTGCTTCAATAATAACAAAAAAAAAATATTACTTAATTTTTTTCCCCCCTAAGTTCTCAGGACATCCCCTGTTTGATGGTAGATGAAGGCTCTCCCTAGACTGTTGTCTGATCACAGGTACCAGTGTAAAAGGTAGATAGGTTGACTAGAGGTTTCAACTAGGAAAGGACGGTGTTTAAGAATTGAGGGATGACATTGGAGAACTCCTCTCTCCATGATGTAGAGGACCTGTGCAGTGTCTGCCATAACAAATGTACAGGAGTTAAGAAAGTCAGTGCAACGTGTTAGTTTGATCCACTGTCTTTTGGTGGTGCAATACACTCAGCTGAAGGAAAAAGAACGAAATGTTAGAAACCTGCCCTTTAGAGACCTGGAAGACTTTTAGACTCTCTCAGCCAACCCCTTTGCTTATTTCTTCAAGTTTGCCAGAGGGACAAAAAGAAGCCAGTTCCTAATCAAAGCTTGTGGTTAAGCCCCAAGGAGAGCTGAAGGACCTGGGCTGAGCAGATCTCACTCAAATGAGCCAGTTAGATACCTCCTTGCATATCTTGTGATTTCCTCCTGCTGAGAAGCTGTTTTGGATCAATCTCTGCCTATAATTCAGGAAGATTGCATCTTTGCCCTGTGTCAATAGAGCATTTGCAACATTAAGGTATTATGTACTGTAGTTAGGTAAACATAATAATAACCTTTTTTTTTGGTATTATCTTTTAGTCTGGTATTAGACCTGGAAAGAAAGAGGAAAAAAAGAGAGATAAGTTTACCATCCTTTTATTCCTACACACTTCTTTTGGGGTGTATGTCTTCAATCTCAGAGCCAATAGAAACCTCTTTTATTGCTGAATAATTTCCAGCAATTTAAAAACTGACTTTAAGAGCACCACCTATTAACAAAGGGCTGTATATAATGCACTTAGTTCCACTGCAGCCAGTGGAAAAGCTCCCAGTGGGTTCCTGAACAAGTTCTGTGTTTATTTTTTTTGTCTTGAAATTAAGTCTCTGAAAACTCTGAAATCAGTCTACTGAACCTAAGCAAGTGCATTTCATTCCCTTCTGTGTAATTAGTTTACAGATGTGCAGATCTGAAAACCTGAAAACACCTTGGGTATATAACTCAGGCCATAAAATTTCACAAAGTTATTGGTGCATGAAAGTTGTACTTACGTGGAAGCATATCTATAGCCACATAAAGCCACCAAATAACGTACAATTCCCTGCTGACTTGATCCTTCCTGACTAGATATTCATTGACCTATTTCAAGGCTGAAACTTGTTCATTTTACTTTGCAGCCATGAAGCATTGCAATATTTATAAAAGACTTAAAAAATGTGTCAATATCCTTTACCCTGGAATATACATTACGCTTCTGCAGCCTTTTATAGGGAAAGATTTAACTCCTGAATGTGTGGGGTTTTATTATCTTTATGAGTCATTTTAACAAGTGGAGACTTCATTAGTGGGTTGCTCTATATTTTTTTCCCCCCCCACACTGAGGGTAGAAATTACACAAGGGCATTTTGAGTATGCCTGGAGATCTTTCTCTTTCAATCTGGAACCTTGAGTGTTTGCTCTCAGCATCAGACATTTGACTATTGCCCATCAAAGGTGCAAGTTAATGTATGGAAGGATCTTGACTTGCTGGAACGAGTCCAGAGAAGGGCACCAAAGTTAGTGAGGGGTTTGGAACACAAGCCCTGTGAGGAGAGACTGAGGGAGCTGGGGTTGCTTAGCCTGGAGAGGAGGAGACTCAGGGGAGACCTTATTGCTCTCTACAACTACCTGAAGGGAGGTTGTAGCCAGGCAGAGGTTGGTCTCTTCTCCCAGGCAGCCAGCACCAGAACAAGAGGACACAGTCTCAGGCTGCACCAGGGGAGGTTCAGGTTGGATGTTAGGAAGAAGTTCTATACAGAGAAAGTGATTGCCCATTGGAATGGGCTGCCCAGGGAGGTGGTGGAGTCACCATCATTGGAGGTGTTCAGGAGGAGACTTGATGGGGTGCTTGGTGCTATGGTTTAGTTGTTTAGGTGGGTTGGATTGGTTGATGGGTTAGATGCAATGATCTTGAAGGTCTCTTCCAACCTGGTTTATTCTATGTATGTTTGTCTTTGTAGGGAGTTAAAATCCTGGAAAGTCTAGACAAGGTTGGTCAGAATTTTTCTCAATGGTTGTCAACACAATTTTATTCTTAGAATTTTAGCTGAACACAGTACACCAAGCCCCTAAATTATCCCAAAAGTATTTCATTAAAAGTGCAGAAGTTTATCAAGCTTGATCTGCCAACACTGTTTTCCTCTCTCTGTTTTCCAAGACTCACCTTGACTTCAATGCATACCAACGTGGAGAGAAACACAGCTATTCATTCATAGGAAAACCACACGTACCTCTTCATGTCCTCTTCCAAAAGGAACAGCACCATTCCCAGCATTAGATAACATCAGTAATCTCAACACATGGTTTAATGAGAAAGACTTCCAATTTTCAATTGCACCAGAAGATGGCAATAGTAATTTCTAGTAATCAATAGCAATAATAATTTCACCGAAGTCAGTGAGAGTTCATGAGGAAGAGGGATTGCAAGATGGTTTCATACTTTTGATGGTATCTCCATTTCTACTTCTCAGTTTCAATCAAAGTGTGAGATATGTAGAGTTAAAAGTGTGGGTTAAAGGTATATATTCAAGATAGTCTGGATTTATTCTGTTGGGTTTTTTTTTAAAGTACAATAAAATAGAGTCTCTGGAAAATGGACTACTTAAGTCAGTATTAGCTTCAGGTATGCTCTGCTTCCATCACTGGTATGTCATGTGTATCTCTTTGCTTTTATTTTGCTCTTCCTTATTTTGAGGAAAGTCATATAACAAAAGGCTGCTTCAAGGCAAATGGGAAAATCCACCTGACGTACTGCAGTTGTTAGAACATTTAAAACCACAGCATATTGCAACCATTTTATCAGTTCATCAAAGAGCTTGTGAAAGACTGCCTTGGCATTTCAGAATTTGTTCATATATTCAATTGCATTTGCTGTGATTTCCTACCTAGCCCTTGCTCATGCTTAGCAGGCTGCCCAGTGTCCTGTAATGACTTACAGTCCTGATTCACAGAGAGTAAATCCTTCACTCCCCTATGGTATCATTACTGGGATTACTGTTGGCTTGATAAACAGCAGCCTCACTAAAATCTTTCTTTTTACTGGTAATTTCTTAATCTGGCATGCTGAGCAAACCTAAAGTGCTGAGCATGTCTTTTAACAATATATGAATATTAACTTAATCAAAACCATAACTCAGGGTGTCTTTCAATGTTAGAAAGTGTTTGGCAGCAATATTAGCTCAAAATATTTCATCCCAGTGTTTGTTCTTGCCCAAAGCAATACAGTGAAATGAACTGAACTGGGATCCAGCTAAAATATTCTCCTCTTCAAGAAAAAAAAATGGTGAGTGTGATATTTGATAGCTGAATCTGTTCTCTGTTCTGATTCAGGGGTGCCCATGGGGGTGGTTGTTTCTCATATGCTGGAGCAAGAATGGTACAGGACCATGTTTTACTGCCCAGATAATGTAAGTAGAAATTAGTTCTCTGTTTCTGCAACCTTATGGCTCTGTCTGCACCTAGGCTGCTCATGCTGAGCTCCATTACCCTGCTTCTACCTCCTGTAAAGAGGAGGCTGCTGCATCTGTCGCCATGTTGACCTCTAGGTCCAAAAAGGCATTTGAGCTGGTGAATCGCATCTGCGTAGAGGCAGTTAACTAGAGTCTCCACATCTGTTTTCTATTATGGATGTGTCAGTAATGGGGTAGACTTTGTGAAGTATATTGAAGGCAGGTGCAAGCTGATGTGCCTTTGCTAAATCATGGAACTGTTGAGGTTGGAAGAGACCTTTGAGATCATCAAGTCCAACCACCAGCCTAGAGCTCACAGTCCCATCACTACTGCTAGCAACTACCGCTAAACCACATCCCTCAGCACCACATCCACACATTTCTGAAACACCTCCAGGGATGGTGACTCTACCACCTCCCTAGACAGCCTGTTCCAATGCCTGATAACCCTTTCTGTGAAGACATTTTTCCTAATATTCAACTTGAACCTCCCATGGGACAACTCAAGCCAAAAAAAATGGTCTGATGCAAAAGAACATCCAATGACACGGCAAGCCCACGATAAAGAACATAGCTGAGAGGCAGGGCACAGAGGTCTAAATTTGGTGCTGTGTCTGGTACCTGAAAGAGTGTCTAGGGCTCCTTCAAATCTGCTCAGGTCTGAGGTGGAGTCCCCCAGGGATCAGTGCTGGGCCCCATCCTCTTTAACATCTTTATTGATGATCTGGATGAAGGCATTGAGTCTATCATCAGTAAATTTGCTGATGACTCCAAGCTGGGGACAGGAGTTGATCTGCTAGAGGGTAGATAGGCTTTGCAGAGAGACCTCGACAGGCTGGACAGATGGGCAGAGTCCAACAGCATGAGATTTAACACATCCAAGTGCCGGGTTCTGCACATTGGCCACAACAACCCCATGCAGTACTACAGGCTGGGGTCAGAGTGGCTGGAGAGCAGCCAGGCAGAGAGGGACCTGGGGGTGCTGGTTGATGGTAGGATGAACATGAGCCTGCAGTGTGCCCAGGCAGCCAAGAGGGCCAATGGCATCCTGGCCTGCATCAAGAACAGTGTGGCCAGCAGGAGCAGGGAGGTCATTCTGCCCCTGTACACTGCACTGGTTAGGCCACAGCTCGAGTACTGTGTCCAGTTCTGGGCCCCTCAGTTTAGGAAGGATGTTGACTTGCTGGAACGAGTCCAGAGAAGGGCAACGAAGTTAGTGAGGGGCTTGGAACATAAGCCCTATGAGGAGAGACTGAGGGAGCTGGGGCTGCTTAGCCTGGAGAGGAGGAGACTCAGGGGTGACCTTATTGCTCTCTACAACTACCTGAAGGGGGATTGTAAACAGGCAGAGGTTGGTCTCTTCTCCCAGGCAGCCAGCACCAGGACAAGAGGACACAGTCTCAGGCTGCGCCAGGGGAAGTTCAGGCTGGAGGTCAGGAGGAAGTTTTACACAGAGAGAGTGATTGCCCATTGGAATGGACTGCCCGGGGAGGTGGTGGAGTCACCGTCACTGGAGGTGTTCAGGAGGAGACTTGACAGGGTGCTTGGTTACATGGGTTAGTTGATTAGGTGGTGTTGGATGATTAGTTGGACGTGATGATCTTGAAGGTCTCTTCCAACCTGGTTTATTCTATTCTATTTCTATTCTATTCTCTGCTGGATGGCCTTAGCTTACAGCCCTCTGAGTGTATCAACACTGTTGTTCATGTAGAAGCATGGTGGGTCAGGCATGGGGTCATTTGGTAACAAAAATCAGACTACAGAAAAGGTAGAAAGGCAAAGAAATGCAGGAGCCAGCCATGGCTTTTAAAATTTAATTTAAATCACTTGCAGATGTTTGGGGGATGAATTTTTCTCAATTATTTAGCTGATGCTCTGGAGCACATGTTCCTGAGAAGCAGTGCTTTGATCTGGGTTATGTATGAATAGCAGGTTTCTTTGCATCAACACTTCCCTGAGCACGTCTGTAAATTAAGCATTCAAATATGTAAGCTCACAGCAGACTTTAAAATAAAGATGTTTTAGAATGTGCTGTGTCTTTCCACAGGGACTCCACATAATCAAAGCAGAAGTACAAGTGCTGACCCAACTATTTGACTTCAGAGTTGGGAAGGGAGAGGGAGAGTGGAGGTATCGCTGTCAGCAGGGGGTTCATAATCTGAATAAACTTTCAAATGGAAACAATATGGAAAAATCCTGTACCTTAAGGGCAGAACAGCTTTACTGTGTAAAATATTTTATTTGGTTTGTTACAGTTTTCTCTGCAGAACAAAAATATCAGTGTCTGCTGGCTAAATGGAAAACAGTTGGATCATAAAAATATCAAATGAATCTGTTTGGCAATCACTAATAATCTACATACATTTATGTAACTGTTATTTTTCTTCTGGTGTACACTGTCTGGAAATACAGCCTGAGGCTTTCTCAGATCTGGAAAGAATTAGCATTCAGATCACCTCTGTAAAATCATGCACATTGCTTAGAACAGGTTAATTTTTATTAACTTCTTTGAAGGCTTTTTTTTCTTATTCTGATTCATTCCTTTGTAATGATTTTTGTATTAGAAGAGCTCTACTTGCAGGTAACGCAGATGTTTACATTACCAGGAAAGCCCTCACATCTGCTTTTCAGTGACCATCAAACTTCAGTGAATTAGTAAATATGAACCACATTGTGCATTGGCTTTGAATGCTTGAAAATGGGAGAATTTAATACCTGCCTCAGAGTTTTGGGGTCTCAGAGAAAAAGGAAGTTGCTAATGAACCTCTGATTGTTTAGAAGGCTTAAAAATGCAGCACGAGCCAGCCTGCAAGTTCTGAATTTCCCAACTACTTAAAATGAAACTTTGTTGTTCATTAAAGCCAGCTAATGCATAACTCATGAGAATTATTTCTGTTAATGGAGTCACAGGAAGCCTCTTCTACAAGGTGAGAGATGAATATCTTTCTTGCATAGTTCACGTGCCCTCAGAAGACACCAAATCTTTACTTCAATCTATCTCTAATCTTTTTGCTCAGTGCTATTGTTCCCTAACAGATAGACAACTGCTATGTGACTTACAGATATGATCTTCCCTTTTGTCTAGACAAAATAATAAGCCCAACACAGCAGAATCATGTTAGACACCCACTGACTTTATTAAGGTCAGCGGCAATATTGCTTTAAATTTCAGCAGAGCTAGGTTTTGGCTTTACAGACTTGTTGCATTCAATTTAAAAGCTCTAAATGATTAATATACCTACCACAATAATTTGCCATATTTTTTCGTTCTACTATCAGATTTTCTAGCCACTTGGAGTGCTTTCCACAGAAATTGTTTTAGTGGTTGCAAGTAATGTTCATCATTCTTTATTTGGTGCTGTTTCTATCACCCTTATCTTCTCCACGAGAATTTGCTCTTTCATTAAAGGCATTTGCTGAAAGCTGTAAATTTCATAATTAGAGAATGTGTGCTAGAAAGCTCTAGACTGATGGGATGTCTACATTAATTTAGGCATATGGGGGAGGTTTAATCCTTAAAGAAGACTATGAGTGTCAAACTGTCATGCAATTTGAAATCCCAGGGCTATGGCAAGATGTGCACTAATGCTTAGGCAACTTCTTAGGGGCCACTTAGGAAAGTTGCTGGTAACCTGAGGTCAAATTCTGTGATAACGCTTTTGTTGTTGTTGTTCAGGTGCCAAGCAGGTTTTAGAAATAGCATCTTGGAATCAGGGGTTTTCTACAGTTAATGAGTACTGTCCAATACTTCTGATCACTGGTTTTGTTTTTACCAAATAACAGCTTATTTTTGATCTCCCAGGCTGTGCATTTTGTTATGAGACTCTAGCAAGAAACTTCTAATGGGTGTTGATCAAGAAGATGGTGGTGGAGAGGAAGCACCTGCTTTCATATCCCCTCATAACACTGTAATAACATATACATTTTATGAAGACTTTTGCCTTTTTGATTCCCAAACCTAATGAGAATTAGACATTTTAATTTTTAGTTTGTGAATACAGTTACTGAGGTCTTCTGGGAGGATTACTGAGCTGCAGATCAAAAATGTATCCTGTCACTTAAAATGGGGCCATATGATGCTTCTGAAAGGCAATCAGACCTGCTCTATCTGGTGTCATCTGAAAGACAGAGGATCCCTTCAGAGCTGGCTGTCTTTGGAGGAAAAAAATGCATTCTCCCTGGCTCTTGCATGCTTTGTTCTGGCTTTTGTGATCTTCAGTCTCTGTGTTCCCTGAAAAATATCACTGTTTCTGTGATTTATAGATCAAAATGCATTCTCTGATGTAACTGGAGCTTGATCCCTTAACTGCTTTGAAAACTCAAACCAAGGCTTTCAGCTGGAAAAGGAACGTGACTGGATGCCAGTGGAAGGTTTTCAGGACAAGCTTCATGTTCCTCCTAAACCCAGCACCCTGGAAGAAGAGCAGTCACATAGGCACCATCAGGGGCTGTAAGTAATTTTGACTTTCAAATTTACCTGTGAATTACAGAAATGGAGCTGAAAAGTACAAAGGTATGAATTGGTGCAGCTGTACCTTCATCCAGGAGAGACATATTTCTCAAAAGGTACGGATGATGAAAGACATTGCTGGAAAAACTTTACCATTCAAAGTATAACTGCATCATTTTGAGTGGTGGGGTTTGTCATTGTTGCAGGAAAAGATGGATATTTTGGTGAGGAATTTCTTCTGTCATTCTGGTCCTTTCTCAGTTCTTTGTGTTTTTTTTTTCCTTTGCTCACAAGCTAAAAGGTTTTATGATTTCAAGATTGTTTAATATTGCCTTACCTAAAAATGACTGGTGTATAGCAGCATGTTGCTGGAACACTGCTGACATATTGCTTCTAACATTACTATTTCCAAGCTTCTGATACTCTGGTTTGCTTTTGGTGGGAATTCTGCTATCCAGGATGTTTTCTCTGATCAACTGTCTGATTGTAACCTGTGCAATTGTGGCTGGATTTCATTAGCAGAACCTGCCTACTTCCAGGAAAAGAGTTTAATCTTTGGCTTTGAATGTAAACTTAATATCCAGAGATGTTATTTATCAGATATTATATAATTTCCTTCAGTGCACAACAAAAACTCTATCTTAAAGTTCATTAATATCAGTGCAGCTCAGTTTAATCTTCTGTTTGCTCCCCCCACCCAACTACAGTTGAAAAATGGAAAAGGATGAAGTGGGGCAATTGCTTTTTGCAGAAAATTGCCTAGCTGTAATGCATATTTACAGCCTCTGTGAACCTGCCAGGAAGGTGTGGAATAGCCAGCAAATCAAGCACGGGGTTGCAAATGTCAAAGTTGTGGAGCATGGTAGCGTAATTATCAAAGCACATCAGGTATTAGAATTTTGATAGTTCCCTCTTATGACAAGTATAGTAATGAGAACAGAAAATATACAAAATTAATCTATTTCCATGACAAAAATAGTAATGAGGTGAGATGATTGCATCCAATTCACAATCTCAACGTTGTCATTTCCCAATGGGCTGGACCAGTAATATTAGTAGCTTAATTAAATCAGTAATAATCATTCCTTCTTCCTTCCCTCATTTGCTCAGAAGAGGAAAAATTTAATGGAAAGGCAAAAGGATTTCCACAGTAAAAGTTGCCTTCAGCTTTGCACTCAAAACAATGGTTAAATGTTTTATTTTATACTTTAATTTAGGTTCTTGAAGACTACTGATTCAGACCTTGTGAGTTAATCTTTGGAAGACACATAAAGAATTGTTAAACTTTTCCCTGCAGAGCTGTTACTGACATTTCATGGGGAAAAAACCTGTCATTTTAATAAAAACTATACCAATGTTTTATTTTCCTAGGATAACAGAAGAACAGTTTTCTTGTATATTAATATTTGAGAATGTGATCAAATCATATGGTTTGGCTTTAACATCCAGAGAAAGGCAACAAAGCTGGGGAGAGGTTTGGGGCACAAGCCCCATGAGGAGAAGCTGAGGGAGCTGGGGTTGCTTAGCCTGGAGAAGAGGAGGCTCAGGGGAGACCTTATTGCTGCCTACAACTACCTGAAGAGAGGTTATAGCCAGGTGGGGGTTGGTGTCTTCTCCTGGGCGGCCAGCAAGTCAACATCTTTCCTAAACTGAGGGGCCCAGAACTGGGCACAGTATTCAAGGTGTGGCCTAACCAGTGCTGAGTACAGGGGCAAAATGATTCCTGCCTTTTCTCTTCCTCAGGATCAAGGACTAGAAGAGAAGCCAATTTCAATCTATCTCTGATTTTCTGAAACCATTGTGAAGCTATGCTCCTTACAAGCTAGCTCAGTTAACATCATCCTCATCTGATTCTTGCTAATCAATTTAATCAATTTTTTTCACTAAATTTCTCTGATTAACATCAGCTTCCAAGTACAAAAATAATTTGCAAAATCTCTCAGCTACCCTATTAGCCATTTAAATATCCTAACTGTTAGATCCTTATATATGAGTTTTTCCTCTTAAATTCAGAACCTCTTAGAAGATGAAGACAGGGTTAATAGAAACAACCTTAAAAGACTAAGGTGCCCAGTTCCAGTGCTGAAGCAGCAGGTGACAAAACCCACTTTATCTAATATTATATCATCATCCACTGTGGATGCTTCTAATGAGAATCCTTACCAACTTGTTCCTGTGCTATTAGATACATCAGCAAAAAATCTGCAAGAAAATATATGGACTTATTACTGAAAACATGTACAAATGACACTAAAGCTGATGGAACAGTAAATAGTTATGAAGATGGCTCATATATATAGATTGGTCTAATTTGCTTTCTAAGGTGTTTCTATTGGGCAAAAACAAAAAAGAAGCTCTTTTTCTTTCCTTTTTTAATTTTTCCTGTGGCCAGATGCAAGACTGTAAAGTTAAGGATAAAGAATGTAGGGCAGGCTTGCAAGCTGTGAGATGGTATCATGGAAGCACACTGCTCAGAGAGGGACCTGGGTCACAGCCAAGTTAATAGTCAATGGTGTGTGAGTTGTCAGGGTCTTGTTGTAGCTATGGGAAGATATGTGATCTTTTGGTGGTGAACATCAGCTAAGGGTTCGTATATTTACTACAAAAATAGTGAGAATCTTTGCAGCCACAATTATTAGAACCCCAAATGTCAGATCATGATGTGCACCTGCCAAAGCCACACACACAAAACAACCCACAGCAAATCAGGTCCCTGAGAATATTGCACTGGTTGCACAGGAGAAGACTTTTACAAAATGAGGTCTCTCCAGTTGTGTGTTTCTTCTTGTGGGTGTTCTCCATTGAATGCTGAGGGAGAAGGTTACCAGTGGTGGACAGTTGCATATGCTGTGGACCAGGACATGCACTGGCAGAAGACTCCAGGGCCAGGGAGGGGACACTCACTCCAGTCATCCCCACTGGGGGGCAGCTGTGGCTGCTGTGGTCTGCAGCTGTACCAAAGCCCAGCTTTGGCTGTGGCAGTCAGGGACCATGCACTGCATCTGCCAAAGGACTTATATACCATGGTGACTCTTTTCCATGCTGGTCTAGCTTCCTACATCCAGATTTGTTGTTTCTGATAGGGTATGTAGATGACCTTGGCAATATTAGTATTGCTGGTGCAGGTACCTCAGGCTCTGCAAAACTCAACTCCCCAGAAAGCCCGACTGCTCCCCTCTGAGTGCCTGCGAGTGTGGCCATTTCTGCCCTACCTCACCCTTAACCTCTTTCAGTAAAGAAGTTTTCCCTAATATCCAATCTAAACCTTCCCTGGAGCAACTTGAGGCCATTTCCCCTTGTACTGTCATGTGTTGTTTGGGAGAAGAGACCAATACCTACCTCACTATAATGTCCTTTCAGGCAATCTCCTTAGCCTCCACTTCTCCAGACCAAACAATCTCAGTTCCCTCAAACCACTCTTCATATGACTTGTTCTCTAAGCCCTTCACCAGCTTCACAGCCCTTCTCTGGATAAACTCCAGCAAAGTCATTGGTCTGCTCATCTGCCTCTAGCCCTAACAGGGAGAAAAGAATACTATTTTAGACATGCTGAAGTTATGTAAGGCCTGATTGTTTCTCTTTATGTAAACGTAGGTGTGGGCAATGCTGTCATTTGTCCTCTTTAATTGTTGCTAAAGAGCTTCCTCTTACATTGCATTTGTTGCACCTAGAGGTTTTCATCTGATGTGCTGCTTGCTATTTGCAAAACTCCACAGTAATTTGTGAATATTAGATGTAGCCTGAGTCCCACTGTGAAATTCAGTGTTTGAATTGGAGCTGTACCTTTTAATTTTTTTACATCTTCAGCTGCTCATATAAATAAATACAAAGCAGGTTGTGAGAGTACACCAGGACTTTAATGAAAAAAACCAAGCAAAGCTTTCACTTAGCTATTAACTTACTATTTTCCCAGCAGAAATTGTTTCTGTCCATACTTTATTATGACAGGGATGAATGGGAGTAGGAGCTGAAGTCTAATCCAGGCAGATGGTTGTCAAGAGCTGTACACAGAATCTGAGAATACAGAAAGAAATAAGAAGAGAATTTCCACCATTTTGGTTCTGTATCATGAATGGTGAGTAAAGGATATATTACAGACAAAGGGAAAATAGCCCAAGCTAAGTGAAGCAGGAAATGAAAAGGAGCTGCTGAAAAGTATTTTGCAGACAACTTTGTGCAGTTAGTCTTAGACCTTTAATAGTCAATGAACATATGATGGGACTGAAAACAGTAAAACCAAAATAAATGCTTCTGTGTTGCTAATCTCATCTTTGAAAGGCTGCAAAAGAATATTTGTGACAGAAATATACAAATGACTTCTGCCAATAGTTTCTGACTGTCTTGCTGTCTTTGCATATACTGCTTTTCAGTGCTCATATATGGGAGAGTAATTCCTTCATGGAATTTTTAATGGACAGATTAGGACCACGGAAGTGTCTCTTGGTGTCACTGTGTTTGTGTGTGTTCATGGTACAGGATTATCTAACCTCACACTTAGAGCAGAATTTAACTGACTTAGAGAATAAAAAGGGCCTGCAACATGCTTTCCAACATCAGTAAGTGCCTTTGAATGGGGTTACACTGAGGGTCTTCCTTGACTTGAATTAATAAACCATTACATATTTTGTACTATTATATATATTATGTATACAATAACCTAACCTAATATCACAGTAACCATGAAAATGCCAAAGTATGATCAAAAAGTCTTCAAAAACAAAGGAAACTGATTTTTATAAATAGATTAGTTGTATCCAAAGTTAATTTTGAAGTGTACCTTTTTATTTTATTCTTTTCTCTTCTTTATTATTTTCTTTATTATTTTATCTTCTTCATCCTTTTCTCTATTCTTTTCTCTTTATTCTTTTCTCTACTCTTTTCTTTATTCTTTTCTCTATTATTTCCTCTTCTTTATTCTCTTTTCTCTTCTCTTTTATTCTCTTCTCTTTTCTCTTCTCTTCTTTATTCTCTTCTCTTTTCTCTTCTTTATTCTCTTCTCTTTTCTCTTCTCCTTCTCTATTCTTTTCTCCTTCTCTTTTCTTTTCTTCTTCCCTCTGCACTTCTGGAACAAGAACATTAAATCCCCAGTCTGTTCCCAACTGGTATTTCAATTACTAATGCTTCCTATTCAAAAAATGGAGAGGCATCCCTTTTTATTCACAAGCATTCCTGTTCTGAAGTGAGAGGTTAATTTGAGTACTGAAAATGCATACACAGCTTTGGCAGCTTAACAGGTACTTTGAGCCCTTGTAAACTGATTTATACTAGCAAGGATAAAAATTACAAGGGTTACTAATCTTCATGCTGAAATCATTAAGATAATTACCACCAACTGTTTTATTATCCACGTATATCAAGGGAAATGTAGTTGGGTCCTGGAGCAGTGAGTGAAAATCTGAGTAGGTATGTATCAATCTGTGCTTTAAATGGCACGTTGCAAAATGCATACTGAAGCTGGTGCATGTGCCTTGTGGTATTACATAACTTGCCCACTGGTAAACTTTAGAACTGTGTATATTCAGTGGAATATTCTCTCTGCAAGAAGATCCCTTATTCCTCACAGTACAACCACGCTAGGACTACTCTGGTATTTTCTACTTGTCACAGTACTCCCTCTGATTTGGTTTACCTCTCCTCCTTCCATCAGATAAGGCTATTATGAGTGACTGTATTTTAAGTCAAAAGCCCAACATTTTTGTTCCATTTATGACATTAAAAAAAGAAAACAAAACCACATAATTTTAATTTCTGCCTTGTCTGGAAAGTGAACAAGTCTGAGAGGAATCTCTCTTTTAATCAGGGCTGTGAGTAGGTTTTTGTTTTCCTTCCCTTTATGTTCAACACTAAAAATATTTCCTGTTCTCCCAAGAGGAAAATGTAAATGCTTCCAATAAGTCTTATTAGGCACCCCTAAAATTCAGAGAAAATGCAAAAGTTATTCTGAAGGAATTACTGAACTTATTTACACCAAATCTGTGCCACCCCCTTTGCCAGCACAGCTACAGCAAGCAGGTTTAGAACCCCATAGAAACAGTTTCTAGATATTTTTCTTTTATAGTAAATAGCAAAGCAAAGTAACCTTAACTTCCCAAATCAGTCTTCATTTCATAAAGTATCAGGAAAAACTTTAATGAATAAAATAAGGGTTGGCTTTGTAGAGGAGATAAAAGTCATTTTTTCACTTGGTTAATTGAGATAAAAGTGGGTTTTAAGCAGTCATCTTTTATTTCTCAGTTACTTCAATATTTTTACATTTAAAAATTAGGTGGGGGGTGTAAGTTTGTCAGGGAACCTTTGCTATTTGGTGCTCTGCAAACTCACCTGGAATCTCTGCAATAGGTATAGGCCATGGCAGCCAGAGAAAAAGTGGCTGTTTACATAAACTCTGTGCATTTGAGAAGTGTCTGCTGGGTGTCAGAATCATGCTACTAGGGCATACACTGAATAGATGGAGATCAGAGAGGAAGTTCAGTGGTGAAAACCAAATAATAATAAAGAAAACTAAACTAGTTAGAATAATTGGGAAAGGGTGAATTTACTTGCCTGTTAAAGCTCTCTGCTACAAAGAACTACTTTCCAAGTTGGAAGGATGCACTGCACTTAGAAATGAGATTGGAATGATGTATCATACAAATGGGCATCATCCTTGTAAGTGTTCACCTGCTGAGCAAAGGAAAATGTCACATCTCCTTTCAAGTCCATGCCTTGGACGTTGTTGTCTCCTCACCAAGGAATCACAAAAGTAAATGGCAAATTACTTGGGGGAAAAACAATGAACAACAAAAAAATACAAAGACATAACTCCTAGAGGTTTGTCTTGGTTTAGCTGAGCCAAAGCTGCACTTGTGCATGAGACTCAAATTTCCTCTCTTCTGATAGCCTGTTCTTAGGTATTGTGATTTCTCTGTGATTTCTTCCAAGAATGGTTTTTGCTGTTGCGTTGCAGCACATGGGAGAGAACTTTTTAGGAAGTGTGTGTACTTGAATGAGATGTACAATTATTTTAATGGCTATGAGCTGTGACAAAATAGAAACACAAACCATACCAAAGCTGCCACTGTGCATCAATAACAGCTGAGGCAGTCCAAGGCAGCCACCCACATATCTAGAAGATGGAGGCATAATGCAGGTATTTGCAACATTTATGGTTTCATAACTGGACTTTTTAATGAGTTCCTCTCCTTTCTCCCAGGCATTTTCTCTGTATCTGAGAAGACATCCTTCTTATGAAAGGCCCACTACTGTAACAAAAGCTCCCTTACCCCATGATGCTGTAAAACCCAGGATGATTATGGCGGTGAGCAAAATCTTCTGTGCACACTCTTATACCCTCAACTGCTGCAAGCTGACTTAGCATGGTCCTGTATTTGCAAAGCACTTCTGCCAGCTGTGAATCTGAACCCACTGTATTAAATTCATTACAACATGAGCTAACTATCCAGGGACTATGTTTAGACTTCAGATGATCCTGTGTAAATACACCAGGAAAACATTTCCAGGAAGCTCCTAATTTAGCCTTTTGCAGCGGTCCAATTACTTTGTATTTCATTAAAATTGCCTACTCAAAGAATTAAGGAGAGGAAAATAAACAACCCTTAGGGCTCATGTTTGTCTGCCACAGAGAGTCACAGGGCATACTTTGAGGTGCTGCCTTGTAAAGCTAATTTTGCCTTAGTGAACAAAGTTCAAGTTTTCCCTCACACTCACACTGAAGAAAGAACATGTGATGGCTTCCCAAATATATATAAGATTAAGAAACTCAAATGGAGAGTCAAGACAATAACTGTTTTTGGAGAGGAAAAGGCCAAACAGATGTGAGTTTTTTGGATGTGACACATTTCTTGGTGTGATTTCAGCATTTTGCTTGTAAAGGATGTGTACAAATTCAGTGCATTAGACTGATGTAGGGAAAGAACACATGTAGTTACAAAAATGCCTGACAGATGGGAAGTGCTTGGGGGATCTGAGGTCAGAGGATAACTGATTGCTCATATGTTATCTAGTAAAATAAATAAATAATTGACAGTTGAGTCTCTACAAAATCAGTGAAAAGAGCACAGGTTGCCAGGTCTGGAGAATAATGTATAGATTGCTGAACACAGCTGTGGAGATTTTAGAGATAGTATTGAATGATCTTTCTATTAACAAATAAGATATTGGATGCTGCCTAATTTTAACTGTTGCCTACAAGTTGGAAATGATGGATTTTTTTTGCACAGTAATACATTAACTTTCTGAAAATAATGATGATCTTTTTGAATTACAGGACAGTTTGGAAATATCCTAGCTCTTACACAATGCCTGTGAAACTTCAGCAAAAATAGAGCACAGCAAATGCTTCACAGGGAAGGACTCCAGTCAAACATATGCAAGCCAGAAAACCACTTCAGACCTTAAAAACAATTAAAAGCCATTATGTTAAAAGCAATCACTGCAGCATTCTGGATAGTACAAAAAACCCAAACATGCTACAAGTCATACTCTACATTGCAAGGTCTGGGCTGTGACTTAGGGTTTCCAAGAACAATTGGTGGTCACAGGTGAAGAATACTATCTTAGCATCATAGAATCATTTTGGTTGGAAGGGTCCTTTAAGATCATTAAGTCCATCTGTGAACCTAGCACTGCAGAGTCACCACTAAACCATGTCCTTTGCCACTACCTCTGCACGGTTTTTAAACATCTCCAAGTATGGGGACTCCACCACTTCCCAGGGCAGTGTATTCCAGGGCTTTACACCCCTTTTAGGTGAATAAATTTTTCCAATCTAATAAATTTTTCCTAATCTAAACATCCCCTGGGGCAGAAATGGAATCATATTGAGAGTTCACATCTCCTTGTGTTTCCCTTTCCAGCTTTATATTTTGATATTCTTCTCCTGTGTGACCATCTCTGAGCGGGGGTGACAAGACCTGTATGAGCAAGCACTCTACAGAATGTCTGTAAGTAAAAGAGAAGGGAAGGGGGTAGGGTTTACCCAAGTGCTTGGGCAGTATTTTCACAGTATCACAGTGTAACTAAGGTTGGAAGAGACCTTGAGGATCATCGAGTCCAACCTATCAACACAGACCCCATGACTAGACCATGGCACCAAGTGCCACGTCCAATCCCCTCTTGAACGCCTCCAGGGACAGTGACTCCACCACCTCCCTGGGCAGCACATTCCAATGACGAACGACTCGCTCAGTGAAGAACTTCCTCCTCACCTCGAGTCTAAACCTCCCCTGGCACAGCTTGAGACTGTGTCCTCTTGTTCTGGTGCTGGTTGCCTGGGAGAAGAGGCCAACCCCTTCCTGTGTACAACCACCCTTCAGGTAGGCGTAGAGGGCAATTTTGTCATCCTGCTTGTCAAAGGATGGGAACTGCTTCCTGCACCATCCTTTCACATTTGTTAGCATAAGATGAAAAGGTCTGATACTTTGCTGCATGTGAAAATAGCTGCTGCACAGATTCTAGCTGCAGTCCCAACCTCCTCTTCAAAAGCTGCTTGCTAGATCTCTAGTAATGCTAGCAATGTGCATCAAGAGAGGATTCAGGGTTGCCATTTCTTGCATGCTGAAATATGTCAGTATGGTGGGTTTTTTTTGCTTCTACCTAACATCTGACAGGCAAGAGATCTGTGTTTGAGGGAATAAATTTGCCAGGTTCCAGTACACCTTTGAGTCATGATTTCCACAGCCTCACAGCCTAAGTGGGACTTGCAGGCACTCAACTAGGTTTAAGAGTTTATGAAAAATGCAGCACTTGACCCTACCTGTCTTTATCATGCTGCATTGGAAAGGAAAACAGGACAGAGCTCACTTTTCCAGTCAGAATCCTAACTGGATTTGCACATACAGAAAGGACATTACTTTCACACCAGCCTGTGGGTTTATACTAACAGTTTACTGTGACACTGGTACACTAAGACATTGGTCATACTTAACACCCTCCCAATATCAAAGTAACTGGTGTGGTTTCCTCTTGGAAGACTTCAGCATCAGAAATCTGTGGCTAGTTTTAGTTCAGATCTTCTAGGAAGCCACAGTGGTTGCAATGCTGAAACCATAGAACTGCAGTGCACAGTCTGCATCCAATGCAGAAGTGCAGTATCATCTTTGCTTCCCTCCCATGCCCTAAAATATTTTGCTCTGGTAGCTCTGCTGGGGTGACTCATTTGTACCATAGAACACCAGAGCAATCCTGTTGCCAAGCCCAGGTTTGATTTATTTATTTTAAAAGTGTGTCTTATGATTTTTGTCCTTGAAATTTGTGGAAAGAAAAGATTGCTGATCCAGTTCAGATCTAAATATCCTGTTGCCTATGATTCAGAAGCACGCTCTTTACTGAAGACATGCTGCTAATAACTGCAACTATTTATGTAATTCTGCTGGCTTATGGAAAAACTGGATGAATAACGACTTAAGTGTGTTGTCAACTCATTTATTTATGTAAGTGCAATACTTGGCATGCCAAATGACTAGGTAGTGGCATACCACATTTTGTAAAGAAGTCACCCTGCACCCTTTGCAAGTGTGATGCTTTCCATGCCGGAAGGCCGAGCCCAGAGAGTGGTGGTGAATGGTGCCACATCCAGCTGGCAGCCAGGCACTAGTGGTGTCCCTAGGGATCAATGCTGGGCCCCATCCTGTTCAATATCTTTATTGATGATCTGGATGAGGGTATTGAGTCCATCATCAATAAGTTTGCAGATGACACCAAGCTGAGGGTGGGTGTTGATCTGCTAGAGGGATGGAGAGCTCTGCAGAGGGACCTTGACAGGCTGGGCAGATGAGCAGAGTCCAACGGCATGAGACTTAACATATCTAAATGCCAGGTTCTACACATTGGCCACAACAGCCCCATGCAGTGCTACAGGCTGGGGTCACAGTGGCTGGAGAGCAGCCAGGCAGAAAGGAACCTGGGGGTACTGGTTGATAGTAGGCTGAACACGAACCATCAGTGTGCCCAGGTGGCCAAGAAGGCCAATGGCATCCTGGCCTGTATCAGGAACAGTGTGGCCAGCAGGAGCAGGGAGGTCATTGTGTCCCTGTACTCAGCACTGGTTAGGCCACACCTTGAGTACTGTGCCCAGTTCTGGGCCCCTCAGTTTAGGAAGGACATTGAAACACTTGAACGTGTCCAGAGAAGGGCAACAAAGCTGGGAAGGGGTTTGGAGCACAAGCCCTAGGAGGAGAGGCTGAGGGAGCTGCGGTTGCTTAGCCTGGAGAAGAGGAGGCTCAGAGGAGACCTTATTGCGGTCTACAACTACCTGAAGGGAGGTTGTAGCCAGGTAGGGATTGGTCCCTTCTCCCAGACAACCAACACCAGAACAAGAGGACACAGTCTCAAGCTGCACCAGGGGAGGTTTAGGCTGGATGTTAGAAAGAAGTTCTTCATAGAAAGAGTGATTGCCCATTGGAATGGGCTGCCCAGGGAGGTGGTGGAGTCAGCATCACTGGAGGTGTTTAGGCAGAGCCTGGATGGGGTGCTTGGTGCCATGGTTTAGTTGATTAGATGGTGTTGGATGATAGGTTGGACTCAATGATCTCAAAGGTATTTTCCAGTCTGGTTTGTTTTGTTCTGTTCTGTTCTGTTCTATTCTATTCTATTCTATTCTACTCTATTCTATTCTATTCATGCAGCACTCTGCACCAATTGTTTTAAGGAAGAGGCTATTAAAGACAGTCATATTCCTCTCTATTATGACAGAATCACAGAATACATTAGGTTGGAAGAGACCTCAAAGAACATCCAGTCCAACCTGCAACCTAGCACTGAAGGGTCAACACCAAAACATGTCTGTAAGTGCCAGGTCCACACACTGCTGAAACACCTCCAGGTGTTTAAACTCCGCCACTGCCCTGGGCAGACCATTCCAATATTTGAGAACCCTTTCAGTGAAGACACAGCACCTGTCCATTCTAAAAGAAATACAAGCTTTGTGAATGCTATCAGAAGATGTAGTTTGAAAATCTTCAAGGTATACTGGTCTGAAATGCTTTTAAGATACTTTCAACTGCATATGTAATAATTACCTTGCAGATACAATCTTGGAAGATGCAATGGAACAGTTAATGCTAATTCTAGATGCAAAGAGTCATCAAGAACATCAGTAGTTCTGTCAGTGGGGCAGTTCATGTAAAGAGGTAAAGCCAGGACTTCAGCCTTTCTTGTCCTTTTGGCAGAAGTAAATTCCACAAGTTGTTAATGACCATTCTGAAAAAAATAAGATCAGAGTATCAGTCAGGGTTGGAAGGGACCACAAAGATCATCTAGTTCTAACCCCCCTGCCATGGACAAGGACACCCCACACTAGATCAGGCTGGTCAGAGCCTCATCCAGCCTGGTCTTAAACACCTCCAGGGATGGGGCCTCAACCACCTCCCTGGACAACCCATTTCAGGGCTTCACCACTCTCATGGTGAAGAACTTCCTCCTCACCTCCAGTCTGAAGATGGATTTCAAGGCTAAAACTGAGTATGAGTATAATCAGTATTCCAAGGTATCTTGCAGATATTTTGACAGATGTAGGCTGCAAAAGTAAAAATGAGGAGAGAATGAAAAAAAAATAAATAACAAAGAAGGAATTGAAACTTTTAATAACTTGTGGTTCACAGTACCAGTTACCAAGGCATGATGACTTTATATATCCTGTTTTACAACATAAGCATTGTTTTAATTAATTCTGAAAAGCAAACAAACTGTGTACAGGCTTACTTCACATCAGCAGCAACATACTTTTGTTTGGTTGTTTTGCAATGTCAAAATTGTATCTGACTAAGTTTGCTTTTGAAAATCCAAGCTAAGGAGTTGACTCTGCTAAAGTTTCTTAAGTAATGAAATGACCTCTGGGATTTTCAACTCTTTGTTTTCTTGACGTTTTAAATACAGTTTTAATTGCCAAGGAAAACAAAGAGGAGCAAAATTTGCAGATAATATAGCTTATTCTGAGCAAAATCCAGCCTGAAGGTAGGTTTGTCTTTCAAAGAAGGGGAAAAAAACAACAATTAAATGATGCTTTCACTTTCCTAGGTTGATTAGAAGCAATTCGAGTGCCTCAAGTGATGTAAAGTTTTAAATCTATTGATTAAATTTGCATCTCTTAATTTAGAAATGATCATCCATGTGGAGTGCAGCCTAAACAGCAGAATCTTTCACTGCTTAAGTATTGATTTTTAATATGTAAAATGTCCTAATTAAAAGTGGTATTTTGTAGATTGCATATTAAATATTAATATGTGCTCAAATTTTAACCACTGACATCTGTGATATTTTGCAGAACTGTGTGGGTCATCATGTGTGACTCCAGCAGACAAAGCAAGCAAGCAGAAGTGGCTGCTTTCAGTACAGAAGACCATGAGGGCTGTGCCACATAACATACAAATGCAGAAAAGATTCAAAAGACTGATTTGGTTTCATGCAATGGCTCTGCCTCTGCATGGTACTGACTGCATTCAGTCTTGATTAATTTATCTCATAGTAGAGAGCCAGGAATAAATGGGTTGAATAAACTGGCTTCAGGCATTATGTCCTGTGGAGCTGCAGTCTGATGGAGTTGTAGTATAGGTTCACCTGTTTTTGCAGGGAGTTCATGCTCAGCAGCACCTGTTTGGATGTTCCTCCTGGCAATCTTGGACACTTTCATCATTAAAGAATTATTCTGCATCAGTTAATCTTGGTGATTTGGATCTGTTTTCCCTGGGACAAAGAGCATGGCATGATTTGACTTGCATTGGTGCCTTCTTCACAGGCATGTCAAATGTTTTGAGGTTTGCCTTTTGAAGTACATTTTGCCCTTTCCTTGAAAACAGAGAGTTGTAGTTTAAGCTTTTTTTTTTTCTTTCATCTCATAGAGCACATTTCAAATTATTTAATGCTGACTAAAACATCACTGTCCTCACCTAAAGAAGGAAGGCAGTACAATTCTCCCAGTTTTATAGGAAATCACAACTACTGATCTGTCAGATGAACCCAGGTCTCTCCAAAAATAAGCTCAGTCTATGGAGTCAAACACTCTGAAAGAACTGTCTAAATGCTTACAGTAAGTTCTTCAAGTATAATTGTCTTTCCTAGTCCTTTATCCTGACTCTTCATGCAGAAACTGTAGACCCCTAAAATGTATTATACAGATGTATGATGTTCCCCACAGACAAGGAGAGTTTAAATGAATAAAATATAAATGAAAGCTGTATGGCATGAGGAATTAAGAAACCTGTTGCTCGTCATTACACAAAGGATATATGAAGAATAGGGTCTATAAAAAGCCATAAATCATTTAATGAAAATCAGAGTGGACATTGGAGCTGTTCATTCTTTGCTAATATCATCTGAAGAGCCTCATAGTTATTGAAGGATTCCTATAATGGATGGAGAATAAAGACATAAGAGGATAATGTATCAGTGAACAAAGAATAATGTTGCAAGGAAAAAGACATATGTAGAGAACAGGTAAATAGCAAAGCTTATTAGAAAATTAAGTATATTCTTTGCTTCACTGTCCTCCAAGCTGGTTGGTGATTTAGTGGCAGTGATTTAGATGTTCTAATTTCATGTTAGATAAGTTAAGCTTACTTAGTCCCCTTGACTGCAAAGGGCATCCAGCTAGTTTGAATGTACACACCTATACTGCACAGGTCAATACTTGGCAGATGAAATTATCTCCTATAATCCAAGCTAATTGAACACAGACCTGAGATCAATCACCAGCTTTTGGAGAGCTCAGAAGTAGGGAAAAGAAGAAAAGCTGAGCTTCTGCTGCCATTTAGAACAAAGGCCTCAGACTACTCTTACCTGCAGGGTGGATAGACAGGTCCTGGGAGTAGCTGTACATGCTCAGCATCTGACCGTCCTTATGCAGGAACATCTTGTAATGATGTTAGCAATGGATAGACACAGTGAAGGAATTTGTTCTTATCAAGGTCTGATGCTGCATGTGTGATGAGATTTCAGGAAACTCAAGGTGGGTTAGCCATAGGAAACTCAAGGTGGGTTAGCCATGGCTATTCTAAGAGCGTTGGAGTGTCACCTTGCTTTGGATCCACTGAGAAGTCAGATCAGAGCTGTGCTGGATTCGATGCCTTTGATTCTGCAAATGGGCTCTACAATTATGTAAGTAAATGGTGAGTGTGGACTTTAAGCAACTTTGCTGCTATCATTATACGTCATTAAACAGCGTTTCTGTGATCTCAGGTGAACTTCACTGTGCATTTGTGTTCTGTTTAAACATACTTTGTATTCAAGCAAATGGCAGTGTAGTTTTTATTGCTATCAGAAAGTGAAAAGTGGAGATCCCTACCTTAAAGACACTCCAGCTGCTTTTATATTCAGCCTGAAAGAACCTTCTTTAATGAAAGGGTTTGGTTGAAGCCTTGAAGTGTGTATAAGTGATACATTTTTCCCAATCATAACATTCATTATTTTCAATCAGTAATATGCATATTCCATTAAAAAAATACATTAAATTCTCAAACTCCTTGATTACTAGGGAATTCTCTACAAAGAAGTTATGAGCTACTATCTTCAGGCTTGTCAATAAAGCCTAAACCCTGCTGTGCTGAAGCTTATATCACATGCTGCATATGCTTTTCAAGCACGAACCAGCAGAATGCGATATTATGACCCAGCTTTACCTTCCTGTATTTAAAGCTTACCAAATGAGTCATTTATCCCATACTAACAGCACTGAAGGTACAAAAAGCAGTAATTGATAACATCATCATAAAACAGAGCTGCATTTAGAGCAAATAACAGTCTGTAAGTAATAGAGCAGTCGTGCAGATCACAGGTGTGACTGCTGACTCGGGAGTAGCATTTGGTTCTAGGGATGCTCTTGCAGTTTATGTGATTAGAGTAAAACGTTTAAAAATGCTAACAGCTATATTTGCATTCTTGTTCAGTACCAAAAAAACCCACCCACAAACTACTTTCCTAGTTTTTAGGAAAAAACAAACCAAACCAAACGAAAAAAAAGAATCTCTGCTGAGCAGAGGATTTAAGAAGCTGAGCATTTTCCCCAGAATTGAATTGCAGATGATTAGCAGATAGAACCTGGCAATAGAATCACTGATGTGAAAGGGGAGATGTTTTCCAAGAAAGCAATGTATTTAGAAAAAGGGAAGAGATTTACTAGACACAGCAGAGATTCTTTCATTTCAAGCCCATCACACATTTGCACATTATGGCTGATATTCACGTGGTATATCTAATTTGTGATCAGTGTTTTAGCTGATATTTGGAAACAGCTTTGGGATTCTCAAGGAAAAGCAGCAGTACTTCTGCTCTGGCAGTTACAGCTGTCTCCAATGTTATCAGCTCTCCAGAAAGCAGGAATTTGGAGATCTCTCAGGTACTGTATGCTGATAATTTTAAAGGGGAGGTTGAGCAATTTAAAAAGTACCCTCAAGTTACTTTAAAACACACCCAAAGCAGCCTCTCACACTGGATTATTTCTTTATATATGTCCAATCCTTGTGCTTTATATACTAGAGATCAAAAAGAGATATTATAAATGCAGTTTTGACTCTCCCTTGATGGGGGACTCTCATTTTGATAACAAGATGTCTCAGACTTCTAACTGTCTGTATCTCTCTGTCCTACTGCTGTATCTTGTTTATGGTATCATTTTAAAATCTATGTTTGCATTCTTCTCTCTGCTTTCATTATTATCAATACCATGCAAATATTTGTGTTACTCGACGAAGACAAGGCTTCAATAAATCCATCTGATAAAGTTTTCCTCTTCTCATTAAGCTTCTAAAGTTTAACTAGCAAGAAATACTGTCATTTAGCTAGTTACTAGACCCAGATAAGTGTCAATGCTTAAGCAAACACAGCTGGAAGCATGCTAACTGTGAGGGGGAATTTACAACTCTGTGATATAAATTAAGTCGTGTTTCTGGCATCCATTTTAAGCCACTAGATTTGAGCCAATTGCAAAACCAGATTTGTAATCACGACAAACTTTTATTAATTTGATGTTGTTTTAACAGTTTTCAGCTCAGACAGCAAGAAAATGATCTAATGACTTGGAGTAGTTGCTCTTGTAAACTTTAATTCTAAACTATTGGTTTAGGCTGTCTAAACAACTGCAGTGAAATCTCGCTCTGTTAGCTTCATGCAATTTAGTGCTGCAGAGTTTAATGAGAAAAGTGCATGTATTGAAAGTGCTTTTAAAAGATGCACAATATGTTTTGAAATGCTTGATATTGATGCTGAGAATTTGCTGACTTCTCTGAATTTTTGTATAGCTTCTGAAGCAGGGACTTTCTGTGGATCCATATTAAAAACTCTTTGTGAAAAACAGAGCTGGAAATTTACCTGCAGCAGGAATTATTCTGTAAACTTAGACTGTTCTCCTTGTCCTATCAAGCAAAGATGAGTGTAAATCCAGTTTTCTTCTCTTCAGAAGGTAGGAATGAAAGGGGACACAGGAGCACAGTAGGAAGTGAGTATGTAGGATGCAAGTAAAAACAATGAAGGTAATTGAATGTAGCTTGGAAAAAAACGAAAGAAACTAATTTATAAAATTATGAGTTGAGGGTCTTCTGTAAAGCAATGCACACAAAGTGAGTGGAAAGCACTACATAATATCTAACTACATGCTATATAACAGCAATTATATATATTCTTCCAAATTATAATGGAAAAGTACATCACAGAATTTTTATTTTCCTTTTAAAAGAAGTGCTCTTAGATTCTTTCTCTGCTTTGTATTTGCAGATCTCCGAAACTACAGTGTTCTCTGTAGGATTATTCCCCACTAGAAAGACATCTTGGAATCATATACATTCATCAATTAAGGTTTCTACCTCACTTAAATTTTGAGTCTGGTTCTCGAGCCCCTGGCACCACGCAGACACAAAAGCTGTTTCTGAGCATGAGCATCTGCAGGTCAGAGTCCCTCCACATGAAAATCAGCCTTGGTTAAACAAGCAAACTTTCCCTGCCAGGTTTGTTCAGGCTTTTTTAAATGACCACGATTCCTTGCTTACTCTGTGATTTCCAGAAAACAATGTACTTTTTCAGAGGATGTGGATCTGCTTCTTGCCCTCTTGCCTGTGGTGATGTGAGGTGGCACAATACAGCCCCAGCTTCAGATGGGTAGGAAGACGAGTTCCCAAAGACAACATTTCTGCAGGTGGATTTCTTACCTCTTTCCCCCTCACTTATCCCTCAGGGTCCAAGACTTATCTAAACTGTTTTCTAAATGTGGAAGTTACCTGTATGCTTCACAACTGGACAGGATCCTTACCTGCGGTGGGTGCTTTACTTTTGTAACAGCCTCATTAAGCACCAGTGATATCTAGTGTGTTGATCAATCACAAGGAGGCATTCCCTCCTCTGAAGACAAGTGCTCAGCTCCTTGAAAGTGTATAGATGTTCCTACTGAAAAAGATGGGAAGTTAAACGCCTTAATCCATCTGGACTCCTATGTTGTGCTGTCCTGGCCATGTTGAAAATAATAGGACCACATTCTAACAGTATGGTTTCAGGCATGTGTGAAAACTGTGGGCAACTCTCCAGGTACTCAGATACTACAGTGACAGAGGCTACATAAGCACTTGCTTAGACAGACAGCTGAACAGATTTCAAATGCAAGGCTTCCAAAATGTGTCTTTTATAATACATTGCTGCTTTCTAACAGCTTGCTGGTGATAGATTTTTAAACCTGAAGCATATGAATAATGCAAATAAGGAAATGTTGCACAGTAATGTTGATTCAGTAACACTTTATATGCTCATTAGCTAGCGTGCATTATAATTGAATTCTTACATGTGACAGCCACATGAATGCCAGATGAATACATTATGATTAACACTGTTACAATGAATACTAAATGAATTTTTAATGACTGAACACTTACCATTTTCCTGTTGGTTCTGTGGCATGGAGAATTTTGATTCTTCTTAAAAAGTGGAGTTGAAGCAGTGATAAGAACTGCTTATGACCTAGAACATGGTTGGATGGTGCTAAGTCATTTTTCTCCAAGGCTCCATGACAATTTTGTTGACTTCAAAAAAAAGCAACAGGTAAAGAAACAGTTTTCCTAGAAACTGATGCTGAATGAAGGATTATTCACTTGCATCTCTCATAAGATTCACTTAGCAGTGATCCACAGCTACTAACCAGACATCATGAGGGAAAGGTAGCAAGAATGATTCCCAAAGCAATGAGTTATTTTTCTTTTTGCAAATTCTGCCTCTGGAGTGATGGAAAAATAGAATTAAAATGTTTTATTTTTGTCGTGGTTGGATTAAATACTACTTGAATAAACAGACAAAACATTCACACTTTAAATACAAACTTTGTTCTTTATTCAAGTGAGCAATGTTTCCACCAGGTTGCTTAGCCTTCAGGCACTATTTATCTGCAGGGAGCAGTTGTCGTTAATGCTACCTCATTACCTTGTATGCATAGCAATTTGTTTTATAAATGGTCCTACAGAAATGAATGGACTTGTTTGGGGTGAGCGTTTACTTCCACATTGTCTAACAGAAAACCCTTGATGCAAATGTTAGAACCTCTTCTCAGACTTCAGACATTTTTGTATTTCACAGAGGCACAACTAAAACTAAACCCACATCTGCTGTGCTTCTGAAATTTCCTGGAGGACACAAGGCAGGACCGTGTCAACCCTTGGAGATAATTACACACACCCATTTTAACTGCACTTCCATGAGCTACACTAAATGTCTTGGGAGCCACATGCCCACAGACTAGTTGATCTCTTCTGGCTAGCTTGTATGAACCTCAAGAAAAAGAAGGTAGGTTTGCAGTTGAGTTTGGTAATGCCAAGCTGTCGCTCCTTATCTTCTACTTTCCTTGGATACCAAAATTGGTATAAAGGTTATGGTGTTTGACTGTTTGCAGTTATTGCAAAAGACTGTAACAAATAAATAAATATAATTATCAGCAAGAATAAGCAGGTTGCTAGACAAGTATCCTGTGAGAAACTCCGGTAAATTAGGAAGGAAGTCGTATTCCATAAATAACTGACTAACTACAGAGAGCAGTGCCACTCCTCAGCAGAAATAAATGCATGGTGGGAACGAGAGAGGAAAGAACTACCAGGAGTCTCAGGCAAAAGGAATGAAAGGTCAGACCTGGCTGCTCCTGTGCATGCTGCTTTCATCCCATGCTTTTCCCACTGCAGTTCCACTCAGGGATTGTTCTGCAATACAAAATACTTAAGTGGGTGGGCATGAAGGCAATTTTTGCCCGTATTTGCTTTAGACACTGGGTGAATTTTAACCCCAAATGAATGAAAACCCTTTGTGTTTCAGCCTATAAGGCTTTCAAAGTTTAAATTTTCTACTTTCTCATTTTTAGTATTTGCTTTTCTTTAACAAATTCTTTCAGAGAGTTTTCCATCATCCAAAATACTAATTTCCTGATATTTTGCTTCCATGGGCAATGTAAGCCATGTAAGACCTCAAATTAGGTTATCTTCTTGTAAAATTAAACTAAAGATTTAAGTTTCTCCAAATAAAGTTGGAATTCATCCAAACAGGAATGTTCATGGCATGGATGGGCCAAAGTGACTCTGGTTCAAAGGAATTAAATGAATACACCCAAATCAGGAGGTACTCTTGTGATCCTCCTTACTCAGCAGAAGCTCCAAGTCTCATTTTAACCTGCTACAATAAATATCTGGTTCCATCAGGTAATGCACATTAACTGCAGTTTGAGTCTTCTTACATAGAGCACAAAAGAAATTGCTCTGAGGAAGCTGTAATCTGAACAGCAAGACACAAAGAGAGATAGACCCAACAGAACAGTTCTACAAGGAGAGGACTTGAGGTGCAAACACTTTGCACGAGATCATAAAATCTGTCTGCTGTTGAGCCAGGTCTTGCCCTTCCTAGACTATGTCCTGCATCTCTTACAGATAAAATCACCACTCTTTTCAAATGCCAACTCCAGGCAGTTTTCTAACAGAGCTAAATTTAATCTTTGCTTTACACTGCAGTGTTTTGGAAAAACTGCAGTGAGGGGTGGGCCCAAGGAGATATGAAAGGTGCACACCCTGGGTAAATTTGGAAAGAGCAACTTTTATTTATATACACCAGCAAGTGCTTGTAAACTTCCCCTGCAGAGTTATTTTGGTCTGCTATCACAAATTTGTCAGCTGCTAAGAGATATTTTTGAAAGCTGAGAGGAGGATGCTTTTCTGGGCTGAAGTACAGACCAGTGGGCTTCCCACTCTGAGGGCTTCTAGGGACAGGCAACCTTCCAGAATCACTGGGGCTCCTTTCCCAGGTCTGGGATTTGGGCTGCTGGTCAGCAAAGTCCAGCAGTGCAGCGCTGAGAGAAGCGCAGCAGGTCAAAGCTCGGTATTTTGTTTATGGTTTAGTTTTGTTTTCATGGAGGAGTGAAGTGGTTACAAGATCAGTGGAGCTACCCTGAATTTTGAAGTTTTTTTGTACTGTGCTTGTATCCCCGGGCAGAATGCCTTTGCCCTTCCAGGCAACTATCACCACTTAACAAGGTGATGGTGTTTCACCAAATGGTGAATTTGTGTTTCTCCTGGCAAACGTGAAAGGATTTAAGGAGAGCAGCCAGACAAATCTTGGGTATTCTTTGTTGCATCTGATGGTGCTATTAGTTTGCTGGTTCTTTTTTCGTTTTTCCCAAGAAAGGAGGAGCTGGCTCTGCCGTCATAATTTGCAATACTGATTCAGAAATCAGCCCTCTTGTTAATCTTTAAGTTCCATGCTATAATTTTCTTGTTAGTTTATATAGAAAGAATCATATATTAATTTTCACAGATTTCACTGTTTTACAGACATTAGGAGAAAGATTTCAATTTTAGAGTGTGCAATAATACCCACTTAAACTTACTGCCTTTTGGACATCAAAGTTTGTGAAAGCTTCTCTAATGAGATTGCTTTTTATTCAACATTTCTTTTCTTGTGTGACAATTAATTTTGTTAAATACAGGGAAAAATAAATAAGCTGTTTTGGAGGGAAGGGGTAGGAGAGAAGCTCTTCATTAATGAATGGCTGTGTCTCATTACATGCAAACTAAAGACCTTTCCTGCATTCCAGGTTGAAAGTGTGGGGAGGAGTAGGTGATTCCATTCTTATTGAAACCTTCAGGAGTTATTATAGCTTCCTGTCTACCAGCATGAGTGAGCTCTGGGGAATGAATAAGAATGGATTTTGTGAAGACAAGTGGTAAGAGATGGATGAAGATGAGGGATGAGCAGAAGCATAATTCACCAGTGTACCTGATGGCATAATGACATTGATGTTTCTTGGCTTATATATCACCCCAGGTGCAGATATATGTCACTTTATTTCTGTCCAGCACAATGGAGAGTCCATGAGGAATATTATGACTTTTTAAGTCACCATCTCTCAGCCAGATTGCTTTGGGGGCAATGCAATTACTTGCTCTTCTGCCTATGGGCTTGGTAGCAAACTGACACTGCCGCCCTCAGCTAGACAAGTGATCAGCTAAGGATGACAGACAGTGCTGCACAAACAGTTAAGTTAGTCCTGTATCTTGTCTGTCCTGCGGTTCTGTCTCAGCTTCACCTCTGCCACCACAGAGCTTGTGAGGCTCTGTGGCTAATGCTACCTTCCTCATATTGCTGTGATGCAGACACCAAATCCCCAGTACCTCTTGTAAGTTTAGATTTTCTCCTCTGCATCACAAATGTGCAGATCCAGTCTGTTCTAAATGTGGCAGACAAAAATCTTGTCTAGATACTGAACATGAAGCTGTTGACAAGTAAGAAGGGCAGGCTGAATTTCATATTCTTAGAAGATCCTAATGTATCCTAGTGGATCTGACCTCATGTTCCTCACCCCTGTAATTTTTTATGGTTTTACTTCTAGCCAGGGGAGGTTTAGGCTGGGTCTTAGGAAGAAGTTCTTCATAGGAAGAGAGATTGGCCATTGGAATGGGCAGCTCAGGGAGGTGGTGGAGTCATCATCACTGGAGGTGTTTAGGAAGAGACTGAATGGGGTGCTTGGTGGCATGGTTTCGTTGATTAGATAGTGTTGGATGATAGGTTGGACTCCACAATCTCAAAGGTCTTTTCCAACCTGGTTAATTCTATTCTATTCTAATGGACCAATGCCTAGGGATAGTGCACATGACTAAGAGTTGCATTTTTTGTGACACAATGTAGTGTTTCCATTAGGCCACACCAACATGGAAGATCCTGATGAATATCGAGCACTGAATTTCACAGTAAATCAACAGATCTACATAAAGTCAGATCTCTGGTTGCTGATATTCTGAATGTGCATTTTGTTGCCTTGCAAACGTCCTGGAGGAATTCAGTTTTCAACAGTTTTAGGCTTTGGTATGGCACAATGGCTCAGTTTTGTAACAACAAGCTGAAATACTGCCTGTCACTGAACTGTCAAACTGAGCTTTTGTGTTGTTTACAAATTAAAACTGTCTTCTCATTTTCAGCTCTGTATACAACACCTATGTTCTGAGTCTGAAAACTCTGTACTGCAACCTGAAAGAGACTGCTCTAAAATAATGTGATTAAATGCAGGACTAATATTCCACAAGCACAAGCCACGTGGGATGGGGTGGCTTATAGGCTGTATAAGGCTTTCTTCTGCTTTTGATGTCTGGATGTGGAAAAAAATGTGACACTGAAATGTAATTTTAAAATAATCTACATGTGTTACAACAGGCAACAGGACTGTTTATGTGATTAATTTTGCTGTAAATGTTTAATATTAATAAATAGACCCTTTTAACTATCTCAAGAATGCAGTCTCATGGGCAGCTTTTTGAAAGAAGGTACAAGTGCAACTCCTGGAACAATGGTTGTGGTGGAATACACAAGTCTGAAAAAGCATCACAGTATCACAGTATCACAGTATCGCTTAGGTTGGAAAGGACCTCGAGGATCATGGAGTCCAACCTATCAACACAGACCCCATGACTAGACCATGGCACCAAGTGCCATGTCCAATCTCCCCTTGAGCGCCTCCAGGGTCGATGACTCAACCACCTCCCTGGGCAACCCATTCCAATGACGAATGACTCGCTCGGTGAAGAACTTCCTCCTCACCTCGAGTCTAAACCTCCCCTGGCGCAGCTTGAGACTGTGTCCCCTTGTTCTGGTGCTGGTTGCCTGGGAGAAGAGGCCAACCCCTTCCTGGCTACAACCACCTTTCAGGTAGTTGTAGAGGGCAACCAGGTCACCCCTGAGCCTCCTCTTCTCCAGGCTAAACAATCCCAGCTCCCTCAGCCTCTCCTCACAGGGCTTGTGCTCAAGGCCTCTCACCAGCCTTGTTGCCCTTCTCTGGACACGCTCAAGTGTTTCGATGTCCTTCTTAAACTGAGGGGCCCAGAACTGGACACAGTACTCAAGGTGCGGCCTAACCAAAGCAGAGTACAGGGGCACTATGACCTCCCTGCTCCTGCTGGCCACACTATTCCTAATGCAGGCCAGGATGCTATTGGCCCTCCTGAAAGTACATACAAAGGTGAAGTTGTATCCTGAAGCTGGGCTTTTACTTATAGAAAGAATGAGAAAAGTAATTATGAAGATATTCGTACCTATAAGAAAGGCCATTGATACAAATGGGAGTCCACTTGGTTTGAGGAGCAATGGCTTTTCCATCACAATTTCATTCTGTCTCCCTGAAATGAAACTTAATTTAATTTGTATTACATGTAATTTATATACAGTTATGATTCGTTCAAATATAGCTCCAGCTTGACTGATAGGCTGTTATCAATAAGGGCTACAAGAATGCTCTCAAAAACTGTGTGTCAGATAAGATGTGACTTTTATGTCCCTTGCTGCAGGAGCATGATTAAAAATGAGACATTAGAAACAAACCAGATTTTTGACTGATGTTTAAACTGAATGTTTTGTACCCTTGCATGTCTCTATGACATTAGGAATAAATGTATCTTTTCCATGCTTCCTGACTACATGGTGCATCAAGCAGCAGCATCCAGACAGTGGGCAGAGCCAATGAAGAAGGATGACTTCTGTTGTTTACTTCAAGTTTAGCCTGGGACCAACATATTTTTTCTTCTACAACACTGTCTGGTTTCATCTGTGTCATTACTAGGGATTACTAGGAAGAAAATAAATACTTGTGCTCCTGCAAGCTGACAGGTCACTGGTTCATATTAATCATGGAGAGTTTTCTAGCACTGTACTGTAATTTTCCAACATGGGTTTCTTGAGCAGATACCAAAAAAAAAAACACCCAACCAACCAAAAAAATGCAGAAACATATGGTAATCTTATCAAATGTCTAGGCTCCTAGTTACAGGAGGAAAGGCATTTTTAGAGGAGAAGATACCAAAAGGCAATGGCTTATTGGATATAATCAGCTTGAGCCATCTCATTTTTTTCCACAGTTGGAAATCTGATGCAGAGCATATGGTGAGTTCACATGCAAAAGTATGATAGACTTAAAATGGCAGTTCTTAATTAGCACCTTATTAATGTTCAGGTGCTAGCCATGTTTAGCAGCAGCATGAAATATGTGGTCTAGATTTTTTGCATTCAGAATGGAATTACACCTGTTTAAACACACTTTGCTGTCTACATTGGGATTGACTATACTAATGGCAGTGGGGGATAGTGTAGAGCTTTTACAATGCCAGTTTACACTGGAATTCTCATCTGGACTACTAGAAACTAAAGCAAAAAATTATGTCAATATATTGTGCAAATGTTCTGCAGGCCACACTTGCTTTTTCCACACGTAATTTTTAGATAGAATATCTAAACTTGCCAGAAGTTTGACAAAGATAATTGCTGCACTGTTGCTAAGTGTTCTCTGTAAGCAATCTGTATTCAGTTTACACACAATTAGGGAGTAAAATGGGAAAATTACTTCAAGTTTTTCTAGCATTGATTTAATCAAAACAAAAACTATGTTACTTATGATTTAGGCCTGTCAGATGTACAGCACATATTAAGAATTACAGGGATGGAGGAAAAGCTGCTGTCTTGTAAAAGAGGCTCTGAAATCCTCTGCATCGATACAGATTAGGAGTCAACCTGCTGGGAAGCATTCTGCAGAGAAAGTGCTGGTGACAACAAGTTCTTAGTGAGAATAGAATAGAAGTAACCAGGTTGGAAAAGACCTTTGAGATCATCGCATCCAACCCATCATCCAACACCATCTAATCAAGTAAACCATGGCACCAAGCATCCCATCCAGGCTCTTCCTAAACACCACCAGTGATGGTGACTCCACCACCTCCCTGGGCAGCCCATTCCAATGGCAAATCACTCTTTCTATGAAGAACTACTTCCTGACAGCCAGCCTAAACCTCCCCTGGTGCAGCTTGAGACTGTGTCCTCTTGTTCTGGTGTTGGCCGCCCAGGAGAAGAGACCAACCCCCACCTGGCTACAACCTCCCTTCAGGTAGTTGTAGACAGCAATAAGGTCTCCCCCGAGCCTCCTCTTCTCCAGGCTAAGCAACCCCAGCTCCCTCAGCCTCTCCTCCTAGGGCTTGTGCTCCAAACCCCTCCCCAGCTTTGTTGCTCTTCTCTGGATACGTTCCAGGAAGTCAACATCTTTCCCAAACTGAGGGGCCCAGAACTGGGCACAGGACTCCAGGTGTGGCCTAGCCTTGAGCCATCCGTGTGCCTTACAGTCAAGAATGTGAACATTATTCTGGGGTTCAGTGTGGCTGGCAGGATAAGAGAAGTTCTTTGTCCTCCTATACCCTGTCCTGGTGAAGACTCATCTGGAGCCTTGTGTCCAGTTCTGGGCTCCTCAGTTCAAGGGGGAGAGGCAATTACTGGAGAGAGTCCAACAGAAGATGTTGGGAGACTGGAGTACCTCTTTTATGAGGAGAGGCTGAGAGACTTACAACTCTGTAGCCCAAGTAAAGAGAAGATTGAGAGGAAATCTTATAAATATCAAGAAGGTTGGAAACCATGAGGCTGGGGCAGGGCTCTTCTCACTCATGCCCAGCAGTAAGAGAAAGGACAATTAGAACAAACTAGAACACAGGAGGTTTCTCTTGAGCTTAAGGAAAAACTTCTTTAGTTTGAGGTGAGGGACAGCTGGAGCAGGCTGCCCGGAGGTGGTGTGGAGCCTCTTTCCCTGAAGACTTTCAAAACCCACGTGGATGTGTTCCTCTGCAACCTGCTCTATGCATACCTGCATGAAGAGGAGGGGTTTGTCCTGGTTTGAGGCCAGGCAGATCCTCTCTTGCCCCTGAGAGGGGCAAAAGGATGACACTCGCACAGATGGATTGCGGAAGCGATGGAAAGTTTCAACAGAAACAGTAAGTGCTTACAGAAACTACAAGCATAGTGACAAGAGAATCCCAAAGCACTACAGGATCCCCTATAGCACACCCAAAAGCCTCCCAACACTCTCCACCTGGGGGTATACCCAAAAGCTCCAGGGCTCTTTCTTACACCCCCTCCACGTCCCCTCAGCTTTCTCCCCTCCTGGCGTCAGGCCGAGCCAAGCCTAAGAGGCCTTGAGATACTGCCCCAGCGTTACCCAATGGGGAGCATCTCCCATGAGAGCAGAGAGGGAAGAAAGAGGAAGAGAATGACTTTGCAGCTGGATTTATAGTGCAGAGGATATTATGGGTATGAAATATGCTATTTCCTGTGTCCATCTTATTGGGCTGGACACTCTGGACACCAGAGGTGTAACTGATGTGGTAGGAACAGGCGGGACCCAGCCTGAGCTGCCACAGGTTGCACTGGATGATCTCCAGAGGTCCCTTCCAACCCCTACCACTCCATGATGGTGTGAAAACAGCCTTGGTTCTCCTGAAAAGTTTACTTGCAAGGCAGCTCTGGACTGCTCACCTAAACCATTTCACAAGGTGCACTCTAGCTTTCCTTTAGAAACAAACCAAACCAAACCCAAAATTGTTCACACAATTGTTGTAAACAAAAGCAGCAGGAGATCAGTTTGTCCAGTGACAGGTAACAAGGACTGAGGATTTGCTGTGTAGTAAGCACTGTGAAAGAAAGGGGAAATTATATTTTTGCTGAAAGTAACACAGACTTCCAAGACAGTAACTGTTTGAGGAGCTGATGGCTGTGCTTGCCTGGCCATTTACATCTATAAAACCTAGGATTAGGCTGGATGTTAGGAAGAAGTTCTTCATAGAAAGAGTGATTTGCCATTGGAATGGGCTGGCCAGGGAGGTGGTGGAGTCACCATCACTGGAGGTGTTTAGTAAAGAGACTGGATGGGGTGCTTGGTGCCATGGTTTAGTTGATTAGATAGTGTTGGATGATAGGTTAGACTCGATGATCTCAAAGATTTCTTCCAACCTGGTTAATTCCATTCCATTCCATTCCATTCCATTCCATGTAGCAGTCTTTTACCCAGGCAGAACATCTTCAGGTGTTCAGGGTAGGGTGGGGTTGAGTTCACTGCATTACTACCAAGTAATAACCAGACAAAAGTCCTTAGTTTCAGACCTTGTAGATGACTCTTGAGGAAGTACAGAATGATTTAAAACACCTGGGCTGCCTGAAAGCCAACCCACCTCATTGTTACAGGCCCTTTCTGCTGGGTGCTGGTTGATTTGCATAAGGCACAGAAGCTGATGGGAAGAGCACAAGTAAAGGCCATCAGAAATGGTAAGTTCTTGTTTGATTGACCAAATAATAGCTGGTTTCCATGCATTGGTTTGCATGTGGTAAAATACGTTAATAAAGGGAGCAAATCCCAACCAAATGGCAGGCTTATTTTTTATTAGCTGCAATGTGAGGCAGGATGTTTTCAGTTTGCCCAGAGCTAGTCCCTAACTGAATTTCCAGAAACAAGTAACATGAGGTAAGGTACATGTTCAAATCAATCCTAATAATCTTTCTAACTTGTTTAATGCCTGGAACAGAGTAAAAACAAAGCTGAAAATAACTCTACTGTGATAAATGATGTATCTGGCTATTGTTTTTTCTTCTTGTGGTCAAACTTATGTGAACAAACGCTATCTGGGCTTTTGTGAGTTTCTTGCTGTTTGTGTCCTGGGGGGATATATGCGCTGATATTGGCTTTTTTGTTTCCCCTTTAAATTTGGTGGGTGGCTATAAATAATCATATCCAGTTTTGAACCTGTTAGTGGTTTTTGTTCGTGACAATACCAGTCACGTAATAACACTTAAGTTCCTTAAAAACACTAAATTTAAGGAGTGTGAGCATCTCTAGCACGAGCTGTTGCCCAAAATGTCAGTTTGAACAAGCAAAGAGAGAGTTCTAGAGATAAACTAATTAAAAAAGGGAGGAAAATTAATTTTATCTCTCTCTATAAAAGGTGTTATTGCATTTGGTGGTTTGAATATTCACCAAAAATGAGCAGAGGTTGCACAGTTTTTCATTAGTTTCACTAGAAAGTGGTGTGTCTAAGTAAATTAGGTAAGGCTGTTGAGAGAATTAAATATGACTGTGGGAGAATAATTTTAGTGTCTAATCTCACAGTCATGCTAGGCTAATTTTATTCTCTCTTTTCTCCTTTTAACTCAATGTGTTTATATAAAACCAAGGTAACTTACTTTCCCCCTAATAAATATAGGAACAGTAATGTGTGCATTTATTTATATAGCTGTAGTGTATTTATATACAGAAATATAGAGATGGAAACCATCATCTGTAACACTAAAACACAGCAAAAGATACCAAACATGCATTTTGTTTGAAGGGGAGGGAGCAAAAATGAATGTCAGTTTGAGCTTGTGGATTTCCTTCTTTTGGGTGTTGTGTATTTGGTAACACTTCTAACTTTCTACCAATCTGTTTTGGCCTATTTAAGGAGCAAACCAGAAAGAGTCATTTGTGCATTCAGACTCAGGTTGTGGCATGATATGCGTTGATATGCTCTCCATTTGAGTCACTGGGGCACTATTACCTGTGTCAAGACAGAAATTAAAACATGGTTTGGTTTATTTTAAATTTCAAGGCCTTGTTATTGTAAACATTGGCTCTATGTGGTACAGGAGAAGTGAGGATAACATATAAGAGAGGGATTGTAATGGGTTTTAGTGCATGTTCTCAATTTTCAGATTGTGGTGATGTTCAAAAGTTGTAGTCTGAAAAGGAAAAGAAGATATAGAGGACAGGATTCCTTAGGAATTATTATTTTTCTTTTATTTTCTCATTTTTATTTTCTTTTTTTTTTTTTCTGTTTTCCCCTTTTTTCTTTTATTTCCTTTTTTACTTTTTTTTAAAAAAAATTTATTTTTGTTTTTTCCTATTTTCTTTTATTTTCTTTTTTCTTTTCTTTTGTTTTATTTTTTTCCTTTTCTCTTGTGCTCCTTCTCTCTTCCCTTTTCTCTTGTGCTCCTTCTCTCTTCCCTTTTCTCTTGTGCTCCTTCTCTCTTCCCTTTTCTCTTGTGCTCCTTCTCTCTTCCCTTTTCTCTTGTGCTCCTTCTCTCTTCCCTTTTCTCTTGTGCTCCTTCTCTCTTCCCTTTTCTCTTGTGCTCCTTCTCTCTTCCCTTTTCTCTTGTGCTCCTTCTCTCTTCCCTTTTCTCTTGTGCTCCTTCTCTCTTCCCTTTTCTCTTGTGCTCCTTCTCTCTTCCCTTTTCTCTTGTGCTCCTTCTCTTCTCTTATTTTCTTTTTTTTTGTTTTTGGTTTTTTTTTTGCTAACAATTTCTAACTTTTTTCTGTGGAAGACATATGAGGGTTTTTTGGTCAGTTTTGGCGTTCTTCCACCCTTCCAGAATCAAACTAATCACTTTCAGTATCATCATCAGGTCACAAATAGTACCAGAACCATAAAGACAAAAATCTGTCTAAGGAGGCAGGCATTAAGTGATCATTGTTCCCTTGTTAAATAGTGGGATGGAGACTTTGAACTTAAGCTGCAGGTATGAGTACATCATGCCAGGCTATATAAAGGAAGAAACCACTAACAACAGAAAACTTCATGGCACAGCATGTTTTTCCCACTGTACTTGCAGACAAAGACTTTATTATTTAGTTATCTCTGTCAGGAACAATTGCTAGTGTGAGAAAGCAATGGTTTCATTAGACTAATGGGTGCACTCCTGAGGAAAAGATGGTATTGCAGGTTTACTCCCAATAGTGGTATCCTGTTATTTATTTAATACTCTTTTATATTGAAAAAAAGGTACTGCTTTTTTTTTTTCCTACCTTTGTCTGTTATCAAGAGTTGTAATTCTTAGGAAGTGAGTGTAAAGCCTTATGGACATTTAGCCATGAAGACAGACTGTTATATAAAATTTAATCAGAGTAGCAGCAAAACTGTATGTGAAGCTGTAAGTGAACCTGCAGTAGCAAAACAAGGACAGAACAAGGTCTAATCAAGCAACACCTCACACTCTACTCCTGATTTCTTTCTATTGTTGAACAAAGTCAAATGTAGAGGGTTTTTTGTAATGTTTTGCTTACACTGTATACATTTAAGTTGTAATGGTGAATATAATATCTCTACACAATCAAGATCTTTGTTGTTTAAATTTACCTGCAGTAGATGCATGTGATGTATAAAGAGGTGAACATTGGCTCACAAGCCTGTATGATTGCGCAAAGAAAGGACTGAGACCACAGCCATCAGCTCTTCGCAGGGTCTCACCAGAGTCTGGCTCCTTGTGGGGCTGCATAAGTGGCAAATGGGTGGCTGGGAGCAGGTACAAGGGAAGACTCTTCCTCTTTGAGAATGATGTGTTTGCCTAAATGTTTTGAGACTGCAGCTTTAAAACCACAAGACAAGCCTTAGGTTCTTGCTTTGGTGAGAGGTTTGGGGTTTCATAAACCCAGCCATAACAGCTTTTTATAGTATTGAGTGGCAGCATTAAGACCTTGGTTTCAAAACTGTAAGGGGATGTTGTTTGTGGTGAAGAAAATCCAGTCACAGAATGCAGGTATTATCCTTACAACTGTTCTTGATTTATGTCCTTGATGAGTTTGGAAAGGACATTAAACATCATTAAATGTGAAGAATTAGATGAGAGAGATGTAAGGAATCTGCTGGATTACTCTTCTACCTGCAAATCTTTATTTCAATCATCAAAGCAATTCTTTGTGCTAGGCGTACATACATCCTAGCAGTGAACTCAATAAGGGAAGAAGATGTTGGTTGCTCCAGGAACAAGCAGGCAGCAGAGGGAGGAGAATGACAGGCCATTTCAATTTTCCAGTATGAACTGGGAAAACTGAAAAACATGGCTCAATGAAAAATAGAATTATAGAAGAAATAAAGAGCTATTGACCTGTGATGTCAGAATCCTAATAGGACTTGTCCTCTCCAATCTCAGCAAAATTGTGCAGTTAGTAGATTAGAAACAGCAGAGCTACTTGGTTCAAGTGACCCCTTGATTAAAGTCAATGTAACTTAGAACACCAAGCTAAATATATCAAAACCACAATAAGAATTCTCAAAGGCCTACTTTGAAGGTACATGAAAAAAAAAAAACCACCACAAAACAAAACCATGTGAAAAATGGGTAAAGAAACAATGAAGGAAAATATTTCTGGTGAAGAATAAAGGTTTTTCTAACATTACCAAGATGTGGGGGTTTTGGGAAAGGTAATGTGATTGGGGAGAATTTTTCTCTGCACTTGGACTGTTGCACTCTGTTTGAATTTAATAAATATGTCTAATTACTGAATTAATGTAAAGTTATTGCATGAGAGCCATGGCTACAGTCATGCCTGGCAGAGTGGGGACAGCAGTGGTGGTCTGTTCATATCCATTCAAGGGTTGCTTGGGAGGTGAGTACTCTTCTGTTAAGTGATTTAACCTCAGTTATTGATTGCAGCAGGGAACAGCCTTTTCTAAAGGTTTCTGTTTTATTGTTGTGGCATTGAATAAGTTTAGGAGGAGACTTGATGGGGTGCTTGGTTGCATGGTTTAGTTGACTAGGTGGTGTTGGATGATGGGTTGGACACAATGATCTTGAAGGTCTCTTCCAACCTGGTTTAGCCTATTCTATTTAGGAATCAAGCTGGAGAAGAATTGGTGCTTCTAGAGATGCACTGGATGTGGAGTGGTTATGCAGCAGTGGTATTTAATGCATTTCTGTAATGTCTGCTAAAATGAAATATTTATCAACGTAGAGACTTGAACTACCACTGCTTAGGTTTTAAACTTAGTATGGTGTAACTTATGGGAATCTGTCCTAAAGCACAACATTATGCTTGTGCTTTTACAAAGAATTTGAATTGTCTTGATTTTCCTTTCTCCAATTCAGATGCATTCCAATGAATTTTAATAAAAGGAGACTCTAGCATGGATTTCAGGACAAGAGTAGGTTCAGTGGCTGACTGCACCGTGGCTCAGAATCTATGTGCAGGAGCATGGCACAGCAGTTTTCTGGTGTTCAACTGCAGTTGTGTGCCCTTTGCTGGACTGGCTGGTTCTGCCTGTGGTTGCTCAGGCTTCAGTCTGCTCCTCCAGACCCTGTTGAGATTCCTTTAATCTCAAGACAGTGGGTTTTTAGGGTTGGGGTTTTTTTGAGTGATATATGTTGTAATATGCTTGTGCAGACCTAAGTTTTACATTTATGTGTTTGTGTAAATAGGGAATACCGTGGAGACCTATGAATCATTTTAAAAAGCAACTAACCAGTCAGTGCATTTTTAGCATTTGCACTCCTTTTAAATTCACCTTCTATTCATGATTAAGAAGTTCTTCTTCTCAAAAAAGTCTCTGGGGGGTCAGTGCTCTGAGTGTCAATGTAGGGAAAAATAGTTTAGTCTCAAATGTTTGTTCTGCTCTTCCAATATCACTTTGAATGGAATTCACCAATGTGGGGAGGGTGGGGAACCCTACAAAAATCTGTAGGTTAGATGACCAATCAAGCAATTTAGACAAAGCATGTTATGAAAACACCTTTACCAAGGATTACCCACTAGCTCACCAACTAGCATAAATGGCTAGTAGTAGTTAGTATTAATTTCTCTAGAATAATTATTTGTAACAGGTGAACAACTGACCCACATGGAGTACAAGTATTATAATCTAATTTGCAGCAATGAAATATGTCTTAATCCTTCCCCGTGAAATAAGATGCAATGAATTAGTTTTCTGTATTTTGAGAGTTTATCGCTCGTTTCTTCATATAACCAAAGGAAAAGAAACAAATTGAGGCTCCTTAAAGGAAATTGAGACTCATTAAAGAAAAATAAAAGAAATGAAGACTTTGAAATAGTAAGAATCAGCATCATTTTGATCTGATAAATGAAAATCTTTTATCTTCTTTTGTATTTATTATTTTTTGTTCTTTAACCTGCATTACGTAGTGCCTAACTGTTTCCATTTGCCCAGGACAGTATTAAAGTCAAAGCCAAGAAAACAATTAGACAGCTGTTTAGGGATTAAGTGGGAGGAGGAGGAAGTCTCTGTACAGTAGAATGTAATGAAAAATGGTGACAATGTGGATTGTCAGTAAACCTTCCAGAGAAACAAAGGCTGTCTTGTGATGAGGGCTCTATTTAAACAAGACCATCTCTCTTCTTTTCAAGGTTTCAGTATTTTCTTGTCTCTCATTAGACATTTCCAAATCATTAACAAATTATTTGAAAAACAAAAAGGAATAGGAAAAAAAACTCTTTTACTGCCAAAACTAAGAGTATTTGCTGTAGACTAGTGGAGTTTGAAGTTATAAATTGGGATCTCCTGGTTCTTGATAAATACTTTGCTAGAAAGACTGTTGCCCAGCCTGGATTGGTTTTCATTGTTACTGACCAGAAATGCTGTCCTGCACCTGTGAAGAGTTATAGATTAAAAGCATCAGAAGACTGTTTTGTGTTAAGTTTTCTTTTTCATACCAAAGTTTTCAAAACAGTCTTTGAGAGCTAGTTCTGCTAATTTCACTGAAATTATAGGTTGTGGCAGAATAATTCTAATGCATGCCTGAAATTTACAGGTTTGGGGTTTTTTAATGTCAAAATAAATATCTGGGTTTAGAAAGAAGAATCTGAGTCAGAGACAGTTTTTGGTATCCTGGCAAGATAAGGCCATACATGACAGAGCATGTAGCTCACAGGCATAACAAGTTGAGAGGTTCTCCACCTGTTCAAATTGCAGATTAACATCTAGATCAGCTAAAGTACAACATTATCTGAGTGTTACATCTGCAGTTCACACTAAACATATGTAATGCCATATGGTCACTGAAGGGTTGTGGGCTTTCTTATTAGGAAATCTACCAAAGCTGCTGTTCGTTATGAAGTAGTATGTACTGCACACTCTTATGCCATAAAAAATAGAGAAGAAACAAGAATGGTAAAAATAAGTTGAGCAAAATCAACAAAAACACCTGCTTTCTCATTGCTGTTTGTGTGCAGAGTTGTCTCATAACAAATTCATGGAAACAAAGAATAGGTTGTGTTGGAAGGGCCCTTAAAGATCATCTAGTTCCAAGCCCCCTGCCATGGGCAGGGACACCTTTTACTAGGCCAGGTTGCTCAAAGTCTTGTCCAACTTGACCTTCAACACCTCCAGGGAAAGGGTATTCACAACACCCCATGGCAAACTGTTCCAGTATCTCACTGTAAAGAATTTCTTTCTAATATCCAGTCTAAATACAGCCTCTTTCAGCTTAAATGCATTCCCTCTTTTCCTATCACAATGAGCCCTGATTACCCATGGGCAGGTAGAAGGATACTTACACTGCTGAAGAGCCTTCAGGCAGTAAATTTGAGTGAAGGTAGAGTGTCTCTTTCCTTCATAAATACCTGCAGTCAGCTTTCTGCCAGTGATAGAATGGTAAATTCAATATAATTCACTGTGTGCATCTACTCCAAAACATTGACCAGGTTGCTACAAGGAGCTTGAGGCTTTTAATTTGCAAGAAAAAATAAGCTATAAACTATGCAGCAAGAAACCAAAATAATTTCCAGAATCTTAGACTTGTGAAAGTATCTTCTGAGATGGGACTGAAAACATCTGGGGGTTTGTGGCTTTTTGATTCTTGGAGTGTTTTACTAAAGGTCTTTCTGTGTCTATAATACTCCAGGGGAATTAACAGTGTTCAAAGATCTTTACAGGGCTAGACACAGGTTGTAATTAAAAAATAATTGTAGTTGTTAGCTTATGCCTAACTACAGGTAGCTTCTCATTAAATCTGTGCTTCACCATTTATCTGGTTTACTGGTCTCCAATTGCTGTCATTCTGCATAGAAACGAAGAATTAATACATGCTTTGTTTCTGAAAATCTTGAGTTATCACAGCAATAAATGTGTTCAGCCAATGGAACTTATAAGTATTCAAATTAGGACCAAGCTAAGTCCCAAAATTCACATATTAAAAGAAAAATCCACAGATAAATATGAAAACATAGCAACTTTATTCAGTAATGTGTTGCATTGATTAATCATTCCCAAATGTTTTCCATTAAGCAAAAATTGGTTGTTTTGAAAAACCTGAGATTGGGGATTTTGTGGTGGGGTTTTGTTGGTTTTAACAAAACAGTCCTGATTAGAACTGAGATAAAAAAAAATAATCACAATTTCCATCCAGTGGGAAACTCTTGTATTCCAACATTTGCTTTTTCCCAACTCTGATAAAACCTGGAATACTGTAATTGCACATAATGTTGTTAACAAGAACTCAGGAAAAAGTAATTAATGAGGAAGCAGCAAAATGTATTTTCAGAGTGATTTCAATATAGAGCACTTGGTATGTTACTAACTTGCCCTGCTACGGCTCAGAAATCTCATGAACTCATTCTCCTTCCTTAGCTCCCTGAGCTGACTAAATGTCCACAAGTGCAACTTCTGTGGACTGGCACAGAGAATTCTCTAAAGGGGAATTTTGATCGACAAGGTCATGGGGGACAGACTGCAATAAAAGAAGAAAGGAGTTTTCTCCAGGACATGGGTGGGAGAACAACTTGGAGTGATTTGTGGTTTAATGAAATAACAGTGAAGGAAACAAATATCATTCCAACATCAAGCAGTAGAATTCTGGAAAAAACCCAACTCAACTCGTTTCTCTGAGTGGTACAACTTAAAAAATAGAGGCAGAGTATTGGAAGGCACTGGATCAATCAGCTAGTGGAAACTGTGCTGACTATATTAAGTTTTTCAGCTGTGCATGCAGAAAGGAATTAAATCCCAGAGGCTACATCTGCATGGCACCTAGAACTTCTGATTTGCACATGGGATTCCCTCCACCATTAAGAGAGATGGCAATGGAGACTGTGTGCCCTGACAAAGGCTGTGGGGTGGCCCCAGCAACCAGAATATTGCAGGTGTAATGGCAGAGTAGAGCGGAATGACGGCATTGTAGCTGTTTGTCTCTGATTTCTGTTTGTGATTTGCTTGGTCACTATGATATGTTGACATATCAGTTTGGAATTTGCCAGTTGATACAGATGTTTTGATTGAGCACCTATGAGGTTGGAGTTTTCTGACTTCAGCAAGTTCAGTAAGATATTTATAAGATCATTGCAACCCTAATAATGTTATTCATGTGGGTATGATGTACATGGAAGTGAACTATAGTCTAATAAATAGAAAAAATGCATGGTAAACCAAAAGTTTTATAGCTTTAAATGAATATATGAAATACATGGATTGGTTTATCAAATGGCAGACTTTAAAATGTATTTTTCAGCTCTTTCTCTGATACAACGATTTCAATATCCGTTAATATGATGTCCTGCCAGGCCAAAGAGATGGAAAGTCTCACTTTTGCTTTAGGTCAGGAGAAGAGGCAGTAGCTCTTACAGTGGCTGTGGAGCTTTTTTTCCACTGAAGAATAGATTTCAGTGGAAAATTCCTGTTCAGCTCTAACTTTTGTTGATCACTATGCGCAGTAGTTTCCTGGTAGGCACAGCCATCAAGTGTGAAGTCTGGGCTGAGCCAGGGCTTGTAGACAGGGAGCTTCCAATATCTTCAGTCTCTCCTGGCCGGGAGGCAGCCACTGTGTCTTCAGGACACATTAATTATCTCCAGCCAGTGCCTTCCAGTGGAGCAGTCCACTGAGACCTCTGGTGTCAGTTCAGGTTTCACTTTCACTTTAATTTGGAAGATGATATTAAGTGCCTAAGGAAAACGTGTCCTTTAGGCTATCCTCGATGGGCAAAAGGGATATTCAGAAGCTGGTTTTGGAAAACTGTAAGAAGTTTTCAGGAGAAAAAGATTCCTGTGTCTCTTTATTACCTTATTTGTCAAGCTTTTATTTTTTTCCTTTAAGCAATGGAAACTACATTTTAAGCAAAATAAATTAAAAGCCCTATAGGGTTCTGTGTATGCCAACAAATATTTAGTTAAACATGCACAATGTGAGGAGGTTACTTACATGCCTAAAATTACACCTGTCCTTAAATACCATGCTTGTTGGACATGTGAAAAATTCCAGGAATCAAGGGCCTGTGGTATAACTACACAAAAATATTTAACTTCAGCTTTAATCCCTTTCCTCCTGTGTTGTGACTGTGTATTATGTAGTAAAATCATTGTGATACGAAGAAAGCACAGCAAGCAGTTAATCTCAGCTAGCTGCTGGTGCTTTTTGGATGGGGCTAGTCTGGGCCACAGCTGCAGAGCCTCTTGCTGTGGCTGGGGAGTTGGGCCCAGCAGCACCAGATGGTCCTGCAGACAGTCGGCATGGAGCCAGCAGAAGCTCAGCAGCAGCCCCTCAAGCCATAGCTGGTTTTGACCTGTGGTTTCCACTCTCTGCTGCTCAACATGCCATTCCTGGGAAGGCTTATTAGCTCTGGCACCATACCATGGGAGTTCAAAGCATCAGCTTGGGACCACTGCTGCACTTGTGCTAATAAGATCCTAGAGGAGCAGAGTGCTGAGAAGTGCAGTGCAGGGACAGTTCAGTGGTTGTATGAGGAAGCAGCCTAGGTCAGCTGGGACAGATCTGAACTGTGGCTTATGAACCCTGCTTGATACCAGCTGCATCTACAGAGCTGTTTACATGTCTATTCCACTCCCCTACTATATGAGGTAACAGGGAGTTGACTGCAGGTAGCAGGACTGGACTGCTTGTAAAGACTTGAACTTTTGACTTCTTGTTTGAGTGATTAGTCATGTGCCTTTGCACTTGACTAATTTAGCATTTAATATTCTGTTTGTGTTTTTGTAGTTGTGGCATTTAATATTCTATTTGTGTTTTCCATTCTGCTACTACCAATATGTGCAAATTCCCCAACATTACAGCTAATGACTTTCTCTTCTTTTCATCAATAAAACACATATTCTCTGGAGTGACAGGAAGATCGTCTGCTAGAAATCACATTTCTGTTAATAAGACCATACAAAGAAGAAAGAAAATTTATTCTAGCCTGGCAACTGTAGCATCACTTTAGTACTGGCACTTGGGTGCATGCTGGAGATGGGGAGTAGGTTTTCTACTTCCACTTTCAGAAGTGGGTTTGTAGTTCATTTTCTAGAACTACGCTGCCATAAGCTATAAGAGGTCCAATTTTTTTGGTGTAGTGTCTAGGCACCAACTGTGCCAAACCCAGAAATACCAGCCAATACATGTATTTCGATAGGCAGCAGGAAATATGGCCTGAGAGATGAGGGGGCTTTTCTTCTGGTAGCTGATTCTGTTTACTCAGAATATCTACCTCTATCTCTACCATAGAACAAAAACTTTACTTATAGTAAAAGTTTCTTCATGTCTGAGGATCACTGACAAAAGTCTGTGTGAGCCGACAACTGGGCAAGGAGTAATGATAGAGTCTGATTGTACCGGGTTCTTGCAGGTATCTCAATGGCCAGACTTCATCAATGGGGTGTGGAATTAGTCCCAAGAATGTAAATGTAACAAGGTTTTGTGGAGCACAAATGATAAGCTGGCCTTTGACATCTAATCTGGCTCTTTCAGGAAGAAATGGAAGAGAACTTCTGTTGTTCTGTTGTGCCTTTTATTTTGTTTGTGCTTTTTGGTAAATGATCACAGTATCACAGTATAACTTAGGTTGGAAAGGACCTCGAGGATCATCGAGTCCAACCTATCAACACAGACCCCATGACTAGACCATGGCACCAAGTGCCACGTCCAATCTCCCCTTGAACACCTCCAGGGTCGATGATTCAACCACCTCCCTGGGCAACCCGTTCAGTGACGAATGACTCGCTCGGTGAAGAACTTCCTCCTCACCTCGAGTCTAAACCTCCCCTGGTGCAGCTTGAGACTGTGTCCCCTTGTTCTGGTGCCGGTTGCCTGGGAGAAGAGACCAAGCCATAATCTTTTCTATGGTCAAAAGTGCTTGTCCGCAGGCACCGTAGCAGGGCAACACAGATAACAGATTGTTTTGCTCACTTTTGGACAAAGAAAACCCTCAAACCCACAGAAGTGTTCGTTAGTCCTATAAATCCCCAGATTCTCCAAAGCCAATTTAATCATATTAATTCACTGATTTACACAAACGAGAAAGCAAGTGGTCTGGTGATTAGGCAATGGACACTGGGCACTGTAGGAGACACTGTCCCTCCTATGGTAAGCCAAAGAATGGAACCTCCTGAAGATGTTCGTGCTTGGGGTAGCAGATTTGTTTATGTTGGTTGTAAACACACACGGCACACTTCCCATCCCATCCCATTCTGCATCAGCTCTTTCCTTCATTTTGCAGCAGCAAATGACTCTGCACATGGCTGGGCGGGAACATAGAAATAGGAGATTCTGTCAAGCTGATGAGTTGCAGCCAGCTTAAATTTTCAATCTTTTTCCTAGGAAGACTAGATATTGTTTCTATGTTTGCACAAGCAGGCATCGTTAGGTGTCTGTACATGGTGTTGCAAGGCAATAAAATTCTGGACAGCCACTGATTATCTTTTTTTGGGGTAGTTTGTGGGTTTGGGTTTTTTTGGGTGGTTGTGTGTGTTTGGTTTGGTTCTTTGTTGTTGTTTTTTTGGGGTTTTGGGTTGGGTTTGGTTTTTTTCTTTCCCTTTTTTTTTTTTTCTTTTTCCCCCCACAACAAATGAAATTTGGCAGCCAGGGTCTTGGGTGTTTCAGTAGGATATGGATGTTCACTGCTACAAAAGCTCTTTTGTGCCTGTGATTCCCAGACCTGGCCATCTTTGGTCCTGTTGACTTTTCCCAACAAGAGCACCACTAATATGATAAGATACTTTAAAGAAGTAATAATTTGGGTGCCTAAACTGATTCCTGTGCAGTGGAAAAGAAACACTTCTGAACATTCCTTTATGCCAAGTGACATAAAGAAAATGGATCTTAATTGTGACAATATCTGGAGGCTGTATTATAGCATTCATGATGACTTTTGCTTTTCACCACAGATCTTCTTAGGAGACACAAACATACATAGCAAAAGAAAAAAACTAGCATATGTCTATAGCACCTTAAAAAGAGAATGAATTGCATTAGGCAACTGAATATGCAGATAGAACAAGATAGACCCCTAAAACCCAAAAGAAATATAATAATGCATCACATGGTAACAAAGGATAAGATTAAAAAATTCATTTACCTCTATCCATAAGATAAAGGAAACAGAGCAAAACAACTTTTCTTTTCTAGTTTTAGCTGAAGATTTTAATATTTGATTTGTAACTAGCTTGTCTAAAACCAAAATTTTGTTCAAGTATGTATTCTCAAACTTTAATGTAAGCACTTTATGTTTCTAAATTGGTAATTATAAAGGCACTTTCAATGGCTGAGGTTTTGCCTAGATATTATGCCAACAAAGACTCTTGTAATAGCTCAAGCATGTGCCTACTATTTCTGGGGTATAGAGCTTCAATCCTGCTGGGTTTTATTGTATGAAATTCCTATTCATAGAGTAATTCTAATTAATTCCTGACCCTCCCAAAAGGAATTCCCCCTTGCCCAAAACCTTTCCACAGTAAAGAAAGTGTCTTTTAAAGGTAGAGGAATAACCCTTTGAAGCTGCAGTAGCTCTACAGATATTTTCGGATGTGTGCTGAAATACACACAAGCAATTGGCTTTCTGAGCGTGGCTGACCTAGAGAATGATCATCCCACAAGCTAAGTGTTTGTAGGAACATTAAAGCTGATTTTGTGTTCGCTTATCCTACTCAAGGGATATTAGTCATAAAATGCAGAATCTATGTAAAATATTGGAAATGCTTATGCAACAAATTTTACGTTCTCTCTAAAAGCCAAGATGTGTCTTCCCTTGAGTAGGATAAACATGGGTACAGTCTTCCCTGGGCTCTGGTCACAACTAAGCTTTCTTTTAGCTGCATAGTTTTCCTGCATCAATGGTCAACTTATGCAAGAGGAAGTGGAAATCTTTGGGGAAGAGGTGGTCTCCATGTGGCATGCCTAGGAAGAACCGCAATAAGAATTCATACTTATTCCTTTTAATTGGTGTTTATTTAGCCTTCTCCTCTAATCTTAAATAGGTTTGCATATATATATATATATAAAATATATAAGCTTATAAATACATATTTATGTCTGTGACAAGCTTGACAAAACATTCCTATCCAAGGAGAGAAGGGCTTTGCAACATGCAAAAGTGGACACAAACAACTGTTGATAGAAATCCTACTATTACAATGCATGACAGAGTTCTTTATCCCTGAGCAATGCTTCTAGGTTTGCAACATGGATTTTTTTCTTTTCCCACCTTATCTATGAGGACATACAGAGAGCTACAATCAGGATTTGCTTTTTCAGGGTGCACCCAAATAGTATGTAGTTAATTCCTTGAGGTTTTTAGCCAGTCACAGGCATTGAGGATAGCAACAAGCTGTAATAGAATCTTACATATGCAGCTTACTTTCCTGTTTTGCAAGCACATAGTATTTCCTGTAACAGTTTATGTAACTGTTTATGAGGATGAATCCAATTCAATAACAGGTATTTGACTGGCCCTTCTTTATCTTAACTTCACAGTCTACATTTTGTTTCTAGAGTGTTTGTTTTGTTGGTTGGCTTTGGTTGTCTCAAAAATCTGGTATGCATTTCTGTGTCCTCTGGCTGGTATTTTAGCCAGATATTAATAAGATAGTAGTATTTTTAAATTTCTCTTCTATAGCTCCAATGAACCCATAAAATATTTCATTACAGCAGGTTCTTGTTGCTCTACTTCCTCTTGACACAGCTGTCAGATTCATAGTTAAAGCTGGAAGGAGTCATCAATAACCAAACATCATTTTCCTTACCAGTGCAGAAGCGCAAATGCCCTCATTATCTACAGTAAATGTTTCCCAAGAGCAACAGCCAAACAGAATTTGATAGGTGTAATATGTGCTTCCACATATGTTGTATTTATAGATCTTGTAAAGTCCTTTCACTCTTGCAGCTCCTTTGATATCATTATTCTTGAGAGTGTAATTGGCCAATAAAAAGCTACTATATACATTGCGAAGGGTGGGGGGTGGCACTTAAAATTTCTTAGATCATGTACTTGCTCTGTGTTTTGTCCTTATTTCTGCATACTACATTACTATTTATTGCTTTATTTGGGATAGTGATCACATTTTGAACTAAAGTGTGAATGTTAAAGCCTACAGAAGGAACACGTTTTTAACATACATACATATATAAACACTGACAGGCATTCATGACAGTAGAAATTACCTTTCTCTGTGTGACACTCTCCTTGGGCTGACATTCAGTATCATCTATAAATTATGAACTGAAGGAGAAACAAAGTGTTTTGGAGTATGAATGGACCTCTAGGGCTGGTAGGTTTCAGTGTTACATCACTAGCCATGGTTTCTTTTTCCCAGCCTTTGAGTGGGACAAAGCTCTTTCCTCCTACATGCTGAATAGAGATAATGGACCCCACACAAATTTATGCCTACCCTAGGTAAAACAAATTCTGGGCAAAAATAATTGGAAGGCAAATCTTCCTGAAGAGCAGTGACAACCAATGGAAGTGGTTGAACAATCTCTAGTTTTCAGCATTACTATTTGTCTCATGCTTATATCTGAGAATGGTTATGACTTTGGTCCCCAAACCAATGAGCTCTAACAGTGGTGGTGAGACTAGCAGAACTACTGATACCATCCAGTGCCTGGCTGCTGAAGCAGCTCAATGCTTTCTTTGATTACATAAGTTAATTCCTCTAGGAAGGGGAAGAGAATGACTGAGAAGGATACAAAGAAAATAATAAAAAGAAATCATAGAACTGAGAAATAGTTTCAACTGGAAAGAACCTTTAAGATCACCCTGCTCCCCTCCACCCTGCCCCTTGCAACAGGAAGGGACATCTTCCACTGTATCAGGTTGCTTGAAGCACCATCTCATCTGGCCTTTAGTGAGGAGCATGTATTAAATGAAACCAGTTGTATACTCCTCATTGAATAATTTTGCTCTTGCTCAAAAATGAACATTCAGAAGACATTCTGAGCAGGTGATGGGCTGTGGCAGGAGCTGTACAAGAGCTGGATGAATTCGGACTCATTTGGAATTGTTTGGCTCTGAATGGCTTCTGAACATCAAAATGCTTATAAGTCATTGGAACAATCAGTGACGGGATGCTTTATGTCTTCCAAAAACCCTATTTTAATGGATTAGTTTTCTTATTTTTAATACTCCAGATGCATTAAGATTTATATGTGACTGAGTTATGTCTGCTGGGGGAAACAGATGTAGAATTTCTTGGCTTTCATGTTTTTAAATTCTTAACCATAATATTCCATTAATGTAGTTGCACTGAATATTAAATTGATTTAAAGGTATTAATGCTATGCACAATATGCACTCCTTAGCGTGTAAGTATCATAATGCAGCAGCAAAAAGCAAATTGGAAAATATTTTTCACGTTCTGGGTACTAGTATTAGCTTTTTACATTAATTCCTGATGGCTTATGGTCATTACAGCAAGATGACTTGAATGAAATTCTTTGATTTATAAAAGTGTAAATGAGGTCTGAATCAATTCCTGGATCTTGTAGTGCTACAATACATCTCTGTCCTATGCCTTTTTTGAGTGGAGTGAGGGAGCCCTTATAAAGCCACCCACAAAATAGCTACCTCTGGCAATGTATTTGATTTTAAATGATTAATGTTTCAGAGAAGACTGCTGTGGTTTTGTGAGCGAGAATAAAAAAGCCCCAAACCCTAACCTTTGTTTTTATATGGTGGAAAAATAAGTGCAGTTCTAACACAATTCACCAAAAAAAAAGAAAATAATAAAATTGCATGATCTCTGTGAACATAAATGAATTTAAAGTCCATTTGAAGGCATTCCCTGTTGGCTGCGTGTAAAACTGCAGTCTTTGAGCTCAGACCCATAAAAGGGCAGAAGGCTGCGTCTACAAATATCTGAGGTGTGGGTGGCCTGATGAGGGTGCCAGGCTCATTTTGGTGGTGCCCAGTGATAAGACAAGGAACAAATAGTACAAGTTAGAACACAGGAGGTTCCTTCTCAACACAAGGAAACATTTCTTTACGGTGAGAGTAAAAGACCACTGGAACAGGCTGCCCAGAAATGTTATGGAATCTCCTTTTCTAGAGACTTGAAAAACCAGCTTGAACGAGTTCCTGTGCAGCCTGCCCAAGGTGATTCTGGTTTGGCAGCGGGGTTGGACTTGGAGGTTCCATCCAACCCCTGAGATACTATGATTCTGTGATATGGCTGTTGATGGGACCAGTAGAAGAGCAAAACCAGCAGAGAATAGGACAGTTGTGATCTAAAATATCTCGTGCTGAGGAGAAAACGTTAGTCCTTCACTCAAAAGCTTTGTACGCCAAATGTCCTATGGAGCTTTACTAAACCCTCATTGGAGCTGTGGAGATCTGTTTTTTCCTTGCCTGTTGTGCTAAGGATGTGGATATGATCTTAAAGAAAGCTCATTATCTCTGGGACTTCACAATCACTAGATCTTTTTCTGTCTTTCTTTTTTCTATACGTGCTTTACTTACGCAGAGACTGTTAATGGAAACACATTCACTACTGAAAACTGTTTACTGTTTGATTTTAAAAACAACTTCTAGAACACAGATCTCTTTAATGGAAATGTATTGCAAACGCAAATTGTTTACAATACGCTATAAAATATTTTTATGCTGCAGCACTCCTTAATAGAAAAGTGCTGTATAGACTGCCCTGATTATTTTCTATTAAAGCACATTAAACAAAGCCTGTTTGAAACAAATATCTAGTTCATAATTTACATGAATAGTTTTAGCTAGCATTCTAAACATAATTAACTTCATACAGAAATACAGTCTAAGGTATTTCTTGCTGATTAGCTGTACAGTGATTTCTCATTTGTAACAGGAAAAAAAGCAGAGAGGAGTAACACCAGTTAGTTTTGAAGGCAGTCATGTTAAAATATGCTCACTTTCTGGGAGGAGAAAGCATTCTCCAACTAAGTTACATTGAACCATGTCTGCAATTTTCCTTCTCTGTTCTTGGGTTAGGATACTTCATTACTATTGTCCTTTCATCCAGTCAGGGCTGATATTTATGCAAATTCATAGAATCATAGAATCAATCAGGTTACAAAAGATCTCCTTGGGCAGCCAATTACTCAATTCACATGCTTAAGGTCAAAATCAGTGGAAATAAATCCATTAAGTAATATCCAGACTCCTCAAGTCAAGTTTCAGCAGAAAGAAGGTGCATTCAGGAGAAGATGGGTTAATCTATAGCCTCACTTTCTCAGACAAGCACTTCCCAAAGCAATTTTGAGGCTTGTACCCACAGCTGTAGGCATGGCCCTGTGCTGCTTCTCTGTGATTCACTACCCCATAAAGATATTCCTATTCTCCTCTTCATTGTAGTGCCAAAGTCTGCTGCCAAGTGGCCATGCCTGAGTCTTGCTTGCTGTGCCCTTGATGGCAGAGAAACTGTGAACTGAGTTAGGGAGGTTGGTACTGAAAAGGAAGAAATATAAAAAGGAGCATCTCATGATGAGTCCTGGAAGGTTAGAGGTATGAGATTTTAGTGTTCTTCGATGCTCTCTCCGTAAAGAAAAGAATTCAGTCACCAAGACAAGGAACCTTTGCTTTCATTATCGAGCCTTATCCTGTCATAGGACTGTGAACTGCTAACAATGCAGCTGCCAAGTCTTATCCCTTCCATTTTTGTAAGAGATAGTGGCTCATAAGAATGAGTTGTCTTGTTTGGATTTTTTTGGTTTATCCTCTCCCCGCCCCCTTAAAATTCAGCTCCCAAGAGTTTAAATCAAAATGAAATTAAGTTGGTGCTTCCTGTCTCCAGTTTCCCCTGTGAGTTTCTCCCAAGAGCTGTACAAGGTGACAGCTTGAAATACCATGGGATGGTACAGTGAGAGTCACAATGTAGTTTAAATGGGAGAAGACATGTTCTGTATTCTCTGCTCATTAACTTGGGAATGAACTGGTTACAATCTGGGAAAAATCAGGTCTCTTAAAGATTAACTATTACCATTGACCTAATTTCAGAATCACAAATTTGGGTTTTGCAGTTCCAGCACAGCAAATACCTTTGTAATATTGATTGATGATGAAAGTTTTGGTGGGAAGTGGTGCACTGAAAAGACAGAGTTAATGTGGGTCAAAGAGCTGATGCTGTGCATTGCTCTTTTTCAGTGCCCCAAGTTCCCATAACCTTACAAAGAAAATCACATTCTGAGTAGTCCAGGTGCTGCCTTCTATTGAAGCATATTGCAGAAGTTTCCAGGCTTTTGCATCACATCAGATAGAGATATATTTTAAAATTCTTTAAGTGACTTTAAATGGGTTCTTGCAATACACCAAGCTATCACTTCCTATTCTAGCACAGCGTGAAACTGAAGTGCATAGAGAGACAGTTACATTTAAAATGCTAACATTTTCTTATAGCTAACTTTTCAAGGGTTGCAACAGGCTTGAAGCAAATTACCTATTGTCCTGGTTCAGGCTGTGCATGGTAGGCTGTCCATCTCATTCTGATCAATGGGTTTTTTTGGGTTATTTTTTCCCTTTCTCTTGAAACTCGAGCAAACAACTTCAGCACTAGAATAACTTGCACGGTACTGCTAGAATGCATCTTTCACCCTTTGCAACAACAGTAGCATAAAGTCAGTTTTTAACAAGGACATGCATGGAGAAAAGGATCCAGCTTCTGTGCTGGTTAGTTGCTTAAGACTCTTCTCCAGAAGCAAAAGGACAAATTATTAAATATGATTTTTGTTTCAGTGGAACTTTACAATGGATAAACATTTAATAACCGTCAGCTCTGACATTTACAAAGAGGAAAACATTTGAACATAGTCTTAGCGAATTCTCAGGATTCTCAAAAGCAAATCTAAAATATTGCATCTTATTGTCCCTTGCTGAGCTCTATGGAGAGCAACCAGGAAAAATTACTTTCTGCTTGTTACAAAGCAAATTTTGGGATGTGTCCATTTTCCTGATGATTTTACCAACACTGGATTTGGTTCATGCTTTGAATTTTGGTATTCTCTTTTGAGTTATTATATTCAGTCTTAGGGATACTAGAGGTGGCTAAGATCTGGTGCTGAAAATGCCATGGTATTAAGTTCTGTTTGACACCTTTGAACTTTGGTGTAAAAATATCACCTAGATATAAGACTAAGGGATTGAGGTTTGCACAAAGGAACAGTATCTATTGTTCTCTCTGGACTGTAAGGGAGGTGAAATGGTTTATAGTGTCTCTTTATTCTCACTGCTTGGAACAGCTGGGCAAAGAGAAAGGAAATGGCTTTCTCCCAGTACTTGTCAAATAACTGATCTGCAAATTATCCCTCCAAGGGACAAGGTAGACAATGACAGTATGTTCATAAATCAGGAGTAAAGCTGCAGTACTGTTGCCAAAATTCAGAGAAAAGGAATAAAATGAAGGTTCTCTGGATCGAGGTTTGACTAAGAGAAAAAAAAATAATAAATTTATTAATAATCTACCCAGACTACCAGATCAGGATTAATTAAATGCAGCCTGTATTATGTAATTATCAAACCCAAGCAAGTTATGTAAGCCCATTAGATCTATGTATTTCATATGAAACAGTGTGTGTTAAATGAGCATGTGCCCGCTATTTCCAGGATCTTCTGCCTGAGGCAATCTGATTGAATCACCTGCAAATGATACAAAGAAAACAGGAGAAAGCTCTCACAAAAAAAAAATACAGCTTGCAAAAGTGAAACCTCTATTTCCTTCAATATCACACAGAAACCACTCAACATGTTACACTGACATACTCTTTGATAGGAAATAACTAATTTCTTGAACTTGCAGTTGCTTGGTTGAATGAATTTAACAAAACCTGTTGCAGTACAGAAAAACTGAAATTTGATTATTTTTTTTTCTGTTGTACAGTAAGGAAACAGAGCATAGCTTAACAAAATACTTGTGTTTATAAGCTGAAACATATTTCTGTAGCATCTGATTAGGAGTTGATATCTTAGGCGATCTAACATTATCAGTATTAAATGTATTATCCCAACTGAAATAATAAATTGCATTTTACTTGTTTTTAATAGAAAACATGAATCAGAAAATGTTTTCTGAATTTTATTAAAATTCTGTTATAGCTCATTTATAACTGAGGACAATGAAGTACTTACAGAATACAGAATGGTGTAATCACTGGAAAGATAAACAGCCACAAGCTACCTGCTCTATATTGTTAGCATAAATGGAAAAGAAGATTGGATCAAGATAAGAGTTTTGCAAGGCTGCCTTGGTTTTATGCTAAACAAAAATGTGCTCCTATCTGATTTGACATGCAGTTTATTTTGAATGAGGACCTAATCTTGACATCTTCACTCAGATAGTGACTGCATGGGCTGCACGTGGCCTCAGGACTACGTGTTTGTGGTTGGTAGCACTCATTGCAATTAAAGCACCTCAGTAAAATGAAGTCTCAAGGACTTCAGCAGCACTTCAGAAGCAGCTGACAGAATCCCCCAGTGTGTCTTCTCTGATATGTATGTAGTAGAAACTATGTGATCTGCTGAAAATGAGCAACCAAACAGCATTGCTGCAGTAAAAATTGCATAATGTGCTTTTCAATTCAGCTGCACTCAGGAAAATTGCAACACTATTTTGAAGGGGGAAGGTGAGACTGGATTTTGCACAGTGCATTTGGAAGCAAGGAAATATTTCAATATTGTGTTGAATTATTTTTTTTCAAAGTAAAAGTAAATGTTTCCTTTTCTGGAGACACTCAAAACCTGCCTGTGTGACCGACTCTAAGTGATCCTGCTCTGGCAGGTGGATTGGACTAAACGATGTTTTGAGGTCCCTGCCAACCCCTAACACTCTGTGATTCTGTGATTTGCAGTGGTATTGCAGTTTCTTTTTTGTCTTTGTGAAAGACTATTCCTTAGGGGTGACTATTATGTTTTGGAATTTACTTTGTCTGACTTTCTTGGCAACTCTGTGTACATGTGTATATATGCCATATACATGTGCACATATTCTAACTCTGAAGTGCTTGGGATAAAGAACAGTGCTGACAAGCAAAGATTTATTAGATGACTTTGTGTGTTGGGTCCTATTTTTTTGTGCATGTCCAATAAGATATCAAAATGTTTAGGCTTACCTATGAAGTCATACAGGGCTTTATTTTTCACAGTCACTGCAGTGCTGACTTTGGCAGACAGAGGAGACCAGGTGTTTGTCACCTGCAGCAGCATTTTTAGTTTGGAGTAAGCAGCATTTAGCACTGACTAAGAGCGTGCTATTAGACCTATAGGTGAAGAACTTAAAACTGAATGTGACATTTCTAACTACTGGAACTCTTTGTCTATTAGAAGCTCCTAGTTTCTACTTCTGAGTATTAATTTTTCACTGAAAGGCAGTGCCATTGTAAAGGTGAGGCACGGGAAAGTGAAGCAGTAAAAGATGTAATATATACCATTGAAACGGTTCAGCTGCTTTCTAAAGCCCTTAAAGTCACAAATGTAAGGAATTCAAAAGATGTTATCGAGGTTTAGAAGGTACTGGTGGAAAGGGTATTGCTTGATGCTTCATTAACTCGCTTTTTCCTCAATATGAGGAATATTTACAAAGTATTTTTCTGCAGAAATCCTTTTTTAGACTTTTCACTTTAGATACACAGCTGTGCAAGAGCCCAACAGTGGAGCTTCCTGAGGAGAGAGGGGGAAAAAAAGGAAAGAAAAAAAAAAAGTGTTTCTATCCCCATCTAAGGAAATCTTTGCTTTTTCTTTAATAGAATACTGGAGACTTTCCACACAGTAGATTCCTCTCTTGTTTTTATCTGATGTCTTTTTTCACAACTAATTCAGGTGCCTGTTGCCTGGGGGATTGAGCAGTGCATTGGGCTTGATGATCTCCAGGGGTTCTTCCCACCTCAGTTATTCTGTACACACATGTCACTTCTCTAGGTGCACAGACAGCTTAGTCCAGACATTTTTGGTGTGTTTTACAACTCACGTAGTTCACCAGATATCTTTTGTTCTTATCTAGTGGTGTCTCTGCCAGTTCACTGAAAATGCCTACTGTACATTCCCTCTACATTAATTAACATAAGTCTGTATGTGACTTTCCTCTCCAGCAAAACCTATTTATTCTTTCTCAGCTCTCACCTCAGAGTGAAGTGGAAAATACTTTGCTATCCTGATCATATAGTAAGCCATGCAAATGTTAGCTAAAGAGTGATCAGAATAAAATGTCCTCTTTCTAGCTGTAGAACAAGAGGACCAACACATTCTCTACCTGAGTTCCTGTATATAAATGGATTAGCTGCACACAGATGTTGTTTCTAATTATGGTCCAAATGCATTTTTATTGTTCTAATAAAATAACACCCCCCAAAATATCCACAACCTCAAATCAATTCTCATCTCAAGAACTAATGTGCACACACACACTTTTACAAGTATAAAATATGTATATGAACTACCATTTCTTCATTATTGTAGACTTTGGATTATATGCAGAGCCAACCTAAGACTAATTCCAAGCTTAGCATCCAAGTTAGCGGCTTGGATTTTCCTAGGTGTTTGTTGTTCCAGCCCAGTACCATAACAGAGCAAAAATATTGACTGTCATTGGGAACTTGACATTTAAAATCCTTTTACGCCATTGATCCTCACTGCAAATATCTCTATAATAATCTTTTTATTAAAAACTTCTAAGAAATATGAGCTATGGTTTGGTAAAGAGCAGTTAATGAGTAAATACATGTACCTAACCCCAGGCACACTTCAGATATCTCCACCATTATTTTCTGTCCTTGGTAATTTATTTATGATTACTGGAGGATTACCATGGATGATTACTGACTTTCTGCACAGCATGGTCTATTTGTTAGTGTCTCAGATCCTACCAGAGTTCCTGAATTCACACCATTATAACTTATATTTTTGTTAATAGAATTGAGTGCAAATTCATTTCTTTATTATGAATGAATTGTGATGCTTTTCTTTTCTAGGATTTAAAGAAAAGCAACATGAGATAAATTTAATTGCATAAATATAGATTAATTTTGTTTTTTTTAATTATTACAGAAGTAATCTTACCTCTTAGAAATATACTGACCACAGGAATCTTCTTCTGGGAATACATAGAGATCTCTGTGTGGCTGCAGTGTATTTATATATATGTGTGTGTGTGTATAAAAAAAGCCCATATAACATCCCACTCTCTGGTCATCTCAACAAAGAAGTCCATAATGGACTCTATCAAGATGCTGATCCCTGGATTCCTGGTTTCATTCTTGCTGCAGGAAGGACTAAACATTTTCTGTAGCCAAAAGAGTTACTGTTAAAGCCTATATCTGTGTATAGACATGTGACTATTATGAAATAGAATTAATAGCTAGTAATTGCCATTAGCAGGTTCAGAGCATCTGCTCTTCAGTGACACACCTGCCAAGCACATAAAATGATTCGCACCTGCTGACCCTCACCTTGCTTTTTAAACTGCAGGGTTTATCACAACATGTGTCTGTTCAGATGGTTAATAGTAATTGGTCTTACAACCACCACTCAGGGCAGGTTGTTTCTCTGCCTGTTTCATAAACACCGTTCCCAAGCACTTTCAGAGAATATCTTATTTCATCTGTTATGGCTTGAAGTGAGAATTCAGTAGTTGTTTTTTTCTCACATCCTTTCTGCCTATGCACTTTGTGTTCCTTTTCTCTTTGACCTGAAAAAATTCAGCTGTGTTTTTTTTGTGAAATCAATAATATTCTTTAAGAAAGCAACCAGGAGTACCTCATTAATACAGAGACATAGTGAAAGGAATTTGGGTGAAGTTTGTCTTGAGTACAGGAGGAGGAAGGTGCTGCAGGAGGGTGGCTAAGGCTGTAGTGAGTCTCCTGGCACCACTCCCCAGTTGCACTCATGCATCCCTTGCTGTTCTTCCCTTCTTAGGGTAAAGAAGCAGGATGAAAAGTCTTGTTTACTATATCTGGGCCGTGAAAGCTTGAGAAATGATGTTATGCCCAAAGAGGGCTTCACTCCTTTCTGATGTGTGAGGCCAAGATATTTAAGTACCACTGTCAGGTAAATACTTACATTTGCAAGGAAATATACTTTCTCCTAATAATTACATCTACTCAATGGATAGCATCCTCACTTAACAGCAACCATTAAGACAAGATACTTACAAAGAGAAACACTTGTCATTTTGCAAAGAAAAACCCAATAATCCTCTGCTGGTTGCTCCCCCTCCATTTTAATTGTTAATATCTTTTCAGCATGCGGGAGAAGTAATCTCCTACCACGCTGAAGCAGTCAGCCTAATTGAAAAGAAATACAAGTCATCTAGTGCACAGCTGAAAAATTCAGCTAAAATGCAATCTGTCATTATCTTTCCAATGCCAATTTTAAATAGGTATTAAAGTAAATGGGGGAAACATCTTCTCATTTCTCTTGCGGTATCATGTTGCTTTTACAGAAATCCCTAATCCTCAAATGAAGATTCTGCCCGATACCCAACAAAACACTCAAGACTCAGCCTCAAGTGTCTTGGAAACCAGATCTAAAAATAGAGGAATAATTTCTCTATCGTGAATTAATCTCATTTGAAAATGGTTTTTAAAAATGCAGTTTATGCAATGCAAATCCTCGCTCCCAGAATAACCTGTATTTGTGGTTGTTATGCCACAGTCAAGAGATAAATTACTGCTCAGTGAGCTGTTTCAGCATGGCAACGTGAACTGCAGCTAGGATTAAGGAAACTGATGAAGCATAACGCACCATGAAAGAAATGAAAACATTTTATAGGACACAGGGGTATTATTGACAGGTTTCTACTTTTTAGACACAATGAACTCTTTTCAGCAGGAGATGGTATTTGAAAAGTGCCCTGCATTAGAAAATGATATGCCACATTGAAAAGTATTCACACTTCAGGTCTCCAAATTATTATGCGCTATATAACATCTTTCAATTTAATTGCAGAGATGTTGTATTGTGATGCTGAACACTTGTTTAATGGAGATAATATTTCAGCGTGGTAGGGAAAGTTGGATTCATTTGAAGCTGAGACATCCTTAGATTTACAATTATCACTGCGTGCTTCTGAGTAGGTAAAAGTATATTGAAAATATGTCAGATGGGGCCTTATAGAAGATCCATCAAGTCTTTAACATGTCAAGCCCAAACAAAAATCTTGCTGAAGCTATTACCATCAAAGTTTATTTGGCTCTGGTCTCAGGAAGACAACTTTCTTCAGGCTTCTCCACCAGCTGAAGTCCCTACAGCTGCAGGAATCTCAGGTTATGTACCGTATTGCTCAGCAAGTGTGGGGAAATGGCTGGTTAAAAAGATACCCCTATGTGAAGCCTGCCTAATTTAAAAAGAGAGTTTTTAGCATTCTACTGTTAGACACAATGGCTAATTATTTTCCTTCAGCAGCTGTGCTTTCTCATGGCTTGCCTGAAGTAGTAAAAGATTCAGCTAGCTTGAACAAAGAGCATGCCCTCAGAAGTAATCTGTTGGTGGAGAATGATATGGCGCTTTTGCTGTTATTCTTACTAGTTTCCACAGAATGGAAAATTTTGTAGTTAAAGTGTGACCAAGATACTGCCTCTGTTGTATACTATAGAGGTGGTGTTAAAGAAGAAGAAAACAAGAAATAATCACAGAAACATTCAGGTTGAAAAAGACCTTCAAGATCACCAAGTCCAACTGATAACCCTACTCAACCAGGTTCACCATATCCCCAAACACCACATCCAAACCACCTTTAAACACATCCAGGGTTGGTGACTCAACCACCTCCCTGGGCAGCCCATTCCAATGCCTGACCACTCTTTCCATGAAAATTTGTTTCCTAATGTCCAGTCTAAACCTACCCAGTTGCAGCTTGAGGCTGTTCCCTCTTTTTCTATCACTAATTACCTGGGAGAGGAGACCAGCAGCAGTCTCTCTACAATGTCCTTTCAGGTAGTTGTAGACAGCAACGAAGTCTCCCCTCAGCCTTCTCTTTTTTTGAACTAAACAGCCCCAGCTCCTTTAGTCACTCTTCATAAGATAAAGTGCCTTCCAACCCAAAGCATTCTGTGAGTCTCTGCTATGTTCAGTGGCAGTGGGGAGTGTTTCTGAAATCACACGAATCAGGCTGAATCAGTGGGATGCAGAACCCACCAATTGGTGCCATCATGCTTATTCACCTTGGTGAGCAACTGGTACTTAAATATGACAGTGAGCTCTTCTTTCCTCACCGCTAGTAACTATGCTGGTATCATCACCTGAAATCCAGCAAATAGAAAACCAGTTTATTTGAAGAACACAAAACTTTCTATGTAAGTCAGTCCATTTTAGAAATAAAAGACATTAAATCTTAACAGCTGTTTCAAATTAAAAATCCCAATTTTTTGGCTATTATACTTGTTGTTTAATTCAAAGTGGGAAAGGTGAGTAATTTATGGCAGGACACACAAAGAGAACTATGAAGATGAAAGAACGCAAAAAGCTACCGAGGAGAATCTGGCTGAAACTGGTTGGAATGTGAACTATATGATGTTAGATAAACTGCATTATTCTTCACTGAAGACCAAAATCTAGAATATACAAGTTTTCTGCTCTCTGTATTTCATTTGGAATCTGGGAAGAAGAGACAAAACAATAATAATAAAAGTAATATTAATACTAATCTCTTGTGAGGCCAAAGGAAAAATAGGGAATTTAGTTGATATATGTAGTGAGACTGCATGTGGAATGCAGATTAGTATGAATTAGGTGGGTGCAATTAGGTGCAAAACACTGCCTATCTGAATACAGATTTCATAATCAGCACCAGAAGACACTGAAAACTGAGAAAGGTATTTTTATACTCTACAAAATGCCGTTGTTTTCAGAAATGAAACAAAAACTGTCTAGCACGTCAGCCTTCAAAAGCTGGTACACTGCTGAAGTAAAGCAAGAACAAAGGCAGAGGATGATAGTGATGGGATGCTCATGGTTATAACTGTGGCATATAGAAAATTTTCATTAACCTCCCTCCCCCCCTGCAACCTGTCCTGGCTCCTGGCTGAAACTATTTCTGCCTATTCTGTTTGTTCTAGGCCATATATCTATGTATAACATAGGAGGAGGGCTAACATGTAGTTTTTGAGACAGAATGTGGGTTGTAAATATTAATTCTGTTGTATTCTGCTAGCGGCTAAAGGTGGTCAGGTTCTGGTGAGGAGAAGGAACATAAACAGAATGGGATATGCTTGAAATATGATTAAATATTTACAGGCTATACATAATATTTTCTTATTTTCATATATATATATAAAGTTATCCTGCAGGTAACTGAAGTGTTAAAAGGCTATTTAAAATTTCTTTGGGATGGTTGCCTTTTTTTTTCCTTCTCCTTCTGGTGTCTAGGGAGCTATCCTCAATGCTATGTGTAGACAGGAGGAGGGACCACCTTTTCACTCTCTCCATCTCTCCCAAATATGTTCTGCATGTTTCAGCTGAACTTTGTGTCGTGGTTTATTTTGCATTTAACACAACTCTCAGTAAGATCCATGTTGAGGTTGAGCATAGTCACACAAGCTAGTCCTGCTTAACATACACTTGGAGGAGTGGGATAAAGTAAAAACTATGCAGAAAAGTCTACGTTAAAAAAATAATATTCAAGTGTTTCATGTTTCTTGTAGATGTCAAATATCCTTAGCTAAAGTTATCTGCCGCGGAAACTGCCCCAAATGTCCTCATCTCCAACCACAGGACAAGTCCCAGCTGGAACCATTTATTGGCTTAGTCAAGTGCTCCACTACTTTGTTCTAAATATGTCAACTTTGATTCATCTTTGGGCTTAGTTGCTGTCAAACACTGTTAAATGGAACTGGAATCAGCATTGCACCTAGGCTTCTACTAAGCCCAAACCATAATCACTTCTGTAGCAATGTTAGTATTCTGTGGCACTACAGAGTCACTTTGATAAGGAGTGTGGAATTTCTATGAGAGTATCTTGTATGAAAACGGAAGCCTGATGTCATCTTTGGCACTAGCTAGAGATAAGATGTTCATAACAACAATACTGAAAGCTTTGGCAACAAGCTCTGCCCCTCTAGAAGTGGGCAAACTTCTTGTTTATTTGCATGTGCATCATGAGACCAGAGTTAGGACTATCCTTACCAGCTAAAGCACTGCCAAAGTTTTGCTTAACACCTGATCAAAGGTTAGTGGTGCAAGCAAGACTAAATGGGGTTGGGGGAAAGAGTATTCCTGAGAGGTGAATGATAAAGCACAAAATATTCTGAAGTGGATAAGGGAAAAATTAGATTCATCTGCAGACTGCAAAGGCGGTTGAAATATACTGAGAATAGCATGAGGCTTGCTTCTGCTCATGTTGTTTAATGGTTTTAGGTATCATTTACATAGATTTTAGAGAATGTTGCAAAGGAAAACAGCATTTGAAAGAAGTACAAGTTTGGATGCCATGTGATATAAAAGGAAGGAATCTAGAATGCTGCCAATAATTGTTGATGTAGTAATTTATATCATGTTCAAAGCTAAAAATTGAAGGCAAGTTGGGTAAATGGTTATTGACATGACTGCTGAGCACACTGTGGCTGATTCTAGAGCAGTATTTTCTCAGCAGAGGTCTTCAAAATGTGAAAATGGACCTTATGACCTCCAAAGGACATATATCTTTATGAAATTATGCAGCTAAGTCAAAGATTCTGCAGTTTTCTTTGCTGTGAAATGGAGGGTGAATAAGATGATCCTAACAGGTATTTTTAGTGGCCCATAAAGGGTTTTTCCTCATTAACTTGTCCTAAATAGGGTGATGTTTATTACAAAGCATCCAGTAAATCTTCTACCTAAAACTATTCTTTTATTCTTGCAATCCACTGTGCTTTGGATAGTCAGATCACCTCCACTTCCTCCATGCTGATAGCTCCTCCTGTAGTTGGCTCTTAACTGTTGCCTGTTTCTGCTAAGGAACTCCAGTGTTCTGCCTCTTTGAAATAGTCAGGGGTTTTGGCTTCTTGGAGAAGGAAATGGAGAATACAAACAGAGTAACTGAAGAATTCTGTCCATGATTTCTGAGAACATACCACTCTGGACATGGGTAATCTCTTAAATGTGTGTATGAGTTTGTGGCTGGATGGGGTTTGAAGAGGAATTACCAGATATCAGTATGCCAGCCACTCATACTGTCTTCTCAGCATTGTTGGTTTCCTTGCTTAGTGCCAAGAATTGTGCGTGTGTGCATGTATGTATCTCTGTATCTGGGCACAGGGATAAAAAGCCAGTGACTAAGAATTCTTCACTCAGCTACTCTACCAAAAGTGTTTTGAATTGTTCTGTGCTTTAGTGTAAGTTGCTTCCCAAAGCTAAAGCACAAGAAAAGTTAAGCCTTGTTTATTTTTTGACCTGCCCAAGTATTTCCTTCTGTGTTTACAGTGTTCAGTGCATCTGGTTCACTCAAAGCTAAGAAAGATTTCGCCTTCCATCGTTGTCATAACAGAAGCCAAAACCTGGTAATATATTTTACACAGTATTTTAAGGAGCTGTAGCATGAAGTCCTTATCACATCAGTGGCTAAATCTGCAAAAAAAATCCTTGTGAATGCAATTCTTCTATGAATTTAATTTCACAATTTCTAGATAGCCGTAATTGAACTTCTTTTATGTGGCCTCAATTTTATAGCTAACTGAATAGAATCCTGACAATTGCTTAACCACACATTTAGACCAGAAACATCAACACGATTATATTTCATTAATGAAGAAAGCACTGTGCATAACTAATGGGTTTTATTAGGGCTAATATATGTAACAGCAGGAGCAGTTGGTAGAGCAAGGAACGATTTTTAGCAGGCACTCTGTGGAACTAAAAGTCACTGAAAGGTAAAATAATAAACTTGTTTGACACACTGAGGAGCTGGTGTAACTTTGGTAGTCATAGGGTGAAGACATCATGCTTGATAACTCTGGAGCTAGGAGGGCCCTGAAGTAATGTTAGTTGACATGGCTGGGACGGCTCATCAAAGGGGAAGAAAGAACCCTGACAAGAGAAATACTAAAGAGAATTCCTGGTGGGAAAGCTGCTGCCATGCAGAAAACTATATTAGATAAAGATATCTAAGAAACTCATCTCCCCCTAGGATGCCACAGTGGTTCCAATAATTGATGGAATATTAAGATATGTTACTAAAGATACTTTTGGAGCTGTGTGAATAGCACAAAATCTACATTAAGAAATTAATTTCATTAGTTTACCTTTGATGTTCCTTAAGAAATGATTTCTGAGCCTTTTGTGGTCTACAAACAGTCATTGGGGTACTGGTAATCAGTGTATATCAGAGAGAGGGTCACAATGCTGAGGTCCTGCCCCTCTTTAACAGTGTTTCAGTAAATTTCTTTCACTGGATTTTTGCTTCAGCATTGAACCGACGAGGCTCAGAGACTAGGAAAACAGAAAGTTGTTCATGCTAATTAAAAACTCTGCCTACTTTGTAGTAGCCATTTCAGTAGCTGACTCCTAAGGTGTTTGCTTCTTACCTTTGACAATCTTTAAAAAATTACATATTTATCAGGAGAATACTACTTTTTCCAAGAGTACACATTAATTCAGTAATTATAATAACATTGTAGCACACTTATTTGCATAGATCTGATGTTCCAGATGAACTAAATATTGCAATACCTCTTCCCTGAAGTTCTGTGCTGAAAGGCAATGCTTATCTGATGCATAAAGGTAAATTAGACACAGTCATGATTTTCCTCTTTGTAAAGGAAGCCAAACTTTCCTGGCTGGTGAAAAGGCTGAACGTAGCAAGTAGCATGCCTATATTTTGAAGAGGTTGGCAGGTCATCCAGCAGCAAATATGAGATGAGTACACCAGAGAGGAGACTCTGTCTCTCGTGTGGAATTGCTTCTGCAAAGCCACCTGGTCCAGAATTGGTTTATTAAACTCCAGAAAGTATCACCTATCAGCTAAAGGGCAGACTGCAAAGTAGTAGCCAATATGTAGGGGAGCAGGTGTAGAATAAGCAGAGAAATAAACTGTAGTAAAAAGAACCATACATGCAAGAGAAGATGTCCTTCCGATGATAGTTAGTGACCCCAAACCTGCTTTTTCCATCTGGCTAGTTGTAGTTTGAACTTTAGGTGTCATCAGATGATCTGAATAGCACATCATCTTTTGTTCCAGGTCTTTGAAAATCACTGACCACAGGAAGAAACAATAAGTTACTTTTCTTCTTACAAAGACAGCTTTGTTACGATGTTTAAAACCTGTGTTCTTTTTTCCTGTACCAGGCCAGAACTCTGCATGCAAAGTTCTGAGAAAGAATTATACTGCTGCCAACTTGTGGTATCTCAAACAGCACCTTTAACCAAAGGCAAAATATTGAGAAATAAACAACTGAGTCTGTTGTTCTGCCAGCTCCAGATTTTCCATGCAAACATGAATCTTGAGGAGCAGTTGGTCAGATTGTCATGACACAGGACATTCTATACTTTCAGTTGCAGGAACCAGTTACTACACTTACTAGCTATAAAGCAAAGGCCTTTAGTTTCCTGAATTAATTCTCATCTAAAGTTTATATATTGTTTGAGCTCCAAAATTAAGTTCTGTAGACTTCACTCAATTGCTGGTTAGTTGATTTGTAGCTCTGTGGTGCAGTAAATTCAGTATTGCCACTGCTATCAAGAAGCTACAGACATTGCATTAACCCTGCAAGGCTTGCATTAGCTGTCCTTTGGGCTTGCCTGGAGATGTGTTTTAGCTTGTAGTCTAGCTAGCATCTGAATATTACCTGAGTTGTTTAGCTTTAGGTTAGCTCTGTGCAATTGTTTAGTGCAGTGTTACAACAACATTGTGGTATCTCTGTAAGTGAAATAGGTAGTAATAATCATCTGTTATTCTGTGTAGAGCAAACCATGTCTGACCCCAAAATAATAATACGGAGTGGAGGAGAACCAACAAAGGCTTTGAACATACAGTGGGAGCCACAGTGTGCTATAAACAAACTGCTAATGTTGTCAAGGCACATAGCTTTGGAAGTCAGATAAAACCAATTTCAGGGCAAAACAAAAGGAACAGCAAGAACTGGGGGTATGCAAGGTGTACGTATGCAGTATGTGTGCAATACATATTAAATATCATAGTATATGAGGATAAAATAGGAAGTTGTATAACCCTGAAGATCAAGGTATAGTGTGTTAAATGTGATCAGGACCAATGTCTTGCAGACCTCAGAGCAGGGAGGAGGAGGAAACCCACCCATTATATTCCTCATGGTGAAGAAGGGAGGATGCTGCCCTCTGATCGCACCTCCCTAGCTTTTTCTCTTCAGACCAGCTGTCACTGCTAACATTAGGCCTTGAGATACTCCCTCACCGTTACCCGATAGGGAGCATCTCCCACGAGAGCAGAGAGGGAAGAAAGAGAATGACTTTGCAGATAGATTTATTTGGTGCAGGATATTATGGGTATGAAATACATGATTTCCTGTGTCCACCTACTGAGCTGGACCCTCGGGACACCGGAGATGTAACTTGTACGGCAGCAACAGGAGGCACCCAGCCTGAACTGCCACACTATTAAAGACATTTTTTTTTCCTGTAATAATATAGTTTGGACAATAAACATTTGTATTGTTGTAACTAGGGTAATAAGTCTTCAAATAGACAACCGAGAGCTCAGTCTGGCAATGAATTGTTGGTTGCAAGAAAGTTTTCTCAAGTCCACACAAACTGCACAGAGTGCAGATTCTGTTATTAATTAGCCTCACTTAGAAAGCTGTATTTTTACTAACTGGCTGTGCTTGTCTGGATTAACTTTTACTTAGCAAATTGTCACCACCTCTGAGTTTGTCATGACTGGTTTCTGACATGTGGATCTTTGCCTCAGAGATTGTACATCCCTCTCTTATCAAATTAATATTCCACAGGCAAGTTATTTAGAGATCGAGTCAGTTTTTAACTTACTCTTTGAACAGATGGAATAAATAGACTCTGATATACCAGAGGTTTTGGATAATAAAATGTGATTTATAATCTTATTCCCATGTTTTGTTACTTTTTCAATTTCACAGAATCTTTTGGAATCAAATGTAGGAGAGCTAGACAGATTATGTCAGGACTGGTTATTCCTTGGCAAGTAAAATCTTTTTACTCTTCCTACCTGGTGTCCCCTCTATATGCAGCATTTTATTTGCTCTTTGTGACACAGTCTGACACTAGATGGTTTAATTTTCTGTCCTACCTACCAAGGACTGAGTAAAACATTAAAACCTTTTGTAACCATAGCATGAACATTTGGTTTAAGCTGTATTTTGCTCTGCTGACAAGAGGATTTTTAATTCGTTTACCTTACTGTTTTTCTAAATTTCTTGACTCTAACTTTTTTTTTTTGTTGTTGTCTGCTTTTCCCTTTCATTTTTTAACACTTGTATTACCCTGGACTCTTTATCAGAATTTTAACTTGGGGACAAAATATTCACATTAATATCACAGCTATGTTTTCCTGCTTACCTTATTTCTCTCCGGATTTACCCAGTATTCCTTGTGAGAATGTCTTCAGACATGAGATTTTTTGCTTTAAACCTTATAAATGCAACTGAGCTATGCTAATGGCATTAGAGTAAACAGGATTTAAGGTTGTGATATCCATTTCCCTCTGTTGCCAGGACAGATCTGACAGAGTCCAGCATGCCAGATGGCTCACTTTAGGAAGTTGTCACCTACAGTTGTTAACAATTGCTTTAGAAACTCTCAGGTTATTATGGGTTTTTTTATTATTGGAAGAATGATGCCTCTGTCATGAGTAGGTCATACTGAAATCACTCCTGATAATAAAGCTCTTCTTTTCTGTGAGACATAAAGCATAACAAATAACTTGCTGTGACATTTTCCTGTGGATTGTGGCTTGGTACAGAGCATATTCTCCTCACTTTAATATCCAGATTTCTAATTGTTTTCCTCTCTCCATTTCCCTTTTGCCTCAATCATCTTATTCTCAAATAAATGATGTATAGTACACAGGTCAGCACTTGTTCTTCCCTTCATTCTTGGTGTTAGCATCAATTAATATCATTCAGTTGACTCATCCCTGCCAGATCCAAGGTTCACTGAAGATAACAGAAAGACTCCTGATAACAACGAGGCTGGTGAGAGGCCACAAGCCCTATGAGGAGAGGCTGAAGGAGCTGGGATTGTTTAGCCTGGGGAAGAGGAGGCTCAGGGGAGACCTTCTTGCTCTCTACAACTACCTGAAGGGTGGTTGTAGCCAGGAGGTACTTGGTCTCTTCTCCCAGGCAATCAGCAACAGAACAAGAAGACACAGTCTCAAGCTGCACCAAGGGAAGTTTAGGCTCACAGTGAGGAGAAAGTTCTTCACAGAGAGAGTTGTTAGGCATTGGAAAGGGCTGCACAGGGAGTTGGTGGAGTCACCATCCCTGGAGGTATTCAGGAGGGGATTGGACGTGGCACTTGGTGCCATGGTTTAGTCATGAGGTCTGTGGTGATGGGTTGGCCTTGATGATCTTTGAGGTCTCTTCCAACCTTAGTGATTCTGTGATTGTGTGATTTGTCTGTGGTTTGAATGAAACAGTTATGCTGGTATCAGGAATTTTATGTGATGTCAACCAAGTTGCAGGAAGAAATGATGCAAATACATAGCGTGGCTGAGAGTATGAAGTGCCTCGTGTTTCACACAGAGTCCATAAAAACATATTTGAGATATTAATGTGTAAATGAAAAAAGATAACTGACCACCTGTCTTTTTTGGCAGGCATACAGTGGGATTCACAGAGCAAAAATGTCTTAGGGAATTTTTAAATGCAACCACTTTTATAATTAGAAAGTACTCAACTCTCAAAAAGGAAAGAAAACTAATAAAAATTGTAGGCAGTTTGTGTGGACTAGACCTAGTAGCTTGTAGGCAGTTTGTGTGGACCAGAGTCAAAAATAGCTTGGCTTTTAAATATATGACTTGAAGTATATAACAGACCATTTGCTATTGGAAATCCTCACAGTTCATAGAGGAAATTGTTTTGATTAAATGTCTTTAGGCAAATATTGAGCAGTCATTTTGCCCCTGAAATGACTAGAAACTATCTCAAAGAGATGCTCTGTTACCATCTATCCTAGAAGACTGTCTGTTTCTTCCTCACTTATTTGCAAATACCAGTTTTCTCTTGTGTATGGTAAATGACTGACCTGTTGTGTTGAGTGGCTAGGACAACTGACCTCCATAGTTGTTTGCTGGCTCTCCTTGGCACACTTTTGTCAGCCTGCATCAAATCGTTACCTTGGCAGTGTGTATTTGCAGCCCAGAAGGGTAATCACATCCTGGGCTGCAGCAAAAGATGTGTTGCCAGCAGATCCAGAGAGGCGAATCTGCTGCTTTGCTTTGGTGAGACCTCACCTGGAGTACTGCATCCAGGGCTGCCTCCTTGGAGATATTCATAGTGAGGTTCAGCAGGGCCCTGGGCAGCATGATCTAGTTGAGAATGCCCCTGCTTACTGCAGAGGGGGTTGTACTGGATGACCTTTGGAGATCCCTTCTGACCCAGACCATTCTATGATTCTAGTGACAAATATCTCTAATTGAAGCATGGTAATAGTTTTACAGCACTGAAAAGCTGCTCAGTGAAACATGTTCTTTCCTATATGGCAGAGACCTCTCAGCTTTCCCTTTCTTCAGGAACTGAGACACCCTTAGCATGGTATTTCATGAATGACTTGGGTTTGCCCAGGCATAGGCAGCAGTCACAGGGAGCAATGGGCAGGGCAGTAGAGGAGCTGCCCTCCAGACACTCAGAGACAGAAGGCAATTGAGTGATATCCGTGCTGTAAAGGAGACCAAAGAGGGCAGTACATAGTGCAGGATGCACAAAGGGCATGTGCTTGTCAGATGCCTTTATTACAAGTTTGAATGCTACACAGGAGGAAGCAGTTAAATTATGCCTGCTGAATAGCCTGTACTTTAGTTAATACAGCATCAGAAGTAGATCACAACAGAGGGTTCCTGACCACGTCCAAGTTGTTAGATTGTTTTGAAAAATACCTTACCTTTCTGTGCTTTGCTTTCTTCAAGCTACCTTTAAATGTTTTTTGGTTTTGTTTTTTTCACTGATGGGAGATCTATTATGTTAAATAGAGCTTACATGCATTTATAAACACAAATTGTACATTATCAGCTCATACTGTGCCATTGCTGTGACTCATCTTTGTTGGGGCTATTCCTTAAGATAATCTATTTGCCTGTTTTTATATGGGGTTTTCCTTTAACACTTACCAGAAGAGATGGGGGGAGCAGGGAGAAGGAAGAAGAAAGAGAGATGAAAAGCTACTTTGATGTCTCAGCACTAATAAAAGCATGAGGCACTATGCTGTCTGGAAAAAAACTGAATGAACGTTAGAGGCATGTTTTCTTAGGAGAAGCTCAGCTAACCACTGCATTTGTCTTTGTCACAAGAAAAGAAAAATGGATAGAAAAAAAAAATTAGATGCTTTATTTATAGACAAAACTCCACAAATTAAGCTACAAAATTCAGAGCCCCTTCAGGAAAATGTATCCTGTAAAATTTTAAGAGTTTTACAAACAACTGAATCACTCCTCCTCAGGCAGAAGTAGTTTAAGAGCCTTAAAATATTATCATTACCATTTGCATATTATTATGCAAAACAACCAAAAGGTGGGAAAATCACATCTGTGCACCTCTATGGGGTTTGCTACAGGATCATCTGCCCAGCTATCTGAGATACTTATTACAAATCTGGAACACCACATATTCTTTAATGTCTTGTATCTCTCACCTCGTGACAGCTATGAAATTGTAACTGCATAATACTTACAAATATAATAACTAATTCCACTTCAGCTTCAAGCATGTAACCCGGTGACCCATACCACAGAAGCAAACAGAAAAAGATTACACACTTGTTTTTTCCGAGGTTGGGCTTATCAACATCATTTCTCACAGGACATTGCTTAGGGAAGGAGCAAGGGTAATACTCTTGTCTGTACACTCAAAGTCTGTTAATAAGGATTAATGTGAGGCTTAGTCATAGAACTTTAAATATTTACAATGCACCTATTTACACACTATCACTTCGAGGTTAAATACCCAGCTAAATACTTATGCCAACCCTAGTGCCTTTTACCAGACTATTTTAACAATTAGTAAATAAATGGGAAAAAAACCAATGAATGGACTTTTGCATAAATGCCTACTCGTAATACAGAGACTTTTTCATGTCCTGTAGTATCCGGGATGTTAACTACCCATATTGTCATATCCTTAGGATCATCTAGAAATGTTTATAGTAAGAATTGGTCTTGTTTGACTGCCAAGTATAGGCTGATGCTCAATCCAACACTTTGAAAAGGAATTTTTCAGTAGTGTATAATATGTGTTGATAGACACAAACTGTAGTCACCCTGTGCATGTACACTCTCCTGAAAGCATCTGCCTGAGAGGGTCTTCCAGAACTCAGTCTTTTTTGCTCAAAATGAGATCAACTACTGGTGTTATTGACCAATTTGATTGCTTACTATTCTAACCACCAAAAGTGATTTCAGATGAGCAAAGGAGGTGATCTATTAATTTTATTCTGTGTCTCCTACAGGCTTAGAGAACAGATTGCTCCCCTTCCCATCAGTGAAACACCTCACAGATGTGATGCACCTTTTCCTCTGGTACTCCTTTCCTCCCACCTTTCTCTAGAGGGAGAAACCTTGATTGTTTCATCAGTGCCTTGCAGGTCTCCCTCTTGGCACCCCTGACAGTCCCATGTGTTCCCTGGCATCTGTCCCGTTACGCAAGTGAAGTGTTGGAGGTCAGGCACAGCATCCTGCTGAGCATTTTTCAGGACAAGTTTCTATTTATACGTGTCATGGTGATGTCTGCCTGTCTCATGGAAGCACGGTGTTTCCTACTCAGTTTGAGCATGTAGTACCTCCTCACCTCTGGGCCCTTTCCTGGAGGAGTGTTTTTTGCTCCTTTGTTCCCTGCTTAGTATATCTGCACCAATCGTTCTCAAGTGTAGCAACTTGTACCTCTCCCTCCTGAAGCACTCCTGGACCATTTCTCTGCTTCGTTGAGATCTCTTTGTTTGCTAGTCCTAACCTTCATCATAGCCCTTCCTGTCTTCATGTTTTCTCTTTCATTAATTAAAGATTGAATGGAGCTGTATGAAAGACAAGGCCCTGTGGGGAGTCATTTGATATTTGCTTCCATTTTGACAGAGAACAGTTGGCAAGTCTTCTGGGAGGTACCATCCAATCACTATTGCACCCAGTTTATAGCAATTTAATCTAGACCATGTTTCCCTGCCTTAAAAGACTGTAATGTGAAATCATGTCATGTTTTAAAGACAAGATACATGATGCCTATTGCTCCTCCCTAACCACATAGCTGGGTACCTTGTTGCTGAAGGAAATGAGGCAATTTTAACATGATTTGTTCTTTACAAATCTCTGTGGGGCTCATCTTGCTTTTGCCTCCCAAATTTCAAATAATTTATAACCTCTTCATTTCTCTAAACAGACCTCCTTGTCCCTTTTAAGACTCCAAAGACTCCAGTTAATTATATATTTGCAAGGGACCAGATTCTTGTTATTATATTTGACAGTAATTTTCCTCAATACAGACAGAGAGCATAGTGTAAGCCTCACGGCTCCTACAGGAGCTAGACACATCTTTTACATTTAAGTTCAGAGGGTTGCTTAAGGTTAATTTATTGTTTGAATATCTTTCCCAAATAATCAGGCCTAAAATTATTATTTATTTCCATAATGTAACTATCTGGAAACTTGTCAAGCCTGAGCACCTGCAGTAAGTTGTTTGCCATAAAAGAAAACAGTGCAGGAGAAGGTGTCAATGTTGGGTCTGTGCAGTGCTATATTGTCAACAGGCATTGTATGAGTAGGCATGCTAGGAATAATTCTGGATCAGGAATAATTCTGGATCAAGAATAATTACAAGTTGAGATAAGCTTTTGTTGTGTTAGCTAAGGGGCTCATAATTTTCTTGTCTCTGGAGGACTGAGGCTTCAGATGTGAGTCCTGTTTCTCATTTGCATGTGCTATTACATTTCTCTCTTCTGGCCTAATAGTGAAATACATTTATATATTATCTTCCAAACCACTAAATGCTTTAAGTAAACAGAGCAGCAAATGAAATCCTAAATGTCAGTCGAGAGCTTCTGGAGTAGGAAAAAGGTTTCATCTTTCCTGCTGTTTTCCAGAAAGTTGCTGCAGCAAAGACCTAAAATTACTCCTTCCTCAACTCACATTTTTCTTTAATTCCATAAATTCCTAGTTTCTTAGACTTGCCCTTGGCACATCTCAATATACAAATCTGAAAACAGAGGTCTGGCGGTGCTGTAAAGGTTGGAAATGGCTTAATGTGACACATCAGCTGTGCAGAGTGGGAGAGCTGAATTATCTCATCTGCAATTTTGTTGTGAAATGGCCAGCAGCAATGAGCATGATCCATGCAGCATACAGAAAGGAGCTCCATTCACAATGTTCTGCTGTAGCTGGGAAAGAAGCACTAGAGGGGAAGACTGAATAGTCAGCTAAGCACAGGTTACACATCAGACCAGCAGCATCTCGTGAGCAGTATTTCTGCAAATGTTACTGTACTTCGCACTATGATATGTTAATAATTCAAATATCAGAGCCTTGAAATTCAGAGACAAAATTCTGAACATTGTGGAAGTATCAACATCCAGATATAGGTATGGAGGGAAGGGCAGGTAGTTGTAGGAAGGGTTTCCATGGCAAAAAATGTTGAAAGAGAAGCAGCACTTCTCTCTGTCATGACACGTCACTCTGAAGTGAACATCTACTTGAAGAAAGGTTCTTTTAAGCCCTACAAATCGTCTTGTGGGTATAAACTCCTGCAGTGACAGGCTATAGGCAGAAGTATCCATTAAGAACAATAGATTACACTGTAATATTCACAATCTATCAGGAACTAAAACTTGACTTCTCCAGTTTCCTTTTGTAAGCTTTTTCATTCCAGGTTGAATCTAAACATTTCTATATAAATACTTCTGTGGTGTCATTTCACTCTGCAGTGATGATTCACATCTGGGATGGTTTTCAGGTATTCAGCAGAAATGAATCAAGCTTCAATTGCAGTAAGTTAATTCCAGCTAAATCCTTCCTCCAATTATTCCTTATTGACATTTAGCATTCAGATAAATGACCATTAAGAAACACCAGGTTCAGAGACTGGTAGTAGTAGACCTCTTAGTTTCCTGAAGTGGTAAATGGAATGAAACTAGATGAATTGGGTAAGAAGAGCAAACCATTTGTTATGACAAAAGTAGTTTACAGCATTTACAGCAGAACTCAGCTCATTTAAATAACAGTAAGTTTCAAGTTATGCAATTTCTCCTCAGATCTTGTATTTAAAACATAAACTAGTCACACTGCAAGACACATTTTCAGTCTCCAACATCTGCTTGCACTTCAAATGGTAGCTGCATCAAATTCTCCTACCAAAGTGACTGCAAAGCAGAATGGCAGGATTCTCCAGTGGAGGTGAGTCTCAAGCACTGATTTTTTTCCTCCAGCTAGGTGTCCTGTATGAGGAACAGATGTCTGAGGAGTTGGTTTATTCAATTTGCTTTGTATGGGGAGAGCTAAGATTTGCTATATGGGAGATTGTCCTGGTAACGTAGATCATCACTAGAATATTTCCTCAGAAGTGGAGGTACTAGAAGAAAGACTGTTATTGTCTGAAGAAAAGGACTTAGAATAGGTGTCAGGATTACTACTTTCTCAGAGGAAGTTTTTTCTTGCTTAAAAGTCATCACTTGCACCATGGGTTTCTGTCACCCACCACTCTAATTTCTTTTGTGGAAAATTGAACCTAGCATGCCTTCCCTTCTGTGAGAGAGGTCTCCCTCAGAAACCTTACCCTTCAAGGCAGAGAGAGAGAGGATCTCACCCGTAGAGGTCTGCTTGCATGGATGGCTTTGTAGCTGTGCTGATGAAATGCCTCAGTTCCCTCATTTTGACAGCGTCCCCATGTCTATGCTGAGCCTTTCATTTGGTTCATTTGCCAGGCTCTTCACAACTTCAGTCTGCCTTTCTTTTCTAGTCTTCCTGTTCCCTTGAACACTTTCACTAATGCCCCAGTTAGCCATCCATCCAGAGTCCCTGCATCCAGGCCCACCTCTGTGCTCTCCTTCATGCCTGCTACTTCTTCCCGAGCTCCATTTGTTCTTGTTATTTATAGCCTGACTACCAAGAGATTTATAAATCTTACTTCTGGAAACGTATAAATCATGCAGTCCTATCATATGGAACAAAGAAATAGTGGGTTTTGCAGCTTTCTAGACTTGTGATTTCCTCTGTCAGCCACAGGATCTCTGCTGACTAGTTATTCCTCATATTTGTACTCTGCTTTGAAAAATATGTTGTGCCCCATATTGTTTATCCGTCAACTGAACTGTCCACATGAAAGAACCTGTTGCTGCACTGTAGGTTATTTTTAGAGGTCCAAACAGGAGAAAACAAAATAGCCATATATCTGATAATTTCTACTTCAGACATTTTTTTCTTTCTTTGTAGTTTGCTTGCTATTAATATGTTTGATTTGAGAAATAATGCAAAGAAAAAAAACACCACATTAATATTATCTGCAATTCAAAGCCTTCATCTTTTGTTTTATGAATTACAGTATGGGAAGTAAGATGATAGCACAGTGCAAAATAGTACTCTGGAAATGTTGCTTGCATGGCTTTTGGACAAAACCCTCTCTAAGAAGCTGAATAGTTTGGTTTTCAAGTGTACAGTAAGCTACACATCAAGTTTCTGGTGGATTTTTTGTGTGTGTATTACCTTGTTTTGAGCTAGAGCAAAGATAATTCTGTTCAGTGATTTTTACTTTTCAGCTCAGTCTCTTCTAAATGTCTGCACTTTCTGAAGTGAATAGCATGAATTTGCAGGCAGTGGCTGCTTCTAGCAATGACAGTGCTGATGGTTTGAGTTACTACCAAGGATGGGTGTGCAGAAAGACTCTTGCTTAGACTTCATCCTGTAAGAACCAAAGTGACTGCTAAATCTCATGTGCCACATTGGGATTCAGAAACTACGAGACTGCATCTGCAGGGAGGAGTGGACAGGACAGGTGACCAAGGAATTCCATGCCATATACCTCATAATCAATATAAACCTGAGGCATCAAAAGGGTGATCAAACCTCTGTTCTCTCTGCTTGGTGCCCAAACTCAAGTTTAGATCTGTCTTAGATTGAAGTCCAGCATACGTCTGTACGTAAAAATTAGTATCTCTGAGGACCACTGCATAATATGGGCAAAAAAACAGAGCATGTGAAAATTTGCAGTTAACAATGCTAATTCACTTGGGCTCACAACCCAGAATGTGCTCTGTGGTTTGGCAAAGACTTGAAGGAGCGAGTTTGTTCTCCGTGGATATGGCATCATGCCTTTCCTCTGCCCCAATGGGTTCTTACAGTGAAACATCAAGAAATACTGACAGCTTTGTTTCCTTATTCTTGCTGCTAAAGAGTACCAACAGCCACATTTTCTCTTATGTTTTTGTAACTTTATTATTACTGTTATTTTTTTATGTTTAAAAACTGAAGAGGAAGCCTAATTGATATGAAACATATTCCTGAAAGAAGGAGAGACGGTAATCATGTTCCTTACCAAACCGATGGTGAGATGTAACAACAAATCATGCTGTTCTGGGAGGCACTACTGTCAAGAGAGTCATTTTACTTTCCGATACTTTAAAAGCACTTTTTAAAGCTGTTCCTACTGATGTGCTTATAAAAGCAAAACACATATGAGAGAACCCCTTTCAAACAGCCAGCAGAGACAGACCTGCAAATAAGGTAGATTTAAACCCAGCCTTCAGTACTTCAGCTTACATTTTAGTCAGTGTGCATTCAGTTTGTGGGCATTTTATCAGATTGGAGAAAAGTGTAGCTGTTGAGGTTCTGCCTGATTAACAGATTTTACATTTCTTCTGTTTTCCCCTTTTCTTTACTAGGGGAAATATAACAAAGCTTTTGAATATTTTGATCTGGCAGAACATGATTTTTCATCCTTTTCCCAGGATGGGCTGTTGGTTTAGTTTCAAATGTACATGATTTCTCAAGTGCTGGTTCAGAAGTTTGTATTGAGCATCACTGGAAGCGCAGCATGTCAAACAAACAAACTAAAAATATTTAGCAGCAATGGAGCTTACATGAAATCCTGCTTCCTAATAAGTACTACTCACAATTTTAAAACTCACCTAGCAAATATAAGTCTTGTTTAGACTGCCAGTGACAGCAAAGGCAAAACAGCACTTGTTCACATTATTCAGCTCAGTAGCAGGTAACCATTTGCAGTGCAAGGCAATAGAAATTTAGCTTTTGAAACATAGAAAATGTGAAGTAAAATTATGATGATTTAAAGGATGTATTAAAATTATGTATGTTCCATATAGCATAGCATTCATGGATAAAATACCTGAAAAATGACATTATGAATGCAATATAGCAGTCTTAGTGTTAGGGAACGTATTAGAAAGCATGGAAGAAGTGCATTATAGAAGAAACATGGTTAATTAGGCTTAATTAATTTTCTTTTTTAAGAAAGTAACAAAATGAATCCTGGTGATCCTGACAATGGTCTAGATATCATGCTAATAGATCCTGATTTTCCTAAATATGTTGGAACTATAAATGCCTAATATCTACCTAAGGGTTCGCTGGGATTTTGAGGTATGAATCACGGTAGAGTCATCATATGCCAGCCAGTTATCATTGCCAGAGTCTGACTATTTAAAAATTAGCTATTAAAGAATTATTCATTTTTCATCTTGACTAACATAATTGCCATTTTCATGACCTAGCCAAATGTTTTCTTACTCCAAGCTTCAGTGGTCTGAAATGCTTCCACCAGACATATCAAGTAGCCAGTCGTCTACCTTGTGTCTGGTCATTTTCTTAATCTAAAACTTGTTACCCATTTTTAAAATCCAATTTAATGCTGCCCTCCTTGTTTTCAAAGATGTCTGTGGCATTACTTCATAGCTTTGTTTCTGATGACAGCTTGACCTTGTGCTTCTTTCCCCTTGACTTTTTATGACTCCATTCCCACAGGAGTTTTTGTGCATCTTTGGAAACTTTCACATTAAAGCATTCTCTCGGTTTCATTTTCATGCATCTTCAAAACATTTTCCTCCTTTTGCTTGTTATGGTTTCTCTTCTTGAAGAGTATTCTGAGACTCTATATTGAATGGATGGTATTAAAATATGCACACATTTGCATAATTGCTTCTAGATGTTCTTCAGGATATATTCACTCTTTTTAAAGCACTCTGATAAATATTTTAGGTTGTCACCTTTTCACTGTGGTGAAGAAATAAAATGCACAGAAAGAATAAGATTTAACTCTTTTGCTGGATTATGCAGCTATCCACAAATATTTTAGGTTCAGAGGAAAAGGTGAAAGAGAAATACAAGGAAACTCTATTTAATTATTGTCCAAACATCATGTTTAGCAATGGCTATAATATGAATGGCAGCATGAGGACACAATGCAAACATGTCTTTCTGAGATTTGTCCACTGATAGCTCTGATGTGAAAGACCTGTTGGTATTATCAGTTACAAGAGACTTGCTGGATTATATCTCACTCTTCAACTTCCTACTGAGCTCTTAATTGGGCATTAAGTTCCTCTAGCCATATCAGAATTTGCCTAGCTCATTGACTTGATAAGGCATCAGAGACCAAGGCTGTCCCTTATGTAGCTCCATTGACTTCTAGGAGATTGCAGTGGGGAACAATTACTTTCATTATAATGATATTAGCACCACATACTGAGGGATGTATGCATGTTGACATAGCATTAAAAATTTAAAAGATCAGTGTTATATGCAGAAAATGTGGATGCATTTTGAGGTTATTCCCCGATGGAAACGTTTGTGGGTTTGGGTATTTTTTTTTCTTTACTTTCTTTTTTATTGGAGACCAGAAGCCTGCCTTAGAAGGTTGGGTTTGCAGCTGTCTGAGCAGACTTCCTGTAAACAGCCCTGCCAATGGAAGGGCAGTCCTTAATCTAATCAAGCATAAAACATTGATAGTATAAAAAGTTGAAATAGTTAATGAAATTTATTTTACAAACTACAGGCTAGTGGATTTTCATGTGGACTTCATATGGACAGAAGTTTGTCCAATACCTGGCTTTCAGTCCAGCCATTTTAGAGGCTGAACTTTGCCATGGATCACAAACTTGTTTCCTGACATCCAAACATTGGCATAGACCCCATCTCCTTGGCTTTTCTGATGTCGGTATCCATGCTGAAGCAGGATGTTACTCTACCTAAGCTGTCACAAGTGTGCTGTGGCTTCCACTGTAGGCTTACCTTAAACTTGTCCTTCTAAACAACAAGAACCGGTCTAACAGACTTGGCTGAAATAAAGAGTTGCAGAACAAAGGAAAATGAGGCATTTATGTTACTTTGCAATTAAGACATTAATAGAATCAGAATAGCTTGATCAGTTATTTTATTCTTTGATAGCAAGATTTTCTTTCCATCTCCTGTTACAGAAGCAAATAGAGGAAAAAAACCAAACCAAACCAAAACAAAACAAAACCAAAAAGCCACCAAAAAAAAACAACCGAACCCCACAATTAAAATAATGGAGAAAATAAAATGTCACAGTGTATTTAAATTCATCTTCCACAAATCTCTTTAAAGTTTTCTTTCTTTCACTAGTTGACCTTTTGTATGGCCCCTTCCTGTGGCCTAAAAGTCTCCTCAATCTTTGTTGAAGATCAAGGTCCCATAGATTTTGGAATAGTTCCAATAATAGCATCAAATGTTCGTGGTGATGCCTAACAGTCCTTAAACTTCCCTTTCATCAGTGCAGTCCTGCTGTGATTGTTCTTTAGAAAACAAACTCACAGTGCCCATGCAAACAGGAAGATTAAAGCCAGGTGATGTTCAACTGGTTGGATACACCTACTCTCCCAACTGTTGAAAGTCCATATACATAATACGCCACCCAAAAAGCTTAATAGCCTCATTTTCAGCAATGATGAGTCTTAGCAGAAAGCAAAGGTCAAAATATAAATGCTTATGTCTATGACAGTGACCATGAAGATCTTGATTGAGCCCTTAGTAACTTTGTAACTGTCATAACTCTGTAAACAGCTTAAGGAATTTCCCCTTATGTTCTTTTCATTTCTGATTGTGTGTATGACAACATGTCTCATTCTTAACATGAATAAATATCTTGGCTCTCAGCTGATGGGTAAGCCTGGTAAGATTTTGAGTAGACCAGCCTTGCCAAAAGGCTTGATTAGGTCATTAGACATTTCCACAGTTGGTTATCACACACAATTTGAAAACATGATAAATACAGCTTCTGTGTGGGGAAGGGGAGAAGGTCCCTGCTTCTTTATTTGTTCAATGGTCAAAGTACAACCTCAGGATTATGTGGCTCACAGAAAGATAGAACCTCTCTATTATATGATCATGACAATTATGAAAGGGCCACCTAGACTCTAGATGAAGAATAACAAAAAAGATGGAAATGTGGGCACAAGGCCTTCACTTCATTACTCATACTCGGGACTTATTTTTCTTGAGAATGCCTAACATGCAGTGTGGTGTGCAAGATATTCTCCTGGAAAGCAAAACACAGGCTGGAGCCCTCTGGGCCATGCAGGGAGGTGGCCTTATACTGATGTGTGAGCTTCCTCTTCTTTTGGAAGGCTGCAGAAGCTAAATCTGCACAGATGTGTCCTGTGCTTGCCTGTAGCATGTTTTATGGGGAGGATAGGAAGCATGTTGCAGCAAGTACAGGAGAACAACTGAGCTTCTGGCTTAGATCTCCTAAGGATGCCATGTCTCAGCCTGTGTCCAATGGAAAAAGTCAGGTGTCCAGGAACCTCCAGCCATGGCTACAAAGTGAAGCAATTGTCAGCAGAGGGTTTCTGCCTGAAGCTGGGAACACTAAGACACCCACCTCTCTGGAGCTAGTCGTGGTTCTTTTTTCAGTACACCTGATTTTGGAGAGACTTTTCAACAAAATACTGTGTTCTGTTTCAGGTCCAAGGTTCATTCTAAAAGCTGCTCTCCTCTTAGATCTGACAGAAAAAAGCATTATTAAAAGTGATAGGAATGGGTCTCTCTAAAGAGAGAAAATAGGGAAAAGTACATTTAAATGCCTGCTTTGATATCATTGACATTTTCCCTACTTCAGCAAGCTCTTTTCTCCTCGTCCCTGCGTATGTTCCTTTTAACAAGAAGGAAGGAGAGAGGACTTTTGCAGAAAGGGTGGTAAAAGCCAAAACAACTTTCAGGGTGAGCATTTTGTTAGCATTTATTTACCTGGAAAAATACACAGAATATAATTTCTTACCCAAATTTGTCAAACAGCAGGAACAAAACTGATTGGAATTTTCAGGATGATTCACATTTTTAGAATCATCTTTTTTTTTTAACCAAAGAAATCGATTAGTACTTTGTAATAAAGCCAAATAAACTTCTTTCTAGTTAAAGAATTTAATCAGTAAAGGGCTTAGATAACACTTGTTTGTATACAAAGTCTTGATAAATTGGGTATGTGCATAATTTGTTTTCCCCACAGCTGCCTGCTAGTGCAGTTTTAGTGACAACCTATTTACATTCTTTGTAATTGTATGAGTAAGATCTCAGATAAACATCACTTATATAGCAACTGAATAATTATTTGACCATATTTTGCATCTTTGATGAAACACGAAGAAAAAGAATCAGCTAATGATGCTGCTGCTGCTGCCAGGACCAATTATCACTCTGCAAAACCATAACTTCAGCGCTCTGAAGCTTTGCCTATGACAGCTATCATTTTTCATATAGGTGCCTCTTCTTACTGGTACACTTGATAATTCAGTTCATGGATTATACAGAGAGCAGTACATGATATTAACAAGCAGCCTCAAATGGGCAGATTTACAGGTAGGAAGAAAGGCATTAGGCTTTTATCTAGCATCAACATTGCATGAGAGGGTATCTACTCTCCTGGGAATAATTAGTTTGTTTATATCTGTTTGGATTTGAAAGTGCCATTTATATTAATTGAGTGTTTAGAATTCTGTTCTTACCTTTTTGGTCGTCTTTTACTTCTTTCACAAAGCAACACATACTAAAGATTGATTAAAGGCATTTTCATCTCTATTTTAGTTTTTCTTTAGCTTTTTCTTACTTCTGATGCAGTAAGGAAAATATTTGTCTTTAGAAGTCAAGTCAGTCAGTTCCAGAATAAAGATATTCATACATACCCATGGTTCAGAGGGCTATTTGTGCTTCATCCAGCAAGCATTTTCAATCAAAATTGATATTTTTTTCCTTTTAATCATCTTCAGGCCTTGGTTGATGACAATAACTTGTAGTACCCCATGAATGTCATGATGAGTTATCAAAGAGCTAAAGATGCAGCTTCAGGGAGGTATTAGAATCACTGCTAACTTATCAGTGCTGGATTTAACTTTACATAGCCACAGCTATTCTGATTCTATGTCTTGTCTTTTTTTTTATTTCCTTTCTCCCCCCCCCCCCTTTCCCTGTATCCTCCAGGTTAAGTTTAGCTTCAAAGTGTAGCCATGCAGTAAAAAAAAGAGAAAGAAATTCTGTTCAGTTCTTTCCAGTGTTTTCAGATTGATTATTGAAACCAGAGCAGACGTTCATCTCTGCTCCACTTAAGGCTGAGCTCTGCTTCTGGAAGGAATGTGCACAAGAAAAATCCCCAGTTCTTTCCACTTGCATTTTAAGAGATGAGTTTATACTTTAAAAAAAAAAAAAACAGATTTCCTTGAGAAAGCTCATTGGTTTAGCAACATCCTTAGAAACCTCTTTAGTGAATGAAGCTTTCAGTGTTCCCTTAGTCATCTGCCTGAGGATCTGAAGTTTATTTGTGAATTATTGAAGGCTTGATCTATCTTAAAAAGGGAGAACCAGAAACTTTCAAGCCTGAAATCAAAATCAGATTTGCATTGTTTAAAAATGTGGAGCTAATGGTTTCCTACAGAGAAAACACCTGTTTACCAGTACAGAATTAAAGCAATGTTCCAGATCCCATGAAAGTGAATAAAGAGCTCAAGGCACCACTCAGACAAAAAGCCTTCAATGAAATGCAGCAAAGTCTATCAATCACACCAGAAAGCCTTGATGAAATGTTTTTATTACTTGTAAAGAATAAAAGGTGTCTTTCTGGAAAACAAAACAAAAGCAAACCAAACAACTCCTTGGGGATATTTCAGCTGATTAATTATACAAATAAATTGTCTCTTTAGTTACAAAGTGGTTACAAACATCATTGCAAATACAAACTTTAATGTGCCTCTCAAACTTCAGGATGCAGGCATTTAGATACTGGTAGAAACATTTAAATTTCAAAGCATGTTCTTTTTCATTTTTCAGTAAATGCCTGCATGTTTAAGAGGAAGTAAGTCATTGAAGGGAAATCGGAGAAAAGCTATCATAGAGGGTTTTATTCTTCCACTTCAGCTCCTGTTGATTGGTTTCTTACCTTGAAATTCATCCCACTGATCAACTGTGATGATTTACATAGCTAGGCAGCACTCAGAATGAACTGTCTGGCAGATTTCAGCCTGTAATTCCCTGAAATCAACTGAAATCTGTATGTGCACTCAATGACTATTGTAAAGGAGGAATCCTCCTAAAGAAAACATGAGGAAATGTAAAACTTCTGAACTGAAAGCTGGCATAATAGAAATGGCCAGGGACTACGGAAAATAAGTTCCTTATTTTGTGTAAAAGTTTCAGTAACATTGTATCCATGGGTTTTTTTCCTTAAAATTTTAAGACCAAAACCCCCCAATGTGATAGTTTTCATGGCTCACGGCACAACTGGTAACATAATTTTATTAGCTGATTGCAAACCAAGTCCACAACTTGTATTAGAGTAAGCATGCTATACTGGACACTCTGCCTTCTGTTCTCTAGCTCTCTGAATTACTATTATTTGGTTTTAAACTAGAAAACAAACAAAAACACAACACCCACACCCCCATCCTAATGGTTGAATAAATACAAACCCTTTGTTTCACTTTTGCACTTTTTAACTGCCTTTCCCCGCCTAAAGAAACCCAAACAAACAAGCAAAACACAAACAAGAAAAACAAAACACCACCAACAAAAAAATACCCAAACCACATTATTTAAAGGCATAAAGAAGCTCAGGACAACAAATAGGTCAAAGGACAGTTAGAAGTGATATGAGTGCTGTGTTCTGAGTACATAAAATCATCCACTGATTGCATTGGCTTTGAATAAGAAAAGCTACGTTTTCATATCTCTTTATATCTATGCCTATAAATATAACTATACACTGTTTTTGTTCCATTATTCATTTGAAAAGTTTATAAATGTTCTTTTATATTTTATAATAATTTTGTAGCATGATATTACAATTACATCTTATGAATTATAGATGTAATTATGTTGCAATTACTGTAACGAAGACAACAATGGCAGTGCAGAAGCGGTCTAGGACAACTCAATAAAGGCAACTGAAAACAAGCAACACAGGGAAAGAGGATCACTTTATACCACCAGTGAAACTGTAGTAATATGCTGTCTTTTAGAGCTAACAAAAGATTTTTCCAGTATTGAACAATCTATAGAAACAACCAAAATCTTCAAAGAAGTGACTTTGGATGGTTCTGAAAGATAATAGATGCTTAAACTGATGCTCCTTAAGACAATAGACTTCAGTGCAGGGTGCAAGACTGGGTCTCAGGTAATCAATGAATGTCTGTTTCTTCCACCCAGTCTTATATGGGTTTGGTGGTGGGTTAGGTTTTGGGTGGTTTTGTTTGTTTTAGGGGGAGAAATCATCTATTCTAAGAGTCTATTGTATCTTCTGGTATGTTGATTACTATGTTTGCTGTTGCTGTGTCGGAACGAACTGTGGACTCTTCAGTCTTACTGATGATGAAAGGCTGATTGTTAATCTTGGAAAGCTGTACTCTTGGTATCTATGTCCTGGTGACCAAAGTTTATTAAGACCTGTTTATCAAAATTCCCTGCACAAAGATTGCTGAGTTATGCATAAAGAAAAACAATGTACAGAGAACCACAAAGCTTACTGTGAACTTTCTACTTAGGGAACACTGACAGCGAGCTGTAGTTGAAGTAACTTGCTCAACTTTTTGACGAACTGTGTACACTATATTAAATTTGTGGGCTGTGCAATTCTGCCTGAATTCTCATTTTGTGTGCATGGACTATCAGTCACACTGGTGGTTAGCATGCACAAGATACCTCTGCTTTTGAAGTGGCTTAGGTGCAGCAATTTAGCAGTCACTGCCTTCATTTGCAGTACAGTAATTCATTCCCAGTAAACAAATGTATAATTGCAAGTCCTCAGCTCTTGTTTCAGCTGAGGAACTAATTTAATCCTTCCAGCCCTAAGGAATTTTTCTCATACCATATGCCTTTATTTTTCCACTAAGGATTCAAATCCCTCAGCTAATCTGAGCCTGTTGTAGGGTTGAAACCAGGCTGGGAGGGTCTCTCTCCTGGGATAAAATATGTTTTCACTGCATAGATCACCCTTTGTGATTCCCTGATTCACTTTAGCAGTGTTTTGTCCCCCTGTGAAGCTCAGGCTCAGTTTGGTTGTGGGATGTTGTGCCTGGGAATCACAATTCCCATGCCTTCTTATAATGCAACACTTGGACTTTCCTAGAACAGGAGAATCTGTCCCACTTCCCCCTACAATTCAGCTTAAGATCACTAATTGTACTTAATGAGAAACACTAGAGAAACTTCGGTTAGCAAGGGCTTCTCTGTTTACCTATTTCAGAGTCTTAAGCACAGTTTTGTCATGACATCGTCCACACAGTGAGATGTTTTCTACTTTAATTTGTCAGAAATAACCCACAGATTTTGATGTATTAATCTTCATGTGTTTGGCAGTAACCAGTCTGTTGATTTATAATATCAAGGCAGACTATTGGCCTGCTTTCCCCCAACCCAACCCCCCCTCCCTTTTTTTTTTTCCTTGCTATGTTAGACAGCCTGGAATGCCATCTGCTACTGGGATTCTTATCCCTTAAACTAAATGTGTAATTCAAGTATACAATACAGTATTGTACTTCTGTCTTTTTAAACAGAACAGCTGTTGGGTACAAAAGATATACTCCAGTAGTGTTGTTTTAAATATGTTATCTATTAAATATCAATGGAGCCACGGATTGTTTAGCACCATTATCAAAGATGAGATTTTTCTCTAAGCAATCACACTCTGGGAAATAAACAATCTGCAGCACATTTGATAGCATCCAAAGCAAGGTGTGGGATTTCATTAGGCTGTTGGGTGTATCTAATGTTCTCATTTATCAAAGCTTACAGAACAAAGAGGTTAGTCAACTTGAAATGGGATGTTTCTGTACTTAAAATAGAAATGCCAAGGAAAAATGTGAAATGATTCAGGCTAAAGAGGGAAGTGGGAACTACTGCAGTATAAACTCTTGAATGAATTATGTAATGGACAAAGAATATCTTCCAGTTTTGTTCATTGTAATTAATTATTGAGAGAAATTGTTAGTTGGCTGGAGGATTTAAGCAAGCCACATACTCATTTTTTTTTGCACTTAAAGGAAATTCTAAAACTTATAATACCTTTTAATATAACAGATGTTTGGTATAGGTTAAAAATAAGTTGCATTCAAACAAAGATATAAAGCCCTTTAGTTTTGCTTAACACATGCTTGTCTCTTTGAATAAGGGCAGGATTTTAGGACCATCAGTACAGTAGGAACATAATGGAAACTATATAGTATGTCATATGTAATGTGTGGGCATGTGTCACGTCTTGTTAGCATATCAGGTGTTAGGTTCCAGAAAGAATGCCTTGAGAATTTTGTTAAAGAGTGTTAGAGAGCTGCATATTAATCTCCTGGACAAACAAATCTGACTCAGAAGCTGTGCCCCCAGCAGGGAGAAGAATGGGAGATATCTGGAAAACGAAGCTCCATTAATCAGCAGCTTCAGTAAGTTTACAAATCAGATCTTCAGATAATACACCTGGGAGCTGCTCCCATGAAAGAAACAAAACCTTAAAGGACTTCAGTAAATCTTTGATTTAAAGTATATAGATCATCTTTGGAGGCAAGATTAGAAGCAAATGCAACAGTTGTGCCACAAGTTCTATTCAATACAATACAGGATCTTGCATTGTCTCTGCACAAAATGTGTGATTTTAAATAAAGAAAATAGAATTTAGGGACTAGAGAAGTATGCTTCACCCTGGCTTTCCTTTACATCAGGGCAGCTGCAGTATTATCCTGAGACGTAGATAAGAGGTCTTTGAAGATGAGGAAGACATTGTATGTATCTTTGACATGCTGGCATAGAGACTTGGCATCTGAGCTCCCACATAAAAACTTGGGCATTTCTACTGCATCCTCCTTCAGTTTCACTTTTGAATGTAAGCCCACAACTGCTGTTTCTGGTGTAATTCATTCCTGCCTTTTTAGCAGCTTTGAGAGGGAAGGAAGATTCTTCATTTTAGAAAATAATCAAAAGTGTTTTCCTTCATTAATTTCCTTCACAAATCTCAACACAGATGGAAGCAAACATTTGTTGCTCAAGAAAAAATCTTTGAAGTGAAACCATATAGGCATCCATAAATACCAATTTAAGTGGTTTTTGCAGGTTTTGAGGACTGGACTCCTAGAATTAGTTTCCCCAGTTCTACCTAAGTCCCTTGTTTGGCACCTTAATTTTTGTGGGAACCTGAGAGATTATAGTCCAAATCTTCACAGATATTTAGACATTGGAATCTTGCTCTTTCAATGAGAGTTAGGTACTGGAGTTCCTTTAAAGACCTGAGCCTAAATTACTCTCTTTAGTATGATACAGCAGGAAATTAAAGGGGAGATCTCTTGATACTGCTGCTCTAAACCCAGGATCTTCCCTCTGCTTGTCTCCATGCAGCTCTGAGATGAACTCCCTGTGACACTTGTGAGATTAGTCAGCTCCACATGTGTAAGAGGTTACTGTTGTTTGCATTACAAAAAAACCCCACAACAAACCCACAAAACTAACAACATCCCAACCTCAAAACCTAAACATGTCACTTTTCCTGCCAAATGCTTTTCATTCAATTGAAAAAGCACAAGGTAAAAATCAGTCTGTGCCTGTGAGTGTTCTAATGGAGTTGGACACTTACCTTTAAGTGAACTTCAAAGAGAGTTGAACACTCAGCAGAAAGCCTTAAGTTTCTTCAAAATGTCCATTAAAAATATCTAGCAAACAAAATACACAAGGTGGGAGTAAATGTTAACAGGTCTGGCAGGTGGTACTGGACAAGACTAGCATGAAATCATTTTTCATAGTGTAACTGAGACAAATCTCTTAGAAAGAGCTTAAAGTTCACAATTATGGGTTTCATTTTGCAGTGCCTATGAACATTTGAATGTGCAGCTGTGATTAACCTCTCATTTGTCATGCTATAGTGTCCCAGTCCCATGCCACAAGAGGTGGTGGGAGCCTTGCTGCTAATTTAAATGACATAAAACTCTGAATATTGGTCTAGAAATAATTCCCTTAGGAACAAGAATAAATCTGTCTTAGGAGGGAATCGAGAACGGTGACATTAACTGTTTGATGCTTCCTCAATTAGAGTTTTAGAGTGTGAAGACAGCATTGCTCCAGAGGTGGGAGCAGATAAGAGAAATGGGTTTGCATTTATTTGGGATTTCAGGGTATAGGTTGCTCTGGAAAAGCTCATTTATTGTTTTGGTTAGGAGGGGTTGTTTGTTTGTGGATTTTTTTTGGTTGTTTGGGGTTTTTTGGTTGTCTTCCAAGTGACTGCACTTTCTGAAGTTAACAGCATGTTTTTGCATAGAGTAGCTGCTTCTAGCAGTGATAACACTGATGTGTAGAGTTACTACCAAGGATGAGTGTGCAGAAAGACTCTTGCTTATACTGGTTCCTATGGAGACCAAGGTCATTAAGGGGTTAATAGAGAGTGTCTGGCACTCTTCCATTGGCTGGTCCAGCCGCAACTCTTGATGATGTAGAGGCTGAGGATGGAAAGCCGACACTGCTGAGCTGCACCTGGATCTTGCACAGGGACAGCAATGGAGCATGCAAATGCTTTGGGGGACTTGGATGAGCTATTTGGTTTTGCATTTCCATGTGTGCTCCTGTGTTGCAGTGATGCTGATGATATGTGGTGTGTGAGCATGTTTTGGGGATCTGGAGTGTGATTCTAGGGGTGAAATCATACTGCGCTGTTGAACCGAGGCTTCGTCAGGCAGGGAGGTGGACAGGCATAATCCAGGGGTTTCTGACTTTAACAGCAGGTCAGGAATTAGGTGACTTGCTGGAGAATATCATTAGACAAAGCCCAGGCAGTCTGAGTATAATAAACAACAAAGCCTTAAATCCAGAGGACCCCATTAACACTCAATGTGTCTTTAAAAGTATTAAGGCCTAACAACACCACAGACTATTTTGTGTTTTAGCTGTAAGATGCTCAGGAGTATTAGGCGTAAAGCCTGCATGAGAATCTGCCATGTGTTAAAGATTATCTGACTGTTTGTAACATTCAACCACTCCTTCCTAGCCAGCTTCCCCTAAGATATCTCTTATCTTATGGAGGCTAATTTTAAAGCAAATACAATAATCGTGCCTGTGAAGGCATGGGAGACTATTGGTGCTTGGTTACCTTCTAAAAAGCAACAAAAAACTCTATCAGTATATATAGTCTATGTAAGGCAAAATAATACTTCAGTGTTGACTGCAACTTCTTAGTTCTTAAACTTTAGCATCTTTTACTGGAAAACATATGTAAGGGTTTCAAATTTGAAGCTATAAATTTAAAAAGAAAATTAAAATGGAAAACCTTTGGATCCCAGAATGATGAAATGAGATATTTTGACATTTATAGAAATGGCTTACACTTATAATGTGGTATTCCTGCAAAACTTACTTGATTTGTGTAGTGTTTAATTTTCCAGTGACATGAGTAGTCAGTCAGCAGGTTCCACCAAAATGTCAGGGATTCATATTAAAAGCAGTAAATAACATATTTACAAACACAAGCATCTGAAACAAAGCACAAATAATAGAGTAATAAATGGCACATAAGGGTGGCTTTGTTTGACATGATGTAGAGTAACAGTCGAGTATTGCTCACTGCTCTGTGACTTCACCATTAGGGGAAAAGAACAATTTTACAATCATCCCAATAAACTTTTGGAAGGAAACTAAACTTTTAATAACTGGTTGCAAATGACACAAGGAGCTCATTTGCAAAATCCATCTTCACAGTCATTAAAGTTTGGCAAGTTAGAGAGTAGTCATTTCAATATAATGAGTCCTATCTAGAGAAGAAGCTGCGAAGAAAATTATTGTGTATTATGGACTATGAGAGTATAACAAACCCAATAATAATCATCTTCTCCAGATTTGTAATATGACTACTCCAGGTTTTACAACTTGATGGTAAGGGTAGCCCTGCAAGTCAGGCACAAATAGGACCACCAACCTTCCCTTGTCTCAGGCCGCCATATAACTTCTCACCTCAGAGTTTCTCAGTGCTGCTACTGATGTATGTGGTGCTGATGGGTGGTGTCAGCAGGTGTCTGGACTGGGTACACCTGCAGTGTGATCAGGGGAACTGTGAGCAGACGTGTGCAGATGTACCTGTGTGCTGCCTGGCCCTGAGCAAAGGGGATCAGCATGCATCAAGTGCTCCTCTGAACCCCCAGACCAGGCAGCAGGTGTCCTCTGGCCTCTCCAGCTGGTGTGCCCTCACATATAACCAGAGAAAATAGAGCACTCGCTTCCCTGTTGTGGAAAATATAAATCAAAATTTTCCCCAACCCTGCACACTTTAATGATTCAGCTGGACAGGATTCTGAGCCATCTTGTCTAGACCATACTTCTCCCAAGAAAGGTTGGACCAGATAATCCTTGAAGCCCTTTCCAACCTGGTATTCTATGAAAATTAAGAACTTGAAAACACTTGCAAAACTCCTGATTTCTCGATGGAGATAACCTGAGCCTTCTGTGTAATGCTGGTTGCAGCATCTGTGCAGTTCCTTCATGATCCTTCATTTGATAATAATTTGAAGTAATAGTCAAAATAACTCAGGATGATGGTGCAAGGCATCTTTCCAGAGCATAGTGGCTTAGGAAATATCTAAAACGCATTTGGTGAGAAGATACCATATCACTGAGACTGATATGTATTTAAATCAAAATTGAATATGCTTTCCCTCCCCCATGGCAGTGCTTTTGGAGCATTCCCAGGGCTCCTGCAGGAGTACTCTGAGTACTGATGAGCCCCCCATAATTTACAGAAGGTTTGTGAAGACGACTAGAAGAATCAATTCTTTGTGAGATAAAAGAGTAACTATTTTGTTCACATGGCTTTGGTCAATAAATGTTAGTGAAGTACCATTAGGGAAGGGAAGGCTTTCATACACAGATCTCATCTGAAATTCCAAATACATATCTCATAAGGGTTGAAGGGCCAAGGTGTGTTGGGCTTTTTGCATCTGCCAGTATGTAGTCATATCACAGCTGTGGGGAATATGCATCAGGGAGGGAGGTAGGTGGTTTGACTGAGTGCATTTCTTCTCAGCTGTTGTGTGCTGCCCTGCCTTCAGCGCTCAGAATAGCATCAGGGCTGATCTGTGGATGCCTACATTTCTGGGGAGTTCTGGAAACACCAAGGTAACTAACGTCACCTTTGTCCACCCCCTCCTTCCTGTTCTTTGTGCTGGGAAGAGTCAGGAGGCACATGGAAATAGGACTGTGTGGCACATAGTAGCTGTTAATGTATTGGTAACCATCTGGAAGGGATTAAGGAAGCTGCATTGTAGGTACCAACTCCTAAAATGTACCAGTTCAGAATTTTTTATTTTTTATTGAAAAGAAAAAAAAAGGAAGAAAAAGAGAGAGGTCTTTCCAACCTATTCCTGCTTACAATAACACCAGTTCAAAGACTGCTGGGATTATGCATCCTTCAATTTAACTAACTGTGTCAGAATTCTATTCACATTTGGTATAACCATGATGTTATATTTAATTATAGGCATTGCTATAGTGATCCTTAGCACTGTGGATTAGTACTAGTCTCTGGGATAAAATGAAGCACCCTAATTGTAAGCTGATTTATTGGTTGTCTTCATAGAACTGGATGGCACTGCTATTTACACCAAATGCGGTCAAGTATCCTTTTAATACAGACATGGATTACACACATTAAGCACAAGACAACATAATCCGAAAGCACACGAGAATGTAACAGAAATCCTGACAAAATCTAAGCCAGCTGTTGTGCAGCTCCAAATTGCTTCTTCAACCTCTCCAAAGAATTTTAGTGAAATAAATGGGATGGTAAAGAACGACGGCGAAAAGGAAAAGCCAAACACAAAACAAAACGTCCAAACAAACAAACAAAGTCAAACACAACAGCCAAGCAAAACAAAACAAACAAAACCCCCAAACCAACAAAACAGCAGCAAAAAACCAAACCAAACAAAAAAAACCCAACAAAACACCAAACACAAAACCAAAAGAAAACCAAACCAACAAACAAAAAAAAAAAACCCAACCCAAACCACAATTCCCTAGGAGATTTTAGAATAATTACAGTGGCAAATGAGTATTTTAAGCTAGGACAGAGAGGTGTCCTTGTGTGACTATTTCTTGCCAATAAAATACGGCTTTAAAAAGCCTAATATTAGTGTGAGTGCACACACGTGGTTTGCTGTATCCCAAAACCCTACAAATTTTGTCTGCTTGGATCCAAAAGCATCTCTGATGACGACAGACCGTGCAAAGGCATAGCGAGGGTGCAAGTGCTGACATTTAAACAGGATAAATCTTTTTTTATTAGACTTTTTTCCTCTCTCATCTTTGGAACACTGAGGCATATTCCTGTAATCATTCATACCTGGTCTGCTTTTCCTTTTCTGATGTATGCAACACCACCAAATTTCCAGACATGTTCCTGAATTGTGATTTGTTTATTTTCTTGAGCAAATGGCACTGAGAGACTACTGAGGTATTCTGTTATGTGTAACTCACATGTCTGTCTTAAATATTAGTATAGCTCATAGGAATTTGTGAGTTTTAATTAACAAAATCATTCATACCTCCAAAATATTTTGACAACTTTACAATGAGTGATCATAGGTAACAGCACTGGTTAGGCCACGCCTTGAGTCCTGTGTCCAGTTCTGGGCCCCTCAGTTTAGGAAAGATGTTGAGTTGCTGGAATGTGTCCAGAGAAGAGCAACAAAGATGATGAGGGGTTTGGAGCACAAGCCCTATGAGGAGAGGCTGAGGAAGTTGGGCTTGCTTAGCCTGAAGAAGAGGAGGTTCAGGGGAGACCTTATTGCTGTGTACAACTACCTGAAGAGAGTTGTAGACAGGCAGGGGCTGGTTTCTTCTCCCAGGCAACCAGCATCAGAACAAGAGGACACAGTCTCAAGCTGTACCAGAGGAGGTTTAAGCTGGATGTTAGGAAGAAATTCTTCATAGAGAGAGTGATTGCCCATTGGAATGGGCTGCCTGGGGAGGTGGTGGAGTCACCATCACTGGAGGTGTTTAGGAAGAAACTGGATAGGGTGCTTGGTGCCAGGGTTTAGTTGATTAGATGGTGTTGGGTGATAGGTTGGACTCAATCTCAAAGATCTCTTCCAACCTGGTCTGGTCTGGTCTGGTCTGGTCTATTCTATTCTTTATTGTGAGTATCACACACTTCCCCTCTTGGCAGGGGTAAAGGTTTATCTTCAAAATTAATCTTTTTACAATATTCTTGTCAAAAGCAGTTTTGGTCACTAAAATAATTTCTACAAATGGAATAAAACAAACAAACAAAAAAAAGATGGTAGGAGAAAGTAAACTCCTGGTACTAATTTCCAATAGTGTTGCCAGTGTTCTGATTCCTTATATCAACATCATCTTTGATTATTTCTGGTTTTGGTTTGTGTGTTGGGGTTTGGTTTGTTTCTTTCATTGTATTTTAAATAAGCATTTCCCACTCGCAGAAAGTGGAAAAGCAGGCATTCAGATAACAGGACCTTATTACTGAAAACAAATCTATTTGAAGGGAGAGATGTACTTCTTCAGACAAAGAAGAAAACTTGAAAATAGTCTTTGTTGTTACATATGAGAATGAAAAATGTTGCCAAGGTGTTGTGTCTGGGATATTTCCCCATATCCCACACTCAGCATTTCAAGTCAGTCTTCGGTTGACAGAGTCAGCTTTCCTAATTTGACCTGAAAAGACAACATTAAATCCTAAGTGTGTTAGATAAGTTGATTTGAATAGTCTAAAAAAAAATTGTAGCTAGTAGATCTTGTTATGCCCAATTTATTAGTGGTTTATTGTTTTGTTTAATTCTACAATGAAGAGTTTGTATAGATGAGATGCACATTGTACTTGGCTATGTTTCTGTAATTAATTTAATTCCAGTAGAAGAAGTGATTCTGGTCAGTAGGAGAAAGAAATGTGTGTTCTTTGGGGTTATTTTTTTGGTTCTGTTTTTGTTTGTTTGCTTCATTTCCTCTGGAAATGCTGTTTGGTCTTTCACTCTACCAAGCTTGAAATCCTACGTAATTTTCCAGGAGAGTTGCCTAGGTGTTGAACGGCATCTTTGTTGCAAAGTCATTGCAGCCTTGGGATACAGCTCTTATACAACCTGCATAAAAAAACCCTACACCTAAATGAAATCAATCATTTATACAAAGAGGACCTGTAGATGGGTTGAGTTTTAAAATGTCACCTGGATCTCACAGTTCCTTAGTACTGTATCCTCAGCAGTGTTAATGTTGGTGGCCTTTGTTCTTTTTTCTTAAAACAAAGCTTTCTCCTCTTCTCCCTCTGGCTTAGATGAACAGCTGTAAACCTGTTCCATTTTTATGCCATTGATCTATTTGTCCCTGCATTAGATGCTTTAAGCAGTGAATTAAAACAAAATAAATTAACAAATCAATCCAAAGAAATTAAAGGTCATCACATGCACCGTAGGAATTAAATACCACAATTCTAACCTTCTCATGGCAAAGAGATTTTTTCTGTCCTACTTTTGCCTAAAGATTCTGGCAAATGTTTCACGTGGCTGCTATTAAAAATAAAGTCTCTTCATTTAGTACAGAGTGACTATGGACAGTGCTTCTCCATGGCTCATGATGGTCTGTGAAGCATGTGTGGTTTCCTTTCCAAGGAGTCGGTTATTAGGTCTCCTACTGATTAAATACTTCAATGTCTCTACACAAAATGGTTCATTATGTTGTGATGTAGCACAGTATTTATGCAAAATGTCTGACATCTGATGTTCTAGATTAAAAAAATACCCCACACACATGAGAAAATGTCCATTTCCTCTCTATTATATTGTTTTCAGAAGTATTTGCAGATAAAATGTCAGGATATTATGAAATCAGTCAAATAATTGAAGTTGATAGAATGCTTACCATTTCTGATGTGTTAATATGCTTTTACCTCAGATATAGCTTCAAGGCAGAGTAGCTAATCACATGTCAGCAGCACGAAGAAGAATTAGCGGGGCCTCTAAATGTGGTAATGGGTTCTCAATAATGGGTGCTCAATGCAGCAGCTAGTCAAGTATAAATGAGCATGGTTTTAATTTTCAGTAAAAGAGAAAAGAAATCCAGCCTCAAGTGTTCTACACAATGAATAATAACTGTACAGAAGTATATAGTCTCAGTGGAGATTTTTGGCTGTATACTTGTCCTTTTTTATGGGCCACCTGTAGTATTAGATACCTCAAAAGGATGTGCAATGTACAGAAGTAGTGGTATTCCTCATCAAACACTTTTGAGGTGTAGGTATTTTTCTGGCTTCTGCTTTCTGTGATGCAGAAGCTGAAGTCTTATTATCCTGCACTAAAAGCCTCAGGGAGAGATTCCATTCTGAAAGAACCACCTCTTTCTAGTAACTCAATCTCCAACAAGATCCGTACAAAAGATAAATTGTCAGATAATCAGAGATGCTCCTGTTGTGAAATTCCACAAGAACAGTGGGCAAATAATCCACTGGAAGATAAAACACCTATTACTAGCACAAAGTGTAAGTCCCTCTAAGCAAGGTTTTGGCTGTGTGAATGACCGATACCATCTGAAAGCAGAAGATTGACAAGCTAGAAGGCAGTTAAAGATAACAACAGGGCACCTGAGAATCACTGAGGGAATTTATCACTGTCACAGTGTGTGATATGTAGCACACTGCAAGTGTTCAGGTTTTTTTATTCTCATACATTTTAAGTCTCCAAATGGGTTTCATATGCAGCTGAAGCACTGGGCAGCAATGGATATTTTTCTCACAGTGCAGTCCTACTGATTCCAAATACATTAATTAGTGAGTGTGGTTTCATTCTGCGTAGCTAAATGAATACCATTCACACAAATTACTCTCATTGCTATTGCATAAGCTATAGAAAATAGAGAATATAATTTAAAACATGCAGACCTATTGCAGCCAAGCTCAATTCTGGTACCTTCTTGCTAACTTCTAGTACAGGCAGTAGATTTCATTTTCAGCTGATCCTTATTTTCTTTAAAGTAGCTCTATTACTTATATTTATTTGATATCAAGATCTGTGTTAACATTTTAGCCAAGATAAATGAGGCAAAACAATGCAGAACTGTGGGCACTGTCTATTTAAGTGAAAAAACCACAACAAAATCTGAGGCACTGCAGGTGAAATCCACCCATATGCAAAAAAAAAAAAAAATAAGGATTCATGATCTGTGTGTTCATTTAATCCCACCTCTGTTCTCAAAATAGAGCATGGTGGGAGTTGTGATACATGAAGTGGCAGATTGAAGCTATGGCTGTGAACAAATTGTGAACTCCATGTTGCCTGGTGAATCCTGTTTTGCTTCGGGTTGTCTATTCTGTATCCCCATCTTGAGCTTCAGCGGTGCCTTGATGTCATATTGTAATATCTTTTGCAGATTAAACTCTATTCTGTGTAGTAACAGGAACTTGATGCTTAGTGAAAAATACCTGAAAATGTGAGATAAGGTATTGAAGAGTCAGGAATGTTAAGATACCCTCCCCTGTGGGCATAGCTCTTGTGGTATTAGCAGGTTCATTGGTGTGAATGGCTTCTTGGGTTGGTGCTGAAGGGACAGAGCTAGAAAAATATTCCTTAAGTGTGCACTTTAGCTGAAACAAAAAGCAACCAGCTCTCTTAAAGGAAAGCTGTTTTTTAAGGAAGAGAATGAGTAAAATTTTGTATTGATGTTTGGGTTTTTTTATGTTTGTTGTTTTTGTGATGACTTTTAAATGTCCCTTCCAATTCAAAGCATTCTGTGATAATCCTGGCATCCATGAGGCTTGTGTGGATGCATGAGTCCTGCAACAGAGCTCTTTGCCATCTTGAAAAGGACTTTCTTTTCTTCCCTTTGCCCTTATCTACCATCCAACATCTCTTTCCCCCTACTCTTTCACAACCCTTTTTCCTGACACATTTTTCTTCCCCTCCTAAGTCTTAGGAAGATTTCAGAGAACTGAAAGTGTTTTTGCCAGGAGACAACTATGCTTGGCATCCCTCAGAGGAGAACTTGGGTGGAAGATCTGCTCCCTTTGAATTGGGACTGAAGTGCTCTTTGTAGTGGCAGACACCCTTCCGTGTTGGAGTGAAGTGGGTTTTGTATGTGTTCATAATAGTCTGATACTTGAAAGAATTTAGCTGTTATACTTCAGCTTATTGTAGCTGAACAGAGATTCTAAAAAGTAAGTTCTACCATTTGCCCACATTTGGAACAGCAGAAGGCATTCCTCACTCTGAAATCCCCTCACTCTGAACGTGTCATCCAAATTCTCTTTAAAACCTTAAATTTATGACATATTTAAATGAAAACAACCTGCTTAGTATTATCCATACTACGCTGATTTCTATATGATCGCCCCCGGATCATATTAAGAATGAGCTACTTGCATTGCTTTAATTCAACTTGTTTCTCTCATGCCCTTACCTTGAAAAACCCTCAATTACTAGAAAGTTTCAGCCTGAAAGTTTGTCCAAGTAGTTGAAATAAATGTAACAGGATCTAAAGCCCAGCCAGAAGAAGTAATTCCTATGTGCTGGATTTTCACAGTATGGAAGCCTATCTAAGAAGGCATTTTCTTTACCCTAAATAAATTAATGCCAACCATAGTCTCTTGAATTCATGGACCATACAAGATCCCATACTGTTAAAAGACTTTTGGTCAGCTCTATATTATATAGAGAGAGCCTGATGGTACTTGGTATTTGAAGAATTATGGGATAATTATATCAGTTTTCTTCTTGACCTTACCTGCCTTGTGGAGCTGCTTTTCAAGCTCAGAAGCAAAGGCCTTAACTAGACAAGAGAAAACTGGATATTATTACTTTCCTGTGAGCCCTGTATGATTGTCAATTAAGGGGAATATATGTGCAATGGCTGCCAGTTGTATCAATTTGTGCAGGATTCCTGGGAAATGAGAGTAGAACACAGGGTAACCCCTACAATGAAATGTAAGAGAAAGAACAGGGGAGATGAAAATGAAGGGAGAGAGAAAGTCCGGAAAGAACCTAAAACACCACTCTGGCCACAAAGGTATAGAGCTCAAAAATCTGAACTGCTTTCAGCAGGGAGCACTGCACTGGGACAGAATTGTGTTAGAAACAATGGCATTCCTAAAATCTTACCTTGACTAAAAGTCAAGACATTCTGATACCAAACTTTGGTTATTTTAATTTTAATTGAATACAGTTTGCTCCAAGAGAGAAAAAGAACCCTTCCCAGCTGGTATTGTACATCATCTTTCACCTCTGCATCCTGGTCTCTCAGCCATCCAATCTATTTTCTTATGAGAATTTATTTTTAAAATCTTTTTTTTTTAGTGTTTAATAATCTGAAATGAAGAAAGATCTAACTTGATATTCCATGGCCTAGTGAGCAGAATCATTACAGCCTATCAAAGGGAATGTAGCAGTCTTCTACTAAAACGCTGGGATGATATTCATTTTCTTCATTGAGTGCATCAATATGATGCAGAGGAAAGTGGCACAACATTTATAATAAAGAATGGCCTGTAATTCATAAGCAGTTTCCAAAGCATCCTTGACACATTGGGCATGCAGATTAATCTCTGTAGGAGGTCTGGTTCTCTGGCTGCCGTTTTTCAGAGTTAACCTGGGTCCCTGCAGAAGCGAAGGTTGGTTGGTTGTGGAAAAGCCTTATGTCACCATCAGGGTGAGCTGCTAGCATTCATGAGGGCAGAACAAAGTTGATGTCCCATCTCTGTTTAGGCATTAATCTAATTGATCTCTGGGGGATTCAAGATCTTTCAAGAACACAGAACTTCAGTTGAGGGATTTACTGTTGCTAGGTTCTTTGGAGGCCAGAAAAGCAAGTGGTTTCCTTTAGACAAGTTTTTGGAGAAGTCCATGAGTGGCTGTTTGAAACAATGACTTGGACATAGAATCATAGAATCATCATCTGAGGGACAACTAGAGAGGGACTTGGAGGTGGAAATGTCACACAAGCTAACTGTACTGTACTGGCCGCCAAAGCAGGACCAGGGCGCAGAGGAGCAGTGGAGTGCTCTGCCTGTCTGCCATAGAGGACATCACCCATACCATCTATGTCAGCACCATTCAGCATTACATGGGGTTGGGACTAGCTGCTCCTCCCTGCATGGAGCCTTCTAGCCATATGGGTCTGAACAGAAAGTGGGAATGAGTTGTCTGCTCCTTAACCTCTGTCTGTATGAATTGTCCCCTTTCTGTGTCTAAGGTGGAAAGCTTTTTCATCTAACGTGGTTTAAAATCTCCCTATTAATTAATTGATTAAATGCCACTTTTTACCAATTTCTGTGCTTTGGTTCTATGCCCTGCTTGGCTTGAAGAATGCAAACGAACAAAAGGAGGCTCCCCTGCTTATCAAGGTTATCAGTGTATTCCTCTGAGAGACCAAACTTCCTAGTGTTTTTAAAATGCTGTCTTTGTTCCAAATATTATTTGTCCTGGGGAGAAATGTGCTAGGCTTATTTGTTGCAAGTTATCTTCTGTCTCATTTCTCTCAGTCACAGTGATGCCTTTCACAAGGAAAAAAAAATGCATACTAGTTATCCTTTTGATCTTTTGTTCTTTGTGTGCACAGTAAATGGCTTTTTTTAAGGGTAGTTTGTGTTTACTCAGAAAAAGTTTTGGAAGTACTGATGTTTAATAGGAAAAGAGGTATGTGAATAATCCTATGCAGAGTGAAGAGCATTGCATAGCCTTGAAGCCAATAAAATAATGAAAAAAATGTGAGTAAAAGTCACTGCAACCATTATTGGAAAAAAATTATCCAGCCAGTTCTTTAAGCTGCCAAGTGAAACAGTGAAATGATAAAGGTAGGATGATTACAGTAATTTATCTCTCTAGCTATCATTTAAACATGAAACCTGTGTAGCTCCGAAGATTCGCAGGTCAAACACTTCCTCCTCTGTATTCCAGGAAGTGCTGGCTCAAATTTTTCTGGTGAAAGATTTCAATTGCTATCCATAATCAATTGAGTTAATGATGTGAGTGAAGAGAATGTAATCAATTAGTACCAAGATGCTTTCAGATTTTGGACTATTTCATCCACTACAGTACATACTCTGGTAAGTCATACGTTGGTTCAAGCAATCATAATCCACCTCGTCAGTGCATGATTTGAAGTGCACACCAAGGGTGTACCCTACAAGTAGTTTGCCAATGTGATGGCTTTTATGTTAGGTTTACTTATTTTGAATAACCCACAATGATTCAAAAAATGTGCAGCTACCTGAAACTCACACAAGGACAATCCGTATGAAACATCATGTCATGATAAATTTTCTCTCTGCAGATAAATTAATTGTTCCTTGCTGTAATTCTTTTAGGTCCACAGTCTGCTTTTGTTTGTTAGTCAGAAGTTAAATAAACTTGTACCACCAAGAACATACAGCTCCCTAGAACTGATATAAATCTTAGTTGTTCTTATTAGTTACAAAGTAGTAAATTAAGAGCAATTCTAGTTACGACAGTTGTGAAACATTTAAAACTGACATAAGTACAAGAAGAATTAAGCCTGTGATGTATTCCAGAGACACCAAGTGCTCAGGATCTATGGATGCAAGAATAATAATCACTTCTACATGAAATATTGTGGCTACTGATTAAAACAAATGATGAGGAGTCAAGACTGCTTGACTCTGTCCTTGGCTCTTGCACCAGCTCATTTCTGTGAACCTGAGCAAGACATTTATCTCTTTCTATTCAGTCTTTTCATTCATAGTATCTTCCAACCTCTGCAGTGCTGTTCCTGGGAGGTTTGGATGTACTGGTGAGAGAAATCCAGCAGGCAAGGCCATCCTTCTCTGTCACATAACATGGTGGCAGCCACTGAACTGCAGCCCTCTTCCTCCAGACATGGTGGTTACATCTGCCCTTTGAAAATCTCTAAATCCTTAACAGATTTCCAACACGCTGTTTCCATGGTGCATGGAGGCAGCTATGGCCAAATACCATCAAACACATATATTGTGTCAGAACACCACCGTTCTCTGACTCAATTCAGGATGATATATAGCATGTGACGTCTTCAGGGGCCCCTAGGAAATGATGCAGCATTGTCAGTCTTTTTGGCTGAGTATCATTTATCTAATGAATGCAGCATGTTTGTGGCTCTGACTAGGAAAGAGGTGTCAGCTTTACTGAGATTCATTAGCTGTAGCAGGACGGTTTTGTGAGGCAGGTATTTACAAGCCTTCAGCTGCAGTTGTGGCTGCCTCTACTTGCACTACTAAAGCAGTGTAATGAAGTCAAGGAAGACTGTGTAAATTACTTTGGCCACACAGCCTTCTAGATTAAATACTAAATTGAATTGTTCCTTCCACTGAATAAAGAGAGTCATATAAAAAATACTTAGTAGGAACCTGTGCTGCTAATAAACTTCAGGTCTTAGGCCTAAGAAGGTGGTAAATGAAACCTTCATCACTATGCTTTAGTCCAGTTTAGATTAGACAGGAGACTTCACAATGGAGACCAATAAGATACTGCTCTTGATGGCATTATTTCTAGTAAAATCATCATGGGCAAAGACTGCAGATACACATGTTGATGGCAGATGCATCAACATAAGGCATCAAAATGAGGCCATGAAAGCACGAACCCTGAGATGCAGCCGATTTCAAACATGGAGATTAAGAATCTCCTTTCCAGCCAGGGGTCTTCGACCCAGAGCTCAGATGGATAGGGGAGGGCTTGGCATGATGTTATGTACCAAGCACATGCTGCTGGTGATGGCTTGCATATACAAGGACTGTTAGCAGTCTAAAAAAGCACTGGGTTCCTTTGAAATCACATGAAAATTAAGATATGGGAAAGCTTTTCTCATTCAGAAAACCCTGTATTTTTTAAAGAAATTTGAATGCTGGAGGAGAAAATAGCAAAATGATCAGGAATGCAGAACTGAAAGTCAACATTCAGACTCTGTATGCAGAGGGATTTTGCTATGGGAATCTGACCCATGATGATTTGCATAACATTTTTTTCCCCTCACACAAAGTGATGAAGCAATGAATAAGAGCAGCAGGGAAAGAGAAAGCTTAACAAAATAGCAGTGTCTGTGGTAATGCAGGGATGAAACCAACTTTCTTGCTAAATAGAATTTATGTTTGAAAAGCAAAATAAGATCCCTTTGCAAAAATAAATAGCATAGAGACTCCATAAAATAATACAAAACAATAATAAAACATATTAATAAAGAAATAGGAATAAATTGTCTCATAAGGTTAAAATTAAGATCTTTTTTTTTCAGCAACCTAACCTGAGTAACCCAAACAACACAAAGACATGATGAAAGAATTTAGGGATTTACTTTTAACCATTTGCTGAAATGCCATCTGCATAAAGATGGAAGTTGCACACCCAAGTCCCAGCCTCTCCTGTTCAGCTAAACAAAATATTTTTCTCTATTTTCCATTCCATGTCTTGCTTACAGCAGAATCACGGGAACTACAAGCCAAGGACAGTTCATAGGTTGCATTTTATTTCTGTAGCTGTTGATACACATGAATATACAAAAATCTGGTCTTTTCAGCCCAGTGCTAGAATGCTTCTCCTTCACATCTATTTTTTTTTGCCCCCATTTGTAATCCCATTAAATCAAAGGGATTTGTCAACATCCTGTCAGTAAAATCTGAAGCCTGGGATTCCTGGATCGAGGCATTAGTCAGCATGCAAAATCTACAACTTAGATTTCAGAACTATCAGATATATTCAAGCAAAATTTAACCCTGGCATTAAGAATTTCTGGGTTGTTTTCCCAGTTTAAACTCAGATCCTTTTCCATTCTATTTTAGATGTGCTCAAACAGGAATAAAAAAAGCCATATTAACAAATGTGTTCATTTGCATAACTAAACCAACCCAAAAAGTCTATTCTGCTACCTTAAACACCCAAGCAGCAGCAGTATGAAATCTGATGGATCAGTTTAAGCGTTTTGCCAATAGGTGGTGCTACTAATTTTGCATTCAACACTGATCTCCTGCAGCACGTTCCATATGCTCCGGTAATCGTGCACATGGAACAGCTTTTACAGACAGAGCTTCCCAGAGTCAAATGACACATGGATATGTAATAACTTTAACGGTGGGAAATAAAAGCAGATATAACAGACTGAGAAAACATGATCTTTTTCATAGTTAGATATAAAGTTTCAAGAAGCAGTTATGCAGGAAAATGAAGAACAAATAGAGACAGACCAATGTGTAGTTTTGTTTGTATGTATCCCACCTGTGTTTTTGCTGAAGACTTTTCAGAGTCCTATAAAAGACACCTTGTTTTTGGTGAAAACCTGGTACAACACAGATAAAAGAGAGAAAAGACAGTAAAATAAATGTGCATACTAAGTCAGAATCCATTGGTTTCATTTTATGATGTGTATGATACAAAATTGCTAATTTTATGTTATGGAGTTTGGCATTTCTGCAGTATCTGAAGAGGAGATATGTGGCTGAGTGCTTTGTAGCACAAGAGCAGACAGACACTCCTTTCAGTAGTTTCCTAAATACAGTTTTCTTCCTAAGCCTCCTATTACTCAGCAGATTCACAGGGTATTTCTGCAAGATGCAAAACATAACACGTATCAGAGGTGGTACACGTGATTCTAGGCTACATTACAGTGTACCTACCAGGTGGTCAAAAATCAGGTTTCAGATTGCAATGTTTACATTTGAATATGTTGCTCCTCTGTGGTGCTTTGCTGTCATGCATTCCCCTAAATTTTTGAAGAAGCCTTGTGAGAGCCAAGCACACACTGAGCATCGTTCCTGGCCTGGTATGCTGCTGTGGGTCTGGGCTCTGTTATCGTGCATTAAATGTCTTCTGCAAACTCAGCTGTGCTCTTTGCAGATGGACACTACCATCTGCAGCAAAAACATGTCATTAAGTAGACAGCATGTGATCCATGGCTGGGGAAATGTGGCCTCTGATGAAGTTTGGTGGAAGAGGATGTGTCTTAGACATGCACCTGTAGCTGTGAAGTCTGCTTTTCAAGCATCTGGCTCAGTGTAGCATGGCTCTGAGCTGTAGTCTTAATGTTACAAGAGATGGATTGACAGCTCTTGACATTGAAGACCTTTATTTATCTTCAGAGCAGGTACAGTGCAAGGAACAGGCAACATTATTTATTATCGCTTTTCAGAAGACTATTGTGTATTTATTTACTACCCATTGGCAAATCATACCTCAACACTCATCGGGAGAGCTGCTGCTGGGGTAGGAAGTGAATTTATTTTAACTGTTCGATGAAACCATCAGGAAAACTTTAGCTGTGGTGCAGACACCTCTCAATCTGAACTGTGCTTTGGGATTGAGATCTCAAGTTCATTCGCTGTGACTGTCAGAGGAGTCAAACAGCTCTCAAATAATAAAAGTTGTCTATCCAGACTGTTTTTAAACAATTGTACGCCAGTGAAAGGAGTTGTATTAATTCTGAGATTAAAAAACAAACCAAACCAAAACAAAACAATAAAAGAGAGAAGAAAAAGAGAATAAAAGAGAGAAGAAAAAGAGAATAAAAGAGAGAAGAAAAAGAGAATAAGAGAAAAAAAGAGAATAAAAGAGAGCTGGGGTTCTTTAGCCTGGAGAGGAGAAGGTTCAGGGGAGACCTTATTGCTGTCTACAACAACTTGAAGGGTGGGGGGCAGTCTCTTCTCTCAGGCAACCTGTGATAGAACAAGAGGACACAGTCTCAAGCTGCATCAGGGGAGGTTCAGGCTGGATGTTAGGAAGAAATTCTTCACAGGAAGAGCGATTTGCCATTGGAATAGGGTGCCCATTGAGGTGGTGGAGTCACCATCACTGGAGGTGTCTAAGAAGAAACTGGATGAGGCACTTAGTGCCATGGTTTAGTTAATTGGATGGTGTTGGGTGATGCGTTGGACTTGATGACCTCAAAGGTCTTTTCCAACCTAGTTAATTTTGTATTCTGTAAAAAGCAATATTATTTAGCTTTTAGCATATTCTTTCTCTTGTGTGTTGTATGTATGATAGAAAAGCTGTTAAATCAAGAGCTTATCTCTTAATATCTTGTCTGTTAGAGGTACTAGATGTATTAGACTGGGGAAAATGCAGAAACACCAAAAAGAAAAGAGAGGTCAAAGTTTGTACCAATAGGCACATGCTTACTTTCTCTCACTCTCTCTGCATATACATAGGTGTGTGTAGATACACATAGTAAAATGAAACAATGTCAAATAAACCCTTCTGACAACTATCACTCGTGCTTGCCTCCACAAAATATAATGAAATTCTCCTTTTTGCTGTTGTTTTGTCGGTAGTCCCCTACATTTTCTTCCATAGCATATGACTTAAGAGAAAAGCACACAGTAGATCAAGTCACACCACTAATCAAGAGACTTGTTATGCTCATCTAAATTCAGGACAGTGATTGCATCCACCAGCTGAGGAGGAGAGGCAGAAAGGGATAAGAACATTCTTTCCTTTCCCATTTTGTTAAAACAGGCTGTGAATTAGATTCAATAAAGGCAAGTATTTGACGAGGTAAATAAAGTCTAACTGAATGAGTCCAGCCAACAATAGAAAAGCAGGGATGTAAAATTAATATTCAGTAATAGCCTGTTTTTCCTCTCTGGCACTATACTTAAATTATTTTAAATGGCTTTTATCTTTTAATAGTAGCTCCATGCAGAATTGCAGAGGCTGTGTCTTACACACTGATACTCATGATATAAGCGCTATTAAACAAATTAATTGGAATTTTTATGTCTGTGTCATTATCATTCTTGAATGAAAAGTGGATCAATGAGAAAATATTTCTCTTAAGTCTAAATGATATTTCCCAAAGACTAAATAACATGCACTGAGCTGATTTCAAATGCTGTAAGCATGAAACATGAACATCTTTACCACAGGAATCCAAATGCTGTTCAAAAATCATGCAAAATTTTCTACCTAACTGATTAATTAAAGCAAGCAGGGAATATTTTAGCCTAAGAAAGTAGCAAATTGTAAGTGTTTCAGGAAAGTCAAAGCTGATAGTCCTGCAAACCATGGCTACAGTCTCAAGCTGCACCAGGGGAGGTTCAGGCTGGATGTTTGGAAGAAGTTCTTCATAGAAAGAGTGATTGGACATTGGAATGGGCTGCCCAGGGAGGTGATGGAGTCACCATCATTGGAGGTGTTTAGGAAGAGACTAGATGGGGTGCTTGGTGCCATGGTTTAGTTAACTAGATAGTGTTGGATGATAGGTTGGACTCAATGATCTCAGAGGTCTCTTCTAACCTGGTTTAGTCTAGTCTAGTCTAGTCTATTCTATTGGTGTTCAAACAAAGTTCATAGTAGTGCATGAGTAACGGGGTCTGGACACAAAGAGTGGTAGAAGTTGTAGGTGGAAGAGGGAGATCAGAGTGGTCAGCTAGAGGCTTTTTTAAAGTATTTCATGTGCTATTTTAGATAGGGAATTTATTAAGGCATGTGCTTTTAGAAAATACTCTTGATTTGGAACTGTCTGACTTGCTGCTTTGTATGTCTTGCAAAATTCTTTTTTTCCATGGTACAAGAATCTGAGAGCAGAAATTACATTTGTTTTGCTGAATATCTGGTAATTTAATGTGCCATTTAGTTACAGGTGAATCTGGCATGAAAAAACAATGCAATAATTTGGAGACAATTTTGCTAACCCGTTTGGCACAACCTGTCCTGAATGGATGCTGGTTTGCCTTCAGTAAACACTTGGCTCAGACAGATGTCTTCTCACAAAGGTTGAATTCCAGTTGATTCAGAAATGTCTAAGTGCACAGAATTGGTAAACAAACTTCATTTGCTTCTGAAAAAAACATTTTCAGTCTGATACACTGGTAGGGAATGAGTCTGCAGTGGTGTAGGAACTTTGTGCCCCAATTCAGGCAATGCTCCAAAGTGGTAGGAAGGGCTCCTACTCTCTCACCCTTGGGTTCCTGTAATAACGCAGTTCCAAAGTTCTACATTATGAAACATAGGAAACATAACTGTGCAGTTCAGAGAGCAGGCTTGATGGGATTTTGCTTACCCCTATGATAATGGCTAGACTAAAAAGAATTTGTGATCTCTCTTTTGTCATCTGGAGTGCTAAGCAAAAGGCTGAAAGTTATTACTGACTGTCATTCCCTACAGCAGTCCTTGAAGGACATAATGTAAATGTCACTGACTCCTTTTAAATCAACACAGCTTCTTGACTTCAGTGAAGTCAAGTTGATTTACACCAACTGATAATTTGGCTGTTTCTTAAGCGCAGGAGCTGTGAAATCTAACACTCGGTGGATTCAGCCCAGCACTATCGGAAATCAGCACAACTCTTGCCATTGACTTTATTGGCCAACGGCCCTGGTGAGTTATTACTGAGTGGTTTGTCTTACAATGTACTGGACACCAATCAATAATGCTCCATGACAGAGACAGAAAGCATGCTGTTACGAGAAAGATTTACCATGTTCCACCATCTTACAAAACTTACAATTTCTGGCCATGTGGTGACTTTTTACATCTTTTAAATCACCTACCCTCTCGAATGCAAGACAGGGTTATTCATTATTATGTTGGTGATTGTTTTGAAAATTCTTTAATCCCATACTTCAAATACTAAATTTATTTGAATATAGGGACTATTATTATAGATGTATAAATAGAGGTATGTTACATAAACATTCTTTTTATCTATTCAAGACAATTTCACAATTACCAGATAAGGAGGATACTGTATGTTTTTTCATTATTATAACTAAAGTAATACAGCACTGCCTTAATGTCCTAAGATGTCTTTATTTTCCTTCCTTGCATTTTACTAGGCTGACAATATAATGTAAAATCACTTCTTAAAATCTTAGAGCCTTCTTAATCTTAATGTTAGCTGTCTTCTGAGAGGGAATGGGGATTTCAGTTTACAGGGGGGCTCTTACCTCTTAAAACAGAAGATAAAGTCTTGTTACAGCTTTACCCAGAGATACTGAGCTTTGGCTTGTGACATAAACCCCAGGAAGATGTATAGTCAAGTATAAATTAGATAAGGCTGATATTTTATTTTGCTTTGGTTTGTTTGTCTTACCTTTTTGTTTCATGTTTTTATTGTTTAGTTCATTATATGTTCTGAGTTATGAATCCCTGATCTGTAGGCATGCAAAGATAATGCTGGGAGAGATTCCTTAGAAATATCTGATTGGTAGGATGGTCTTTTGGTTTGGTTTGTTTCTGTATTTTTGACTCTATGATGTTCTTAGATCTTTTAAAGACTACTCTTCTGGAAAAGCTGGAGAGCCAGAATCATTATTTTATTCATGAGGAATAATCAATGTGTCATAGGGATAAGTTGGATTTTTATACAAATCTCCATGACCACAATGAAACTTCTTAAACTGAAAGAAACACAAACAAAACCCAGAACTATAATTCTAGTAGCTTCTTCAGCCACATTTGTTTTTCACATGCTCAGTAACTCAAACAAATAGTTATTAAGGAAGGTAAATGATATGCATACATGGATTCCTTCTTGGTTCCTCCCTTAAGCTCACCTCTCTGCAGCAGGCTTCTTTTTCTCTCACCTGCCTTGGTGTGATACATTTCACTACAGACTCAAGGTTTGGACCTTTGCCTGGTCCCTGCAAAAAAGGTATTTTCCCCCTGCTCTCCCCAAAGAGGGGCCTAAATGTCTTTTAGCTTCCTGCAGCAGTTTAACAGTCTTCCTAAACTGCAGAGAGGAAACTATATGCCCACATGAATACTAATTAACTAGTTCATTTTTATATGTTGAGCTTAAAAATGCAACCATAAGGAAAAGACAAGAGAGAATCACACTTCTAATTTCCTTATTCTTTCTTTGGTAATGCTAGAGAGAGGTACACATATTCTATATCGAGTAATTTCCCCTGGATCACATACAGTAGTTATACAAGCATCCTCATTCTAAGATACAGATATCATGAACAAAGTGAGATGCCAAGGGGAAAAAAATATTAATCTAACATCAAACCAAATTAATTAATTAATGATTCTATACTAGATCTAATCTGGATCTCCCTGTGGCCTCAGCTCAGTGGAGACAGACATACACTTTTCCAAAAGGTGGTTTCTATGAGTTCAAAATTGTGTCATTTGGGTGATTTGCCTTCACAGAGCCTGGAGCAGGATTAACAGCTCTCTGTTGTGAGAAATCAAGAGCTGGAGGAAAAACACAGGGCTGCAAGAAAAGACATATAGTAGTACTTCTTGTCATGTTAATTTTGTCATGTTAATTCATTGCTGCTAACTCTCCTTGAATGTATGTAAAACCAGTGATACTACATGTTACATACCAGGTTTTCACAGGACCCAGTTCTAGTCTTTGCACTTGGACAAATGCAGAATTACTGCTGGTGTGGCTGGCCTTCAAACTCGTAAACTAAAGAGCAGGTTTTTATCCTTAAGTGCATGTACATGTGCAGACACACACATATGTATCTGGGCACATATAGTTTATACATAAAATGGCTGATAGGATCCAAGAAAGATCAGATTACAGATGCCAGGTCTTGCTGTTGGGGTTCCCTAAGGCCACTTGTTATAGAGGAAAATCCTGATGTTTTAATTATTTGATACATTCTTTTGATCCCTGGTATGCTAATGGTTCAGATACTTCTGAATTTCATGTCTATAGGAGGTGCTAGAATTGGAATGGCTGATGAGAGTCTTCATGCAAGGAGCTGAGGGGAGACACTGAAAACATGAGAGAACAGCACCTCTCCCTTTTTTTCTGGGCACTGCAGAAAGATTTCAGTGGGGGAATTTTTTGAAGCTTGATTGACAGAGTTTTGATTTTTGATCCTTATCAGTTTAGTTCTTGCTATCTTCATTGATAGTGCCAAATTATTTTGCTGTTGCTAACATCTGTCAAATTACTGCACTGAGACTGCAAAGTTCTGGGTGGATATCTGGTCAGTCAGGAGAGGCTGATAACATATGATCAGATTGACCCAGGTCAAACCCAAACTGCTGATCCCAAAGTGAGATTATCCAAATCCTCTTGCTGAAACACTGAATCCTCCAGCTTCTCTCTCTTGTATTTAATGCATTTAAAAATAAATAAATACAATCCCTGCTAGAGTGTTTTTGAGCTTGGGAAATGTCTGAGCTATTTGCCAACTGCCTTTCTTGACTGGCTTTGAAATCCTGATCTTCAGTCTGGACAGAGATTAGCTTTGTGTGTGCTGGTGGGTTTGGGGTTTTTTTTGCTTGTTTTGGTTTTCAAATGGAATTTGAGGACCGTTGCCTCAACCTGCAGTCCCCTCTGGTGGCAGATGCAGTGGGTGTTGCAGTGTTCTTCATCCCTGGGGATGCAGCCAGAGATTCCTGCTCCTGCTGTGGGCAAAAGGAGAGGGTTTGAAGGGGAATGGTTGGGCTGGCTGGGCAGTGAGAGCCCTCTCAACACACTCCAGCCAAAGAGAATTTCAGTAAAACCACCTGGAAACTGAGATTCTCTCTGACTCCCATGTATGTACCACAAATCCTTAAAGATATATTAGGATTTTATTTTTCTGGGGGTGTGTGGGGGGGAAGTCTTTGAATCCTTTACCAGGATACTTCTAAATATTGATGTGAATGACATCCATAAATGGGATAGCAAAGTGATGATGACTTTCAGTCATAGCACTTTCCCATGTATGGTATACAAGTACTGATTTGTTAAGACAAGCCTTAGCGATTACTACTTTCAAAGAGGAATTCTGTGTTCTCAGTAATTAAGCAATAGTGTCTGCAAGCCACAACTGCTTCTTGGTCGTCTTACCTTCCCACTCTCAACTCTGTATGACTGTTTGATTCTGCTCTGTTTAGTATTTTTGAAGTTTAGAAATTGGTGTTATTTTCCCATATCTGTATCACATCAATCCATCTTGGAGGAGGAAAACCCCTCAAGGACATCTCTTCAGAAAGTTCTTTAATGTACAGTGCAGGGATGTTTCAAATACCCTAATGTTTATATGTATCTTTTTCTTTCTCTCCCAGAGTTTTTGTGCAGGAATATTTATTGTTACCTGAAACAGAAAGCGTTTCCCTTCTCCAAATATGTAATAAGAAAGTTGTATTTTTATAGAGAAACACACATACTACAGCAGTGAATACTGATTGTTTTCCTCACGTCTTTTCAGCTACAAGATAACTTCAGAATGGTCCAGAATCTTTCTGATTTATACAACAGAGGTGGAAATACTAATCTGACAACACTAAATATTTTATAATAGCAGTAAGTAATGTCAGTAAGGATTTAAGGAGGAAAGTCTTCTCTGCTGCTGAACAGTACAGTAAGGAAGGCCTCTGGATGGTTATATACAGTCTGTTTGGAGGGTCTCTTAATTAGAGACCACCCTATAGGAGCAGGTGCTGCAGCCAGAATCATCAACCCATCATCAATTACTTTGGAGGAAGAAAAAGTATATCTTTCCTTAATATTTTTTTTTCCCCATGGAAAAATTCAAAGAGAAAATGCTTGTCTGCACACAGGAAAGGATTTTGTCATTTTTATTATTGTTATATTGTTTGGCAACCTCAGTGTATTTCTTTGAGCTTTAATTGACACTACGTTTACATGGTGGAGTGGAGGATTTTATATCTTTGGGCAGTCAGTAGCCTATCAAAAGCATGAAATTGCTGCTTAAAAATGGCATTTTAAACCCCCCTCTTTTCATCTTGATAGTTCCTTTAAAATATTAGGCTTTTTAAAGTTCCTTTCTTAGGCATGGAAAATCCATCTGCATTTTCACACCAAGACTTCCCCCTCCCAGTCTTTCGGAGGTAAAACAAAGCATGTTTGAGTAAAAGAGGAAGCAGTTTTCTGGCACTGAAAGTTTTAACACTGGAAGCTGCTGGCAAATATTAGGGTGTTAGGCATCCAAGAATGAATCTGAAGGAGATATTACCAGGCAGAAGAAGAGGTCACAGGTAGATGGTAAAGCAGTGGTGGCACAATTAGCAATTGAAAACATACCTCACCAGCTGCTTAGGCATTGTCCCCTTTCTCCATACCATATCAGAATACATGTGTGTGTGTATGAGCTCAGAAAATAAACCACTGTCTAAACAGAATGATTGATCTAATGATACAGCAACAAATTCAGAGTTATTCTAATTATTACTGGATAATATTTGAATTTTCTGTGATATTAGTAGATGAATCTGTCACCTAGCTTATCATTAGAAATAATGAAGCATTCAAATTCCTTCCCTGTCATCTATACTAGAGGTTATTTTCACAAAATTTGTTGGGTCACTTGACTCTGTGAGCAATTCTCCTGTGTTTAATCCCTGCACAGATTTCCATTTCGGCAATATCATCCCTGTAGCAATTGAATTTACTCTAAATGGGGATTTCTTTGTTAGCAATTTAAATTCATAACACTGTTCAGGTCAGCTCACACAAATGTGTCTGCATCACTAAAAATCTCATTGTCCTTAATCATACTGACTGTCTTTTCCTTCTGCACAGAAATACTATTAGACACTAATGTTATAGTGTATGTTTCATGCTTCTGCTTTTCTTCCCATGGTTCTAGTAGTTGCCTTGTCAGTATATGACATTTAAGTGTTTGACTGTGCCTGGGAAATAACAACAAAATAACATCCCTGTGGAACAGAATCATAGAATCGTAGAATCAATAAGGTTGGAAAAGACCTCAAAGATCACCAAGTCCAACCTGTCACCACAGACCTCATGACTACTAGACCATGGCACAAAGTGCCACGTCCAATCCCCTCTTGAACACCTCCAGGGATGTTGACTCCACCACCTCCCTGGGCAGCCCATTCCAATGCCAAACAACTCTCTCTGTGAAGAACTTTCTTCTCACTTCAAGTCTAAACTTTCCCTGGCACAGCTTGAGATTGTGTCCTCTTGTTCTGGTGCTGGTTGCCTGGGAGAAGAGACTTCTGATAGAAGATCTTTGTGTGGATTTTTAAAGCAGCTAAGAATTTCTAATGTAATCTCTGGTTTTCTTGTCTGTTTAATATCTGCTTACAACATTTTTGGTGCGACACAAAGTTAATAATTCATAACATTTCATTTTATAAACAGATATAAAATGTTTCTCTATTTGAAAATAATTTTTTTCCCAATGAATCTTGATCTCATTGTATTAAAATTAAATATCCTACAGGCAAGCTGTGGGCCTAAACAAATGTTATTGTCATGCGACTCTCACACACAAAGCGTTAGCCCACCTTTAATTTGTGTTTTGAATATACATTAAATCATCCAATCAAAGAACAGAAGCAATATAGGATGACCTGCATAAATTATGCAATATGAACTGCAGGTTTAATGCTAAAAATCACTGCAGAGCAATAATAAGCAGTGAATAATAAGCACTGGATACTTTGGCTAATGAAATACGCTCCTCAGGGTTTGCAACAAGTGTTTGATCAAAAAGGATTTTTGTTTTATTATTGTGAATGCATATTTTCTTTACTCAGTGAAGTAATTTTATTATTATTTCATTTTCAAATGGTTAATCTCAGTTAATCACATAAACCTAGTAAAACTGGACACTTTTTAATAGGTCTGTATCCAACACTTATGGCAAAGTTTTGCCATAAGTGCTACCAGCTTTCAAGTAAAAACGATTCAGCTTGTTCCAGCCATGGTATTTCTTCTAAAACCAAGTTCTACCTTTTTTCAAACTTATATATCCTCTTTCAATTACTGATGAGCAGGCATCACTGTAGACAGGTGCATAGAGGTCTATTCTGGATCAGAAGAGTCCCTTTCCCACGTATGCGACTGCAGCCATCAGCAGTTTGGGTGTTGCTTCCACTGTGCAGAACAAGAAGCCCAAGCACTCACTTGCTCTGCGCAGTTTGTGAGCCACGGTAAAAAGGGAGAAATCATCTCATCTCCATTTCCAAGAGCTGCTAATTACATACAGCATATTAAATCAAGTCCACTTGGGGAAAGACTTCCTTAATTAATTAATTTAATTAGCAATAAGGCTGAAGAGGGAGATATGGTTATCAGGAGATAATCATACCTTTGGGACACTGGATTGAGAAGACAAGCTTTCCCTCATCTTTTTTGTGACTGTGGTTTATCACTTTTATGTGGTCTTAATAAATAACCTATAGATTCAATTGACCAGAATTACATTCAATAGTGAGCTTGCTCCTGAAGTTTCCCTTAGAACAAAGCAATTATAATCACAAATTAAACAAATGCCTTGTAGTCTATTTGAGCATAATAATTGGAGGAAATCAGATGTTATAATGTGACCTCCTATAAGCTGTACTGCTAGAAGATAGTCCTAAATGGATACCAGCCAAAAAAATAATCTGGGACAATATCCCTCTGTTTTGGTGTTTCTTTCTGCAGAACATTATTTTTATTGTCCATGTGTGAAAGAAAATACTTCAAATTGATTAAGTAAATAGTTTTTTACAACTGTTCAAGTAGATGACCACACTTCTGAGTTTGAAAAACAAATTAAATCTTTGCTCAGGTGTTTGAATTTTTCTGGCTCAGTACAGGCTGTAACCAGGCTTGCACACCTTGGTAGGTTGTAACTCTTCCAGAATCCGAGTGGGCTGAGGCAAAGTCAGGATGGCAGTATGCCTCTGCATTACCCACACAAATCCCAGGTCTGCATGATTTCACTTTGCAGCATGGTACATCCATCTACTGAAATAGACACAGCCATACAGCTGCTTTAAAACTGTCTTATATAATTTCCCCACAAGAGGGTTAATATTACTAGCTTGAGAATTACCAAAGCTAAAGAAATCTTGATGTAGAAAAGCATTTGTCTTAAGAAAAACTTGAGGTAACAACATTTAACATGCACCAAGGAAGTAATACATCTGTCTGTGCTCAAATCCAGTCAGTTTTGACTTACTTTGTTTTTTTTTTATTGAACGAAAGTTATTTTCATTTATAGGTTTGATAATCTATATGAGCTCAAGTCTCCCATCCAGCAATTAAATATTATATATTCACTAAAATTAAGTCAAATTTCACAACAAAAATTATTAAATAAAACAGGAATTTTCTTGCCCACCTTTGTCACCACTCATCCTAAAACTGAAATATTTTCTATACTATCCAAAATGTTTTCTGAACTACCCAAAGTTTTTGCCCTGCAGTGAAGCCATGCAGCTGTATCTCACATCCACTGCAGTACAGACACTAGAACTTTCCTCTCGCTACCACTACAACCTAACACCTATAATGCTATTTACTTCCTTCCCGTCTGGTTCACTTATTTTCCCTCCTTCTGCTTTTTTCACTGACAAAGTGCCTTCTCTATTCCATTACAGCAGCCTTATTGTTGTAACAATAACAGAGATTATGTCTACTAGTGAAGAGGTACATGACCTCCTCCGCCCATGCTCCCAGCAGCTTGTACGTGAGCTGTGCAGGCAGGGTGGTGTGCCTAAGCTGATATATTTTGTCTCTTATCCTTTCTGTTCCCCTCTCCTACTTCAACTTTCTTTGTGTGTGCAAGTCTTTCAGACTCTGTGAATTTTAAGACCTGATGCTAACACCTGAACTCTTTGTTGTGCTTCTGGAGAAATTCGACTTCTTTCTGCTTTCTGAGAGGTTAGAGAAAGCAGATTTCATCTCAGACTCACCTCCATCCTTTTGTTCTCACCAAGAGAAGGTGTACAGTAGTGCTGAAAGCATTAAACCATCCATTTATTCAGGGGTAGTCGTGCTGATGTCAGTCTCTTGCTTCTTTAGCATGAGGAGCATGAGGAAAATGAAGTGGAAGACAGTTCTAAAACAGAGTACGAAAAAAGAAAGCAAACAAACTGAAACTCATAAACTGTATAAAGAGAGATCACCTAAATCAACAAGATGGCAGTAGAGTAATCCTTGTTGTGTAGTTTAATTAAATTGAATGGTCCTCAAAAGTGATATTACATAAAAAGTGAGATATACTGCTGGCCATTTAATAATTCAACTCTCAGATTGTCAGTTAAAGGATTTAGGAGTCCTTCACATTATGCCTTTGGATTTGATAAGTTGGATTGACTCTGCTCTGTCCTATATGCTCTGTTGGGCTAAAAAAGGAAAGGAAACATTGTAAGGCAAGTCTGCTAAAAAAATTTGAGATCTACTATTTTTCCTAAAGCAAAGTGTTCTCTTGCTGTGGAGTCTCAAATGAGATTTAATACTGCATATCCCACAGGAAGAGATCAGGCATCTCCTGAAGACTTCTGACTTCATCAGAAACAATAGTAAAAGATTACTGTAATTTTGAAAACTGGTGTGACTTCTTGCTGCAAGTAAAACATTTATATATCTCTCTTTTTCTCTTACTTGTATTTCAAATGCTCTAGAAGATAGCTGAATACATGCCTACAAGACTGCAAAGAGGCAGAAGGCTCTGAAAATGACATCCAGGCACCATGAAATTACAGTCTTCAGAGCGTATCAGTAAGAAGCTAATTCCATATAATTTCTCACTCTAGTTACAATTTTGGTCATGACGAAGAGGTGTCAGAATTTTAATGCCCATTATATTTTGTGATTTATGCTATTTTGCTGTAGTACTTTGACCTTGCTATATTTTGGTTGGATGGTCATTCCACCCTCCTTGCTAAGAGCCTATTTTCAAGGCATGCACGTAGCAAGGAAGAAGGTGCGCTGAAATGTTTCCAAATGGGTAACTTCATGGGAATATGAAGCCAACAGGGGAAGGAAGGTGAAGATTCAGCAAAACAGGAATGAAAATTGGGGGGGAAAGGCAGTTTCTCTAAAGATGAAGGTTTCAGCTGAAAGAGAAACTCAGATTCATTTATCCTTTCCAACTTTAAATAACTTGAGCAGTAGGTTTGAGGTGGAGTTTTGGTTATGTACTATTAAGACCTCATTTGTAATCACCTTATTAGTCTTGCTATACTTGCTTCACTTATATTGGTCCCATTGCACTCTGAAGTATTTCCTTTTAAGTGATACCCTTAACTACAGACTTCTGAGGTTCTGCTGCTGTATCCTTGCATGGGAACTGTTTTCTGCTCTTGGCAAACTGCCTCTGAGCTCTTGGGAGGGATAATGCAGTGTTTGGCACAAATGTTGCCCAGCCAAGGAAGGGAACATGATAGAACTCTTGATTTATCTATCTTGGATTGAACACAGCCAGTTCTTGACACAAGCATGTTCTCCAATGACCCTGGCAGAACACTTCTTTGTGATTCCTGGAAGAAATTGTTTCTCTGCATATGGTTTAGACAAAACTGTGGCAGCTCTGTTGTCTGTGTTCAACAGACATCAAGCCTCTAGCCTAAATTTAGCTGAGGCAAGATGTAGGAAACACTATATTTTTACCAAATCCATGAGAAGCATAGAATAGCTCCAAAAGCAGGATATCTCAAGACAGTACTCATTAGGGATAGATGCATTTCACCCAGCCTACTTGCCAGGTTTTTACTGCCTATCAAACACATTGGCTTTGCTAAAGCCCAGCTCAATTGGACGTATTAGTCAAATGTATACTCACTGAGAATATGGTTCTTCAGGTGCATATCACAGGCCCATCAGGAATCAAGCTCATGTGCTGTGAATACACAACCTGCTGCGTTGTATATATACAACCTGAGCCTACATGGCTCTGCAGGAATGGTGCTTTGCAGGGCTGGCACTCAGCAGCAGCTGTCTAGAGGCATGCCGTGTAGCTGTTGTATTTGCTGGTAAGAAGGGAAGGCAGGATGTGAGTAACAGTGTATATGTACTACTTGTACCCTAGTTCATAGTTGGGAAATGTTGGCAAGCTGCTCCAAACTGCTGTTTCAACATACAGTAGCTCTGTGCCTCTCTGCAGCAGCAGTTTCCTACATCTAAATCTGATACAGTCCATGCTGGTCTGGCAGGATGTGGGAACTCTTGAAAGGACACAAACCGTGGTTGGGAATGATGGAAGGACTAGGTCAGCACAAATTTAATCCGTGATATAGTAATATAAATTTAACTAGCTGTTTAAGTGCCTTTGTCTCAGACATGAGATGTCTCTGCCCAGCTGCTGGGTACTTAAGATTTGCATCAATGTGCATATGCCTCATGCCTATAAACTGGAAATTCAAATATTAGACTGAGACCTGTATAATATAGTACAACCTGTTCAACAGAGTTGGTAAAGCAGGTTTACTGGGGTTTACAGCATTGTGAATACAGAGGGTAAGTCAATATTAGTTTCCTTAAAGGAAAGGGAAATTTCTCATACAAGCCTCACAATTTTTAAACTAGGTATTGAATTTTTCTCAGATTGCTTTTTCTAGTTCTCGTTCCAGTTACTTTTTAACTACTTCTCTAGATTAGATATTTAGAAACCAGAAAGGCTAATAATTTCCATAGAGTCTTTCATGATTTGGAGTCAATTTTGGAGTCTAACATTTTGGAGTCTATTCTGGTTTTCTGCACTTTGTTTGCCTGGGTGTACGTTGAGAGCGAGACATAATGGAAAACTGCTTGGAATGCAGAGTGAAGCTGTACAGGTAAGGATGTAGTGGCTGTTAGCACAGAGGAACCAAAGTTGACCTTTTAGGCTGGAAGTTCTTCATAGAAAGAATGATTTGCCATTGGAATGGGCTGCCCAGGGAGGTGGTGGAGTCACCATCACTGGAGGTGTTTAGGAAAAGAATGGATGGGGTGTTTGATGCCATGGTTTAGTTCATTAGATAGTGTTGGATGAGAGGTTGGACTCCAAGATCTCAAAGGTCTTTTCAAACCTGGTTAATTCTCTTCTATTCTATTCTAAATGATGACATGGGGGGAATAAAGGGGTAGTTCAGGTCTTGACTGTTGCACATTTGCTGCTGTTCACCTTTCCTAGCAAGACTATCTATTTGAATATGAATTTGTGTTGTAAAATTAACGCATTAAAGGTCTGCATCAATCATATTGAAAAGCAAGCAAAAATGAAATATAACATTCATTTTATACAAGTTTATAAAGAAAAATGCCTTCCAAGAAGCAGCAGATTACATTTTTATATAAACAAAAGTCCAGACTTAAGTGAATTACAAAGGTATTTGAGAGACTGACTATCAGAAAACTTCAGATACTTAATGAGTTCCTTGTAGCATAATCCCCCAAATGCCTTCTGTCACAGTTATCAGAAAATATTTCATAACTTTTCAACTTACTTGTAGGAAATTTATTATTCACCTCTGAGTTAATGCTAGTTTGAAAAAGAGGCAATGCAAGAAGAAAAAAAAAATCTAGACAGTAATTTCCCTTATCATATTAATTTTCTCTGGAAATTGCTTTAAGTACTTTTATCCAAAGTGAAATCTTAAGCCAAGTTTTTTGAACTTGCTGCAAAATGTGAATTAAGTCAGCCCCGTGGTTTGGTTTATTAAATGATATTTTTATCCTCTTGTCAACCTAACCCATTTAAGTTTGTGTTTTCTGGACAGAAAGTTACTGGCCCCTCAGTTTAGGAGGGATGTTGCCTTGCTGGAACGAGTCCAGAGAAGAGCAACAAAGTTGGTGAGGGGTTTGGAACACAAGCCCTATGAGGAAAGACTGAGGGAGCTGGGGCTGCTTAGCCTGGAGAAGAGGAGACTCAGGGGTGACCTTATCACTCTCTACAACTACCTGAAGGGAGGTTGTAGACAGGCTGATGATGGTCTCTTCTCCCAGGAACCCAGTACCAGAACAAGAGGACACAGTCTCAGGCTGCACCAGGGGAGGTTCAGGTTGGATGTTAGGAAGAAGTTCTATACAGAGAGAGTGATTGCACTATGGAATGGGTTGCCTGGGGAGGTGGTGGAGTCGCCGTCATTGAAGGTGTTCAGAAGGAGACTTGATGGGGTGCTTGGTGCCATGGGTTAGCTGTTTGGGTGGGTTGGATTGGTTGATGGGTTGGACACGATGATCTTGAAGGTCTCTTCCAACCTGGTTTGGTTTATTCTAATTCTAATAAAGATCATGAAGCTGTTTAGAATGAGGATTTTGAATCATTCTAACAGTGTGTGATAGAACATAGGGCATGAGAAGCTGCAGATTTTTTGCTTGTGTGTTTTGAGAAGATCTTTGAGTTTATTTTTGCCCATGCACATAGTGCATCTTCTGGTATCTGACATCCCCGACAGTTTGATACCAGCTGGGAGTTACACAGGTTCTTGGAGTTCCTAAGAGTCACATAGATGCATTTGACTCTATTATGTAGTGAATCTCACAGATGATAGGATTTTTTCAAAGTTTATCTAAAGTTGGCTTGAAAGTAAAAAGATGAATGTTTCTGGTCTCTGTGAATGTTTTAGATTTCCTGTTTATAAAGCCTTGTGTAAAGAAGGATGCTGCTTTGTTTCAGATTAGTTTCATTCTTGGTATGCCCCACAGATATAATGCTCTACAGGATAAATGTAGCCAGTTCCCTTCAGCCTCTGAACTGTCCACCTGATGATTTGGGTGCTTGCTTAAGAAAAAGAAAAAAAGAAAGAAAGAAAATGATAACATTAAAATGCAGAAGCTCCATCTTGAATCTGGGCCTGCTTTGTAGGAAATACAGCGTTGTGGAACTCACCTCTGACATAAATTATACTTTCTAGTGATTACTTCACTTGTCATGTTGCTTTTTCTGAGTGCTACTCTGAGGTTTCTAAATCTTGCCCAAAGCTGTGGACAGAGAAGTATTTCATTCAAGCCTCTGGCTTCTGCTTTGCAAGGACAGGTTTCCCTTTTATTGGCTTCATAAAACTCAGCCTTGCATTGTCCAAGAATCTTTATCAGACTAACATTTTAGTCACTTATGCCCAAACTAACATGATGTTCAGAGAGTAGTTATTTACTCGCTGGAGTTGTGTCACAAAAAACCTCATGCAACTTAAAAAGCACACTGAAACCCTTCATTTTTTCAAGAACTTAATGAGCTAAATACGTTGCAAAGCTCAGATATTTAACTCTCTAGCTTTCTGGGCCTTTCAGTTATCTCTAGCTGTGACTAGATGAACAGTAGAAACTTGGCTTAGTATGCAGTAATCTTTTGTGGGAAGCATGATCTTGAACAGCAACATCAAGTGTTACTTAAGAGCATGAAGGGAAACTCCATGTTTGGGAACAGGCTGACCAGGAATGTGGTCACCATCCCTGGAGGTATTTAAAAGATGCAGACATGGTGCTGAGGGACATGGTTTAGTCCTGGACTTGACAGTATTAGATTTACAGTTGAACTCTGTGATCTCAAAGGTCTTTTCCAACCTAAACGATTCTGTGATCCTATGATTCCTTTCTACAACTGAATGTAAGTACTTTGCCCTGAGGAAAAGTGCTTCTGAAGGATGTGAATCACACAGCTGGTCTTTGATTTCTCAAAAAAAAATATACATTCTGCAACAGCAAGCATTTGCCAGCCGGTCTGACTTGTACCGCTTTTCTGTCAGTACTTCTCTGTGGCTTTCTAAAAGTCATGCATGGGATTGCTCACCAGCCCTTGTGCTAAAAAAAAATCTGGAAAGACTGGAAAAGTATTTTGAGTAACACACAAGATGTTTATTTTTTTATTACTCTCCAGCTTTAAGAACTGCATTCCAAACTGATCCACAATTCAGCAGCCTTCATCCACCCGGCGACTGAAGAGAAACTGCGGTAATTGAGCAAGGCAGCCGCGTTTACTCCGCACTAAAAATGAAACTTCCTTTATTGTACGAAAATACGTGATGCAATTTGAATGGAGATCTTGATTGCAACTATCTTTCATGAGTCTCCCAGCTTTCTGAAACTTTTATTGCTATCCTGGAAGCCATTACTTTTAAAACTTTAGGAAAATTGATTCAGACAACTTCTTTTTTTTTTTCAAAAGTGTGCTGACAACTACATTTTTCAAACATCTGAATTAAAAAGCATAAGAACTTTCTTATTATTTCCTCAGGAGTGTTTAATAACAGTTGCTTTGGCTTGCTGAGCTCTTCCATAAGTCTCCAATCTTTTAGGAAAAGTTTTACTACTCACATTAGCGAATAGTTTGATCAAAGACAGGGCACCTGCCATAGGTGTCTTGATATGGGATTTATGTGTCTATATTTTGAGCAACTCAAACCTCTGCTTTAAAATGCAAGCATGTAATTTTTATTATAAACTAAATTCCTGATTCAGTGCACAATAAGGCGTGGATTCTGCTCCCAGATGCCAGCGTCAGCGGAATTAGGCCATAAACCTCATAAATGTGTCTGTGAAGAAGTCAAAAAACTTTTGCTTCCTATTTGAAATTAGTTTAGATTTTAAACTTCTATGATGCCTTATGGTTTTTCTCATTCCCCTCTGGAAGCAGCTCCGTGTGCCTATGTGAAAGATGAGGAAAGGTTTGCTGCTGTTCTAGGTATTTTGCACCACCTGTTGTTAACAAACAGACTAGCAGTCTGGGAGCACTTTCTTCCTTCAAACTGCAGAAAGCAAGAGATACTGCCTAATTATTTAATTTTTTAAAGAAAATATAAGTTTATCTGTAATTTGCTTTATTTTATGCTACTTGACTGTCATTAATTACCATTTTAATCATTATAGGTATTTCTGGTAATTGCATGTTTTCAATGCTGTCATAGTCTTTTAGAGGAAAGATACTAATTCATAAATATTCAGTCTTCTGAATTCATTTCCATCATAAAAGCATCAGTGCTTAAGTTATTTACAGTGAGAGTAATATAATTACAGATGCTACTCATAAAACATAAATGCCAGAAATATTTATTATTAGCACTGTGTTTATGCCTTCACTGTCAAACTCTGGATCAGGGAAGAAACACTGAATATGGGAAAGCTGTAAATTGGTGGGGGGGAGGAATGCAGAAAATGGAGTAGGTTAAAATAGTAGGCTTCAGGTTCCACTTGAAATATACACAAATTGGGTAAAACATCCTAAATCTCTAGAAATGTCAACCCTTTAAGGATTTCATCTGACAAACAGGGGCCTCATGATCTGAAGATGACTGTAAAAGTCATCCCCACTCTACATACTAAAATCTGCCTCAAGGGGCTCTCAGCAGAAACTAACCTCTCCTCTTTCATTTCAGAAGGAATATCAAATGCGTCATAGATATACTAGATGTTTCCTACCAATTTAACAAACTACCCAAGGCTGCCTGAGAACCTTAAAAAGGTCTCTCAGTCCAACAAATTACACCAGTGTCCTTCAATATACAGCAGTTGTGATTTACTGCTCCAGGAGTTACACAGTTTTTATTCTAAGAAAAATCACCTGCAAGCCTTAGATCAGGTTAAATCTTAGCAGCATCAAGGAAAAGCACTGGAGGTCAGAACTGGCTGAACTGAAACTGAGACTCAGATGTGCTCCTCGTGGCAAATTTGTGGTCTAGCACCCCAAATAGGATCCATTTGCTGGTTCAATTTACCACAAACCATCAGAAGCAGTAGGAACAGGTAAATTACTTGAACACTAACCCATAAGAAATGGGTCTCAAGAAGCAAGGGGGCATTGCTCCAGGCTATCTTGTCTGGAAGAGAGGTGTCTGTCCTTTCTTCACAACCCCTGTGACTTATGAAGGTCCTCTCATGCTGCTGAGCCATCTAAGATGGCATCAAGAAAAAAATTGCAGTCTTGTAACAAACGTACCCAGAAGAGGGATGAGGCTTGTTGTGTTCCTGTTTTTCTCAGCATGAATTTAAACACATATGAAAGCTCAGACATCCCCTTTTCTCATTAGTGTGTACAGTTGTGTTTATATGCATACACACACACCTGCATCCACAGAATCAAGCTGAAGGAAAAGGGCATTGGTGCTAAAGGAAACCAGTGCGAGCTCAAAACTTGCAGGAACATTTTCTCTGAGGTTTTAATTATAATACCAAGTGTGTTTGTAACAGTGATAAAAAGGGACTTGGTCTTAAATAACAGAGTTCACAGCTCAAGCTTTTAAAGTCACAAGGGAATGACTCTTCTCTGAGCCAAAGGAAATGATTATTAAACATTCATGCTGCTTTCTTCTCACAAACAGAATATCTGATGGATCCGATAACTGGTTAGCGCACAGTGGCGAGGGGAAGAGTTTCCACACGCCTGTTTGTTTCTTCAACAACTGAGTCTTAAAACAAAGTTCCTGTGAATTCCCTAGCAAGTCAGAGGTAGTGTGACATTTGGGAGATGAAAAAGACACCTTTGGTATGATGTCCAGTCTGGACAGGATCTATCAGGAGAAGAGATGTGGAAGAAATCAGATGCAACCAAGCGTTTTAAAAGATGCTTTTGTTGCTGCCCATCTAAATCTGGTGTTTTACTCACATCTGGCGTAGTGAATTGGGTGCTGAATAGGAAGGAATAGTTCTAAGACTTTAACGTTGGTAGAATAATTGAGATGACCATGAATATTTAGAATCTTCGCAGTTTTGTAGGGTTTCTTTCTCTTACTTGTTTTTATTTGTGGGATTTTTATTGTGGGATTTTGGGAGGGTTTTTTGTTGTTGTTGTTTTATTTTCTTTGGGGTTTGTTTGCTTTATTATAAAATAACATTTTATGCATATCTGAAACAAATAGGGTTTTCCTACTTAGATTTCTCCAGTCATGAGGGGTTTTCCCTCTTTAAATGATTAGTTTGGCTTAACACACACACATTCACTGAATAAACATTTCATGTTTACATCTCTTTCAAATATGTTAGCATAGAAAAATGCTGAAGACAAAGAAGCCATAATGGATAGATATTTGACCACAATTTTGTTTATGTTGCTGCTTTGTGAAGGAAATTTATTGACTCCATTGTAAAATAAAATGGGTTAAGTGAGTTGATAATTGTTTAACTTTAATCTTTTGGGGGTGGGGGAATGCTATGGAAATGTGGAAATTTGGATGTGACTGCTCAGAACTTTCAAAGTGATGTGCAGGATTGACATAGCACCTGTGCTTGACTAAATGTAGTGCTAATATCATAAAAGGAAATTGAAAGACGTCTCTGCATGAGCAAGTAGGTGATGAGCTTAAGTTCAGGAGGGGCGTTACAAAGAGAAAAGATGAAGATAGGGCCTGAAAATGAAAAAGGAAGTAAGATTTGCAAAACCAGTCATAAGACTTCTCTTTCCTGTCTGTTTTACACATTTCTGAAATATATATCTCAAATTTCTTAGACAAGTGCATATTTTGACCTAGTTGGTCATCCCCCTACAGAGCCAGAATATGTGGCTTATCACACGTTCTGTCAGCCTCCTGGCAACAGCTGCATGAATATTACTTATTCCTTTAGAAACAAAAAAAATTTGCAACTGTCCATTTTGTCAGAATCAATAAATATATAAATAAATAGCTCGCTGCAGTTCAGCATAAAGTATAGTTTAAATTAATTGTTAAAAAGTAAAATGCACTCTATTATTGTAGGTAACAGCTTGTCTGAACTGTCCAGAAAGACTAATGAATGAGATAACAGAAATGCCTATCACTCTTTCATTGTGTTCAGCATAAAAGCTTTCTTTTTCCCCCTAAAGCCCCACAATAGCACCATATTTCACCTGAATATTAATGTTTCACTCTGAAATTATTAATTTAAATATACATTTTCTTCATTTGGTATTGTAAGACTTCACAGAGAAAAATGATAGCATGTAGAACATAATGAGTAGCATCAGCCTAAAATATTATGTAGTAAGACACCAGTAAAAGTAAATACAGTACTTTTCATTTTTATGCTACACTTACCCATGTGAGACTGAAAATAGCTATGTTACATGATGGTCTTATTTATCTGTGGGTTATGATGTTACAGATAAGCTACCTCCTAGTGAAAGCTCCAGTCTGGATGCAACAGAACAATTCTCCCCACATATCTGTTCTAATTTATTTATAGTTCACGCACCAAACATCTACAAGAAGTGATATGGAGAATTAGTAATTTAATGAAGGTTGTATGGCACAATGAAACACTGATGGAAGAAAGATTGATAAAAAGAATGCTGAGAAGTTGATACCTATGAGTTTTAAGAGTCTCTTTGACAATCTGGAGGTAAGTTTCTTAAGGGGTAGTGTGTAGTAGTTACTTCAATTTTCTGGCCTCATAAGAAGTGTATTAATCATGTTTGTAATGTGCTTATTTTTATATGGTATTTTCTGCTTTCAAATATGTATCACAAAAAGCAGTTTTCCTTTATATGTAGCACTTCAGATTTCAGGAGACAAAAATAATGTCCTACTACATAAGTTCTGTGATTTCATTTACAAAGATATAATCATATAATCATAGAACAGACTAGGTTGGAAGGGACCTCCAAAGGTCACCTAGTCCAACTCCCTCTGCAGTCATCAGGGGCATCCTTGTTGTAGTTTCAGAATATTTTTATGAGGAAATGCTTTACATCAACTTAAAAGCAAATATTCTTAAAAGTGACTCAAATAATTATCCAGAAGCCATCAGGAGTTTGGAAATATTATTAAATATATATATATATATTTATATATATGTGTATATATATATATATATATATATATATATATAAATATATATATATATAGGACAAACCACTGTCTTTGTTCCCCTTGCATCCCTAGAGATAATTGATATGTGATGATTTATTTAAAATCAAAGATTTTTCCTTAGATACATTTTCCAATCCTTAGATAGATTTTCCGAGATACATTGAGGTCTGTCAGATGTTACACGTGTGAGTACAAGACACACTAGGATGGCTGATGACTAGAAGATTAGTGTAAGAAACCTGAGAGCAAAGTGCTGCTTTTAAAGTGGTGATTCATATGGTAATCCCTTTTCATTTAAAAATTGATTCTGCACCTAAGACAGATGACAGCAGTCATTTCTCAATCCTACTAGCCCTCTTAACCTTATTGTTGGATTTGAAGGATAAGAGTAACTGCCTATGAGACAAAAATTGATTATTCAGTACCAGTCTAAATAAAATGTGAGCTGTACATGAAAAAGCAGTCTTTGGTCATTATTAGGCATGAAAGTTCATAACATATTTGTGTAACAACATTATACTCATCTTTTCATTCAATCATACAAGCTTAAGTGCTTAATTCTAAATCTGGAGGTATGCAGAACTACCATTCTGCTCTCAAGAATTCCTCTTTAGAATGGCAAACGTAGAAAAATGAGATCTAGTCATGTTTTATCGCACTCACAGAATGCTTTGGGCTGAAAGGGACCTTTAAAGATCATATGATGCATGCTCCCTGCAATAACTAGGGTCATCCTCAACAAGATCACGTTGATGAGAGCACTATCTAACCTGACTTGGAATGTTCCAAAGGATGGGACTTCTAACACCTCTCTTGGCAACCTGCATCAGTGTTTTACCACCTTAATTGTAAAAAAAATTCTTCCTTCATCTGATCTAACTCTCCCCTCTTTTAGTTTAAAACCATCACTCCATGTCCTGTCACAACAGACCCTGCTAAAAAGTCTGTCCTCATCTTTCTTGTAGTGCCACTTGAAGTACTGGAACACTGCCGGAAGGTCTCAACAGAGTGTTTTCTTCTCCGTGCTGATCAACCAACTTGCTCAGCTTTTCTTCATAGGAGAAGTGTTCCAGCCCTCTGACCATTTCAGTGGCCCTCTTCTGGACTCACTCAAACAGGTACTTGTTCTTGTGCTGTGGACTCCAGCGCTGGATGCAGTACTTCAGGTGGGGTCTCACCAGAGCAGAGTAGATGGGAATAATCTTGTCCTTTGACCTGCTTTATGCCATGTGTAGAAATAAAAGGCCTACTCATTTTTATCAAAGTTGGTAGTAAATTAGATAGCATTTTAGGCACAGCAGAACAAACCAAAGAGAATTCAGACTTGGGTTTTGATGGTTTTTTGTAGGTTTTGTTTGTATATTTCACAGTAGGAAATACCCTAACTGAATAGTTTAGGCAATTTTAAGTACCTTTCTGGTCGAGTGTCCTAAAAAACCTGTGTTGAGACAAAAATGCTGGTAGATACAGTCACATTTTAATGCCATGCCTAAAAATTGCCAGAGGGGAGGGGTGTGCAAACGAGGCCTCCTTTTTCTCTTGCATAATTGAATTCTTCCTCTTCTTTTGACAGTGAGTATAATTTTTTATTGTTGGCAATTCCTGGGTTTTATGAGTTAGTGTGCAATTATAATTCATGCATATATATTTATAAAAATGACTGAGCAACTGGTTTCCTGGGATTTTTACCAACTTTGGGTTCTGAGGATCAATGAATATAAAAAGCAAACAAAAACACAGTTAATGATCATTTCCACAAGACTGCTAAAACATAGTAAGCTGTGCATTAGTGTGCTGAAAAATTATTCAGGACAGACCATAAATGCCTCTATTTTAACTCTTTTGCAAAAAGAACCTTGTAAAATGAACAAATTTATCTAAGTTGATGGATAATATTTCATAAAATCAGCAATTCTCCTTGCCAGAGGATATGAGCCAAATCTTTTTCACTGAAATATTGTGCAATAATAAAACTGTAGAAAGAAATTAGTGCTGTGTTGGTGTGCACGGGCGAGAGTTAAAATAGAGGAAATCTTTAGGGGCGTGCTAGGAATAAAAATCCAGAATCAAGAAACAACTGGAGACCTTCTGCCTGGTGCAGTTACAGCAACACCAGGCAAACTGAAATCTTCTAAGGATTAACTGTCCTAATCCTTTTGGAATCAATAACAACACTTTTACTCCAAGAAAGGTAATTTTGCTTATGCCAGGTTACGTCTGGCCGTACCTGGGTGCACTGGGGAAGGAGAATGGAAAAGGCAGTCAGGACAACATGTAAGGGTAGGCACAACCACAGCTTTTGAAGTCACTGCTACTAAAAGAAGAGATATAAGACCCTTGCTGAAAAAAACCAATTGTATTAAAAATACAGACCATCAATGTCTGGTCAAGGGGTGAAGAACTGCTTAGTTATTATGAGCAAAGAGGTCAGTGTTTTTCAGCTTAAAACAAATGAAGTGGTAAATATTTTTGAAGGCTTGTAGAATAGTCAACATTTTGTTTCCTGGTACACAAAATGAAAATATTTTGGAGGTATTTGAATATATAGAGAGAATTAATTTTATGAGATTTAAAACCTGCTTTTCAACTCGAGGTCACAGCTGAAATGGGGATTTCAGCTGAACTATATACCTCACATTCTGGGAGAAAGCTCATCGAAATGAAATCTTGTCTAAATTTAATAATTTCTACTTCAGTTCCTGCACAGAGCATTTTATAAAACATCTCCAGCAGTTCTGTGCCTTGTTTACCTTAGAGCAAAGTTGTTTTCCCCCCTCAACCCTTAGCCATGGAACTACAAGTGCAAAAGGACTCTTGTCAGGGTGGAGGGTTAGGCAATGAAACAATGACTCTGCAAACCATTTATCCTTACATTAAAAGAAAAATGCAAATAGGTGAGTGAAAAAAATCCCAACTGGAACAATCTAGAATAACTTTATGTTTTGTAATATTATTCCTTTCACCTTCCAAGCCATTTGGATTTGTGAAAAGTATTTGTTGTTAATATAATGCTAACTTTAAAAATCAAAATTATTTGTGTGCCAGAGCCTCAAGCTTGCCAGTGATTTCTGAATCAGTCCAAGAGTTAATCCTAACTTCAATATTTCTAATTAATTAATCTTGGCTATAAGAATTGCAACCTGCAAAAGATGAGATTGCTGTGGTGTTCATCTGCATGTAAATAAATCCAGTTTTACATCAGAAATATCCTTAAAACTGATGTCTAAAAGTTACTAATGCTTTAAATTGTGTCTAAATAAAAATCATTCTAAAAGAACCATTTAATTCTCTAAGTAAACTTAAACCTCAAACCATGCTTAAGAGGAAGAAACACTTCAGAACACAAAACTCTTTACAAAAGCCCATCTTAAGCCATTTTTACACAGTAAGTTTAAGAGAATTTTGAGTCAAACCAGGATGTGTACTGGATACAAAATGCAATGGAGCTCTACTAACACTGACAATGTTTGTTTACATCGCTGTGCTGCGGCAGTAAAGCCAAGCTGGTGATGAACTGGCAACGTTAATCCACAGGAAGACAGGTTGCTTTTCTGCAGGCAGCCAATGCAAAACAACCAGGCAGAGAGCACACAGTGCATCCTCTCAGAGATTTAATATCTTGCATACTCCCTGACTCCATAGGTATGTGGCAAGGACATCCAGGAAAATATCAGACAATCCTGCAGATTGAAGTGGAAAAGACTTTACCAACCTCATGCAAGCTGTAGATTTTGGAAAAGTATAGACTGAAGTACAGCAGTCACAAGCTGCACCAGGGGAAGTTTAGGCTCAAGGTGAGGTGAAACTTCTTCACAGAGAGAGTTGTTAGCCATTGGAATGTGCTGCCCAGGAAGGTGGTGGAATCACCATCCCTGGAGGTGTTCAAGAGGGGATTAGACATGGCACTTGGTACCATGGTTTAGTAGTCATGAGGTCTTGGGTGACAGGTTGGACTTGATGATCCTTGAGGTCTCTTCCAACCTTATTGACTCTATGATTCTATGTAACTTCACCTGGTGATTCTCCTCATGCAATGCAGTTTGACTGAGCTCATCTAAATTCAGATGAACAGATTAAAATACATTTCAACTTTTTACAGTGTGAATGCTACTACTGCAATAGTATAAATAACAAATATAAATAACATAATTTTAGGTTAATGTTTTGCTATGGATTCCATGGCATCATAGAATGGTTTGAGCTGGAAAAGACTATAAAGACCATCTAGTTCTAAATTCCCTGCCATGGGCAGGAACACCTTCCACTAGACCAGGTTGCTAAAAGCCCCACCAAACCTGGCCTTGAACAATTTCTTCCTAAAATTTCTGTTTGAAACCATTTCCCCTTGTCCTATCATCCTTCATCCCTAGTCATAAATTTCTGGGTTTGTTTCTTTTTTAACCAAAGTTTTTAAATGCATGGAGTATGTATGTTGAATGGAAGACAAATCAAATTGTAAAGTGTCCAAGGCCATCAATGAGAGAATTTGCAGGGTTTCATCTTACATCCACAGGACTAGGAAAGAGATGCAGGCTTATTTTAGAGCACTGAGAAAATCAAACTAAAAAGCTTTGTCAAAGGCATGAATGGAGACTCTAAAACTAAGTGTTAAAATGACTTGTTTATTTAAAAAACAAATAAAATGGTAACAATCCTTGTGAATTACATCTAAACACTAAAGGAATCATTCTATTGTAAAGATATTCTAAACACAATTTACAGTGCAATGCAATCAATTGAATCAGTTTACTGACTTCAGTGGATATTGGATAGAGTTTTTTCTCAATGAAGCAGCAGAAATTTGTCATGACTGGTATGAGCCAAAATAGCAAATCATTACAATGAAAGTGTTTAAAAGGAGACAAAAAAAAAAAGTCATTGCTGATTTATTCAGATTCTTTATGAGTAACTGAAATTTTCTTCAGTGACTATCTGATGAATGTATAAAACCATTAAGCTAATATAATCCTACATAATAAATGCAGAATAATAATTACAGCCAGATGCATTAAATTAATTAAATCTCTTCTGAATCAATTTATGTTATAATGACTGTAGTCATGTGATTAGAGTCTCTTAAAACAATATTTTATCAGACTACCCACAGCAGAGGCAGGCAATTGTTTAATCTTTAATTTTATTCTGAAAAGTTATGACAAAGAGAAATTCTTCACATGGTTGGTTTGTTTTTCATGTTCAAGTCAGATCTTCTCCAGTACATTTTCCACTCCTGCACTTTTCTTGGTGTCTTCTGTCCTGGAGACCCTGAATACAGAGACAGTGGAGATATGAGATGCAGTGGATAATGCTGTGTCATGTCACTTTGGGCTTTATGCATGACAGAAGATCTATAAAATCTTTTAAAGGGCATTCTGGCCCAAAAGCAGTCAATGGCAAATCCCCACTGGATTCCAATGGGGCCAAAAAACAACTTAGCAATTTTTTTCTGCCTGGTAGAAGTCTTTCACATCACCCATGACTGATAGCATAGGAACTCAGTTTTGGCTGAGAGTCTAGCCCCATGTTTGCATTAATGCAGGAACACTTTGATCTGGTTTTAGGAAATGGATTGTTTTATTAGTTCGTGTCATCTTTATCCTTTAGCAATGAAGCAGTTGTAGGAGAGGTAACTAGAGAGGTGTATCGGAGAGAAATTCCTTAGGAGTGTAATACTGACAAACATTCCTTTGTCTGGAATTTTTTCAAAACTTTTTTGTTCAGAAATTTTGCTTTCTTAGGTCATGCAGAGCCTTGATTTTGTTCTTGTGATTGTTGATGATCTTTTGTTCTGTCTCTTGAATACCTTCCTACATACATCGTATGGTGTATCCATGCACGTGTGTAAGTGCATGGGGTCTTTTTTTCAGCTAGTTTGAAGAATGTAATTCAGGAGATCTATTTCTTAGAGAAGCATATATAATCTAAGGAAATGCTTCATGATCACTCCCTATCCTCAGGCAATTTGTAATGTAGTACACCATGAGTCATCTGAAGCATGATAATAGTGACCACTTACTGCAGCAAATACCTGCTTTTTATCTAGTTCAGAGGAGAACAGGAATGCAGGATGCTCTGAATCATCTAGTCACATCCACTCTAAGTCCTTTACCTATTCTTTCACCTTTATCTTGTGTGCCAGCACATACTTGTGTAAAAAGTCTCATTTTGCTTATGGACCAACTGCTTAGGGACTCATCTACACTCCTGTCCTGTACAGAGTAATAGAATAGAAGAGAATATAATAGAATAAACCAGGTTTGAAGAGACCTTCAAGATCATCGTGTCCAACCTATCATCCAACACCACCTAGTCAACTAACCCATGTAACCAAGCACCCTGTCAAGTCTCCTTCTGAACACCTCCAGCCTCCAGGCGACTCCACCACCTCCCCAGGCAGCCCATTCCAATGGGCAATCACTCTCTCTGTGTAAAACTTCCTCCTGACCTCCAGCCTGGACTTCCCCTGGTGCAGCCTGAGACTGTGTCCTCTTGTTCTGGTACTGGCTGCTTGGGAGAAGAGACCAACCTCTGCCTGTTTACAACCCCCCTTCAGGTAGTTGTAGAGAGTGATAAGGTCACCCCTGAGTCTCCTCCTCTCCAGGCTAAGCAGCCCCAGCTCCCTCAGTCTCTCCTCATAGGGCTTGTGTTCCAAGCCCCTCACCAACTTCGTTGCCCTTCTCCGGACTCGTTCCAGCAAGTCAACGTCCTTCCTAAACTGAAGGGCCCAGAACTGGACACAGTAATAAAAACACTTCCTTGACGCCCCTGTGAATGTGCCCTTTCTGTTAGAGACGCCCCCTCTTGCATATTGCTTTTGTGCTGCCAGCTCCCCACAGTTTCTTTTGTGGTGGTAATCAGTTACAGATTCTTTCACAAAGGTATCAATTAATCGTGATATTTGATCAATATTTGTTCTGGAATCCACTGTATTCCTGCATCTGCTGGGAAATGTTCAGCAACATCAAAGCTGAGTTTTCCATCTCATGTGAAATATACTGAGCTCGTTCCAGTCAGGGGATCTTCTGTGATTCTTAAAGCTGTAAAATCAAGGCAAATTTCTAAGCAAAGCTTTTAAATAAATCATACAGAGGTGTATCAATACACACTTCGAATATATTGGCCAAAGGAATGGCACTCAATAGTCTTTTTTTTCAGACTCTCTGAAGAAAGAGAGTTTTATTTAGCAAAAGGTCTAGAAATGCTTATCTGAGCTTTTCTTTCCACTCAAGTAAAGCAATGGAACACAAATTGAAATACCACGGCTCTTACAAGAGAAAGGACAGCACAGGCAGTAAGGGATCATATGTGGAGAGCTCACATGTTAGTCTTTAATATACACAAGAGCCGTGCATGACTGTTGAGAGAGACCTTTCTGTAAATCTCTGTTTGTTTGTCATGAAGGAAAAACAAGTGCCAAATAATGTCCACAGCAGGCAGGAGCAAATCTGACAGTGAGAAATGCCAATATAAAAATTGCATGGCTTTTGTTGAATGTATCCTGCACATGATATTAAAAGTAATTTGCTCACATTTTTCATTATATAATGATAATGATTGTATCTGTGGACTATAATTAAAACATGATGGGAAGATTCCTGTGGTTAAAATGCATTATAAGCTATCAGAGATGGAAACAAACACAGCATGACTTTCACTTTTGGGGGGTTTATTTCATTGTTGTTTTGGGGTTTTTTTCAAATCCTAGCAGACATTCAGCTTTTCAGCTACATTTTCTCAGTGCTTCAAAATTGCCATAGCTGGTAAGACTGCAGTAAGGAGAAGCATTTCTCATAAACACAAAAGCACATGACTTTGATGAGAGAGTAAACTTTGCATTTACAGAGTCAGAGCCTTTTAAACAAGCTGTTGTAAGAAGAGCAATATACATGAAGAAGCAGGATACTGAGTTTTTATCCATTTATAAATGTATAAATTGGACTAATAGACATCACTGTCGCTTCATGAAGCGATTCCATGCTTGCTTTAAAAGTGCTGGTTCCTAAGGCAATTTTTATTTGCTGCTAGCTTTTGGTATATTTGACATATTTGATCATGTGGTTATTAGGTAGTATATTTTTAATTTAGCATCCTTTGCTTATCATTTGGTAAAAGTACCTTGCCTGGCTATCTCTTTATAACTGAGTCAGGCAGGTTACCTTTTGCTCCTCTTCATTTCTGTCAGTATGTTTGCTTCTCACTTTACTGACTGTCAGAAATAATCAGCTCACTGTCTCACATTTATTCAGGTGCAAATAGGAGCTGCACTTTGCCATATGAATACCAAGGGATGAATTTACAGAGTCTTAGACCTTTTAAGTCGAGTAGCATAAACCAAGCATGATGCATAGAGATGCATAAGCAAATGTTGTGTTCAATCCAAACCTAAATAAATTCTGGTTCACTAATTCACATTTTTTTTGTAGACATTCCTGTAAGTATTTGGATGAAAATTCCATAGACACAATGGGTTTTGCCATCAAGTGAGTGGAAAGTATACAAAACCATAAAGTTTAATAATTGCTTTTAGTAACATGTGCATGGTATTGTAAATTTTTCTAACTGGATGTCAAAAACCAGTGCTCACCTTCACATCTTGTTCTAAATAGTGGATGTGCACTGCATGAATACTGAACTGTTTGCAGATTTCTTGCTGTAATGCTATTGTTGCTTAACACGACAGGAAAATGGCTATTTGCTATGTAAATACAGAATTCAGAACACTTACCTGTCCTGAGACATTTTCATTCTGAGAATGCTGCAGAGCCTGACAGAATTATCATCTCTGATTTACTGATGAGGGAATGAAATGAAAGGTAAAGGCTTGAGTCCTCACCTCTATGTGGTACTGTCATCAGGCCAGAAAGACTCTTGATTGAGCACCAAAGACCAAATTTTAGAGGAATTTCATAGGTTGCCAAATACCTACCTTTTCAAGGTAATTTTTATATTGTTGCCTTAAAAAACATAACTGAGTTCTATAACTTTTATGAGTTTTTATTGGTATTAGTAACAAACAGAAAACACCACAATGATGTTGGTAGTGAATGCCTGTGAATTTTACTAATCTGCTAAGAATTAAGTAATGCAATTGTAAAATCAAATTTACTATTGAAATTGAGTCAATCTTTTAACGAATGAAAGATTCAATTGAGCTTTGTTCTTCTAGTTCAACTTCCTGCCTACTAGGACTCCATGGGCAGTATGCTTTGTTGTGTTGGACAGTTTTGTTTAAGTAATTGGATAATCTTTCTGCTGGTTTACAGGAAAAGCACCACTCTGCTAGCCTCATTTTGAAGTTCTTGTCTGAGTGACATAAAAGGTATGAGTATGGCTCGGGGTATGAGTGAGCAATCTAAGTCTGAGCAAATTCATTAAAATGATGTTTTATTAGTTGAAGTAATATTGACACTGGTTTGACAGTAAAGAGTTCTTTACACATCTCATGTATCTCTGTGATGCTTTGAAAAAAAACCACAAAACAAACAAAAACAAACAAAAAAACCCAACCAACCAACCAAAAAAAACCCAACCCAAAACAGAAAAAACCCACAACCAACCAACAAAAGAAACCCCAAACCCAAATATAAGTAGCCATTGGCTCTACCTTAAATACATAGGGTTTAAAATGTGTCACGAAATTCTGTATCCATCTTCTTCTCTGACTCCCCCTCTTTTCCTGTGCTCTGTCACTCTTTTGCCTAATACTGCTGGAGCCCTGCTGCCAGAAATGCCTCTCCTACCACTTAACAGCATTCTTTGACCTCCTGCCTTTGCTGACAAGCTTTAAGGTGTTTTAGACACAGCCTCCAGGGCAGGAAAGGTGAAAAGAAGGTAACCAGTGCTAGAACTGCGCACAGCTCTGGCTCAAATGTTCTGCTGTATGATGGACACAAAGAAAATTCCCTTAACTTTTCATTATTTGTGAGAGCACGCTCCTGCAGGTGGTGTAGATATAAAGAAATTATCCTTGCATAGCATACTTTTACAAGTCTGATTCTATCATTAAAAAATTAAAACTGATTCCCCCCCACTCTTGCTTTCTCTCTGTGAAGGCTGAAAGTACAGTTGTTTTGACACGAGTTGAGGCTATTCATTATCCTCCTCATCAGAGCACAGCAAGATGTGGATTTTAAGAGTGCTTTGAGTATTGGATGCCTTTCTTAAAGGCATCAACTCTATAGCTTTCCATCAAAATGATAAGCAAGGCATTAGCTAAAATTGGCACATCTTCATACTCTTAGGGTAATGAACCCCCTTATCATGTTTCTAGACTTATCACAGTATATTGGTACATTGGGTAGAGGAAATTTTCTCTGGGCTCTCTAGCATATGTCAGAGCTGTTGGACTAGCCCCGGTTTGTTCCCTCAACAGTCAACTTTTTGTTGTTTAGCCAGTATTTAAATATCTACATACCATACTTAAATGCCTTACAATCATTAATTGGTTCATTAGACTTTTATTGTCATAGTGGCACATGGCTTTGATATCAGACAAACGTCCATAATTTATTTTGTAATGAATCAGACTCTCATATATTTCAGAGAAGTGTGGGTGAAATTAAAGTCTACCATATGAGATACACTCACTGCAGCACTGGAACAGCTTTTTTTCTTTGTTAAAATTCCATGTACTTATACTACTAAGATGTGGTTTCTCTCCTGACCTGCCAGTGATAGAAAAAGATCCATATCTGAATCTGGAACCTATCGATAGATTATCTTTCCAGGCCAGTTTGCCTGAGTTTCCCTCTGAAACCTTTCAACGCATTGGTTATGGCAACTGGAGAGATAGCACTGTAAGGCTGCACAGCAGATAAGGAACTCAGATAAATTGGCCTAGGGATTTTGATATCTCTGTTGTTCCCGGTGCTGTTACCCACCTGGTGCATAAGACTAATAAAACCGATTACTATCTTACGCTGGTTTGAATGCTATTAATTTTGCAATTAAAGACTTCTAGCTATTATCTTAAATTTACCATATGAGCTCATTTACAGTGTTTTCATTTTCCTCCTGAAAAATCTAAGGGAATCAAAACTGTTACCATGAATATTGAGGGTTTTTTTCTAGGTGACTTAGAGTCTCAAGGTAGATGGTCAACAAACTTTGTTCACCAATATCCAGTGTTTTCAACATTGCATTTTCACATGTGATGCTTTTGGAGCAGAATGCCTTTCAAGAAACAGATTGTTACATTCACCATTAGCACTGGAATAATCATGGTAAATATGGAGGAGAAAACATTGCAATGACTTTGTTTTGAAGCTGCAGTAATACAGCTTCAAAACCACTGTGGTTTTATTTATTATTTTCTTTTTTAAAGGAATTAAAATGTCTCTTAAGAGTCTCTCTTGTGTTTTTACCAAAGTAATTTTCAGCAGGATAAATCATCATTTCTCAGTTGACCATGATCTTATTCTAAGTTATCACAGATTGAGAGCTCCTCAAGCTTACAAGAGTAAAGTAAGATTGAGGCAGTCAGAGTGAACTATGAGTTCTGAAGTTCTGAGCATTTTCAGTTTGGGTATAAAATAAAGAAAATATACTGATTTTGTAGTAAAGCAGGTAAATACAGTTTCTGTTTGGTATTCTGTCTGGTTTTCTGTCTTTTCAGTCTTCCCTGGAAATCCCTGAAATGTGGTCATTCATTGGAAGTGATCTTATCTAATCAAATACATCATCGGATAGAATCAAGGGGGTTCTAAGATGAGAAAGTTCAGCACCTGACTAACCCTGCAAAGCTGTAGAGAGGTTCAGAGCAATGAACTGGCTCTGTGAATCACTACTAATTATCACTTGTTTCACAGCCAAGTGCATTAAATAATAAATTTGGGTAAAATAAAGGGTTTTATATCTAGTTTAAGATAAAAATGAAGAAAGGATTGACCCATTCAAGAAACAGAACACACTGAGAATGTGGCCATCATTAAACTGGCTATGATCTGAGTAAGTTTTGAGAATTATCTACAGGGAAACACATGACAAAATTTATATAATACTTACCTGTTCACATAGGTATTCAACTCTGTCTCTTATTTCAAATTTTTGTTATCCTTTGAATTGTGAGGACAGCTGACAGGATGAAAACTTTTACCTGAACCACCTGAGATTTCCTTTCTGCCTTTCAGAGGGTAAAAAGATTTTGTCAAGGTCAAACAGTCCACTAAATTCTGCAGATCTTCTGAAGCTGGAGGCAGTGACTCCATTACTCTCACACTTGGTCCACAGTAGGATAATTGGGACCTCATTAATGGTCCTTAGGAGAATGACATCCCAACTGGAACCACTCCAAAAACCAGGATACCTAATTAATAACAGTGATAGCTGTCTTTTGTGAATGCTGTGAGTCAAGTGCTAAGGTTGAAGTAAAGATCTGACTCTTCCTTTTCCCAGCTTAAACCCAGAGAGACATTTGTGGAGCAGATCACATAATCATAGACAATTTTGGCCCTGAATAAAAATGTGATACACTTAAAATCCCTTCTAATGACTTGCATGTAAAGATGGCTGATTATAGAATTTTAGATATGCTATGATCCAACTCACATTGAAGTTCCATAGTAATAACATAATGTAGTAATGCTTTCATTTGGAAGCCTTTATTTAAACAGAGCAAGAACAAATAACTGGTAGTCATTTCCCCATGACACTCTTAGTTTGCTGAAATAGATTATCTCAGTAAGAAGGTCTTCAAGATCATCAATTTTAGGATGTGGTGATGCCTTTATCTAGTCTGTGAAGGAAGGGCTTATGAGCAGTTTCCCCTTTCAACAAATAGATGAGGAATTATGGATGGATGTGGGCTGCTGGATGAGTGCACAACCTGGATTCTCACCTGTCAGCAGGTGTATGGAAAGGCAGATGCACAGGGCTGTCCTGCTATCCCATGTCCCTGCTACTATAGGAAGCATAGGGAGGGGTTTGCTGTTTATTTGTCTCTCCTGTGCACCAAGGAAACAAACCATGGTCTCATTTGAATTTTTCTTTATGTAGTCATTTTCCACTTAGCACACTAAGTCTCAGTGACATTTTCATGCAGTGTTACACTGGAAGAGATTTGCCTTTCTCAGCCTGCTCGTGAGCCTGTCTTTACCCACTCTCTGTGATGCGTAGTGTAAAAAATAATGCAGTTAAAATCCAAACAAAGAACATTTTACACTTGTGCTACAAATCCGTGCTAACATTTAGGTAATATACCCCAGTGCCAGCATTTGAATGTAAATTTCAAGTGATATGGATGACTGAAAAAAATGTATATTTTAAAATCCAGGTGGTTGGTTGGTTTGCTTGTTTGTTTGTTTTGTTGTAGTCACTTACATAATACTTTAAAGCAATGTTCTAATTCTTTGGCTCTTAACATATGTCACCATACATATTGACAGTCAAAATAATAATTGTTAATATAAATAATTTTCACATCACTAAAGCATAAAGATTTCCATCTGATTCACAGATGCACACCCAGAACTATTTGTTAGTCACCTTCTATATTCAAGTCACAGCCAGAGCAATGAAATGCAGAGAATAATGTCATTAATATAAATTAGGCCTTAGGAAAGCTTAACTTGAATATATTAATCACAGTCTCTAATCAAAATATGAAAGTTTTGCTTCATGGTCTTACAACTGTAGTTTGTTATTTCTAGCACAGAATCAGTATTACAAAAACATAGTAAGAAAAGTAATACAAATAATATGCATGCATCTATATATTCAGTGTCTATGAATATGAGAATGTGGTTTCTCATAATTCCTTCATCATTTTTACCACTATATTTCATGTGATCTTGTGACACAAAACATTGGTCTTAAATACCAGTTTTGAAAGGGGAGTCCAACTTGCATTCATAAAGAAACCTGATAGTTTTATCTGATTTTGCAAATGGCGAGAGTGTGCAACAACTGAAATGGTGGCAGGGTGAAAAAGAAGGTGAACACAATACTAGTGAAGTCCAGGCTCTGTTAATATGTTAGCATTTGTGAAAACCTGTTGAATTTGCATGAGAAAAGAGCATACAGAGAAAAATGTGCTAAGTACTATGCACTTTTCTCCTTCCAGTTCCCAAGGAGATATTTTCTTTCTTCGGTTAACTGCTTCATCTGGGCCGTGAATCACCCCAGAGACCAATATTGGTTTGAGATAACAGTAAGTCTGAAGTGGATGAACAATTTCTTAGAATGCCACAGGGGGGTGGAAAAAAGGAAAAGTTCATTGTTAAAGGTTTGAATGGTGCTGATGTCTTGAACAAGACATAGTTGATGCAACGTCAGGCCAATCTGAGAGAAAACTGTTAATGACTATTTTCCCTATGTTTAACGGTTCCTAATGTAGGATGTTTAGGAGAAAGCTTTTTTTGTATGTTCATGTATAGTCTTGGGTATTGGTTGGAGTAACAGCCTGAAGGGACAATTATCATGCAAATAATAAATAATATCCAAAGGAATCACTGCCGTAGCTGCTTTGTATGGAAAGCACCATGGCATCACCTTGTGATGATTGGCAGCCTGGCAGCGGTGTAAAATAAATTATGATGAGTGATTCAACAAGAAAAATCAAAATTAATAATGAACTTAATAACAGAGAACATAATTTAGAAGAGTTGATGTGTTTCAGAGGGTCACACAGAGCTGCATTTTATTTATTTATGCAAGAGTTATTGCTACATACAACGTTAATTAATAATCACTTGAAGTAATGTGACTAAAACTTGACAAAAATCAGATCAAGTGGGTTTTAAGCCATATTAGTGGTGGCATTTCCCCCTCATATTTCTGATTAAGGAGGTTAGCATGGATTTATCACTGCTTGTATGCACATGTAATTACACCTGCACTCTTGAAGAGAAGCGAGCAGTATTCCAGTACGTGAAGGAAGCCTACCGGAAATCCAGGAAGGGATTATTTCATAGTATTATAGTATCATAGTATCATTCAGGGTTGGAAGGGACCACAAGGATCATCTAGTTCCAACCCCCCTGCCATGGGCAGGGACACCCCACACTAGATCAGGCTGGCCAGAGCCTCATGCAGCCTGCTCTTAAACACCTCCAGGGACGGGGCCTCGACCACCTCCCTGGACAACCCATTCCAGGGTTTCACCACTCTCATGGTGAAGAACCTCCAGGGCTTGTTGTGATAGAAAGAGAGGAAATGGATTAAAGCTTGAGGAGGGTAGGTTTAGAATGGATATTAGGAAGAAATTCTTTACTGTAAGGGTGGTGAGACACTGGAACTCTTTTCCCAAGGAGGTCATGGATGCCCCATCCCTGGAGGTATTCAAGGACAGGTTGGATGAGGCCTAGACTCTAGTGATGAGTGTCCCTGCCCATGGCAGAGGGGTTGAAACTGAGGGATCTTTAAGGTTCCTACCTACCTAAATCATTCTACAGTTCTATAAGGAGACATTGTACTTCAGATCATTAAAAAAAAAGGGGAAAAGGTGAGAAACAAAAGTGGGGCAGCAGATATTAACAGTGCCTGTTACCTTGTTATTAAGTGTTATTACTGGCCTCATTGAGAGTGACAGAAATTGTCATTAAACCATGATCCATGAAATCTCTTAGGCATATGTATAGCTTTATGAGACATACCCTAAACACTTTAGACATATGTGCTTAATTTAAACATCTGTTTAGCTCTATCCAATTGTTTACAATACATTTCACTGAAATTTGAAATCCTAGTGGGAAAAAGAGTGTAACACAACAAAACATGGTTTTCTATTCTAATGAAGTAAAGAATTGGAAGAGGGAAAACAGCAATAATAAAAGACCCTCAGCAAACCACAAAAGCAAGCAAAACAAAACAAACTACAAAGAAACCAACAAGAAAAACAAAACAAACAAACAAAAACCCAACACTAAAAACCACCAAAAAAAATATATATATGCTAGACAACACTCTGACCAAACTCCTGCAATTACCTTTGTGATGTGTCTGATTTTGATTGCTGCCTTTTACAGAAGGAACTGATGCAGCTGATGTTAAGGACGGAATGTTACTTTAAAAAAAAAGAGTGTTCAGAGATGATGCATGAGAGAAAAAAATGCTGGAATTGGGAACTTATGTCAGGTTGTTCTAGTTGGAGAAATGTCTAAAGATGATTTTCAGCAGAAACACTGAGAAAATTTATATGATGGTGCGAGTGAGGAATATGATTTATGCTTAGCCAATGAATATCAAAATCACTATTCAAAACAGCAGTTGCTATGAAAGCCATGATCATATTTGGAGAATAAAGCATTAGGACATCTGGAATGTGCCTTTTTTTATAACTACCCATAGTAGTCTGCTTTTCAGTGTCATTTATTTTGACATTTTATGCTTAATATTTCATTGAAAAAGCATTCATATTCTTTACAGCAAAATAAAAACGCATCACAAGTTCCTATGGGGATTTTGTCACCATTTTCCTCCTAATCTTTGTGACATGTTATCTTCCCCATATAACATTATTTTTAAAGGCATGATTTAGCATATAGCTTTCATGAACCCAAAAGTTCATTAGTCTCCCCATGGACTCAAAGTAGTGGGACCCTGTGTAATATCCCTGGAGGCATCCAAGAGGAGATTGGACATGGCACTTGGTGCCATGGTCTAGTCATGGGGTCTGTGTTGATAGGTTGGACTCGATGATCCTCGAGGTCCTTTCCAACCTAAGTGATACTGTGATACTGTGAAATAGAATTTGTGTAAAGATGTCAAAGTTATAAACAAATGGTGATAAGTTTTATATTCTATGTGTATATGCATAACATTTATTACTTCTGGTAAAAGTATTTGAGAACTTGGAATTCTAGAGACATGCCAGTCTTCCTTTTATTTAACATTTACAAGTTGCTACTCAGATAAGTCAGAAACTTTCTGTTTTTTCCCTAATTGAGAAAGCAGCACCTTCACTAAAATATTAGAGAGAACTATGGCTTGTTAAGTCTTAATTTATGTGAATATTTTGCATAGCTTTAGGAGATATGACTAGGATTCATCAAAAGAAACTAGCAGAGAACATGTTCAATACAAGGACCTAATTCTTCACATAATGAGCAATTAAGCTGTGGAAGTTTTCACTCAGAATGCTGTGAGCGTTAAGCACTGGCATAGGTTTGAATACAACCTGGAAATTTGATGAAGATAAAAACTCAGTTGAGGGTCACTAGAAAAAGCAGAAATTGTTTCAATTGCCTCAGAGAAGTCCTCTGAACTGTAGCTTTTGAAGGGATAGGAGAATATTCGGTGGCTGTATTGCCCTCATATTTTTTGCTGGGTAGCAATGAGTTGCCATTAATGACAAGACCAACTAGATCAACTTTTGATCAGATAAAGTGCTTTTCCTCACCCAGAAATACTTAATTCTCACCTCATATTAGAATTAAAGTAGTATCTCTGCTAAAAATTAACAAAAAATAATGTTCTGTGGTGGTAAATAATGTAAAAGTTGTGTTCATGCTTTCAGTCATTTGTTGATTAATAAGTTAATATTTAGCAGCTGAACAGTATTCTCTGGAATCAATTCTAGATTAGCTTTACCCTGTTAGGTTATGTTATTTTCTAGATAAGTATATAGCACTTAAAATTCAGGATGAGTTCTGTGTTGCTCACTCAGATTGGTAAAGTCAATGGTATCCTTTCTTCAATTTCACTCCTGGATTGATGCCCTCAAGAACATCAGCAGCACATAGACATGGGAATTTGAAATTTCATTTCTCAGAAATGGAGCTTCTGAGATTCACTTGCTATGAAAATTAATGTTAATGAACAGTTTTGATAATGCAAAAGAGCCTATTTAAGAATGAATCTTTTCCATTCAGCAATTAATGCAGCAATTAATAAAAGTAGAAGGCTCCTACAAGGATACTGACAGCCATGAAATACTTATTCTGCTAAATTAATCAGACCTGTTAAATTGAAGAATCTGTTAGAAATCCATTTTAATCCAGCGCTAACACGGTGGGAGCACTTGTGATGACTATTTGATAATATGCCATAGGGTTATCATTATTTTGTAAGTCTTGCAAAGTGCAAGACACATTTTTGTTTCATTTTTGTAAGGAGAAAGTCCTTAATTAAAGATGACACAATTTTTATTATTCAAGGTAAAGGCATACTTTTGGTTCTTTATTCTGGATGTGACTCCTCTCCAAGGTGAGCCTCCCAAAACCTTGAAATAGTTATTTCTCTGTGTGTGTCTTTCTGTTCCTGTGAATAGGAAGTCTGTAGACGGTTATTCCTAAATTTGAATTCAGTTACAGCCATTGCAGATTATTGAGAGAATCAGGAGAATGAAAGAGCTGAAGGAATAAACACAAAGTCAGAGTCTGAAAGCTTGCTTTTAACTTACATCTACACATGGGCACAAACCCATGTCTCATTGGGGTAGCTTTATCACAGGGTCACAGTAACCTCTAGGTTTCTTGGCAATATGTGATTTATCTCATTTGATAGAAATATCCTTAATTTTCTCTGCCAGTGCTCAGCTTGTCTTCCATTTCACATGAGGGGATTTTTTTCTTTCACACTGTAATTCACACATGTCTAGTGATATTTCTGAGCAGAGAAGGCCAAACACATCCAAGAATGAGGAGACAGGGACCCACAACAGACACACCTGTCTGAGGATGACTTTGGGATGGTGACAGTTTCCCTAGCTCAGAGGAAGGCTGATGCTGTTGACCTTGGGCCAGGTGGTCACCTGGGGATGATTGTGACAACAAGCAGAAGTGGCAGCTATGAGCAGATTTTTCTCATGTAATGATTTAATTTAGATTATTAATGAGACTTTTATTTTCACTTAGGACTATTAGCTACTTTAAACAAAAATTGGACAAGCAATGAATTTGTGGCCCCATACATTTGATGTGTTTCCTTTCACACAAGACAGGATGTTGAATGTTAGAACTCTAATACTAGGTACCCAATATTGAGCCTCTTTCACAGACAAGAAAACAGTAAAATTATGTCCAATGCCATACAGAGAGTTTGTGCTCAATCTAAAAATAGAGATTTATGCTTATTACTTCATTCTACCTAACTTCTTCATTTGTCTTTAGGTTATTTTTAAAGACATAAAACATAGGATGAAGTAAAAGTAACACTTTTAAATAATAACAAAACACACATCCACCCATATTTTCTTTGATCCCTTTTTTTGTGTTAAGATTAAAGCAATCAATATTTTTGCTGGGAGGGTAGAATGACAGAAACTATGAAGCAGAAATCAAATTTTAAAATGGTTCATCCTCATCACATCATTCAATGCTGTTAAGCACAAAGATAGATGAGAGGCCCCAATGGGAAATCAAAACTAATAATTGCAGAGGTTCAAAGTACCCTTTCTACAACAGGGAGAAAAAGCCCAGCATATGAAAGGCTGCTTCTCTTACAAGCATCTCATTCAACACTAATGTGACTGATACCAAGCAGAGTACTAAACATGAGTTTAACAGTACAGAGAATTTTTATTCTCAAAGCATTCTCAAAACACTGTTTTTCTTGCTTAATGTAAACAGGCCAGCATATTCCACACACAGAGCACAAGAGGAAGCAAACAGAAATTGCATCCAATTTTACAGCATAAAAACCACTCAGACTCTGGAGAGGCAGAAAAGGCAAGTCTGGTTTTGTCACTCAAATCACAGGGCTGTTCTGCACACCGACCTTCACTGGGATATCGATGTACATAGCAGATGGCCACTATCAGCATGTGCTGTAGAGTTCTGACACTTCACAATAAGCACAGGTGCCAAATGCCAACCCTCTGTGCTAGTTCTAAGCAGATTTGGCCTCTGGGAATGATCCTGATTTTCTCCAGTCAGAAGAGTCAGCACCACTAGTTTCAGCTGAGTTATCACCAGAGACCTGGTGTGAAACCAACCTTCTTCTTTCTTCATTAGGGGAATTTCATCTGAGCATTAAAATGTCGTCAATCTCAAGGAGCTCTTTACTCCTTGAACTTCAGAGCTCTTGAAGACAATCATCCAAAAGGTTTAGTTGCATTTCACCTGAAATCAGATATTGCTCTTTTCCACAAATGTTCAAGCAGAACTGATGCTAATTTGACAGATTAATTCAGTATTTTAACTTTGGAGCACATCTGGTATGCTCACAAGCTGCTGCTTCAACCCACACTGACCAATTTTTCTTTTTTCCACAACATGTAAGGTAATCATTGAGAACTTAGAATGAAATTATTATCAGTAATACTTTCAGCAGTATTAAAAGGACTTACTTTATAAGAAGGAAATACAGCTTTTTAATTTTATACCTTTCTATTTTATCATAGTGTCTTCCCCCCCCCCCCTAGATTTGTTTCTGCTCCTTGTAAATGATAAACATTTTGGTTACATGAATCATTCCCTCTGGAACTTCTAAAACACAAAAAACTTAATTCTCAATTCCTTTTGAAATATGGTAAGATCCAGAATTAACCATCATTTCAGTGTCCTTAATCACACCTGTAATTACTCTCAGGAAAGATGAAAGTCAGTTATTTGATAGATGTCTCAATAGCAGTTTTGCTTAAAAACATCACAAAATTCCTATTTTCCTCTTTGAAACAGAGCTTTTGAACAGCTGTTTCCCAGTACTCTTTGTCCTAAATAGTGTTTAAAATACATTTAAAATTTTAAGCCCAATCTAGTCCCAGTGCAATGGTGTGCAGTCTTTACATGCATAAATATCTGCAGATTTAGGACCTTATCGTGGATTATGTATGCAAGATACATTTGCTTTCTATTTTTCCATTCCTCCTGCCCAAACGTATGTATCTATAATTTTAATGTATAAAGGAATAGTAACAGCTTGACACAGCACCTGAAATTAGTTCTTCACACTATTTAAAGTGCAGACAAGCAGCTTTATTCCATGGGTTCCTGCCATTTCTCCTGCTTCCCAGGAATATCTATTCACAAACCTGTTCTCTCACTAATTAAAAGGCAATGAAGTCTGAACCTCCTGATTGTGTGCTGATTACTGAACCCTTACACCATGGTTCTAATTCCTGGATGGCCTTCAAATACCTTTGCTGCCCAGCATTATGAAGTGAAGCTGTGGTGTCCTTTGGCATACAGAAACACATAGACTGCAATTCAAAAGCAACTTAAAACAAAATTTCTCCAATTAGATTTCTGAAAGTACTTCTTAGTCCTTAGATCACGCTTGAAGAATCATCTGGGACACTTTCCATGGAAGATATCTAAAGACTATGATATGGCAATTAATATTTCTTGTTCATGTGAATCAATTAAAATCAGATTTTATCAAGAAAACAATGTGTCGTGCCTGCCTTTCTTGTAACTTCTCAGCTGTGCATGCTGTAGTGTCATTTAAACTTTCCTCTCACAACCTTTCTGTACACCTGCTACCAGGAGCACTGTTTATACCTCTACTGATGTGCATGAAGTAATTTACATGATTCTGGTTCTTTCTTTTATGGTCTGTAACACTGTGGGAAAAATCAGACCATAGACACTGAAACCTTTGACCAGGGTTATCACAGTAATAATAACAATAGTTCTGCAAGATCTCAGAGTGAAAAGCAAGTATCAAGTCTTTGTACTGTCTGGATTAACAATATTTCTTTATTTTGGAAAGGTAGAATATAAAGGACTAGAGGCTGGCTGAAAATGAAGCTGTATCTCACACTGGATTTTCTCCAAAACCCAGTACATTTATTGTGTATTTTATCCTTTGCATTTCAGGAAAAGTCAGAAGCTTGCCTCTTGATGAAAGTATAGTGCTTCAGATGTATTATTCTGTCATCCAAGAAGCAGCATGGTGTCACCTGAATTCAGTGCTGCATGGCTGTGTCCTGTGAATGGGCATCAAGGATATAGTAGTTCTTCAAGTGGAACCAAACCAGGGGATTCTCTACACATCACTGTTCCTTGCTCCATGCAAACCTCTATGAACTGTGCTGTTACCTCTCCAGTCCAGCCAGCTTCTGGTGAGTAACTTGATGTGCATAGAGCTGGCCTCTTCTCTAAAGCAGTCTGAGATATCATATCTTATGCAATATTAACCTTTGGCCTCAAAGGATGAAATATTTTGGGCTCTAGCCTCTCCTGGAAGACAGGAAAGGAGTACTTTGGCTCACTTTGTAGATGTGTTAACAAGAACTAAGGCATTTATAATTTATTTATAATTTATTTATTATTTATTTATAATTAATTTATATTAAATACTAAGGTCACATTGGATTTCTGACCAATATACTCAGATATGGCCCCTTGGCCATGCAGTCTAGGGAAACTTGCTGTGAGACACCATGATTTGCTAAACCTGGACAAAAGCAAACATACTGTGTGATGTGCACTTTCTCCACTTGGAGGTTGTGTCTGTAAAGGGATACAGACAATGTAATCTAGGTTGGTATGGCTTCACCTCTTATTAAGTTATATAATAGGTAACTGTATATTGGAACAATGTGTCTACAATCTATGAAATGTCTTAGAATCAGAACTAATAATATTATTTTTTTTCCCAACAACAAAATGGTGATGTCCAGTGGGATATGTTCTTCTTGAGCATGTTAAAAGTCTATGCCAGATGCTTTATTCCTTTAACATTTGCAAAGTTTTTGTTTCTGTTCTCATGAGTCCTGATGTTTTGTTTAAGGCTGGAAAGGGTAAATGTTGGTGCAAGCTCATTTGCATCAAAAATACCAAGCTGATCACAACGTAATCTAAGAACAAATACCCCAGACTCCAGAACACATATTTAGGCACATTCTGGTTCAGTGTATATCAAATGACAACCCAAACCATGCTTTATATCTAAGGCCATATAGCGTAGTTAAGGGATAACATGATTTTGTTTAAAAGTTCGGGAATTTGGGTTTTTTTTCCGTTTGTTTTTGGCTGAACTGGAAGATAATTTACCTCTAAGTCTCTGCCTATGATTCTGATTAATTGAAAACAAAATGAAACTGAAACAAGACTTTTGGCCCAAATAACCTTAAACATAATTAGAATAAACCTTTATTAGAATAAACCAAACCAGGTTGGAAGAGACCTTCAAGATCATTGTGTCCAACCCATCAACCAATCCAACCCACCCAAACAGCTAACCCATGGCACCAAGCACCCCATCAAGTCTCCTTCTGAACACCTTCAATGACGGCAACTCCACCACCTCCCCGGGCTACCCATTCCATAGCGCAATCACTCTTTCTGTATGTGGTAAGGGAGCCTGAATCAAGCAGCTTTCCTGGATTACATGAAATATTACTGCTGGTTCAGTGAAACTACTAAGTTTACAAGAGAAATTATACTTTATAACCATTCTTCCTTGCTCTCTTACTTGATATTCTCAGGGTTCGATGGAGTTTGTGCGGTTTTAAACTGCAGAGGAGTCAGAGGTACTTTTGTGTTCTCTGTGCTTAGGGTAACCAGGAGGTTTGCCATCAAAGTCTGCTCCAAAGTAGCTTGAAAGGAAGTAGAATACAGAATGTTATATTTATTCATTTGGAACTAGATTTTTGAAGGTAGTTTTGCACCTGGAACTCAAACAAAGTGCCACAAAGGGCAGAATAAGAGTCAGGCGCTTATTGTAACAGGTTTCAGCTGGAGCTTGTTACCAAGAATAAGCATCAGCTGTTTTTGCTCTTTTAATACCTTGTCACACCTGGCTGAGCTCCCTTGATTCTTCTGGTGTGTGCCTCAGAGACCACCATTTTGGTAGCCTCAGTAACTCTCTAACCTTGTCTTTTTGTTGATATAATGTCTGCCGAGCTCCAACCTGTCTCTGTGACTCAAAAAACTCTTCATGGCAAGTGTTTCATGTCACAGATGAGGCTTTCTCCCAAAGAAGGTGCAGGCAATCCTCATTATTGGCATTTCTAGGAGAGAAAGGAGGTGACTTCATCAGGTAAGCTACCCTTCATTATAACTGCAGGGTGTGTGTAAGTGAGCAGGTGTGGTGTTTGCTTATTTAATATGTTGGAAAGCTTTTTTATAAAGCTAAAGTTTTATTGCAGTTTGATAGCCTAAATTATTGTAAGGAACTTTCTTCTGCATCTTATTCCTTCACTGAAATTCTTCTGTGTTAAATCAGCATAAGAGACTTGCAAGGACTTTACTGCTTTTCACTTTGCCTGTAATGCTGCCTTGTTTAATTCTTGTAATTCAATTAACAAACCTGTTCTAGAGATTTTGACCTCTTTGTTTAGTTGATGTATGGTTTAGGAATGTAAAATAATGAAAGTACTGAGTGAGTTACACGTGTAATGATGTAATAGATCTTGTTTATTTGTCTTGCACTTTATACTATGAAAAGGTGGCTTTTAGTCTTATTTTTCCAAAGAGAGTAATGGAAATTAAGCATGAAAATGTGAAAAGATTTTTATAAGGTGGTGGACACCCCAAGTGCTCAATGAGCTTCAGCAAAAGTAAAACTGAAGGCTGCTAGTTTAGCATAATCTACAGATGGATTTAAGTAACTCATTTCCCGTTTTAGACGACTGTCAGCATCAGTATTTTCAATATCTGGGTTAAAATAATTTCCTTCAAATGTTCTCATTAATTTGTTAGAACAAATGTCTCTACTATTAGTGTATGCTTAAAAATGCTGTATCATTGTCAGTCCTTATGTTATTATCAGGGTTGCTAAATGGCATGGCTAGCATTGATGATGAAATAAAATTGTGGTAAAACAAGGTCAATAGCCTTTTGAAAGGTGTGACACTGAAGCAGAGTTCAGCTATTAAATCCTTTACACTCAGTGATCACAGGATTTCAGCATCATGCTTTGTCCTCTGAAAGAAATGTATGGCCTTGGCTTGGCAATAGTTCACTGAACTTTTTATTTGCATGGCTCACTCCTGCAACTTGTAAGGGAGACACCTTTATTCTTTGTTACTAAGGTTTTGCTGGCAGAAATATGGCTTCTCATGCTTGCATTTTGAGAAATCTCCCTTTCTGATATGCTTCTAAATTCAAATTCCATCACCACGTTGTTGTCCCAAAGGCTTTAACGAGCAACATCTGTGGAATGATGTGTTTATGCTGTGCTGTTTGAACCTCTGATGCTGACGTCTCTTCCATTGAGCACCCATTATTACAATGGGCTTCTGCAAGAATCTGTTGATTGACTCCATTTGCTTGATTGAAGTGTTGGAATTGTATCTTTCTGTGTTCTGGACAAGTCCAGTTGGCTGCAGAGGCTTACAGCCTTATGTTTAGGCTTACCTCAGTAGCTGTGATTGTGTATGTCATTCTTCAGTTTCTTGTTCTAAAATAATTGGGTGTGTGGAGCAGCTGTTCATCTCATGCTAGAAGATACTGAATTTTACTAGTGAATGGGGTTTCCATATGCCTAGAAAGCTGTGAAGATAATAATATTTCAGCTTTAGAAGAACATTTCTCCCTTCTGTAACTGCAAGTCTGTTAGATGTAGATTCATGACACCATTTATGTATGAATCTCATACTTACAGGGATACAGAAATGTGGAAGGTTGTGTTGATTGAGGAGCATGCTAGTGTACAACTGTAATTCACATCAGGAAAATTACCTTCTCAGTGCCTTATTCAGAAAGGATTTAACCAAAAGGACATCTGTGCCAGCTGCTCACCTTGCATAGATTTACACCCTGCCTGGAGGTGTTCAAGGCCAAGATGGATTGAGCAACCTGGTCCCTGCCTGTGGCAGGGTGAGGTGGAACTAGCTGGTCTTTAAGGTCCTTTCCACCCTAAACCATTTTATGAATTCTGTGACCAGTTTAGATATTTCACTTCAGTGCATACATTGTTTTTTTTAAATGCATTGCTATTTATATGAATATTTATAAACATATATAATATTTACCGTCTTGCAACTCGGAGAAGTCAAAAATGAACTTTTTAATCTCCGGTAGCTATTATAGGAGCGTGAATGATTGAAATGCTACGATGATTTGCAACCACAATATTAGCAAACCTAACTGATCATTACTCAAAGTAAAACTTGATTTTCTGGAATGTTAGTAACCTAATCATACCCGGGGCCCTAGGAGAAAGCTCGTGGAGCACTAATGCTGCACTAGTATACCAAACTTGATAGTATTGCTGAATTATCCGTGCCCCAGATAGGAGGGGAAAAGGCCTACTGGGTAACAGAGCCTTCATCTGTGCTGATGGCTGCTGTAGTATGTGGAGGAAAGGGACATTTTCACAAAAGGTAGGGACTTTGTGGAGGTATGCAGAACAAAGAAAAGAAAGGAGGAGGCACAGCTCTGAGTTGCAAATTGCAGGAGCTTGTGGTGTGGGGCATGAAGCTCTTAAATACAGGACTTAATCAGTTTTAAGACTTAACGTGGAGAGGAAAGAAAAAAGTTGACAGCCTATTGGTGTGTTTGCCTCTTCTGAAGATCAGAACTCTGCCAGAAACTCACCTAAAGAATATGCAAGTTTTCCCATTGGTTTGGACTCTCCTACAGGATGTATGCAGAGTGGCCAAGAAGGTCAGCTGTAAGCTGTCTGCTCCACAGAAACATTTGTCATGCTGTTAGGCAGTAACCTGTGCTATGACACAGGCTTTATTTGATTTTGGTCCATACATGTTAACTACAACTGGATTGCTCTTTCTGTATGTACCTAGCAGTTAGAAAAATCTTATGTCAGATGTTACATAAATTACCAAGTATTTTGAAACATCTCTGCTTGGTTCAAAGCTGTTTTGCTGACTCTTCTATCCAAGGTGTTCCTATGCTGATAGCATCTTGTTCTCTGAAGTGAATTTCTTGTAAAAAGATTATGTCAGCTTTTTCTCTTTCAATAGTTTTTTGTGGTTATAACTTTGAGCCATTTATGTTCCCCATTACAAATTCAATTATTTGATTTGCCATCATTCACCTCTGTAATATTTGGCTATTTGATGTACTATACAATGTCATTGCCAAGATTTAGCACAACTATAAAAAGACTAGCATATTCTAAAGCTATTTTGTTTAGAGATGTTGGTTTTCAGAGAAGTTAATATATCAATGTAACCCTGAGAAACCTACTAGAAATCTTTGCATATTTTCACACTTTAACTTTAGCCCAGCTTCTCTCAAATAGGCTCTGTTAGTTTCTTATTTGGCCAATTAATTGCTTAGCAATAAGAATAATATAAGTACAACTACCTGAAGGGTGGTTGTAGCCAGGAAGGGATTGGTCTCTTCTCCCAGGCAACCAGCAACAGAACAAGAGGACACAGTCTCAAGCTGCACCAGGGGAGGTTTAGGCTTGAGGTGAGGAGAAAGTTCTTCACTGAGAGAATTGTTAGCCATTGGAATGGGCTGCCCAGGGAGGTGGTGGAATCACCATCCCTGGAGGTGTTCAAGAGGGGATTGGACGTGCCATGGTTTAATCATGAGGTCTGTGGTGACAGGTTGGCCTTGATGATCTTTGAGGTTTCTTCCAACCTTGGTGATTCTGTGATTTGCTACAAAAAGGAAAGAAGGAAGGTTGCAGTTATAGTGACAATCAGTACAGTTGCGGATAAACTGGTCTGATAAGCAAGAGAGACTGGCAGAATGCAAGTGTTTCTTTCCTTTCATGATATGTAGATGTGGCTAAACTGCTACAAAAATAAAAAAATGGGTGTTGTTGTGGTGGTGGGGTTATTACTGGCCTTGAAAAATTCCATTACTGACCAGTCATCCTATCTAAAGTTCCCTGGCTGATGGAATCTGACAAGATCGCAGCCTATGGGAATATGGCTGCAGGCCAGTAATTTTTGTTGTTCTTGTCAGGCATACTCCAAAGGGTAAGGCCATCTGCTTTCCAGCAATTAGGTACTCCCCTTTCAATTGTAATATATTGTGAGTTGGATAATTTATTCATCCCAGGGCAAACAACATATACACTTGCAGTATGGTGGAAGTGAAGGGAGTTAAGCCTGGCAGAGGAATAAATAGCTCTGCTGTCCCTTTTCCAGTCCACACAGATCCCCATCAGCTCACTCACACTGACTCTCTGAATAAGCATGCCTTCCCACCTCTCCCCTCCTGCTTTGGCATGTAAAAGAAAGCTATCATTTCCCAGTTACTGAAGCATCTATGAAGGTTATTTTGTTTAAATGTTTTCAGTAGTCCATGAAGACCTAGGTAGAGAATGTGATTCAGGCTGATACTGTGACTGGTAAAGGCGAAAGGAATACAGAGCAGATATGGTACAACTGGTTTGCACAAAAGACTGTCAAGGAAATCCAATTAAACAATGGAAATGTGGCCAAATAAAGTGAATAAAGGAGAGTTTTATAGTGTCATCCAGAAAAGAAGAACTCTAGCAAAAATTCACATGCTTTGCATTAGACAAAGGCAGAGTTTTACATCATACATAATCATGTCCTCTCCTGCAGGTGGATGTTTCCAGCAGTGCTGCATATGAGCACCAATCCCTGCAGTCTCCCCTTCAGGCAGCAGCAACCTAGTGGGTGTCCAGATCCTGTAAAGATGCTGGTGCAGACTGCAGACCAACTCTGGACACTGAGAGGAGGAAACACATACAGCTAAACTCACTCAAACCTGCAAGCAAGGAGCAGGAACCCACCACAACACTGCATACATCTGGAGAAGCCCTTAGGATGGTGGTGGTTTTCTTCAACCCTCCCACCCATGTCCTTCTGAAGAAAGGAAGGCTGATGGTGCCAACTTTGGGTCCAGGAGGGCATCTGGAAGGTGAGCATGACACCAAGCAAAAGTGGTGGCTATTGGAATTTTTTCTCATAAAGCAATTTATATTGTTAATTATGAGGCTTCTTCTCCCCTATTGGGATGAGAGGTGTGGATAGTGTTGTAACTGGACTAAGAATTATTGTTTCTGTATTTTGATTAGCCTGCTAAAGCATAAAATGGACAAACAGCAGATTCTTGACTTCATGTTTATGGTATGTTCTCTTTGACCCTTAACATAGTTTTCAGTTCAGGCAGTGGAAGAACTTCCTGCTGTGCTGGGAGTTAATTCCGTGTGAGAATGAAAGCTTTTGACTGACTTAGAACAACTTAGTGTGGAAAGAACCAGATTTGGAGATCTCAGGCTATAAAGAGACCAAGGATAAAAAGTCATTTGACTATTAATGAAGTCTCTAGATATAGGCTGAGTCTGTCCTCTTAACTGTATTTCTATATAAATGGTAATTATAAAATTGTTTAAGAGTGAGAGGTCAATTAAAAGATTCTCTGGAGGAAAACTCAGGTTCCAAGCTCTGTCTTTGAGATTTGGACAAAGTCTGATGCAACCCCAATCTGAAGTCTCTGGCTGGCAATAGACTTAGTAAAAAATTGAATGAAAATTCATAGCTTAATGCTTTGAGTGCTGGAGAGCCTCAGAGAAGTTTAACACACTGAGGTTAAAAACGTGAGAATTTTGTCTTGTATTTAAGAGTTTGTCTCAGTTATAGAGTGTAGCTTTCATAAATACACATTGATCAAATTTCACTTGTTGGAGCTGGTTTTAGAATGCATGTATCAGAGAGAAACATGTGACTATTCCTAGAAATCAGCCTTTAGCTATCATTCACATGCATATGGTAGGAGATATTGAAGGAGTGAATCGGGAACTGAAAATATCACAGGGCATTGATCAGAATTAAGAAGATCAGTTCCAGCAGAGCAGGTCCTAGAAATTAGAGTGCTCCTGGGAGAAATTAGAAATACTTGGTCACCACAGAAGTCAATATGTTAGACCCTGTGCTTGTGTAGATTAGCATTAAAATCAATAAACCTCTTAGAGTTTGTCACAGCTTTTGGTGGTGTTAAATCAGGGCAATATTTATGACAGTACTTTCTAGTTGTTCTGTCTCTTAGAAATGTGTAGAGGGTCAGAAGGGGGTTGTGTGCTGTAGAAATGCACAGGAAGCATTGGGTGTGAAATGGAGGAGACTGATGGTGAAGATGACACAGTTATAGCTGTACATACTTAATCTGGAAGTACTTCAGTAGCATATCGTCCCATTAACAGACTGAACCTTTAAGAGGGGAGACAGTGCATGGAACCTTATTGCAGCATTTTCCAGCTGCTAGGAAGTTAGATGTTGACATTAATTCCATAGGCTCATGATTTAGCACTCTCTCACACCTGATGTTTTATATGCACCCCCTGGCAACCATCAATTGCAGTGGAGGCTGGAATTTGTCTTGCTTTAGGTGAAACAAAGTGATATTTACTGAAATATTAAACACGAGAACAGATTGCAAACCCCCAGGCTAGACATCATGAGGAGCTTCAGAGACAACTTCAGGGCAATTTTTTTCTACTTTACTGCGTAAGTAGGGTAAGGTAAACACCTACCCTTTATGAGCAAACATTGTTTTATACAAACCCATAGGCAGAAGGTACTTACTTACAAAAGAAAGTTAAAACCTGATAGAAATGTGATGTATATTACCTCTAACTTAATGGGAATGTGAGGATTCAGTTTTGTTTTATAGAATGAACTTGCTTCCCACAAATTCCTTGAAAATACATGCTTTGCCTTAAAAAGCTTCAGTCTAGCTGAATTGAGGTTACAACCCTAAAATGTTTCCTAACACTAATCTCACATATTACCAGGGCGATAATAACTTTCTTCAGTTGGGAGCAGTGTAAAGTGAACAGTGAATAGGATTGCTGATCTTTCTTTTTTGTTCTTTCAGTCACCTTTTCTGAACATATATGTCATTAAATCTTCAACTTAGGAAGAACAACAAAGATTTGTTAACTCAGGGTAGTATTTCCCAAAGACTGGAGAGAGCCACAAGGTTTTGTTTATCTTTGTTTGGTTTGTCAGGGTTTTTTCCCCTCTCTGTATATACTGATGCTAATTTTATCAAAAAGGGAGAAAACTCCTAAGACTAATTAGTATCTCAAAGAAGGGCACTCATCATGAGTGGCATTCCCAACCTTGTAAATTCAGAAATCTTCCAACAGTAAGATATACACTACCATGAAAGACAAATGTAGGGGAGCAGAAACTTTCTTCTACTGTTACTTCAATACATGCATATATTATTTCAAATTAGAATAAACCCAATTTATTTTAGAATAAACCAAACCAGGTGGGAAGAGACCTTCAAGATCATCACGTCCAACCCATCAACCAATCCAACCCACCCAAACAGCTAACCCATGGCACCAAATAACCTGTCAAGTCTCCTACTGAACACCTCCAATGATGGTGACTCCACCACCTCCCCGGGCAGCCCATTCCAATGGGCAATCACTCTTTCTGTATAGAATTTCTTCCTAACATCCAACCTAAACCTCCCCTGGTGCAGCCTGAGACTGTGTCCTCTTGTTCTGGTACTGGGTGCCTGGGAGAAGAGACCATCATGCGCCTGTCTACAGCCTCCCTTCAGGTAGTTGTAGAGAGTGATAAGGTCACGGCTGAGTCTCCTCCAGGCTAAGCAACCCCAGCTCCCTCAGTCTTTCCTCATAGGGCTTGTGTTTCAAACCCCTCATCAACTTTGTTGCCCTTCTCTAGACTCATTCCAGCAAGTCAACATCCTTCCTAAACTGAGGGTATCTGTGTCTTGAGGTATATGTGTATTTTTTTCTCCCTCTTCAAGTCCTAATATGAAACATTCATTTTAACTTTGTTATAACTGGAGTACATTTTTCTGTGTATTGTCTGTGTTAGTTTGCAAATAGCATAAGCCCAGATTCAAGAAAGCATTGGCGAGGCTGTTCTTTGTTATTTGTTTTAATGTGTGACTATGTATATGCTTATTTCTAGGAAAACAAACAAACAGACTCATCATCTTGATCAGTTCTTTATTCATCTGTCTTAAATACAGTGGTTCAGAACATTTTCCAAGGCTAAATTTAAAGCTACTCAATTTTTCAGCATTGTTTATGGCACTTTCTGTGTGTTTGGAAAAGGATAAAGGAGGGCTGAAGTCTCACCCCATTCACATAAAAGCCATTGCTCACACCAGAAAAACTGCACATTTTGACTGGCATACAGAAGGCTTCCTGTCTGTGTAAATGTGAAAGGGTATTTCCCCAAAGAGGAGGGAAATCCTAGCTATTGACTGCTTAACTTGAAATGTCAGTAACCAGTGGCTAAACAGAAAGTGCCTCAGCTATTGCATGAAGAGCTGTCATTTCAGCTGACTCCTATCCATTTGCATTTCAGAGTTCAACCATAAAAATAACTTTTTCTTCCCCCTCCCCCCCCCCCCCCCCCCCCCATTTTGGGAAAAATAATCATAAATCTATTCTGTGTATTCCAGTATTGGCTTTCAAAAAATTAAGTAGTTGTTATCATGCAGCTAAACTGCTCTGTGCTTGTACCTTTATAATCTTCTATAGCTTTATTGTCACTCATAAATGAGAGTTGTATTAACATTCTACAGTGAATGTCATAAACCAAAGTTTAAAATGATAACTTATTCAAGAAACAATTAAAAGTAGAAGCATTTGAGATTAATAAATATAAATGAGTTCAGATGTTAATTTAAAATGTCTAAGCTACAGTATTTGTATCGTGCTTGCCAAAAATAACAAACAAATGTATGAGATGTCAGGATGCGGCAGCGTGCCTTGATTTACTTGTTTCACATAATTAACTTAGTTTTGTTCTCAGCCTTGCATTTGTTTTGTCTTCCACTTCAGATGCAAGAAACATTCATCCTAAAATTCCATCTTCTTCACCACTACCGATCGCTTTGGCAAAATATTTTACCTCTTCCTATGACCCTGCTAATGCCATCTCGCTCTTGTGATTGCACCAGCAGTGTCAGTATACCAAGATATTCAGTTAACATCCTCCATATCACAACTCCAAATTCCTTTCAGTCAGTTTTACATTTTGTCACCAGTGTTTGTGTCTATACTGAACTCAGAATCAGTTCTTCACTGTGCTGTTTCTTGCCATCTCCTGTTTTCCAGGTGGGTTGATCAAGCTGGCCAGCCTGATCTAGTGTGAGGTGTCCCTGCCCATGGCAGGGGGGTTGGAACTAGATGATCCTTGTGGTCCCTTCCAACCCTGATTGATTCTATGATTCTAACAGCTGAGAAGCAGGGATACTCAGGAACTGATGAGATTAATAGAAGTATTTTAAACATCTCGTTAATTTCTTGTGATGTGTTTTAGCTTTTTAAGTGTAATTACTGTAGTGTAATTATTAATGAAAGCAGATCCAATCTTAAACAAACAAAAAAACAAAACCCAAAACAACAAAAAAACCATAGAAAACCCACCACCAAAACCCCAACATATTCTGTATCAGCCATTCAGTGACAATATTTATTCACCTATGATTGGTACAGTGTTGTTGACACAGAAATATCCTGTTTCCAGTTATATATACAAAAATAATAATAAAGAAATCCTCTATGTGGTGAGTCAGTCTGGAAATAAAGAATCATCCTCAGGCAAACAGTGAATGTTGTTGAGATCTCTGCAGGCAATTTATAAAAACATTTACCTTGCTCAGCTCTTGGAAGTGGATTTTGGTTCTTTGTCTTATCTGAGGCAGTAGCTGCAAAAGCAGCAAAGCCTGTCTGGAAGTAAAAAGGACACAGCCTTGGTGCAGTCTAAAAGAGTATTATGGACTCCTTGATTAGTCAGAGCTATGTGTGAGAACTGTTTTGTTGTCTGTCTTCTCTTTCCCTTTCTTTGGCACATTGTTTACAATGCAACCCAAGAGGTAATGGTAATTCCTGTTCTCCTTGTTTCTGTCATTGGGTTTTTCAGGGAGGTTTCTTTTTGTTGTTCTTAAGAGTAGCATGTGTTTTTCCCCAGTTATTCCCATCATGGTTCATTTAAACCTCTTCAAGAGCACAGTGGTTTAAAGGGACTGTTGGGCTCCAGGGCAAGTTGAGGATTTCAGTCCAGTGCCAGTTCAAGCCATGCAGGGTGCAAAAGGTAACAGCAAGGTGCAGTTAAGGTATTGGGTAACCAATATGCAGCTGGAGGTTATGGAAATCATAACTAACCTTCTGGGAAGAGTTAAGGATTTTCTAGGACTTGGAGCAGCTAGGTTTGAGAAAGGATGATGAAGTTAGCAGCACAGTGCCTGAGCTTTTTATGCATTAACATGACTCCTGATGTTTCTTATCTTACTGAGGGAAAGGATGTGGCATACCTGTAGCTGGATTGCAGTATTTGATTTATGCTGATACTGTGAACCTGCAGACGATTAGCTCCTTACAAACGTGTTCAAAGGCCACTGGTGTATCTGGGAAGGAAGAGACCTTATCTATTCACCCTCTGCATTGGCTATGCATTGGGGACTATCTCTTGTAGAGGCTCCAGCAGCTTGCAAAACTTTACTGTGGATGCCCCTTTGTGATTGCAAAGGTAGAGTCATTTTCTCTCTCACAGCAAGACAGATAAGTTGAGATTCTGGAACTGTGATAATTAATGATACTTTAACTGGCAGCATGTTCCAAATAAAAATTATTGTGCACTGTTGAGGGGGTGCAAGATAAGTATTTCATGTTTTAAAAGTATGGGCATTTCATATCCTTTTAATAATGAGTACTTTATATTTTCATTGTCATTATGCCTGAGAAACTCTGTGGCTCCCGCACTATACCCTCTGTAACCAGGAGTGCCTGAAAGGCACCTCTTTAGTGTGACAGAGCAGAGATCCTTCTGTTCATTCATAGCACATTTCCTTGTCAGCAGGGTTGTTTTTAACAACATTGCCATGAAAGGGAGAATAACAGCACTGAGAAGTTTGTCAGACCTCTCCGGCAATCTGTGAAATTTGTTTGTTTAGGACTTCCATAAGTGCTCTCGCGTTTTGTTCCAGATTGAGGATCGTGAAGCTCCATGTCTGAGAAAATAATCAGTATCTTATCTAAATTAAAATCTAAATTAAATCTATGTGCCTTGTAATTCGACCTTTTCTTTTCTGTGCCTGTTTTATTGTTGAGCTGAATTCACTCTTGTTTAAATGAAGGTGCAGAAATGGTAAAATCTCCAAAAGAATCAGTCAGAACAAAGCTATCTCCTTCAAAAGAGAAAAAAGGGAAGAAATAAGAAGAGCAGGCTGGGGTATCACATTAGCCTGTACATATCATTTTCCTTCCTTTATACTAGAGATATGACAGGATGGAAATGCTGGATGCTACTAATGTTGTAGGTTTTGAACTGGCTAAGTAGAATAGATGCCCATGTTTGCCAAGCTCTTCAATTTAAGTGTTTCTATGTAAGTGCAGTGGTCACTTGGGAGACTAGATGTAGCATTCCTGCTTATCTGGCACCTGCCCTTCAAACTGGGTAGGTAATCTCAGTGTGTTCAAATAGAGGCATATAAAGTTTTTCTTGAAAGAAAGAAAAAGGTGGTAAACACCATCTGTGTTCCAAACTATAGACTTAATTGAACGAATGAAAGGTAGATGAAAAGTGTTGGCAGTATTTCCTGTATCAAAAGTAAAGATGCTATGAGTATTGACAAGACTTTGAGACTGTGAATCAGTTTCCATTCCACACAAGTCAGAAACAATGGGCACATTCACTCCCTGCTAGTCTAGGACCCATACCCTGAGAGCTCATGTACCATGAGGTAGGCAGAGTGGGGCCTTTCAGGCAGCCACCACCCTCTCAGGGTGCATATTGCTGCTTTGGGAATTTGATGTTCATCACTATTTGTCTTTCTCTGTCTATCCTTGCTGAAAGGACCTTTTGTATCTCCTTGGAGAAGCATTATGAAAAATCCATGCTGTTTTAGTGCCTAACAGGGAGCAAGGAACATGTTTGCATTCAGCTTATGGTTAGGAGCAGGTTATGGTAAAGATTATTTAGCACTACCAGAAGCAGAACACTATAGTATGTCTAATTAAAAACAAAGTGTACCAGCTTCAGATGGTGCAAAGGCAGAAAGTATTGTAATGTTCTGTATGTCATGCTACATAATGCAAAAATAAGCTGTTGCTGATGAATTTGTTGTGATCTAATGTTGTTCCTATTGGAAATAATTGTTCAGGAAAGTTTGGTGGTCTTGGTGGTGGTTGGGGTTTGTTTTTTTTAGTGTGGTGGGGTTTTGGCGTGGTTGGTTGGTTTGTTTTCTTTTAATCTGGACCGAATGGGAGAAATCTAGCAATTGTTCTGTGGAGTGCAGTGTGAAACCTGTAGTCAGCAATTGGCTCGTAACTTTTTAAGAGCTTTTTTCATGCTGTGTTGGTGTATAAATACAATTCATATTTTTGAAGTTTATAGTGAGCCTGTGGGGAGAAGGGGAAAAAAAAAAAAAAGGCTTTTCAGAATACATTGCAGTATTTAAAATAGTACATAAAGTAGGTGTAATAGTTTCAGGGAAAACAAATATAATAGCCCATGTTCCTCAGATGCATTGTTGTACTGGGTCTGACTGGAATAAGGTTCAATTTCTTCACAGCAGCCTGCACAGCGCTGTGATTTGTATTTGCGTAAAACAGTGCTGGTAACGCACAAGTGTTTTGGCTACTGCTGGATAGTGCTTGCACAGCATGAAGGAATTCTTATTGTGTCACTGTCCCCTACAGCATCTAGGCTGGGTTGGGCAACAAACTGGGATGGAACATTGCCAGGACAGCTATCCTGACTTGATCCAAGGGATATTCCTTACCAGATGACATCGTGCTCAGCAATACAACTAGGAGGGGGTGTTGGGGCTCAGGAACTGGCTGGGCATGGGTCTTCTTGTAAGAGGTGGTAACTGATTGCTTTTGCATCAGTTCTTTCCACTTCACTTATTAAACTGTCTTTTACCCTGACCTACAAGTTTTCTTGGGTTTAGCTCTTATACTCTCTTCTGTTCCACTGAGGTCATGGGCTGGGGAGAAGGCAGTGGTGATATGAATGCTTAGCTGCTGGCCAGCAATAACCCACCACAACTTCAGGATGCTCTACAAAGACAGGAGGAAATGTCATTGTGAGAGATGTGTGTGGCACATACCTGGAATATCTTTTAGAGACAAAGTCAGGAAATATTTGAATATTGAATTATTGGAATAAGTATGAATTACTGCCTTTTCAAACAAATGTGAAGGAACACTGCTGTAAGACCCAGCTGTTTGTCCTTGAAGAATTATTTGTATATGAATCACACAGAATTTCAAAAGCTTACAAGCCACTGTGACAAACATATTGCTGGTACAGCTACGTGCCTCTGAACATAGGTGAGAATACATCAGCTGTGTATTTTACTATTTCTTGCTGTTTGATAGGGAAAGAAAACACTTTCTAGAGTATGACTATTATATCCTTCTTTTCCCATGTATAGTTATGGTGCATAATCCTTTAAGAAGACAATGGAAGAAACTAATTGGAATCTTTTGGGAGCTTGTTACTGATGATTAAATGTTTACCACATCTTAAGATCAACAGCTGGCATCATTGGTAAGTTTCTTTAATTTGGTGTTTGTAGTTTCACTTGAAAATATTAATTTGGCTATTAACTGTTGGGGGAGGGAGGGAGGGAGAAGCCAAACCCAAAGAACAAATAAACATCAAAGTCTAGCAGTTTAATAGTAAGATATGAAAAAGACCAGTTTCTATGTGATTCAACCATTAAAACACCAAGTGAAATTTAGCTAGAAAATGAGAAAAGGCACTTGATGTGTGTACTGAATAGCCAATTAAGTGTCATTAGTAGGTATTACTTCCTTTTCATGTCGTCATATAAAACATCTAAGGGATAGTGGGAATGCGATGACCTTAGACATAGAGACTGCTTTTGTGCTTTATCTGCTCTCATAGTGTTCACTGAACATTGCCCATCGCTGGAGTAACTGCGTTCACTAATTCCTGAGCTATTGCTTTGTGCACCCAGATTAGCATCATTTGGCTCAAAGAGCAGGTAGAGAATATTTTCAAAGATATCTGAGAGTCAAACCTGGAAATCATATATATTAAATTTTGTCTTGAATCAACTTTGGGAAACAGAGTTTCCCCTTTGAAATTCAGCAATCATTGTTTCAGAGTGGCAGGACTTGGGGAAGCAATGATGTCTTTGATACAGACTCATCTTTCAAAATAGAGATTTTGAAACAATTATTTTTCAAAGTAACATCAATAGTTTTCCTGAAAGCTCTCCCTAGACTCTATGTATTGGTAATTGTCCCATCCCTGATCTTTCATTATGTCATCACAAGAGGGAGCTGCCCGAAGAATTACATTTTTGTGAATGAAGAAAATGCTCAAGTTACCATGCTGTGATTTTGTCTGACTTAACTAGGCAAGCCTTTTCAGTTCCTACAGTTTAGTTATTCAAGTTCAGAATCACTATAACTTTCTAAACTGATCAAACCTTACAGCCTGTAAGAATGGACTGCAATGTTTTTGGAAGCTGTGTAGTTGTAAGACTAAGTGTCAGGTTCCCTCTTTGTGGCATAGTCAGAACTACACATTGTGGATAAGAACTGAATTATATTTTCTTTCTATATGCCAAAGAAAGTGTTATTTGGGAGACCCTCTTGTCACACAAACACAACACCCTACAACAACTGCCAATTCTAACCTGCTGTATTACTCATGTGACTGACAGTAAAAGCTAAGGACAAAGTATTTAGAGATTGCAGAGTTTATTTTTACCCCCACCTTGCCCAGCAGAATTTCTCGTGTATCACTCTTCACATATAAAAGATACAGCCCCACTTAGAGAAAAATGCTGTTCTCAAATAATGCTTTCTTCAGATAACATTTTCTCTCTCTGTCTTACGGCTGCTGATCCTCCTTGCAAACAGGTCTTGAATTTCAGGGATGGGACTCTACTGTTCTTTTTGCAGCAATAGTGGCAAGCCTTAATTTCCCGTTCCATCCACATTTTATGAAAGAACGTCCTTCTGAAAATGTTTCTGCTGTTTGGTTTGTTTACTGTGGTTGAAAGCAATTTTATTACATCTGAAACAATTTCTAAATATTTCCATTGCTACTGTCACATTAGCGTAAGAACTGGTTAATAGCATAGCTGAAATTACAGGAACGTGCAGTGCAGCTGCTAGCGCTGAATGATACGAGGTCCCAAAAATCCTACTTGCTGTGTCACTGAGTATGAGGTGCATGAGATATGGACACCATGACACAGAGTGAAAAACTGGCTCAAGAGAGTTTCTATGCGCTCTGTGGTAAATCTAAGATACCAGTGTTTCATTTCTTGCACTCTCCAGAAATGCCTGGCTGCTATAGGTCTGTCTTTGGCAACAAATGAATACATGATGAACTGACAAGCTAGAGCAACTCCTGGGTTTGCTGATTAATGTACAATATCTAACCCTGTTCTTTAGATTGAGCTACATGTTCAAAGCCACCTTTGAGCTGTTACTTTAAGTGCATCACATAATGGGTGCTTTTTCTCTGGGATGTGAGCAATCTGCTCTCTTCAACCCTATTGTCCTTTTCTGTTTGTTCCTTCTGTACCACTGCATCAACCAGTAAAAATGTCTTTCACGTTTGTCCGCTAAAAATATCTAGTGTCCTCTTGATTTTGTGAACAGTAGATGTAAAGACTCTTATTGTCTATTTTCAGGCTGTTTTCAGGCCAGATTTATAGTGGAATTATCAGAAATCTTTTATAATTGAAAAAAAAAAATAACAACAAACCTTTAGGTATTTCTGTGTCTCTGAGCAATGCCTAATGCAAGACTGTGTTATGAAGTCCAGCATGCCCTTTGGGGTCCTTTGAGTTACACCTGTAGAATCAGCCCAGTACCCCCAGCCACAACCACTTCAATCATGCATAATAGCAAGAGCTAAGAAACATGTGGAGGGTCTTCTAAATAAAAATAAACTATTTTGAGATGATCTTAAGAGAAAATATTTCCAAGTACTCCCTCTGCAACAATGCAGATCCATACTGCTCTTCTTGCAGCTTTGTAGCTAAACTTCCTCAAACTATATAGGTGTGTGTGGGATATTTATTAGTTTGTCCAAAATGTACATAATAATGTCTGTATAACATACCAATTTTGAGTGAACTACAGAGGTATGATTTTATACATGTCCTTTGTGGGATGCAGATATAGATATTCATATTATATATATATATGTGACATTTTGGTGTATGTCATGCTTTGTAATGTTGATCAGTAAGCATCTCAGGCATGGGCAGGTAGTGATAGGACTGGGGGGAATGGAACAAAAATAGAAATGGGAAGATTCAGATTGGATGTTAGGAAGAAATTCTTCCCCATGAGAGCGGTGAGACACTGGAACAGGTTGCCCACGGAGCTAGTAGAAGCCTGGAGGTTTTGAAGGCCAGGCTGGATGTGGCTCTGAGCAACCTGATCTAGTGTGAGGAGTGCCTGCCTATGCCAGTGGGGTAGGAACTAGATGCTAGAACTAGATCCTTGAGGTCCTTTCCAACCTTAACAATTCTGTGATTCTATGTTTGGTTTCTTGAGGGCTGAGCAAGTTTTCTCAAGTTCAAATGAGCTGCCCTGGTGGCAAGATCATTTTTCTCACATCTTCTGCTCACTTGGGTGAGAAGTTAATCTTATGAGCTGAAATTAGTTAGAGGAGAACGAATTAATTACAAGCTGGCTCTGAGCATGCATGTATTTTTTTTAATACACTGTAAATCAAATTTTCATTATTTCAAATTGTGTTGAGAGATGACTTATTCAGTAAAAATTAAAGGAAATATAAAATTCTCCACTAACTGCTGTGGTGTATTGTAATGTACACTACACAACACTTGAAGGGCATCGTATATCACAACACAATGCTCGTGTAGGATGCTCAGATGCATTTTGCAGTGTTGCTTCTTTGAAGTGTCCTGCTCTTTCATTAACAGCTATATCACACTTGAAAAGAGCTAATGATAAAAAGATTTCTTGGCAAGCAACTGCTTCTGTTAAATGGGAAATGTGATGTGTTTGGCATGTATAATTTAGCTAATTTGTACAAGAAACACATTACTTAATCAGCTGCAGAATTTGGGTATTGCATGATAAAGACGGCAATCCATTAATCAATTTATAGACATAAATACATTATTGTTCAAGAAAAGACCCAAGGATTTAAATGCCCTTGAATCAATAAATATAATTAAAACAATGGTGTGTTGCATTCATTTATTTGATTGTCCTACAGCTGTCTCATGCATAGTGAGATTACCAAAGCATGGAGCCAAACAGCCAACACTACATTTAGTTTTGTTTATTGAAATAACGAAAGGGTATTAATGATAAAGTACAAAAGTGTGTAATAGAAAGTAATGTACTGTGAAATAAAATTATGTTTGGAAATCAAGAAGAATACAATAAAAGTTAAAGCCTTAAATATATTTAGAAACCACTTTATATTGTTGTAATAGAAAAATGGTTGTGATATACAGGCTATAAAAAAATTATAGGAATGTGTTGTAGACTTGAGTAAGATGAAATCAAATTACTTTATTCAAAAGCAAATGCTATCTAGGTTGTTCTTGCATTCCTAGAAATGGAAAGGAGGGATGAAAATCACCACATACCATGTCCTGACTGGCTCAGATTTGCATTTTCATTTAAGTAGTTTCTATATTATAGATCTTCCTGGGCTTCTTAAAATATGTGTGTGCGTGTGTTAAACTCTAGTCCAGGGATACACAGAGAAATGGCTGTAATAGATGTAGTTTCAGTATGAGAGTATTCATGACCTCCCATTAAAAACCAAAATAACAGAATCTGAGATGAATGCATGTATCTTGTGCTTCTATATAACTCACATACATTTATCAGAAGTGAAGAAATAATTTCTCTTTCAGATAAAAGAAATAAGGTGTTCCTTAAATCTTACTTGCTTAAAACTGATAGAAATGTAACAATACTAAATTATTGCCTGATAAGAGAGCTGGTGTTTACTTAATGACAGTACAATAGAAAGATGCTTTCTTTTTAGCATTATATGTTTCAGCAAAAGGATAGATAGATTAAAGCTGTACTCTTGAATATGCCCTGTGCTCTAACAAATTGTTGGCAAGTTTGTAATTATCAGCAGAGCCTATTTAGATCTCTATGCCCATAGAGATTGCCTAGCAGGGCAAGCAGGATCCCAAACTGGGTGCTTAAAATCAGTTTCTCTTTCTGAATCTTAGAATACTGAGCACTTTTGTGTTGCTAAAAACAGAACATCTCTCTCTGTTGAAAATCAAACACATACCTCTGAGGAAGACTGAAGTAGTGCTTGTTACTTTTCAGAAATGCACAGTAATGTTATTTGCTTTTAAAGGTATATGGAGGCTTAAAAAATGTCCATATTCCTAAAAGAATACTTCTGTAGTAGAAAGCTCTTGATTTCGTACCCAAACATTTCAGACTATTTTAAACTTCATTTTTCAAAGCAGTTCTCTCATATTCCAGTGATAGAATACAATCTGAAGAAATAAAAGACTAGATCTATTAAACTTTTCACACCTTCACAGAAAGAGCTCTCATAAAATTACATTTGACTTTACTTTCAGTGTAGTTGTGGCAGTGAAGGCAGTAATTATAATACAGTCACTGGGAGATGATGAAGCTGTTAAGAAAACCTTCCAACATATAATATATGGCAGTTGCCTGGAGATGGTGAAGTGCCATCATTGTATTTTCTACAGCTTTTATTGGTTTTGTGTTGTTCTCCAAAATGACTGCTCAGTTTTGAATTCAGTGGGGCTCCTAAGTGAGGAAAATGATGTCTGGTTTGTAAAAAGTCCTCACAGAGCTCCATGTGCTTCTGTGTTGTTTGCTGCCTTCATGTATGTAACACTTGCAACCTGTAAATGCTTCAGGTAAGAAAAATACTGTATCACCTCAACTTCAAAAACAAGAATATGTCTTTGGCATGGATCTTTGCAAAAGGTTGATGATAGTTACATTTATTAGTTCTGAATCTACCTATTTCCATTTTCTTTACTGTATTTCTTTTCTAAGTCACCTTCTAGTAACAAAGAATAAATTAGTGATTAAGTCATTTGCCTCAACTTGGGAGACCTCAGCCTTACCCTGTGTAGCCCCACCCCTTCCTGTATAACATTAGAAATATTTCTTTATCTGGCTGTTGTTTTCTTATTGTTTCCTAGGACTTCAACTTGTGTCATAACAGTCATGTTCTCTAAAGTCAAAGGAGTGAGAAGAGATCTAAACCATCTTTGTCTAAGAATGTCTGACAACCTATGTGGTCGTTGCTCACAGTGAGTCATCCACTAATTTGTATGATAGTATCAGTTTATCTAACACAGGGAATAACAGTCATGTCTTCCAAAGATTATCTAAGGAGAAAATTGAATAAGACCAATATGATGTTAGGTTACTGTGGTTGAAACCAGAGGCAATATATTTGTGCACCCATCATGAAAAAAAGCAGCAAACAATACGTGATTAATCCAGAAATATCAATAATGGGCTGTGCATACTTTGATCTTACTGGGGCATTTAACCATCAAAGGTTTCTGTGCACTAAAGAAAACTGAAATATTTACAACATCATCTTCTGAGGCTTTTCTCACTGGAAACATACTGGGAATAAGGCACACTTCTCCCTGTGTAGCTTCCACGAGGGCAGTCATGAATCTGTATTGGAAGCAGCTGCTTTCAGGTGGCACGGTGGGGAGCTATAGGCTCCTTTGTGGAGCAGGGGCCGTTTGCACCTTGAAAATAACGTGCTTCTGAGGCTGCCAAGTACTAGAGCTGGGTACTTAAGAAGCCAAGAATTTCTTTTAGATGAAAGGCGGGGGGGAGGGGAGAAGTAATGAAAAAGTCTTTCACTTTCATTTGCATATCTTTTTATTTTGAACTGCTGGTTTTGTTAGAGTGAAAACAAGCACAGACAGTGATGTCTGTTCTCTAAAGAAATTTTAATCCAAAATAAAACCAGAAGCAGCAAATAGCAGTAACCAGCAAACAAAAGGGAAACAAAGGAAGTGTGTAGGCTTTGAGAAGAAAAATAGCTTATACTGCACATTAGATGAGCATTATTATGCTTCCTAACTGCACTTAATGTAATTTCCCATAGCTTTATATCAATAAAGAAGGCACATTGACAAAATATTTTAAGTAATACATATAAACTTGAGATGTTCAGCTGCTGCAGTATAATTACTCAAAGAGAACAAAGAACAACTAGAAACACAAAGAAAAGAACTGCACAGTCCAATCTGAATGGCTCAATAGAGCTGTTTTCTGTTTGGGTACCTGGTATCTCTTTCCTCACAGGTTTAAGTTTCTGTCGCACTGGTGGTTTGATTTCCAGTCTCAAGGTTTCTCAATGTTTGAGCCAGTTCAGCTTCTCAAGCAACATCAAGCTTTTCTACCCTCTAAACTTGATCTTCACAATTCTACTTCAGTGACAGTCACTAGACAGAACTACTGTAACTCATTGGTCATAAGTTGCATATTCCCATTTTCCATTCACTAAATAATGAATGAGGTAAAAAGTTGATGATACAAAACAACTGCATTGTCTGATTCTGCCCTGCTGACTTGAATGCTCTGAGTGCTGACTTGAGTAGTACAGCATTACTGATATTTGACATGACTTATGTGGTCTCATTCAGGAATGGTGTGACAGGTTGAAGTATAACATAAGTGAGTTCATAGTTTGATTGTGAAATGAACAGTGGGGAAACAGAAAAAGCCTCGTGGCTCTGAGCCACAGGCCCACTTGCTGTCAGTGCCACAATTGATGGCCCCGTCAGCAGGATAGCAGTGAGATAGTCTTTAGCAGCTTCTCAGGAAGTCCAATTTAATTAAAAGCTTATCTCTTACTACAACGGCAAGCTTCTATACAACAAAGAAGTGTTTTCCACCATGTAAGTTTTCACAGCATCTCACTGAGCAAAATGTTGACTTCTCTCTACAGCACGGTAGAGGAAATTACTGTTTTGCCTTTGTTTTCCGGGCTGCTGCAAGAATGCAGGGCTTGAGAGAGTTTTTGTTTTCCTTTCTACATCCTTTCCAAGATAACCAGACCATGAAAATCTGAGAAATAACTTGCAATGAGGCTTATTAAACTTGCATAAATCTGATTTTTATGGAGCTTGTGCTGTGACTTTCACTTATTGAAAGTAACAGTAAGAAGCTAATGTGAACTTGCAAGCAGATTAACAGGCTCTAGCTGCAGTAGGTTTCAGACTTTATATCCAAAGAAGACTCTGGCACTCGAGTTGCTTAAGTGCTTTGATTGTAGCTTTCATTTTCAAGCAGTAGGAAAAAAGCATGCAGAGCTCCTCAGAGCTTTAAAATCGAAGTGTCTAATTATTCACTAGAAGAGTAACTGATTTTTTTTTTGGAGGAGATTAGTAAAAGGAAAACTCAGACACTACTACTGTGTATTTCCAACAGGTTGTAATGGTAACCACCAAGACGGTTTAAGAACTGCCTAAAAGGCAAAGAGTCCTTTCAGACTGCAGTTTGGAAATGATAACTTTAAAAACTGCTTGTGGAAGAGAGATGAATTTAAAAAAAATTCAATTGCCTAATTGTCTCTCTGTGTTTAAAGCTTCTACCTTTAGGTGGAACTATTTCCCACAAAGGTCACCCATACGTTGTGAAAGTAGTTCATGAATATACATCACGGAACATTTTACCTATTCTCTTCATTGGTGCAATTTCACTTTATATTATGGCCAAATCTTTGAGTAACTGCTATATTAAATGCACAAAAAGATCGATCTGTAGAAAAGGTAATGCACTTACCAAAGCCCTTTTTCCATTCAGCTGTATCAGTACCATAGCGTTACTCCTTTTACGCCCAATAGGAAGAGTGTGTAGGGCAGAGCCTTAGTGATCACGGCATGATGCCAAAGTGTACCAAGTCTCATGAGCTTTTCCATGTTGTTTTCTTTTTTTTCCCCCTAGGATGTGCGCTGTGTATTGCCACAGAGTTCTTTTTCATTATGATCAGATTTGCTCAATGCAAACTTTACTCATGCTGCCATACTCATTCAGCATGAAATTAGCAGGGAATTAGAACTAACACAATTTTGTTGGCATCAATACTGTACAAAAACATTTCCCAAAATATTTTTACAAAAGCATATATGATACTGTCTTGTAAAAGGATACACTTCTGTGTGGTAACTGTGCTTGTGTTATACAAATACCACTACTGTGGTGGAAATGCAGTTTAAAACCGTTGTACAAAATGAGTCACAATACTGCTTACCTTATGTTGCAGAGCCAAGGAGAGTAGAAAGAAGGGATACGTAGCTCTTCCCTGATTTCCCTGAAAACCTACATGTTTACACACATGGAAATCATGGCAGTAGCATTTGAATTGCCAAACTTGTAAGAGGAAAGTAAGTTATTCCACATTTTTGGTAGCCTCTTGAGAGTATTTACTCCTTTATTTCTTTGAATGAAGTGCCATATTCTTATTATTGTGAAACACACAGTTATCAAAGGAGTCATAAAAAGCTTTTCATTTCAAACTTCATTTGATAGCTCTGAAAATACCACCTCACTTTCAGGAGAAAATACCAAGGGAAACAGTCTTGGATTGACTTATTCTAAAGGTATGCCTTAAAAAATAACATTCAGTCTTTAAAATTATTAGGAAAGCTAAGCATTTCCCACAGCTGTCAAAGACTTGTTAAACATTACTTGTACTTATTCAAAGGAAAGACTGACCCAACTTTTCCCTTGAATTATTAACCTGCTCTCATAAGAGTTGTCAGATGTGAGCAAGAGATGACTGAAACAGCTCTCAGGCCAAAATTCAAGTTGAGCAAATAGGCTCAACTATATATCAACTCTTGGTATTGGCTATATTGTAGCCAATACCAAATACAAGTGACCAAAGTGTTATCTTGGTCTAGTCAATGAATTTATATCAAGAACTGCCTTTGCATTTCAGGGATTTCCTTAAGCGCTAGCTTAGTATCGCTGCTGTGAGCCAATACTGGAAATTTCTAGAAGAGAGGACCATAAGCAGGTGAGGGATAAGCAAGGTGGCGGATGCAGATGCATTGCTTTCCCCTTGACATCAGTGGACAGAGGATTTGAGCATGACTCTCCCACCTTCCATGAAGGAATGCCTTTCAGAAGCATTCTGCATAGGAGCAGCTTTCTGTAGTCATGGGGACATGGCTGCTATCAGGAGTCTGAGTAAAGAGCCTTCTGCCCATCCTAGCACCTCCCTGTGGGATGAACTTGTTAGGTCTGGGGATGTAGTGAAGAAAACATCATCTGTGTTTTGTAACATGGACATTCAGTTTCTCAGGGAAAGAGTAGGTTTTCACAGTGTTCTCTAGAGCTCAGGACATGGAAAACAATCACATGAGGAGTATTCCTCAGGGCACAGCTCTGCAGAGAGATGTTCTCTTCTGTGATGTGTGTATGGTTTTGAATTTAATCTTCTGATACTGCTGTTGTTATTGTTTTCCAAGAATTACTCAGTGTGGAAGCTCACCTACTCCATGGAGAATTCCTTCATTTTAAGACCTTCTCAGGGTGTGTTCCCATCCAGTCTGCAGATGATATTATTGTAGTGTGATCTGTTCTTGAATTTGTCATATCCTTCCCCAGAGAAGTGGGTTACCCCCTCACTTCATGAGGTCTGCAGAAGAATCCTGAATTATTAATAGTAATGGTAAGTCATAAAATTTCTCAGGGATCCCTCTACATAGGTTTTGTGCATTGCTCAAATTATGGAAGTGGTTAATTATATTCAACAAATTTGCTGGCTGTCAAAATTTAACATCCAATACTATCCTGTTAAGAATTTCAATAGAAATAGAGATAAACAGTGTTTGGTTCTATTAACAAACAAAATATTGGCAAAATCCAGTTCATTAGTGTGCTTATTCCTTACACTTTACAGACAAATGGAGCTTCTGTTCCAGCCTGAGGAGTTTGATGAAATGGCTTTGTAATCCTACAGCCTATTTCATATTCATGGAAGCGATTTGTGAGAATCTGCATAGAGCTTTAGGAACAGCTCAGATGCAAACTGAAGTTTCTCTGTAGTAAGAAACACTCACAATATCCTGACATTGATCTTGAAACTGCCAATTTCCAATGTGTTTGAATCCTGGGATTTAATTCAGGTAATTCCAGGGAAAGGAGCCAGACATTAAAAGTTATTCTAGTCAAAGGCTACTTTTTTTCCCCCCCTGCTTCTGGCCCCAAGCCTGGCTTGACCTTATTTCAGTGCCATTTCTACCAGCTATTCTGAGGGGAAAGAGCAAGTTTTTCCACATGAATGAGATGCAGTCTTATCATTATGAAAATAGTTGTGACAGCTCAAAGTACCTGGCCCTTTTTGTTGCAGCTTGATTTTGCCTTAATACAGGTGGCTGTAGAGGAGGTAACATCTTGGGAAGGAGAGGGGAGGAGGTTTCAGACTCACATGGAAAGGAGGTCTGGAGAACAGAGGCGCTAATAAGTGATATCTAATGGAGCAATATAACTACTTCATATGTAAAAGTTATCTACTTTTGGGATCCAAGTATATTGTTGACTGTAGAACCATTGATTTCTGCTTATTGCTCTCTATGACTCCCATATTTTTTATCACTGCTTTCCAAAATCATCAGTCTCCTAGTATAGTATATATCTACTGCTGATTTTTTTTCTTTTTTTAAATGTAGTTAAACTAAATAATTGTCCCCAAAGACTGCCTGATCTGATTTTGCCTACCTTTTCAACACTTGCTAGTCTCTCTCCAGTAGGTCTGTCAAGACTTAAGTCACCTGAAGATCTCAGTAACCTTTCAGGTGCAGAATGATAAAATAATAGGATGCTTTGGGTTGGAGGGGACCTTTAAAGATCATCTAGTCCAACACCCCTGCAATGAAGAGGGAGATCCTTAACTAGATCAACTAGCTTAGAGCCCCATCCCACCTGAACTTGAATGTTTCCAGTCATGGAGCATCTGCCACCTTTATGCACCCTGTGCCTGTTTTTCAATACCTTATTATGGAGAAACAAAAGAAAACCACAAACAGAAAAAAAAAAACCAAACACAGCACAACCAAACAAACCAACCACTAAAAACACCTCCTTCTTTCTAGTCTAAATGTCATGTGTTTAACTTAAAAGCCAGTTCCCATTGTCCACTTGCAACAAGCCCTACTGAAATGTCTGTCCCCATCTTTCTTATAGGCTCCCTTTAAGTACTGAAAAGCCACATGAATATGTCCCTGGAGCCTTCTCTTCACCAGGCTAAACAACCTCACCTCTCTCATCTTTTCTTCACAGCAGAGGTTGTTCCAGCCTTCTGATCATTTTGTGGCCTCCTTTGGACCAAGAGGTTCTTGCCCTTCATGTGTTGCCAGATGTCAGAGCAAAGCACAGTAATCCAGGTTGAGACTTCACCAGAGCAGAGCAGCGTTTTGTCTTTCTAGTAATCAGTAAATATTTAGGACAACCCCAGTGTGTGAATTGCTCTGTAGAGGACCCTACTGGTTTGCCTCCCCACATGTAGGTGTCTAGCATCACTGTTGATGCTGTAAGGTATCTGATGTGCCTGCATGGTTACTGGGAGCTACAGCACAGGACTTGGGGAAGATCTGCACCCTTAAAGGATGGTAGCTAGAACCCGGTGTTTGAATCCCTCCCAAAGCAACTTGAGAGAAGATCCATTATAGGACAGAAATCCTGCTGGTGCACAGTGGTGAGACCTATTTGTGCTCAAGTAGTTCTTTGACTACATCATTCTGCATCTCACATTGATCTCCTCAACTTCCCTGTGACTTTGATGAGGCCAAGTGATCCAGATCCACAACAGTGAGTTTTCACATGCAGAAGTTCCTCTTCCCTTGTCACTATATGGCATGGGAATATATTTTTATCCTTTTTTTCTTTTCTATACCCTTATGTCAACTTTAAATATAATAGTATGTTAGGCATTTAATATGTGAAAGTAGTTTGCTTATTTTAAAAGCGAGTTTTATTGTTTTTTCAATTCCTTATCTCTTACTGCAGTCTCCTGGCTTAACTCTTGCTTCTAAATGACATTCACAATATTAAGCATGGAAAGTTTTGTACACTGTGTGATACTGCTGAATATAATGATATGATTCAGGTGCAAATTGAGGCTCAAAATGAAACAGAGTGCTCCCAGCACGTTTAGATAGTTCTATGTCATTATTCAGCCTGGCTGCACAGTCAAAAGTGTCTAAGGGTGGCTATAGGTAGAAAAAAGAAATAAAATGCATTTAGGGGACTGACAAAAGAAGAGAAAAGACATTGTCGAACCAAGAGAGCATTTGTGCGTGCACCTCTGTGTCTGTTTAGACATACCTGCACACAGGAGCTGTACACCATCATCATCACGGTTTCTTGCTTATGAAACTAAAGCCAAATGTAAATGTCTTTTTCACAGTACATGTTACTTATTTATCCTCTCTGCGGTGTTTGTATGTTGTAGCTGGTTCCAGTGGTTTACTCATTTTCAGCTGTAGCTGATTTCTAGTATTGTTAAGTATGGCACTTGGTGCCATGGTTTAGTCAAGAGGTCTGTGGTGACATGTTGGACTTGATGGTCTTTGAGGTCTCTTCCAACCTTGGTGATTCTGTGATTCTGTATAGTTTGGATCACTACATATATCTCAGAAATCATAGTTGCTGAGGTTAAAAGTAAAATCACAGAAACATTGCCATTTCTATTAATTCTCATTATTTTGCATTGCTATCTGTAATTAAAAACCTAACTGCCCCATTCACTAATTTATTTCTCAGGAACTCTTACTCAAACATAGGCAACAAAGTCTTTACTCAGAGGAGCATTTTCTGGCAGTATTACATATGTTTTATTCCCATTTTAGAAACAGTCTTCCTTTCTGGGAGAAAAAATAAAGCTAAGACAGGACTGCTTGCCACTTAAATATGTAGAAAAGGGATGGGAAATAAATAAATAGCGCTAGTAACTAAAGCAAACACGTTTGTCATGTGGAAAAATCACAAACCTGTGCTACATTTCCATATTGAACTGCTTGGCAGAAAAAGAGAGCATGCAAGTAGGAGTATAATAATTCAGTCTGCAACGCAAGACACATGATTTATTCCACTAATAACTTAATGTGCACAATGTATGGTATGGGTGCACTGTGGCTACATAAACACACCATTATAAGACAGAATTTTACAAATGATGTTGCAATAATTTCCATGTGGAAATGGTTATCCCATAACTGCTTTCAGGAGAGGAAAGCAAATGCTATCTGAGATGTTTCTAAAAGATTACATTTATTGATGATAAGAGGGGGGAATTTCAGTATACTGGAGATAGGGTTGGTTTTTTTTTCTTTAATTACTAAAAGTGGGAGATAGGAAGGGAATCATAAGAAGCCTTTGTATTTACAGTATTCCTTAATTTTTCTGTTCTTGCCTCCCACATGGATACAGATCCTAAAATTTGTGACCAGGATGGTCAATGTGTTTAAATAGAATTCAAATCCATATCCAGGCCTACGGAAAACCTGCTCTGCTGAAATTATCTGTACTCTGTGGTGGAAAACAACTTTCCTGGATTTCTTTTCAGACACCGCCGCCCACACACAAAGGCATATAGATATATTAGAAGACATTATACTCCCCATATTGCAGAAAGTAGGGAGAGGGTTAACGAGCAAATATTACATGACTTTCTCCGCTCTTATGTGATAAAAGCATGTCATTGTGTTTGCAGTAGCAACAGCTAACACAAACTAAAAATGAATTTTCTTTCTCATCCCCAGCTTTTATTGAGTTTCATCTTCCTGTTCACTGCCATGGGCTGTTATTCTGTACACCTGCACTCAGCCAGAAATGTAATGAAAAAGAATCAATCTCTGAAAAGAAAGTAATCACCAGCCAATAACGTCAGGCCACTTTCATGGGTCCTGCAGTGTTTCATCCAATTGCCAAAATGCCTTATCGTTAGGAACGGAAGGCAGTCTCTCAGCTGCTCTTCCCGGTAAGTACAAAATCGCCCTGTGCTACCCAGGCGATACAGAATATGATATTAGCACTATGGAGTTCATTAGGGCAGCATGAAAACAATGTTAATTTCTGTATCCAGAATAGATCGTCTAAAATAAATTGATAGAAAAGGAATACCAGGAAAAAATATTATTGGGGGGGTGGGGGGTGGAGGAAATCATTGGGTGAGTGCATCAGTATTCTATGTGCATGACCTCTTTTTCTGTTGTTCCAAGCTGCTCCTGCTCTGTTTGTGATTTTTGTCCATTTAAAATTCATGTATTGTAGAAATTTATTGATTAGTAGCAAACTTTTGAGATATTCACCAAGAATATTTATTTTCTAGGCATTTTTTTATTTGACAGAAGTATTCTGTTCATGGCTGGATGAGCACTGCTGTTGGAATCAGTTTCACGGTGTTGACATTCACGTCTATTTCAAATGATCGCTCTGTAAGTAACTTTCCACGTTAATTTATTTTAGCAAATATTTCTGCTGCTAAACTAATTTGCTTGAATGAAATTATTTAGGTGGTATGGATATTTTCAAAGCAAATCTAATCAGGTTTTGACTGTCTTGGGAAAGCATGCCTACCTTTTGTGTAGAAGCAACATACAGCATCGCTGCTCGAGGTATATTATTTCCAGGTTGGTCACACAGGAGAACTGCAAATAATGAGTCTGCCGAGTTACCAATTCAGCAGTTGCCATTCAAGTGGTTTTGGAGGCACTGTAATGATTGACTCAATTTCTACTCTAAAAAATCAAAACTAAACAGTTATTTAGCATATGTAACAGCCCTGGTCCTGGGCACTTGTTGTCAAAAGGGCAGAAGTGATTATTACTCTGGAGAAGAACTTCACAATCAAAAAAAAATCATATTAAGACCTTGGTTTTTTTACCCTTAAAAACTGCAGTGGAAGAACATTTCAAAACTGGTTCTAAAATGCTTTTGGAGTTAATTCTTTGGTGACGATGCATCTGCCAAAACTTAACGGTAAACAATTAAGGCATGTTGAAAGTGTTATCTCAGGTTGAGTTAATTTCCACTGAGTCCAAGGTAAATTTGTTAGTGCAAGAACCAAACCTCACACACAAAATTCAACCAAGTCTACTCCATGCACAGCTTCAGATAATACAGCAGTGTGTTACCTGCCACAGGAGAAATATTCAAAGGATCAGCTTCTATTGGAGAGAAGCTCAGGTAACAAATACATCCTGTGAGAAAGGGTATCTAAGATCTCAGAAAGGAGGAGCTCAGCAGGGCTAGTTATCAGGGCTCATTTGGACAAACAGCAATCTACAAGCACAGACAAAGATTTAGTCAGCTGGGAAATCAGATGTAAAGATGTTCTGCAGGTGACTGGAAGATTTAGAAAGGATTTTTCATGTGCTTAAATAGGGATTGAACTCCACAGTTTGACATTACTTGCCAAAGTGATGGCATGCTGCATTTCTGGGCTAGCAAGTGCCAGTGCCTTAAATTGTTTAATTTCCCCCTAATTATTTATTCCACCTGTTGTCTGCTCCTATGCCAGTTTGGCTGGTGTGACTGTTCACAAATGCAGCATGACTGAAATATCCCAGAAGTTAAGCAAACACATTCATGGGTGAAACAAGGGAAATGAAAAGTCAATTCTTGGATATGTTGAAAATCTTTGAATCATTCTATAGTGTGGATGAGGAAACATTTTCAGTACGGTTTGAGATGTAGTTTGTTTCTGGATAAAGCCAGGAGCACCCTTTGTCTAGCTCTGTTTCTGAGGCTATGGATAGGCACAGATCTTATGTGTAAAAGCAGACTGGCATGGTGTGTTATGACATTTAAGCCTTAAATTCCTAGGCTTACACAAGGGGATCCTGCCCTGGTTGAGCCTTGGTGGTACACTAGCTTGTGCACTTCGGGGATTCTGGATGAAGCCACTTGGCTTTGTAACCTATGCTCTGAGCTACAGTGCAGCTGCCACCACATTAGCCTCTGCCTGTAGATGGACCCATCTCCCTGTAAATCTTCCTGCAATAGTCATGCAAATCCTACATTCATTATGTCTGTTAAAGTTGAAAATAATCTGCTCCTGGGGTCACCTTCTTCAGGCTTATTTAGATTGACATTGGTCTAACTGCAAAAATCATATCTGATCTTCATTAAGACGTTTGTGAAGACAAACTCTAAACACAAGACCTTGCCTAATATGAGATCTTTCTTTTAAAAGTGTTGTGATTAAATGTGGTCAATTACCATCTTATTCCAAATCCAGTGATTAAAAAAAACCAATTATATGAGAGCCAAGAACACACAGTTCCTTCTGGCTGCATGGGAAATAAGTCACATTGAATCCAAATTAACTTTTTAACTGCACTCATGATCTGTAAACAGGCTCTCAGAAATTACTTCACATGCTCCTTTTTTTTCCTCTAACATTCTCCACTGAAGCCCCCATTCCAATCTTTCACAAAGGTTTTGCTAGCTCAGTGATTGCACTCCCTTCAGCTCAGTCCAGAGAAGCTGATTCCCACTAAGTTGGTTCTCCAGATTTATATCCTAACATTTAAAATATCACTTTGGGACATCATTTAATGGGCCATGGCGGTGTTTGGTTAATGGTTGAACTCTGTGATCTTAAAGGTCTTTTCCAAAGGAAATAATTCTATGATTCTATGAAAAGTCAGATGTTGTTTCCCCATCACTACACCATAATGCAGCTGCTTTCAGAGCACAGTTAGACCAAGAGCTGACATAAGTCATAGCTGTGGTACCATCTCACATGACCCCACTTGTGTAAACCTGAAAGCAGACCATGTGCCAAATAGTTCCTACACAGAAGTTCCTTTACATATTCCTTGCATAGCTGAAGTGCAGCTTTATCTAGAAGAGAGAAAATTTGACAGGGACACACAATAAAACAATTTTCAAACCCATAAATCACCCAATGGTGACTGCTTGTTCCCTCAATAAAATTAACTGAGGTCATAGTATATTTTTTGGTATCTATTAGCACATAAACAGTTTTGAGATTTTTGCCCTAGAAGGTTAAGGAAAGACCAACAAGACAGCAGGTTGTGCACTTTCACTGGCTTATTCCTCACTCCCTCTCACCATCTGTGTCCTCTGCCTTCCTGAGGTTATTGATGTGGGTCAGTATTCAGGTATTTTCTATTTTGATTTTTAAAAAGGAATTGTATCAATTCTTCCTGAATGCTAAATCAGGAAGTGAGGCTAATCACATATCCTTAAGGGAATATATTAATATGACAGTTTCAGGGATTGCACCTGAAATAGTTTGCTTTGGTCACAGTACGTTAGAAGGCTACCCTAGGCACGTTGATTATTGAAGGCTCATTTTTTTGCATGTGGATACAAGTTTCCTGTAACACAGTTAGATAGCAGTCTGCTTTATGATTCTAGGGAAAACTCATGCCTTGTTAGCGTTGCAAGCCCTCACTTGTCAGCAGATCAGAGTAAGTGAGAAAACAGCATCCAATATTTTCTTGAATAGTCTAAACCTAAAAGCTTTATCCAAGGCAGAGCAAATGGAGCAACTGCACAAGTACCACACTGCATCTAAGGAAGACAGTGAATTTTGTCTTATTCATGTACTCCTCTCTAAGTTTATTTTATTTGCTGAGCCTACTTAGTAATTGCTTGAGCTTGAGGAGCTACATTTGGCAATCACTAAGTAACTTTTAGTGATGTGACATTCATAGAGAGAGTCTGCAGTAAATGGTCTCAGAGCTGGCTGCTGGCCCTCTGACACCATACCAGGTACTGACTTTAAATAAAAACACATACTTTGTAAGTGAGAAGAAAGTCCACATTGTTTTTCTGTTAGTCCTCCCGTATGTGAACCCCTGTCAGAGTTGGACCACTTGCTTAAAGTGTGAGATGGAGTCCAGAATTGAGAATGGTGTTGCATAGACTGAGTACCAGGAGCAGAATGTGAAGATTGGGTAAGAATTTGCTGAAGAATCTACATATGCTTCAAGTATTCTCTTACTGAAGTTTCTCTGAAAATCAATGTATGCCAGTCCTATGACTGAGCACAAGGGAGACTGAACACAACTGGATCCACTACTTTCTCATGACAGCTATTTAAGTTAACAAAATTCTCTTTCCTTTTTACTTAATTCCCTTTGATATTTTTTTTAAAAAATAGAACTCATCTTCTTCCAACAACTTGGAAAAGATCTATTCTTAAGTTTCTACAAATGCTGGAGAGCTACCCTATACGCTATGTGTGAATAGTTGTAGAAGAATTTTCCATCATTTATTTTTCACTGTCTTTTTGGGTTTTTTTAAGCCTATGACTCATATTTCACTCTCTGTTCTTTAGTTTAATTTTCTGCATGCTTCCTTTCCTTATCTGCTCCTTCTTCCCACATTGCTTCTCTCCTCTTTGGTGCTCTTCCCTCTCTATGCCTCTCCCATACATAATCATCCACTCTTTTGCTTAAAGCCTTACTATCTTCACAGAAAGGCAACTGTAGATTTTTAGAATCTCTTTGAGGGGACCTCTAAGATGGCAGAAGGGAAAACACTGTTTCTCTTTTCATCCGTCCACAATGCCACAATTTATCCCTCCTTGCAGTTTTTCTCTCTTTATTAAACCCCTCTATAGCATGCTTACTTAAACGTGTAAATTTATTCACTTGCGGGGATTGACAGCAACGGGAGATTTTTAATTCAGAATGCTTTTTCCAAGCAGAAGGAAAATATATATAAGAAATTCATTCCATGTTTCCAGTCTAATTGAATTCTCTAATCTTTTAAATATTGAAACCATACTTCTTGATGTTTGTAATTCAAGCTTCCCTTGATAATACAGTTAAAGCAAATCTCAGAGTTTATCCTTGGGAACAAAAAAAAAATACATCAGCTTCTAAATAAAGTATTTATACTACTGGAAACTATTACATAACAGACCCCCAAAGTAGCAGCATTGTTTGTTTCCAGAAAGTGACACTTCTCACCACCATTTATTAGATGGTCTCTTTGATAAGCCTCATTCAGAAGTCAATGGAGGCAAAGAGTGCAGAACAGAAAGAGAATGGAAACAGCTGAAAAACCTGGTAGGAACAACTAACCCCCTGCATTATTAATTACAAATTTTTCCACAGAAATCTAGAGGATCTACACATGGTCCTTAGTATTACACAGTGGATCTTGCTAAACTGATCAAGTTGTATTTAGGAGGAAAATAATCCACCCCATGGATGTCTTTGTCATACAGACCATTGCTATCCATTTTTGTGACTGCTTTTGGACTCTGAAAAAAAAACTTCTGAAGTGTGACTATTAAAAGTAAATTAAGAACAGTGAAAGTAGTACTCTGCTAGCACTGAAAATTTGACTCTTGATGTCATCATGAAGGTCCCTTCCAACCTGGTCTCTTCTGGTCTCTTCTGGTCTCTTCTGGTCTCTTCTGGTCTCTTCTGGTCTCTTCTGGTCTCTTCTGGTCTCTTCTGGTCTCTTCTGGTCTCTTCTGGTCTCTTCTGGTCTGTTCTGGTCTGTTCTGGTCTCTTCTTTCAGATACCTACTTCTGAACCTCCAGGTGTTTTTACTATTAGTTACAGAAGATGTTCTTTGGACTCTGTCACATCATTGCAATGATCAATAGCAGGTCTGCATGATATTATTATCTCTGTATTGAATTCATAGAACCCTAAAAGTACTTTGTTTTCTTCTGGAGCAACATGAGATATGTGGACTCAGAGGCTGGATATGCTGGTTACTAAAATACATTTTAAGTATGCTATAATCAGAACATTTTTTGAAATTGGTTGTTGACATTTTGGAAAAATAATTATTTAAGACAAAAATAAGCTCTAGTATTGTAACTGTATGATTTTTGCTTGGGTTTTAGCTAGAGACAAACATTATTTTAAAGGAAAAATAGATAACAGAAGCTTAGCCAAGGCGCACTTAATCTCCATGAAATTAACAGGCATGGCAATAGAAACATAAATAATTTATTATTATTTTAAAAACCCCCCTCACAGGAAGAAAACCTACATAAGTTTCAGTGCCAGACAAGAGCAAAATAATTGCACAGAACAGGTGTGCTCTGTGCTACTGCTCAGAGTTCTCTTCAGTGAAGTTGATTGAGGTGTATATAGTTCAGAGTTTTTCAGCCATGCATATAATTTTTGTATCTTGCTTTCCCCAGACTAAATATTAAGCCTATGTTTTTCCCAGCAGTAAACCCTATTTATAATAGAAGAGATCAGCAACTAATTTTGCTTATGCATTTATCTGTATTATTACCTATATATTTTTGCTAGCTGGAAGAGCAATAAACTAATAGCATGGTGTTGCTCTTGTTTGTGGCATTTTCTGTAATGGAGGTCACTCTTCTCCAGACATTTTATTTTATACCTAGAAAGAAACAGTTTTCTCTGGCTCCCCAGCCATACTTTCATCAGCAAGAATGAAATGGATAAAGAATGTGTTATAATTGCTCACCTTTGTGGGAGTAGGAATAACATTCATATTAGATTTCTCATGTCAAGAGATGCCAAGAATTTCTTTGTGTTCCTGGAGATTTCAATAGTCTGCTGAGATAAGGGCCATTGATTTGATTTGTGATCTGTTGTGTGCTTTGAAAGCAATCATGATTCCTAGGTTTTAATATTCTTTTTCTTTGTGGAGTATGGATAGGGCATGTCAACAAATATATATGCCTGTATATATTTTTATATATACACATGTGTGTGCATTTTAAAGGTTTCAGTAGTTTTTCTTAAACTATTAGTGTTTGAATGGTTCGATCAAAATCCAGAAGAGGTCAGGTATTCGTAGCCTTTTCAGTGGGCTTCAGACTGCATCCTTTTGTCAACTGATTCTTCATTTTCAAGTGAAGGCAAATCCTTCAAAAGATTTGCAATGAGATTTAATTGCTGGAAGTTAATAACAACCTCTAATGTAGAAATCGTGTCTAAAGGACCTGTTAATTCATTAATAATGAAGGAAATATTTATATGGTCTGTGGAGCAGTGAGATCTTCCCAGTCATCTGCTTACATGGGAGTGGCCCATAGATTTCTTGTATGGAAGACATGTCTGGTTACTCCTGTCTTTTCAAAGCTATTTCACTGGATTTTAAACCTATTTGGTAACTCACATTCCTATAAAGGCCTTTGATAATAGTCTATCATAGCTGTCTGGACTGGCACTGCATTTAAAGAGGAAGCCATTAAATACCACCTGAGCCACTTGGGTAAGTGCAGGTAACATGAGGCTGAATGAGTTGTAATTTTTCAGCAAACACATTTGCAAGAAGGAAAGTTCCATCATCCCCAAACTATCTGTAAATATGTCCAAAATTTGTCAAATACTATGCCTAGACTGGAAAACTAGAGAGGAAAGAAGATGGGGGGCAGGGAGGAAAGGAAAAGGAGCAGGGAATTAAATTCTTGCAGAAATGGTGATTATATTCCTCTTCCAGAGCATGCTTTATGAGACACAAGTTGAATGGCCCACAGCTGGCTATCTTGGTACCTCTGGCCAGGCACAAATGACTTCCTATTCAACTGGCACATGCCCGGGAGTACCTGGTGGTTCAATAGAGCTTTTACCACCCCTGCTGTCTGTGAGACACAGTTGCTTACTACATACTCATAAGAAAAAGAAAAAAACAAAACCAAGATCATGTGTATATTACAGAGGACTATAAGAATGTACATAAAATGCACTTGGGAGAGGTAAGTACATCACCTTATGTCTTATTACACTCCATTGTGCCCAACTGCAGTAACATAAAGTTGCTGTGAAGCTTGGCAGATGAATTCTCTACCCTCTGTTGTTCTATTCCTATGATTAGATTGCTGGTTTAATAGCAACATTTTGTATTTGCTTTCTTAGAGACATTTCTCCTTTGTTTTGCTTTAATGTTATATTTAATGTGTCTTTCATAACAAGTACATTGTGGTTCTCAAAACCTCATCACTGCTCCTAGCATTGTACAATGTAATTATTCTGTTTTGTTTGGGAGGTTTTGGATTTTTTCTGGTTGTGGGGTTGGTTTGTTTGTTTGTTTTTTTCCCTACCTCCTCTCATTTTTCCTGCTCCTCTGCCCTGCCTAACAAAGATTCACTGTAATAGAAAGGAGGCTCGGTAATAACTGGCTGTTATGTTTTTGCTTAATGTACTGTGCAAAATGTGACAAGGGTGAATGTCGGTAGATGTAACAAGAGCTAGAATATTTCTTTATTCCAGCTGTTGTGTTCTCAATATGCAGTAGTTAGAAAAGATCTTAGACAAACTGGGAGAATAAGCTGTAAGTCTAAAGGTCAGAAAATACAAGTCTGGTTTTTTCCTTTTCATGAGTAGGAAAAAGAGGGCAGTAGAATGAGATATTACCTAAGCTCAATATAGTTACAAAAAATAACTTCAGTCATTAATGTCTTAAGTTTCCTGAATAGAAGTCACTCTCTCAATACACACTAGAGAAATCTCTTTTTGTTTGTGGCATATTGAAAACTGATCATGATTGCCAGAGCCCTCAGCAGGATGCTATTTAACTAAGAAACCTTCGCTTTAATTCAATTTAAAACGTCCTACTAACAAACTGTACTAAAAACCATTCAAGTCTGACACACATTTTACAAATTGCAGTTGCTGTGAAAATGTGGTTTCATTTATATAATTACTATACATTTACTTTAAATGGTAATCTGTCACAACAACACATGTATTTCTTACATTTTCTGTAAGAATATGCTGTATTGCCAATCTCCCTACACCCTCCATAGAACACTTGCTGTCACCCAGACTCTCTCTCATTCTAGCTTTGGTTCTTCTACTTGAGAGGAATCTGCATGCCAATTTTTATTGCATTGCTAATCTGAATATATTCATCCTGGATGCATACATTACCCTGGGCTATCTTTAGTATTCCAAGAAAAGATGCAGGGTAGTGCATATTCATTGCCTCCATTCTATAACTCTATTTGTTTATTTGTAAATCAATACATTTCAACTCTCAGATCGAGGCCTGCAACGTCAGATGGAATCAACAACCAAATAATTCCCTGCCTTCTGTTTTGACAGAGACTCCACATTTTCTTGCAGACCTTTGCATAAGATCTACTAGGGGGAAGGAGAAAAAAAACCCAAACCTCTGTAGGTGAGAAACATACAACTATATTAGAAAAAGCTGCCAAGGAGGCTGACTTAAAAGTCAGCGTCAAGTGTAAATTTAATATAGAGGAGGTGACACACTTGTTATATTTAAATTAGACTCTGAGAACCCGCTTTACAAAGTATCAAGAGCTCAGGGCAGAACAATTAGCATGATCATATGCATCTAGAGTAAGGGCTAGATATGCTTATTTTGTAAATGAACAAATGTGTGTAATTGCATAATTGCTTCAACAATAGAAGTCCTGCAGGGTATCTGCATATGAAAGCTTAATTATGATGCATGCTTTTCTGGAAGGGATCAGAGTCCAGCATTGTGTGTGGTTGTGTCTACTTTCCTAGTTTAAAAAAATAAAAAAGCTGGTGCTTTCACTGAAAGAAAGAGGAAGGTTGTTTAAAATGCCAGTTTAGAAACTGGTTTAGTTTTCTGGCTTCCCTCGGTCCTACATCTCCTATTAAAAAATATCAAGGAGCTAGCTAGAGTCCTGATTTCATATAGTGCTTTCCAGCATTGCTTTCAGCTGTTTAATTGGCAGAGAGTGTCTCTGGATGTCCTGGTGGCATTCCTTTGTGTCAGTCTCAGATTACTACTCATCTCCGACACATCATCCACCTTAAAAGGTCAGTTTGCTGATCCAACAAACCTACTGCCTAGAATGGTACCTTACACTGAGAAAACTGGTGGGTATTCCCAACTAATGAATTTAGTCCAGCCCTTGCTGGTAGCCAAAATTTTCCTTTGCTCCATGTACAATGGAAATGTGTTAAAAACATCAGCTGATATGGCTGAGCCTTGCCATTTTCTGCATTGTTGTGTCTATTCAGTGTACTTATTCACGTGGTCCTAAAGCAACAGCTAAATGAGCAATCCCATGCAAACTTTATGGAGTTCCTTAAGAATTTGTATTTCAACACTGTGGAATAAGAATCTGTTTCACAGTTAACAATGTTCATAGAGTTGCCTTTGGAATCTTTAAGATTTTTTCTGTGAAGGGAGAAGAAACTTAATTGTTTTTTTTAACAGGACAATAAAATAAGCTACCCAACTGGAATAGCTTAGGTTATAGAACAGGTTATGCTCCTGTTTGGTGCTGAATTTTAACGTTCTTTTTAAAGGTCTTCTCCTGAGATCCATCAATGAGCTATTTCCTCTGCTCATCTCTTCAAGAAGCTGAAAATGCAAGGTATAAAATGTATTACTGTATAGGAAAATATTCTGTGAATTGCTTTACAGTATACCTGACTCTGAGCCTCTAGTCTTGCGGTCATAATAGTCCTATTTAAAAGCTGTAGAACTATCTCTTGCCTTCTGTTCAATTTCCACACTTCCTTTTAGCCGTTCATAATTAACAGCAAACCTCAGATTTGATTTGATTTCTTCTTAATCCTCGCCAGAAGCTGTATGGGAGACACTCACTTCACGATCCTGCTGATCAGAGCTGGATAAATGAGTACTTCTAGCAGGAGGACTTGTGATGATACAACTTTGAAGAGGTTTAGCAAAGGCTTTTATTTGATAGTAAAAGACAGACAGACAGACATTAGTCTGGGAACTTCAAAAAAGACAAACTTGTCTGCCATTCTCTAATTCTTTATGCTTCAAATGTTGAAATGCTTTTTTAAGCCTTACCCAGCAGAGTTAGTATTTACAGGGCATTACATGAAATAATCTGTTATGCTGGGGGAAAGGATGATGGAAGGGGGGAAAAAAGAAGATAACTGCATAATATGGATTTATGGGGGAACGCTTGCTTCTTTCCTTGCAGGCAGAGAAAAGTAGGTGGAATGTAGATGAAAACTACCAAAAAAAAAGGTCAGACTGGTTTCAAGAGTCAGGGTATATATTTCTACATGGACCATGAATCCAGTATTTATAAAACCCATCCTGACCAATGGCTTTTCTGTGAATCTGAATTGCTACAGAGCTGAACGTGACTCGCTTTTGGCCTGATCACTAAAGAGTAGCTCCTCCTCTTAGCATGTGTGGCACTGCTTGACTTTCATGAGATGCTCTCATCTGTCCTGGGGCACCTACTAGGGGCTTGCTTTGAAGATCCCAATTAAAAATTTGAAATGCTAAATTTTTCAGTTGAAGAGGAAGGCTTATATGGGATCTGAAAGGGGGGGGATCCTACCAGTTTGTAAGTTCCTAAGTACTTAAGTAGGGGAATATTAGGGAACCAAGTGTCTGAACTTCAGCACCTAAATCCTTCTTTGTCTCTGCCATTAGGGTGCCTAAATCCCTCAGCTAAATGATGAAAATGCCTCTTGCCTGCCTTCTATGTGGGAGTTTCTTGGAGCCATTGAGGGTACATTGGAGTACATTGAGAAAGCACAAACTGTCATGGCCTTATGATAGGAGGGGCCAGCTAGCTGTCTCTAGGGGACATGTTCTGGCTGTTACATCAAATGTTTTAGTTATGAAGAGCTTTGTATCTGACTGTTGCCAGCTTCCTCTCCTGGTAACAACCAGCATAAAAGGCACTCTAACCTGTTAATAAGACCTTAAAATGAGCCACAAAACAATTGCAGAACTTTCACATCATTAAATAAGGTATTCAATTTGGACAGTTTCCATCATCCCTTTTCCTTGATGTATTTTATAAGGTAAGTTGTGATCTAAACAGGTTTTTATAGTATATATTAATGCCTGTTTTGACACAAAAAGATGGAGTCATTTTAGGTAGTTTTGAAGTGTTGAGGTTTTTGCTGATGGTGTTTGATTCTATTGTCTTAAAACAAAACACGCTCACACAGTAGGAGAACAAAGCAAGAAAAGAGGAGAAAATGCTGCTTTCTGTCTGTCAGCTTGTCTCTGGAATTTCCTTCCCCTGCAGCCTTGCTGCTGGGGAGTTACAGGCACAGCACGATGGCTTATCAGCTGCTCTGAAACTCAGCAAACTTCCAACAGCCTTATGTTGTTTTAAGCAGTGCTTTCAGGTTGCAGCCTCATGGCAGTGCTGAAAAACGGTGGATTTATCTTTGCAGGCTAAACCCAATGTGTATTAGACAGAAGTCAGGAGAAGAAGTATAGGAAAGAGGAAGAATCAGGAAAAAAACATTGTGCTTGGGAAGCAATAAAGGCAAAAATCAAAGGGTCATGCCAAGTATTGTCAGAATTGGTGGAGGGAAATGCTGCCTAACTTCTTCCTCTGTGTTCAGTCTGCTGGGACAAATTCTCTATCAGGCTAGCAAAGGCATCTTAGTGGGGTTTTGTGTGCAGCACATCCACTCATCATGCTGAAATTAATTTCTCCTATTTACCATAGAGTCTTTCACATACAGGCTCCAAAAACACCAGCACAGGATTTTTCTAAAGCATTAGCATCTCAAGAGTGGTTCTGTGCAGTTTCAGTACCTGATATACCATCCCCCTTTTTCACAACCCTGGTTGTAGTCTTGCCCATTGACAGCCCAGTCAGGAAAATCAGGCTGAATTTAGATCATATAATTTCACTTTGAATCAGTAAGTCTTTCCCAACTGCTGTTTCATTGTATGGTTAATTTTGATACAAACATTTAAAATATAAGCTGAAATGGACCATAGCACAGAAAATGCATCTTTCCAGAACGAGGCCTCTATGGCAGTTCTCACCCTCTTTGTCATTGTGTGACTGAATCAAACTTGATCTTTTGACACAGTGCAGTCTCCTCTCAACCTCTAATTATATCTGTTGTTCTCTCTTCAATCTGCAGCAATATGTTAATATCTTTTAGTAGCTGAGCCATTATGCCTAATTAAGGGATTGCAAATAAATAGGGGTGGACAGTTCCAAACTTACAATAGCTGCAGATAAATAGAGAGGGACAGCTCTCAACATATGGCAATGAATACAGCCATAAGGCCTAAAGTATGTATTTTAACTGCCAAATTGTAGAAGCAGCTTCCAACTGGCTTTTATTTGGCTTCAGCTATATGTCTGACAATCATTGAAAACACAGTTTTTGTGCCATATCGGTTTTGTGCTCAATGGCTAGAATTTATGCATGCAGCATTCATTTGTGCTACAGACTGAGGCTGTTCAGAGCCTCAAATATTTTACATTTGAGAGGATGCACGTTTGGTGTGGATGTTGGTGTTACTATTACTTTCCAGACTAACCACACAGAATCACAAAATTTTAAGGGCTGGAAGTGACCTCAAAATATCTCCTAGTGAAACCACCCTGCCAGAGCAGGATCACCTAGAGCAGGTCTCACAGAAACACATTCAGGCGGGCTTTGAAAGTCCCCAGAGGAGAGTCTACAACCTCAACTACCCTTATATCTTAAGTTAAACCTTTATCTATATGCTTATATGGAATTAGCTATTGAGTTTGCATTCATTTCAGATTAAAACAAAAACAAAAAAAAGAGAGGGATAACACTATTTTTTTTAACCTTAAACATGGCTTTCAAAGCAACATTAGTGCTTAACTGCACAAAGCAATTGCATCATCTGACTCTATTTGAAAGGTCAATAACTTTCTCAAAACTGATTTTTGTGTTTTAAAACCTTTTCTGACCAAATATGAAACTAGTAAAACTTGTTCTTGAGGTTCTCCAAGTGTGATACATTACCCTGATGTCACCCAGTTCAATGTACTCTGCTATATAGTCTGAGCGTCGTCATAACCAACCAAGAATGAAGACCAGGAAATTCAGCACAATGTTTCAAAATCCGTGGTGCAGTGACTTTCTATGCAAAGGGGGCTTATTAAAGTTATTTTAAAGGAAAACATGTTTAAAAAAAAATCCCACATAAAAAAAAAATGTGGAGAATTATGTTTTGCAGCCCCAAGTGTGATCCCTGCCCACCATGAAATGCATTCATTGCATGGAATATTCTCTAGAGCCGGTGGCATGTAAAGCCGATTAGTATAATAAAAGTAGATGCAATTTCAAGTCTTAAATTCATTCAGATAAAGAGTGAATATTATTTGTTTGTGAAACTAAGTTCAGTACTTTTCATGAGGAGAACCTGAAACTGTAATGCAATCTTGTTAATTGGGAAAGTAGAGGTTATTTTGACTACTATACAACAATGTGTTACCCTTTTCTTTTTCAAGTGACAGAGAAAAGAACCTGGGTGCTTCCTTTCTCTCTCTTGCTAATACAAATTATTTGCTTATGCACTTCATAATTACCATTTCCAATTTCCACCTGTCAGCTCTAAAATGCAATCTAAATTCAGGAGCCTAAAAATCATTTCTTCTTCAGCTGTTTGTTTCTGTTCCTTTCATAATCTCAGGGCACTACCATGGATAGACTGCAGCAGAGGAAGATATGACTACAAGATGCACATGGTGATGAGAGCTCACCTAGAAGCTGGAGGTCTAACCTCACATCTTTGCAGTCAGCTGGGTTTTTTTGCCATGTATTTCAGATGTGGACAGTGGATGGCATCTTATGGTAATTTACAATATAATGCACTTCTTGGGCAAAAAGTACACTTCACAGCTCATTGGTTCTGTTTGTCTTTAAAATAAGGATGTTTGGGCCTTATAAATTGATAGTTTTTATGATAGCTACAAGGTCTACTGAGTTTGAATGAAACTCTCACTCCAGTACAATTCTGAAACCGTCTCCTGGTCTGAGCCAGAACAGAGCTAGTTCTGTTCAGTGATTTTACTTTTCATCTCAGTCTCTTCTAAGTGGCTGCACTGTCTGAATTTAACAGCTTGTTTTTGCAGACACTGGCTACTTCTAGCAGTGGCAGTGCTGATGTTGCTGATGTTTAGAATTACTAGCAAGGATGGGTGTGCAGAGATGCTCTTGCTTATTCTCTGTCTTCTCTAGTCCAAGGTCACAGCTAAATCTTGTGCGCCACATTGGGAGTGCAGAAAGTAAAAGGCTGCACCGATGGGAAGGAACAGACTGGACAGGTGTCCCTAAAATGACTAACAAGGGATTCCATTTCATATATCTCATAATCAGTATAAAGCTGAGGATCACAAGGGCCAAGCTGCTGCTTCAGTGTCTTGCATCTGAGGACTCTCCAGTCTGCCTTTGATCCCACTCCGCCGTTGATCCCACTCCATGTGTTCCTGATTCCAGTTTCCATGTGCAGCTGAATCCAGTGTGCGACTTCCCCAGTGCCTGCCTTACAGCATCAGTGAGTATAGTGATGCAATTGCCTTTGGGTGGGATGGTCTCAGTATTGATTTTATATATATTTGTATTTATTTAACTTCCTTGTCATTATTTTTATTGCAATGGCTTGGAAACATCTTCTTTTGTACAGAGAAGAAGTTGGAAGATAAATTTTTCAGGTACAGTTTACAGCTTTTTGATCTTAGGCAGTATCAGCAATTATTTGCATACCTATTCCAACAATAGTTCTCAATACAGATAGCATTTTAACATTAAAATCCTCAGGAGTGTTGGGATTTTGTTTATCACTAAACAGTATTTCTGTTTGCATGCAAACGAGACTTCAGAAGAGATTCATATCTCCTTATTATATAACATATTAAATACTTTAGGAAGAGTGAATACATTTTGTTAATTATTGAAATACATTATAGATTATGTGAGGATCTATGCAACTTTTTCTATTCTGAAACTGTTTTAGATGTGTTTTCATGCCACTTTCTGTTGGAATATGGTTGAGATATTATTCTTTTCAGTTTAAGGCCTTGATTAAGATGGTAAGAACAACTGACAGCCCCCCCCTTAGGATCTCTAGTAAATGGATCTAAGGAAACACAGGCTTTGCCACACACATCTACAAAATTATACCACTGGTACTCTTTAGAAGTATGGATGTTTTCTCCTGCTGTATATATTATAGTCATATCCCAAAGCTGCAATACATGGAGACAAGCTGATCCTCACAAATAATGGTACTGATAGGGATGTGTGTTCCACCTCACACCAGTCACACATAATAGTGGTTACCAGGCCATAATGTTCCAAGGGCATTATTTTGAACCAGATTCTGGATTTAGTTGTTTTATGTTATCATTAACAATTCATGAAGCACTTATTGAGACTAATAAACTGATTGCAAGCTAGAAAAATGAATTGATTAATATGAAATGTAAGATGGAATAGTGATGAGCTCATTTCCATTGTAAATAGTGGAAAATAAATCCAATAAGTGTCTGCTCTTTGGACTGCAAATGAAATGAACTCATCTCCAAATCAGTCCATACTAGTTAGCCATAACAGACTTACAGAGGAGTTTCTTAAACCAAAGCTAACAAAGAAGCCATATTTTGAACATGATTTGTGGTCCTCTGCGTGCGGGCCCACTGTTTTTCACCGATTTGAAGCGGGTATGTTTAATCATGATTCTGCTTTTGATGGCTATTGCTCTACCTCCATCATCTCAACTAGAAATTTTCTCCACATCACATTAACCCAGAACTCTCCATGTATTTCTGCATCTTAATTCCACTTTATAGCACACATGAGGAAAAGTTTGTTGTGGCAGAAGGACATTTTATTTTTAACCCCACGTAAGGATGCAGCTGGACAGGACTTCCTGCTGACCTTTGCTGATAATCTCTTCAGTGGAAAGCACTCATTTTTATGCATCTTTTCTGTATCATAATAATGCAGACAAGACAGAATAAGAAGATTAATAGATCCAACTCAGTTCAGTGACAACAGAGAAAATTAAGGGCAGAAGAGATATATGTAGGCAGAGCTTAAAAAAATCCTGGAAGACAGTTAACAAGAAAATAATTCCTGATTACTGCAAATTTTTTGATGCAAACTCAATGTTACTACAAATTTCAGTGCTGGTGTAACAAGAGACAGTGGAACATACCAGTGAATAAAACAATTTTGATTTATTAGCTCTTACTCTGGAATAAATTTCAGTGCTGAAACTTCCTGTATTACACTAACCCCAGCAGTGTTGAAAATTAGCTGTTTCATGAGTGTTTGCTGTGTATATCTGCCTACATAAAATCTTTGCTGTTACATTAATCTTCTGTTTGACTAGATTTTCATCTAGAATATAATCCAAATATTTATCAGTTTCGAGTTGTAGTTCTTTCTTTGTACTAAATTTATTGATCCTATTTCTTCACACTAGGAACTCTTCCTCATATTCGTTTAACATATTTTAGAATAAACCTTTATTTAGAATAAACCAAACCAGGTTGGAAGAGACCTTCAAGATCATCACGTCCAACCCATCAACCAATCCAACCCACCCAAACAGCTAACCCATGGCACCAAGCACCCCATCAAGTCTCCTCCTGAACACCTCCAATGACGGCGACTCCACCACCTCCCCAGGCAGCCCATTCCAATGGGCAATCACTCTTTCTGTATAGAACTTCTTCCTAATATCCAACCTAAACCTCCCCTGGTGCAGCCTGAGACTGTGTCCTCTTGTTCTGGTACTGGGTGCCTGGGAGAAGAGACCATCATCCGCCTGTCTACAACCTCCCTTCAGGTAGTTGTAGAGAGTGATAAGGTCTCCCCTGAGTCTCCTCTTCTCCAGGCTGAGCAACCCCAGCTCCCTCAGTCTTTCCTCATAGGGCTTGTGTTCCAAACCCCTTACCAACTTTGTTGCTCTTCTCTGGACTGGTTCCAGCAAGTCAACATCCTTCCTACTTACTTGTCCAACAGTTAAGTTTCAGTTAATGACAATTGCCACTATCAGTCATGCTTAGTTAAATAAAAAGAAAATAAAAACACAGAAAACTCCAACAACAACCAAGATAAACCCCACCAAAAACTAAAATGAAAATGTTTAAATATTCAAACAATTCTGTAAAATTAATTCAGTTTTGAATCATAACCTGGTCATCCATAAGACATTTAGATTTCCATGTCTCTTGATTACTTATGTCATATACAAAATAGTTCCAAACCAGTTGTTACTTCGTGTTTTCTTCATCCTATATGGATTTAATCAACATTAATTATACTACAAGTCTATCAGTGCTGACCTATTTAAATACAGCAAGATGTGTTTTCAAGATACCAGGCCAAAATTACAAGGCATCGTAAGTTTCTCTTGACTGACACAGGTCTCCAGTGAGTTGGTATCTCACTATATACACTTCAACATACACCTCAGCTGCACTGTATGTACCATAAACAAGCTAATGGTATATTGCCTGTCAGTTCATGTGGTTAGCAGCTATTTTGTTGTTAAATAATATTAAATATTTAAATGCCTTCCATCTATTCACAAGCACGGCATACAGCCACTGAAATACAACATGGGCTCACTGTATGGGTTACATTTTCTGATTTCTCTGGGGAACTGAAGTCATAGGCTCTTTTCTGAATGGTTAGATGCCTTTTCTTTTGCACTTTTCTTACTGGAATCCAGTTCTTCTGGTGAGTCATAGAATTACTTGTGGCATTGGGGATCGCCAGACAGACACTGATCACCACGTTTGCCAAATGCTGTCCTTAAAGCAAAAATAATTGTGCGTAACTACAAAAGTTGGGCATTTCTTAAATTATAAGCAAAACACTTTGCTCCAAGGCAGCTGCATGGGGCACCATCTGGCTTCACAACACTTCAGAAGTGAGATTTTCCTTGAATAAAACTTATCCAGTTAAAACTGTATAATGTAAGAAGTCTTTCTTGCATACATTTGGTGTTCCTTGGTAGTCCAGCTGAGCCCGACTGCAAAACCCAGATTCTCTTCATGCTAAAAAGATGGGGTTCTTGCTTTCAGGGCTTGGTTAAGCACAATGTGTTATAACTTTAGTCTCTGTTTCTTACCAGGAAATAATTTGAAATGGCAAATAACTGTACAAATGTTTTTCCTTTATTGAAGGATTTCTTTCAACTCACCTTTTGACTAGAATGTAAGTCTGACAACTCAACTTTCTGCCACCCAACTGAAAGTATTTTAAACATGCGTTTTTGCAGGCAGTCTAGGATGCAATGCATCTTTGTTTGAGGTTGATAACTGATATGAGGTATGCCTTAAATGATGATCTTTGCATTTTTAAGCTACAGCCCAGATTTTTTCCTATTAATTTATAATAAAGACTCTGGAGCTGTAACACGAGATGCTGGAAAGGAGACATAATATTTCAGAGCTATTTTATTCTAAGTATATAGTCAAGAATACATTGGAATAAAAGCTCCATATTTTTGTTCACATAGGTGTGAGCTTACCCTCAGACATCTGTCTGCACACATCAAAGCAGTTTGCTATTTAAAGCATATGTAGATGGCAAGATGACTGCCACTGTGTCTTAAAGATGAAGGGTTTGCTTTTTTAAGTGGAAAGAAGAGAAGTCAAGGTGATCTCTTGCCATTATATAAAATGCCTTGTACATTCTGATACATCATCAGTAGCAACAATGAAAATATATTTTACTCTTGTTTTGAATGTGAAGGGAAACTTTGTGGAATTTATTTATTGTCTTATCCACAGCAAAATTTTCACTTCTCATCGAAACCATTGGAATGAAATGTGACTGACATGATGCAGAAACTAAGCCTGTGGAACCTCTGGCCATTATCAATCCCCTTTACATGTGTAAGAGAAGCCAGAAAGCTCCCTCATGGCATCTGATAAAGAGAGAGAGCAGTGGTTTGTGTTCTCAGAACTTCTTTTCAAGTCTTCATATAGAAGAGGTATCCAAAATAAATATTACATAGAAAGGATGTGAAATATGAGGATTTGTGGAAGCACAAGATAAGCTGCCATGTACTAGTGAGTTTAACATCTCTGCATCACCTCAGAAATTACAGAGAGAAGGAAATTGACTTAATTCTAAGAGTATTATACAGCTCTGGAGCCCGCAACACAGGAAGGACATGGACATGATGGAGTGGGTGCAAAGGAGGGTCATGAAAATGATTGGAGGGCTGGAGAACCTCTCCACAGGCTGAGTGGGCTGGGGTTGTTCAGTATGGAGAAGTTTCCAGGGAGACCTAATAGAGGCTTTCCAGTACCTGAAGGGGGGGCTACAAGAAGGCTGCAGAGGAAATGTTTAGAAAGGCCTGGAGTGATAGGATGTGGAGCAGACTTAGGTTGGATGTTAGGAACAAATTCTTTACCATGAGGGTAGTGGAACACTGGAACAGGTTGCCCAGGGGGGTAGTTGAGGCCCCCATGCCTAGAGATACGCTACGTCAGGCTTGACAAGGTTCTGAGCAACCTGACCTAGGGGAGGATGTCCCTGCTGACTGAAGTTAGACTAGATGACTATTGGACCTTCCAATCCAAACTATTTTATGATTCTATACTGCAGGTTCTCATAGGAAAATGTCCATGATTCATGATTTATATAGTTTCCTTAAAATTAGGCATTAACACAAACCAGTGTGATCTGGAGCAGGTGCTGTTTTAAAGAAATACAGCAAAATACAGTACCTTCTGCATTTTCAATTAATTGTGGAAGGATGTCAGATATTACTACTTTAAAGAAATGGTTCTAACTTAGGCTTTAAACTTGCAAGGCAAACATGAATTGCAGAAGGAGAAAGAAAATGTTGTTGTTGTTATGTTCATATTGCTTCTGCTCCCCCAGTTCCAGTGAGAGTCTGTCATTCATTTGGGGCTGGCAGTTGTTTCTATGGTAATTTATCCTTATAGGTGGAGAGGAGGGAAATGGGCACTGGTCCTGCAGCAGTGAGTCTTCTCTGTGTTTCTGTCAGTGCTGGTTCTCTTAGATAATTTATGTAGAGGCAGGAACTATTCCAGGAATGGCAAACAATTATTGTGTATTTGACATTAATGCTGAAGTGGGGTTGTGGTAGACACAGTCCATGGCAATTATAAGAAGCTGTTTCAATACAGAAATGCCCACAAACTAAACAAATGAAGCAAAGAGAGAAGAAGGAATATTCATATCTTAATTTTGCAGGTGGAAAACAAGAAGAGAACTTGTCATTTGCTGAAGATAACTTGTGAAGCCCATGGCAGTGCCAGTAACCCAGGTTTGCTCAGTCTCTGACCAGCACTGAACATTTAAGGTCTTTCTTTCTCATTGTGAAAATTGTTTCACAGCTGCCTCCACCAACTTTCAGATTCAAAAACTCCCAGTGTTGTTCCCATGGAGAAAAAAGGCTGGTTTAATTCCAGCTTTTTGTGTTTGATGTTTCAAAACATGTTCACACTCTGCTCATGCTAATGGATATCAGGATAGACTATATGCAGGGCAGCTAAGTCAAACCAGTGTGAAATATGTGAGACCTTGTCTTTTGCTATCAGGCCAAGATAGCCCAATAAGTTTTCTCAGTACCAATACACAGTTTTAATTTGATTTCATCCACCAGTGCTAATAAAAGAACACTCCAAAGCAAGAATTTAAAATGATTAATTACAGTACTTTAAAAGATGAAAAAGAATCTGTGTGTGTCAGTCATCCTCACGGGGCAAGGAATAATGAAAATGAAATGCACACAGGAATGAGTTTTCTATTGTCAATGATAAAAGTGATAATCGCCCCAAGTCAAAGCAAAATGACAGATGAAAGAAACCTATAGAACATTGCCTGAGGGAGTTCCTGAGGCCAGCACTCAGTACCACATATACACATGCTAGACTGATATTTAATGAAGCTCTGGTTGACTCTATAATGAATGTTGAAGGCTCTCTGGAGCATCAAACATCATTTAACTCTGCTAGAAGCAAATACTTTATTTTTGTTTGGTGGTAGGGGGTGGGGGATATTTTTAATATAGTTTTTCAGCTCTTTCAGTGAGCAAAATTAATTTGGAAGAGGGGAAAAAATCCATTTGTGGTGCAAAGAATATTATTTGTGCGTTACGTTCGTAACATTTTTGTGTACATAAAATGGAAGAGGAAATGTAGCAGGGATAGACTAATGTGCTAATGAGCAAGATTAGGCTGGTTTTGGAGAAAGCCTTGTTTGTACTAGCTAGAGACTGATCTGAACCTTGTAATACAAGGAGTAGCTGATAGATTTCTAAATCGTGTCTGTATGGTCTGTGGTCAAACAGCTGAAGGTGAAAAAGAAGTTGGAACAGATTCTCAGCCGTGATTTAATACAGATGTAGTGATTGTACTGTATAAATGTGTCTTCAAAAGACCTTTGGGATTGTACAACTAGACCAAGCCAGTAAATAACAGTTCAGGTCAGAAGCCTGTAGGACTGACAGGCAGCATTTCTTATCCTTGTTGGTTGTAATCAAGTTATCTATGTGCCTGTTGTGACTCTCCAGAGACATTTTTGGAAGTTAACATCACTACATCAGCTTTTGTGCAACTGATGGCCCAAATTATGCTAGATTTCCATGTCCTCTCCCCCACCTCTTTCCAGCATTACTTTCACTGTTACCACACTGTTTCCAATTCAAGCAGAGGATAGTTTAATACTGCCTGAAACAGCAATAGGTATTATTTGCATCTGAAAAGCTCAAAATGTGTCAGCCTCCTGGAGATCTTATTCTAAAGTAAAGATGTTTTGCTACCTTGCCCAGGCATGCAGTGTGTTAAAAGATACAAACAAAAGGAACTCTGGGAGAACAAAAAAGACCCCCAAATCATGTTGACCATTGGCATCTGTCAACTGGTGTTTGTGATAGTGGGAAGAAATGCACCAGTATAAAGGAGGGAAAGGTGTGTCTTTGAAACACAGGTGGATTTGTACTATTCAGCTGTTTGAAGTAACAGAGACAGGGGAAAGAAAGTGTTCTACTAGGTTAATTTGGTCTTCAGAAAAAGCTGCAGAACTCTGTTTAGTTTTGTTAACAGAGGAGAGGGTTTATAGTAATCATTGCACCATTTGTCCTTGCAGCTATTTATTTTATCAATTAAAAGAAGGAAAAAGAATAATCTAGGAGATAACTGAGTAGAGTATTCAGACTATTAACAAGCAAACCCCAGCTCCTTAGCATTTAAAGCCATAGGAAAAAATGTGCCTTTTGGGAACACATCATCAAAACTGGAAAACACTATATTTATTGTGCTGCCTCTGCAGATGGAGCTGAGTAGGATTTCCTTGGAGCAGCCATGCTGGGCAGCTTCCCTGACACAAGATTATGCTCTGGCAGGACCAGTCCCATGAAGAGGCCCACCGGAATTTGCAGAACGAACACCTTCTCACCTCCAGAGAAGCAACGATGTTCTGAGCACGTGACCTTTCCTGCCTGCCAACCAACCACACATGCTGGAGCAACACCAACACCTGAAGAAGAATCAGAGAAGCTTTGTGTGAGTCTGCTGGGCAAATTCATGTTCATGGGTAGGTTTTTTTGTATTCATTTCATAGAATCATAGACTGGTTTGTGTTGAAAGGGGCTTTTAAAGTTCATCTAGTACAACTGCCTCCTGTGAGTGAGGAATGTCTTCCTGCAGTGAGCAAGGGCATCTTAATAGGACAGGTTGCTCAGCACCCTATTAAGCCTGGCCTTGAATGTTTCCAGGGATGGGGCATCTACCACCTCTCTGAGCAACTTGCTCCCATGTTTCATCACCTTCATTGTAAAGAAAGTCATTTCATCAGGCATGCAACCATTTCTTCAGATTATTTTTTTTCTCCTTTTCTGATATTCTTCTAATGTTGTATAACTTCTGCTGGAGGCAGTGACTAAACTCACAAGTGAAAAGCACACTTCCCAAGAGAAGATGATATGCAAAACCAATATGTAATATTTTGAGTACCACTGGGAGGGTTTAGAGCATATCATAATGTGTAATTTATCAACTAGGATGAAGCAGCACAGTCTGCTCTAAATTTTTCATCTGATATATATTATGCTCTGAAGCCTTCATTTCACTTTTAAAGAACAGAGTTCATTTTAAGGGATAAAATAGATGTCCAAAGTGCAGAGACTTCAGACAGACCAGACCAAAGCAAGGTGAAATAATAGGCTTGAGGAAAGTGGATTAAGGAAGTAAGAAAAACATTTGTAACACTGCCAAACCAGTATGAGATTTCAAATCATAGTGACGCTCAGGAAAACAATGCTGTTGAGCATTGCAGTGATTGCTTCACGCTGAGCTCCTGCAGGAATTTGCTCAGTTTGGATATAAATCCTAGCCTTTCAGTTTTTGTCCTTTCTAATGCCTTTTCATTCTGGCTGGGGCAATGCTTCTTCCAGCTGCAGCACTATGATTTTTGAAGAGGATATTCAGTGATCTTGAATTCCACCTGGACAACCTCTGCCAGCAGATAAATCCCTTACTGCTAGTGCAACCACGCTGCCAACAGCCATCTTCAAGGTGGAACAGGTGGACCTGTAAAACTATATATTGATTGAGAAGTAGTCACAGAATGAAGCTCCTGTGAAGGTAATGGGGTGGCCCTGTGTGTGCCGAGGTGTGTCAGAAGCTTCAGGGTTCATGAGCTGAACTCCACGTTCATTTCATGGACTGGTAGGAACCTCAGTTGTCTGTAGGCTGCAGAAAGCCTTACTCCCTGAAAGGACAATGAAGGCAGCCCTAGGAATTTGTTTTCTAACGTTCTTAATTTGGTGCATATTTAAAGGTTTTAAAATCCAAATCAAACACTTATTTGATGTTACTTTTTAATTGTATTTGAATTGCAAAATGCCCCGTGGTACGCTTCGTTAAGAATACTGTGCATTAGTATTAATATTGTTGTGAGCAACAATGATCAAAGCCTTGTTTCTCAAAATAGTGATGCACACTGCATTTTATTCAAACACAAATATGAAATCTCACGTGTAGCTTGCAGGCTCAGGCTGCAGTGCATGATGTTACTTGCCCCTGACATTTCCAGAGAGACACAAGTAAAATATGAGTGATGTGAATGTGAAACCCTTGCAACTTGATGAGGCATTGGGAAGGAGCAGAAATACAAATGTATTCACAGAAGTTTGCATTTCAGAGTAAATTGGAATCAAGCAATTTGCAATCCTCCTCATCACTTTCACGAGGTGGGAAAAGATCATACTCACACATGCATATATATATATATATATTACAAAATGTACCTTAGCCCTTGTGGCATGTAGAGCAAGGAAAGCCTCATGAGGATCAATATTCTATGCGAGCAAATTGACGCATATGGAGCGGGAAGCTGCTCATTTTGAGGTCTCCTAAGGGAACAAGTTTTAGATAATTATATGGCAAAAAGACCTTTTAGGATCTGTGAAAAAAGCACTCCAAAATGTCAACTGGGTTGAAGTCATGCTTCACCTGTAATGATAAAACCAGCACACTCTGTAACCTTTCTGGAAGCAGATTTACTAAACACATTAGCTTAATTTTACAGCAGTGTAAGTGGCTGTTGTACTGTACTATGAGGCAGCTGTGCTGAACAAATACTGCTGTCCTGTATGTCAGAAAGCTGCTTCAGGATTTCCCTTGGTAAGAAAATGGTAGGCAGGGCATATTTGGAAGATGCAGAGGGGACAGCCAAGACAGGGGGAATTATGAAGACAGGCTGACTGAAGTTTCTTTCTTCTGGAGTTCTTGCAACTTGTTACTAAAAATACCAGGTATTTTACCAACCCACTACCCTCAAAAAAAAACCCCAAAAGCCAGTGGCACATAGTGGCTTTCATCATGATATCATCAGCTGTCTCTGAACTGGATATCTACAGCTCCCACACAATGCCTTGAAGTATCTAGGCATGCTAGAACAGTCAGAATTTAGCATGTCAAACTTGGAACTGCAAAAGAGCAGCGAATTTTTTACCACATGCCTGTTCTCTCCTCTGTCACTCCTACCAGGAGGGAGAAAAGTACACAGGTGGTTCTGCCCAAGCCAGCACCTACTCTGGGGGTAGAAGAAATCTGCATGTCTGAATGTCCATCAGCAGTGGAAGGGGCTGAGGGTGGCATTTTGCCCATCCCAGTTCCTGATTTGAAGGCCAGCGGGCTTCTCCAAGGGGTGGGTTTCTCAGCCCTTTGGGGCTTTGAGGTGAAAGAAGGCAGAGTTGTGCCAGGTTTGCAAGCTCCCAGGAAAGCCAATGGGCACAGCTTAGGCTCAACAGAAGCAAAAACTCCCAGGCTCCTACAGTATTCTTGTCAGATAATGTCTCTCAATACAGCATTTTCCAACTTCGCCTGGCAGAACTGGGCAACAATTCATTAGAGGGCACAAAACCAGCAGGTTTTGCTTAGATCACTACATGATCTACTAGGTCAAGCCCCTTCCACCTATCCAGAATATAGTATCATACATTTTATGAAGAAAGATTAAAGCTTTAAAAAGCTTGTCACTTCTACGAGCATATGAAAAGGGTTCTCAATGTGCACATTGAAGCCAGGTTATGTAGAAAGTTAAACAGATAAAATTAATTAGGGTCTTTTTTTTCCATAGAATGGAACAGGTGTTAAAATCACAGAAGCTGTGGGGGAAGGGACATCCAAAGATCAGCTATTCCAACCCCCTCTGCCAAACCAGGATCACCTAGGGTAGGTCACACAGGACCATGTTCAGGCAGATTTTCAGTCTCCTGAGAAGGATACTCCACAATCTCTCTGGGCAACCTGTTCCAGTGCTCCATCATCCTTACTGTCAAGGAGTGCCTCCTCATGTTGAGGTGGAACCTCCTGTGTTGTAGCTATTACCCAATGTGTAATGAATCCATGTGCCACTTTTTGGTATGTACCTGCTAATCTTACATATTTGCTGTACATTTATTACTTGCCAACGGTGTTATTTCTTTTCAGATAAGCCTTTAGCAACAGCATCCTAAGGAAAAGCGTGATACAGTTAATGCAAGTTTTGACTTCAGCTAAAGAACATGAAGAAACTGTATAAAGCACAATGAAATGCCTGGGGTTTGCATTCCAGTTCTCTGTAATACTGAAGGTGGAATTCTGACTTGGTAATTTCCAGATGTGCCTCAAGAACTGAGAGGTGAGTATACAAACATACATGCAAGTGGAAGTGAACCACGGGGTTGTCTGACTTGATCTATGGAAAATCCCAAGCTATATCCCCTAATTACTGCAGCACAAGGTAACGTAGCTGTAGACAGAAGGAGCTCCCATGTGTTTGCTTTGCTGAAGATGTTCTGAAGTGGTTATAACCATCACTGCTGCCTCCATGATGCCCACAAACTACCTCATCACTTGAGTGAGCTGAATCTCAGTTACATTAGGTGTAGGGTGGATTTGAACTTCTCTGTGTAGGAAATGTAGAAATCCAGGTTATGTTACAGAATGATTAGCAGGAAATCATGGATAGCCTTGGCTTCATCCCAGGGCTGCTCTGTTCTGAATTCCCACCTGCCCCAGTTGCTATGAAAACCTAAAATGTCATTTTAACTAAAGAAATTTGATTTCACAAACAAGATAGGGTATAAGTTGCATGATATCAGAGTCTGTAAACAACTGGTTAGGTAGGTGCTGACTCAGTGCTGAGATCATTATGTTTTTTTCCTGGAGACAGACCTTAGACTACCTTTTTTTTTTGTTTTTTAAAAAAATTAATCTTAATTTTTATTTTTTTTTTACTATAACATGGATGACAAATGCTTCCCCTGCCTTAGGAACTGCTAGCATCTTCTGTTTCCTGCCTCAGTGTCTGTACAAATCAGAGAAGGAACAAATTTACCATGACTTTGGCTTTATTATTTCAGGCTTCAGTCTTTAAGGTATCTTGTGTCACTAAGAGTGTCCACCTTGCTCAACGTATTTCTTCTTGAGTTCATACCCATGTGATGCCAAGCTAAGGTGCAAATACAGATATGCCAGTTGCTTTTGTTCTCATTTCACCAGCACTGCAAAAGTCTTCAGCATGAGGGCAGGAAAACAAAGCAAACCTGTCTGACCATTCAGAAACGTCCTGGTTGTGAGTATAGCTGCCAATTCTGACACAGCCAGGGAGAGAGACACTTCAAAATGTGTTATGTCTGGCTGGGATGAAAGCCAGATTATTAACAGGATGACTTGTTTTGTGAGAATAAGTGAAAAATTCAATACCACCTATGCTTTCTGGCCCCTCTCTCAGTTCTGATGCCTGGAGTTTTCAAACTGCTATTTGATTATTTATGAATGTATAATAACCAAATAGTGGCATTAAATTCAGAGGCATTATCTTCACGGTTGACATGGGAGCTCCACAACTACCCATTTCTCCATTTTTCTTTTAATACACTTGAATGACAAGCTGCTGATAAAAATAAATACTTTGTGACAAGGGAAGAAGTATGACTTGAGGGTGTCAGTGTTGGAATGAATATCACAGAGGGCTTCCATCACAGCTGTTAAATGTGGAATGGCATCTAAAACTGCCTAGCTCAATAAATGGCCATTATACAACCTATATCTGCAATCAGGGCACCCTCTCTGTAGTCATAGCTGTGTGCACATGTATGAGGGCAAAATAGTTCTAATATCTGAAATACACTGCACCTAAGCCCTGGCTTTCAGACAACAATGGATTACTCTCTAACAGGATGTCTTCCTAAATCAATTTTCTCCTTATCTTTGTTGGATTATTTTCACACTGTGTATCCAACACTCTATTATGAAGCCATACTTTATGATTTTTGTTTGTTAATTAGTTTCATGTAGAAAATGGGAGTCTTTAAAGCACTTCCATTCCATGTGAGTATTCTGTAAGCGGCAAGTGTGCGCGTGACGGTTAGGAGAGCATGCGTGGCACCGCAACTCAGAAATAATGTGAGGTGACAGAGTTTGCCTTCCAGTCATTATTGAGTTTTCATTTTATAAAACAGTACCTAATGATGATACTTCCTCTGTATAAATAGCCAAGAGTTAATTCCTTTCCTTCAGTAGAAAACAACAAACTCTAGTAAGGGGTAGTACTTTCTCCTCTGCTTTTGTCCTTATCATTTCTTCCATCTCTAAAAGCTCCCTGCCCCCAAATCCCTGAACTTTATTCACAGTTTATTTGTTTTGAAAATACTCCCTCTTTGGTCTGATTAATTACTTTTTTTTCTAAGTGTCATAGCTTTTTACTCCCCCACTTTTTTTTGTTTGTTTTTTTTTTTTTTGCTTTGATTCTATTGTTTAAATTTTTAATGAAGATTTATTAATAGTTTTAGGGGCTTTTAGAAATCGCATTTTGTCTTTCACAGAATTTGAAGAGGCTTATATGGGGGTTTGCATTATTAATGCTGTTATCATCATTATTATTAATTCTACCTGTTTACTTTTGCTGGTATACATTTCATTGCACTCATCATCTTATAAAAGATTAAAAATACATTGCAACACATGAGTGGCAAGTAAGTTAGCCTAGTTCCACTTATAGCCAAGATGCCAAGTGGGGCCTTCAGCTTCCTGTTTTTCAAGTTACATGTGGAAAGAAATATCACCTACACTCAAAGCTTCTTTAAATGAAAGGTTATATTCTAGAGGTGGAATTAAAATTTGTAGTCTTATATTGCATGCTAAAATTTCAGAGTGTTGAGGCAGAGAAGGCTGAGAGAGATCTCATCAATATGTATAAATATCTGAGAGGTGGGTGTCAAGTAGAGGAGGCCAATCTCTTTTTGGTGGTGTGCAATAACAAGACAAGAAACAATGGGTACAAGCTTGAACATAGATGATTTCACCTCAACATGAGGAGAAACTTGTTTACAGTGAGGGTGACAGAGCCCTGGAACAGGCTGCCCAGAGAGACATTGGAGTCTCCTTCTCTGGACACATTCAAAACCCACATAGATTCATTTCTGTGTGGACTACCCTAGGTGATCCTGCTTTGGCAGAAGGGTTGGACCTGATGATCTCTGGAGATCTCTTCCAAACTCTAAAGTACTGTGATACTGTGAGGCAGTAAGTTGTGGTAACCAAAAGAAACCCTACAGAGTGATAAAAAATGCCTCCAATGAAAACAGAAATATAAACTAAAGTTCTGATGACCAACTTTTTTCATTTCATTGTCTGCCTCCCCTTGAAATGTGGTATTGCAAATACATGCAAAGTACAACTTTGTGCTGTATATTTAGTTCTATAATTACAATAATATTTATACTACAGATTTATCTGGTCTTTCTTTGACATCCTTTGTTCTGTAGCACAGGGCTTGATGGCCAGTATAAATATAAACTCTGTGGTTTAACTGCACAAGCTATTCTTATTCATATAAATGCCTAATCCCTCTCACACCCACTTGTAATTCCCTTAACTATGTCAATAGTATCCTGTGGCAGGAAGCTTATGAGTTCATTATACACTATGCCTCATCCTGGCAAACAATAATTAGTTTAAATATTTAAATTAAAAGGAAAGAGTAACAAAAAAAAAACAAACCCAAAACCCCATAAACACAAACCAAAAATGGATCACAGTAATACTTCACCCATTTCCTAGTAAACAATTCTCCAGCAATTTCTGTGTGCATGGGCCTTTCTGACTTGGTGCATTACATGCTTGTTGATGTTTAAGCAGCATTGTGGTGCTCACTCAGGAAATTCACAGCACAAAAGTCAAGTAGGACCTAAACATTATTAATAATTTGTTGTCGTGTTTGGCAACATATGTTTGGCAAAGAACAGGAGTAATAAGCTTTGAAGTGCATGCATGTTTTGAGAGAGGATTTTTCACAGGTGCTGGAGCTGCATGGGTCTCAGATGTTCTTAAAGATCTAAGACAACAGAATATCTCCCCAAACCATTAAAGTTTGAAAAGCAACTGAACAGATGTTCAGTCCTTTCATTTAATATTTCAGGCAGCTGTGCACCTCCACTGTGCTGGGGCTGCTTTTTATTTTTTTCATTTCCCCCCCACCCCCCTAACATTTAAAAAACAAACTGGGTTTAAGGTCAGGCCTGATGACATCCTGAGCAGGTTCTGACAGCTGTTTAAATGTTTGTGACATCTGCCTCAGAAGCTGAGACTCGCATCTCTGCGGCAGCACAGTGTCTCTGTGGTGTCTCCAGGCAGCTTTCACCTATGAACAACCTCAGGCAGAGAGTGGGGCTAAAACTGTATGGTGTTTTTGTTAGGCTTTCTTAACTGTTTTGTGCACTTTTCATTAGGAACCTGCAAAGAGTGAGTGGATGAAGTCTAAAACATGTTAGAAACTGGGAAAAGAGGGAAATTTTAGACTAAATATTAGGAAGAAGTAGTGTACAGGAAGGGCTGTGAGGCACAGGAATAGGTTGCCCAAGGACGTTGTGGAGGTGTTCAGGGCCAGGCTGCATGCGGTCTGGTAGAAGGTGCCTCCACCCATGGTGGGGGGCTTGGAGATAGATAATAGAATAAAATAAACCAGGTTGGAAGAGACCTTCACGATCATCACATCCAACCTATCACCCAACACCGCCTAATCAACTAACCCATGTAACCAAGCACCCTGTCAAGTCTCCTCCTGAACATCTCCAGTGACGGCGACTCCACCACCTCCCCGGGCAGTCCATTCCAATGGGCAATCACTCTCTCTGTGTAAAACTTCCTCCTGACCTCCAGCCTGAACTTCCCCTGGCACAGCCTGAGACTGTGTCCTCTTGTTCTGGTGCTGGCTGCCTGGGAGAAGAGACCAACCTCTGTCTGTTTACAACCACCCTTCAGGTAGTTGTAGAGAGCAATAAGGTCACCCCTGAGTCTCCTCCTCTCCAGGCTAAGCAGCCCCAGCTCCCTCAGTCTCTCCTCATAGGGCTTGTGCTCCAAGCATTCCAATCTTTAAGGTCCCTTCCAACCCAACCCATTCTATGATTCTATGAATCTAGGAAAAGCTTCAGACGGTCTCCCTCTTGGCATCCAATGCATATTTTGCTTCTTTAGAAAGGAACCATCACTGTGTTGGTAAAAGTACTTGGCTAGTTTTGCAGAGGAGCACGTTACAATATATCCTTGTTCTTTCTTCGCCCCAAAGCCTGCACCTAAACAACCTCTCAAACAGCAGCTTCTCCTGGGGCCTGCAGCATGAGCAGAGTGCTGCAGAAATTCTGACAGCTTGCTGATTGATCCTTAATGTTTGGTTCGCCTGTTTCTGTATTAGATTCTCAAGTAGGTCTCAAGAAAGCCCAATGCCATGTCAAACCTCATGGAGAAGGAATTGCTAGAGGGATGTGTCCCTCCCTTAAAGTTACATGGCTAAATGCAGATCACTCAATGGAGAGGAATGATCAAAACTGTCACACAAACATTTTGGTTAAGTTGTGATCTTTCAATCTGAAATTAATTTCTTGTCTTCTTTTGGTCAGGTCCAGCTGACAGCTCGTGTAATGCCTGCATGAACACATTTTTTTCTTTCAGGGTGCCTAGTAACTCGCCACTTAAGTTTGGGGGGTTTTGTTGATCATCAGCTGCCGTGTCACATTGCAGGGTAGCTTTCTCAATGTGATCTATGAACTTTTTAAATGGAGAAACCCTTTGACTATCTTTCTATATGCCTCTGTGCAATGTCTTATGTGCTAGGGTTGGAATTGGACACAAGACAGCAGGAAGATTTGATATTATTTGTTGTAGTGTCTCATCATTCCCTGTGCCTATGACCTCCTGCTGTCTCATACTGCATGGGAGCAATCAGAGGTTTGTCATCTGCAAGGAGAAATCATCCAGAAATACTTCTACAGTGTGAAGTATCTGAGGAAGAACCTTATGCAATGTTTTGGTTTGTGTTTCATCCTGTGAAGGTTTCTTGTATATAGCTAAAACTTTGCTATCTTCTTGTTTACCCAGTGAAATTTTGTATCAAATGTAATTGTTTTATCATAAGCTGGATCTTATTTGCCCCAAATTCAGTGTTTTCTGCATAAGCCCTCACCATCACTTCCTTCAGCACTGGTAAGTATTTCACTGGAATTGATGTTGTTACTGCTATGTCATCAGTTATTTTCTGGATGCCTGTAAGGTTTCCAAGTAGTCTTTGTCCTTTTCTTGCAACACTTTGCTAGCTGACCTTATTCCAAAAGGTAGGCAATGAAACTTGTTCCTGCCCCAGGGTGAACCTAAAGTGCACAGTTAACATCATTCTTCATCTAATCTGACTTGTCAGTATCCATCCTTCCTATCAGGACTCCTCTTAGCAGACCAGTTGATTTTGACTGCTTGCTATCACAGTTTAGCCTTTGTGAAGTTTACTGGAATTAGGATGTATCCACAATTTCTCCCTTTTTTGGCAGATGTCATGCTGTCAGCCCACAGACTGAATATATTTGTTTTGCTTATATATATCACTAAGGTTGGAAGAGACCTCTGCTACAAGAACAGGCTGAGGGAGCTAGGGTTGTTCAGCCTGGGAAAGAGGAGGCTCCAGGGAGACCTAATAGCAGCCTTCCAGTACTTGAAAGGGGCCTACAAGAAGGATGGAGAGAGACTGTTTGTGAAGGCCTACAGTGATAGGACAAGGTGCAATGGCTTCAAACTAGAGAAGAGCAGATTTAGATTGAATGTTAGGAACAGATTCTTTACCATGTGGAACACTGGAACAGGTTGCCCGGGGAGTTGGGTGGGGTCCCATCCCTGGAGATATTCAAAGTGGGGCATGACAGGGCTCTGGGCAGGCTGATCTAGTGGAGGATACCCCTGCTGACTGCAGAGGGGGTTGAACTAGATGACCTTCAGAGGTCCCTTCCAATCCAGACCATTCTATGACTCTATAGTTCTGTGATTCTATGTATATTTGCACTTCTTAGGGGATTCTGATTGCTCCTTGAAAACGTCTGAGTGTGTGTGACCAGTATTCAGTGATGCTTCATTCATTGGGATGCTTTGCATTAAATCTTTGTGGTTGAGATTATCTGGCCTTCATGGTACTTCTGTGGCAGAGGCTCAAAGCCCTTCTTCAGCTGTTTCCCTGTTAAGGTGATTTCAAAGTGTTTCCTGTGATGGCATTACAGCACAGGTAGTTTATTCAGTTTCTTTACCTGGACAGGGATATGGGGCTTGTTTTAAAAGATGAACCTCAGCTCCTGCGCTTAACTTGAAACCTCCAAGTACATTTCTTGGAGCACATTCTGCATGTGCTGTAGGGGCTGTCCTATTTTCCAATACTACACCCACAAGAAGAGATTAGTCACATCCGAGTTCAGCCAGGGATTTGTGTTTTTTCCCTTGGGGTAAGTTTGTTGTTTTGAAAGGCAAGAATGCTAGTTACACGCACTGCATTTGTGACAGAAAATTTGCACAGGATGGTGGTTGTCTCTCTACCCAGGTCTGAGGTGCAGAAGGCTCTCTGCTTTGGCTCAGTCACTGGTCCTCCAGCACACGTTAGCAGGATGGTTAGTGCAGAAACTGGTGCTGATTGAAAATACAGTGCAGCCCTGATTTCTGCTTGGGTGGCACTGCAGCTCTGCAGATTATCTCTTTTTGCACTCCCAGATCAGCTTTCCTCAGACACCTTTCCGTAAGTGATTTATCAGTGACACTGAGCAGAGCTTTATCTTTAAGCACGTCAGTCACAGTATTTTCCGGCTTCCAATTTGTTTTTCTCCTCAGCTCTGTTATGAGCTTTTCCATCTGCTGTTCCTCTTGGTACTGGTGAGACCAGCATTTGGGGATTTTGTTTGTTTGTGTGTGTTTTTGTTGTTCTTGGATCACTGTGTTTCTAAAGCATTGTTAAGCTCCCTGCTGGACTGGGAGTATTTTCAGTTTGTTGCTTTGATAATGTGGTCTAAATCCCAGAATCTCCTGACCTAGTGACTCCAGCAAAAAAATGACTATTTTCAAGTCATATTCTGTTTATGTCTCCTTGGGATTTCATGCTTCTCCTTTCAGTGCTTCAGCAACCTGTTCAATGAGGGTGCGTGGAAGGAGAGGTGACATATCACTCTTCCTGCTCCATGCTTTTTCCTTGCCCGGCTTTCTAGGTTATCTGCTGGATTTTACTTGCCTATTTATATTTACTGCCCCGGAAAACAACAAAAAACACTTCTCTGACATGCCTGTGGTCACTCTGACACCTTCTGTTTCTCTGAAACACAAACATTAGTATCATTAATGTAAAGTTTTAACTAACACTCTACACTAGGGTAATAAGAATGGCTCCTGCAGAGGCTCCAGCTAGGCAGCCCTTCAGCTGCTATCAGTCTCAGGAGACACACAGTATCCTTACTGGGGATTATACCTAAGTACATCTAGAGAGACCGTATCAGCATAAAAAGCTAATCCTCCTTGACCTACAGGCTACACCTCAAAGGATAGCCATGTCTCTAATGCTTAAAGCAGATATAAGCACCTCCTGAAAATTAACCTGCTTTAGATTAAGAATGATTTGGTAGAGCAAATCTACATCTAGTGATGTTGCACAGGGCTGAAGTTTCCTTGGTCTGCTATTAACAGGATTGTCGGAAGCAGGAGAAATCCGTAAATAAACTTAAGCATTTTTCTGTGAAACGCCCCTGTAACATTCTGCTGGGTTTCTGGCTGCTGGTTTTCTCCCAGGATCCCAGGATTGCAGCATATCATTAAAGGAAGAACTGACACATAACAGTTGAGGCTGGAAAGACAATGCAGGTACACATGGAATCACACACCTCCTTTCTCTGATAGCTTTGCTTCAAACGTAGAAAACCAAACAAAGTAATGGAAAATGCTCTGCCAATAACAAGGAAGGGGAAATAACCCCCAAACCACCAGATTTAGCACTTGACTCATGGCTGGGTTATTAAAATATTGTTAGGGTGCTTTTCACCACTAAAATCTGAGGCTGGGTTTTAGATGACAGTGCAATTAATTAATTTCAGATCAATAGCTTTTTGATTTAAAGTATTTTACAGGAGCATTTCCCAGAGTCTGGCCTATGATACATCTGCTGGTGGTCCCAGGACTATTTTCTCACTCTTCCCTTACTTACTCATTGTATGTTGTACATTTTTCTAAGGCATAACTTAGACCTATTGTCTTCTTTCTCTACAGTAATAGATATAAATGCCACAGTATAAGCCTGTTAAAGATTCATAGTCTTCACAGACTAGAAATGAAACTGGTTGTTGCCCATATTGTGGATGTTGAAGAAAGCCTGATTCAAAGGAGGGCCTCTGAGGTAAGAGTGAATTTATTGTTTCTTTCTATCACTCCAAAATAGAAACAGCATCCTGGGGCTTGTTTAATTGCACCCAGGGTCTGTAAGTCATCCTATAGTGAAGCCATTGCCATAGCACTGCAATGATGATGGCTACCAAGAACCAGGATGTCTACAGTGGTTGCACAGTAACACAGTGCCATTCACAGTCAGTTTTTTCTTCTCTAGTAGTACCTTTGTATTGCACATTTGAATTGCATATATAGATATTTGCAGATCTCTACTCTATCACCCTGACCCCAAACTCTCTGCATCCATATTCACTGTCAGAGTAGGATGCCAGAAGGAGGAGTAATACTAATATGCTCTGTATAAGCACCTTCTTCCTTCTGCACAGCTTCTGTCACCCAGTTGTTATCAATTGCTAAGACAAATCAAATATTTGTCACAGTGCCACCTGGTGATGTCTACTGTCATGTTATAGCATGCATCTGGTAAACTGAAATAAAGGCATTGCTTTTTCTGGTTCATGTGTTCAGGAGACCCTGTAAAATGATCAGTTTTAATTAGGTGACATTTTCCAGCTTTTGCAATTAAATTTTGACTTTGGACTAATAATTTGACCATATCTGATGTGACAAATTATTTGAAGTGATCCTAGCAATGTTTTCCTAAGAGTGACAAGTATTTAAAATTATGCATAGGGGATGGTGCATACTTTAAAAAAAAAAGTAAGCAAAGAGTGTTTTTCCTATCCTGTGTAGCTCTGAATAGGATAGAATAGAATTAACCAGGTTGGAAGAGACTTGTGAGATCAAGTCCAACCTATCATCCAACACCATCTAATCAACTAAACTATGGCACCAAGCACCCCTTCCAGTCTCTTCCTAAACACCTCCAGTGATGATGACTCCACCACCTCCCTGGGCAGCTCATTCTAATGGCTAATCACGCTTTTTTGAAGAACTTCTTCCTAACATCCAGCCTAAACCTCCCCTGGCACAGCTTGAGACTGTGTCCTCTTGTTCTGGTGCTGGCTGCCTGGGAGAAGAGACCAACCCCCACCTGGCTACAACCTCCTTTCAAGTAGCTGTAGACAGCAATAAGGTCTGCCCTGAGCGTCCTCCTCTCCAGGCTAAGCAACCCCAGCTCCCTCAGCCTCTCCTCATAGGGCTTGTGCTCCAAATCCCTCCCCATCTGTGTTGCCCTTCTCTGGACACCTTCCAGCAACTCATCATCTTTCCTAAACTGAGGGACCCAGAACTGGACACAGTAATAAAAGCAAACAAGTGAAATCTCTGAATTTATCCCAGCAGCAGGTATCCTAACTGTGTGAATGCATCCATCTGAACGATCCAGTTTCTTCAAGTCCTCAAAGCAGGGCAAAGTTCCACAGTTGAGAACCAAACCTAAGAATATAGTGCCATTTTCCTTAGTCACAATAGTAATGGCTTGAGACATAACGTGGAATTGCATGGTTCTGAAAACCATGAGTGTAATCTCAAGATAAATTAAGGGATAAGATTTCTGTAAGTAATTCAGTAGCTGATATTTGACCTTTTATTCAAAAGAAATGTAAAAGGAGCCTGCCAAAAGTTCCTTGGCTTTGGTTTTTTTCAGTAGTTTTGAATATTATTTTTTCCCTTCTTTCTGTCTCAATGTTCTATGGCAATCTGGGAAAAGATTTTGCTAAAGCAGGGATACTTAGAAAAGATTTCTCTTGATTGTGGTTTGTCTCACTGCTGGGCAATAAGAGGAATGGTGTATGCACAAACATGGTTGTTAAATCCAGCAAATTGATTCAGCCATGTTTGTCCCAGATTTCCTTTGCTTTCCCATGTACCTCGGGGAAGCTGCCTTTTGTTATAATAAATGTTCAGGTAAAAACTATTCAGGTAGGTATGAATGTACCAGCATACCAACAGAAGTGTTTACATGCAAACAGCTCTATATATACAAGCATGGATGTAAGAAGTGCTTTCCTTCTCTTTTTACCCTTTCCATACTTCCCCCCTCCCCCCCCCTTTTTTAATTTGCAAGGATGAAATGGGTGTTAAGTCTGCAAGGCAGCAATAAATCTGATTGTTCTTTTCCTATTTGCTAGTCTAAAATCTAGAGCTAATATGCATATTTAAATGTGATCCAAAGTCCAGAATTTGAAAGACTCATTAATTTCCATGAGATTTGAATAATTTACTGCCTGAAATACTTTTTATGTCTCAGTGTGACAGAAAATACAAACTACAGTATGGTTCTCAACTAACAGAGGGGCATTTCTGAATGGTAGAGTCATGAGCCCGTTTGCTACTTGACTAATTAGGAGAATTGAAACATTTATGGAGACTTTATGGGCAGTTTGCAGACAGCCTGCTACCTGCAAAAAGACAGATAAGTGTAGCAAAAATTAATAAAGTCACCATGTTGAGTGCTGGTGTCCACTAGCAATAGCTTAGGACTTTTTTGTCACATTTGGACAGAGAATTGTCTCAGTGCTATTCCTAGTATTCATAATTAACAAATCAAGGAAAAAAAAAGCAAAAGAAAAGGGCAAAACCCCTCAAACCTCAACAGAAAAAGTGGGGGAGAAAAAGCCCAGCAGAAAACAGATGTTTTTAGTGGTAGGAAATTAAATAAGTCAGTAATGGCACCAGTTTGTTGTAACTAAATATGCAGTGGTAAAAGAGCTCCATGATGAATATCAGGACAGATTTTCAGCTCCCCTTTAAAATAGATTTTTTCTATAGGTATACATTAACTCCATGGATTAGGAAAGTAATGACTGAATTAATGTTAAGATTTACTTACAGAAGGACTACTTCAGGTATTTTATATGTAGGTAAAGGTAGGATAATTCATTGCAAGGTATATGAACCAAAATCGGGAAGAGTTACTTAAGGAAAGGTTTTTGAATCAAAAACCAAAGGAATTTGTCCAGTATCAGGAACTATCTGAGCAAAGCCTGTTTCTGATGTAACTGAACTCTGGGGCCAAACTGAGCCATCATGGGCAATGGGGATTGCACCTTTATATTTCAAAAATCAAGTGTTTGCTATTAAGTCTTTGCAAAAGTAGGCATCATGTTGGAATCACCACTGAGAAACCTGGCATTGAAAAGATCACTGAAAACATTCCCATTTTCACTTGGATGGTTTTATATTAGCATGAAATCTCACAAAGTCCATGTATGATAGATGCTTTATACGCTGAAATCATTCCCCACCCACAGGATGAAGTTTTTTACCTCAGAGGTGAACTGATATGAGAAGGAACATTAAAGCTGCTCACATGCTCTGCTTTTTGTTTGCTGAATGCTATCAGAAAACCAGTAACAATAATAATTAAATAAAACCTGACAAATCATTCACTCATCTGAAAATCTTCACTTATTTCATTCCAGAATAATGCAGAATGCTACTGTGCCATGTTTCCAGACCTGCTTTAGGTCTGTTGTGATAAGGTAAGGCTCTTTTTTATTATTCCTATTTTATTTTTGTACTTCAGTTGTGTCACTTTGCTATTAGTTTTTTCACTCTGGTGATTTGAAATGCATTTGGTGAAACTATTTTCTATAGATCTGTATGCATATGCTTGCACAGAGGGAAATGCATGTAAATGAGGAAGTATTTGCACTGATTATAGCAATTACATCAAAAATACAGAGGAGGAGAAGAATTAAACTGCATGTGACATTGCTATGAAAGGATTAGAGTGTCAAAAGGGAAGGACAGAAGTTACAGTATGCCCATATAACTTCAGGAAAAGCAAGCACATTATTATTGACAGTTTCTGGTTTACACACAGATGCACAGGCACATGCACACACATATTGCAACTTATTTTACAGCTTGAAACCAGCAAATAAAATCCAAATATATACTCTGTAAATCTGACTTCAACAATGAGCCTGGAAAGCAAATGGGATACTTGTGAGATTGTAGTTTTGGCACTTCATACATTATTATTTTTTTGGTTTCCACCCCCAAAAAATATGAAGTTATTCAATTTAAGGAAGACTGAACTGTTCCAAAATTGATATCAGGCAATATAAACACTTATGTCCCGTTCAAATTACTTAGTTCCTGCATCTCCTGTAACCTTCCGCTGCAAATATCCTCAGCCTCTATGACACTCATCTGGAAGGTTTTCTTGGTTCACCCTTTTAACCTTGACAGTAAAAGCTAACCCTCTGCCAACACATGTGTCCAGGTTGGGGGTCTATTGCTGGTTAAAGTCATAGTATGTATCTGACTTTTATTTTTTGCTGTGATTGATTACAATTATCTTAGAAATATGAATATCACCTCTGAACATATAGAGGCCTATACGGAGTATAAGGAGAATTCATCCTGGATTTTCAGTTGAAAGCCTCCCTCAAATTTCTAAATGAACCTCAGGAAGAAAAATATTTTGTCAATAAAATAATATATCAAAAGTAAATTATGCCATGGTGATTGACACCCAGTATTTAACTTACTACAGTAAAGAATCTATTATGCCTAGTATTGTCAGAGACCTCTTCACACCCGTAGAGACTGATAAAATAGAATGTCAAATAATTGTGTGAGCAAAGATTACTGAGCATTGCTCCCTAGTTCTGAAAAGAATGGCACTCACATCAGTTCAAATTTGTTTTGCAAGGGTATCAGCAAAACATAGCCACACTGACTGCTTCAGAGAACACAATGACCCTGGGATTGGACAAGTGAAACAGGACAGGGAGTAGCCCCTCTAGCAATGAGCCCCACCCTCCCCAGTAAGTCTGAGGAAAAAATCCTGTAGAAAATTATTGAGAATACAGTTTTCTTCTCAGTATGCAAGAAAATACACTTTAGAAGAGAAGAGAAATCATGGTGGCCTCTGCTGGCTTTAGGAAACAGAGAAATTCTTTTTAATGGTTGATGTTGATTCATCCTTAACACTCATTTCATCTTTGGATGAAACAAAGGAGAAGGAAGAAGAGCAAAGGGAAAGAAAGAGCAATTCCTGGTTCATGCCAATCCACTTGCAAATCAAGCAGCTGAAGTACACACAGTAAAACATTCACACTGATCTTTCTGCTCTTTGGATAAGAATATGTATTTTACAAAATAAATGCTAAAGAAAAGAGCTTTTTTTTCTCTCTGTGGGGATAATAAAAAAATTTCCAATACCTTTAGCTATGTATTTTCATAGGGTCCTACAGGTAGGGTGAAAATCGCACTACTAGCTGTTTTTCACTCTTGAGCACCAAGGTTTTAAGTGTTAGAAGTACAACTACCTGTAAGTTTTAAAGGTCACAAAGAAGTAATATGGGGCACAATCACAAAGGATTTTTCTCTTCTATGTCTAGCAGGTCTTTATGTCAGTTTGGGGACACAAACAGGGGTGACGATTACTTATATAGAAGAATGACAGCTCCAGAGCAACCCCTTCTTGCCCTAGAAGACTTAATCTCAATCTGTATCACAGAGCCCATCTAGGTGACTTTGATAAATGATGCATCAGTCTTCAGGTATTCTGTGAAAAGTTAGCTCTTGTATTAAGGCTTAAACATAGAGATTTTATTGAACCAAGAATTCCAGTAGTACAGGTATAATATTGAAGCTGACATATACATTAGCTTTGTGTTATTGATGCTGTGGCTTCTATTCCTTTGCACCTTGAATGTAATGTGAATATCAAATAGAAATTCAGCTGGCATCAAGTTTCCCAAATTGATCACAAGTTAAAAACCTAAATCTTAATTTATTTTTCTAGGTTTTCTGTCTTGGTGAATAAGACAAGCTGTTCTTCACAAAGACATTGCACAGGAAGGTGGGTGTACTAACAATCCTTTTAGAGGGAAGAAAAGCAACCTTATTTCACTTGTGCTTCCCAAACATGGGTGGAAGCTCCTGTAATTCATAATAATCAAAATATGATTAAAATACATCTTGGGTCCCTTAAATTCTATTTCTAACAGAGGGGCTTATAGAGTTAAAACAAACTTCTGTCCACTATTCTGTGAGCTTAGAGAAGATAGGAGGAGAAATTAGTCAGTTTTGTATGGTGCATAGGAATGGAAAGAAAAATTCTACTACAGCCAAAGCAACAAAAGTACAGGATAGCAATTATAACCTCTAATTGTTAACTTCTAAAATAAGTTATCATAGGGCAACTGTCCACACACACACACATATATAGGTATGCATCTACTGAATTAGACATATAACTGTGTGAACTTCAGTAGAGGTTTTTCTCTCTTTAGGTACATTCCCTATGCTCAGAGAATAAAATAAAAATCAAGAATAAGGTAAAATGTTTTAATATGTCTGATACTGTAAGCCCATCAATTTGCTAGGCATATCATTAATACTCAAAAGGTTTGATTCCCTGATGTCACTGGTGACAAAGTAACAATAATACCTTGACAAAAGTTAACACATAATATCACCTTTTCTGGCCTAGAGTCTGTGTGGTCTCACATATTGGTTATTTTAGAACACTCATGCATAGAAAAAGGTTTAGTTTGATCTCTAGAAGTACAGAGAACTCTGTTTACATGACTATAATATCACAAGCATCTTCCTAAACACTGCGGATATGTTTACTTAAAAACAACTTTGTTTTTTTCTCCTTAGAGGCTGGAAGACCACACTTATGTTTGACACCCAGCGCACAGATACGTGTTTTGCTTACAAGTGAAGAGCTCCACAGTCCTCTGGCCTAAGCAGTCTTTCAGCTCTTTCAGATTTCTCTGTCCAAAAACATCTTTGAAGGCTACCAATTTAATATAGGATCAGCCTGCTGAGGACCTAGACATTTAGGATGTCTCATTCTGTCCAGGTAAGACCAAGATTCATGAAATTCATACTGAGTGTTGGGAACCCATGTTAAACAGAGTGAAAATCTAGCTACAACTACGTTTTTCCCAAGGTGCCTGTTTACTCTTCTGTTTTTGCCATTGTCAACAAAAAAAAAAGTACAAAGTTATCCATGCCATTTACTCCTCATTTCCCACACTCTATTGCTCATATCCAATCATTGCTCATGTTAAGTTCTGGTTTAACAAAAATCTATGTGACATGTGTGCCTTGTATTTGAAACAAATGTGTGCTGGACAGTGACACACACCTGCAAACGTTTTTCATTTCTCCAGCACGTTTCTGACTCGGGCTTGTTCAGAAAATGGAAGTTTTATATTCTGGGCAAATGGGTTGTGATTATTTTTTTTTTTATTAGAAAAGTTAAAATTCCTTTCTCACAGAAATCTGAAATCTGACATGCTTATAAATACCCTGTCACACTCTGCCCTGCACATGCCTAATCTTCTGTTGATAGTCATATTGACTTCTATTTACACTGCTTCACTTATGCCCATTCATACTGAACCAGACTTTGTGCTTGGCTGATCACACTGAATGAAAACCATTCTTTGCCTCTCAGACTTTTATATTCATAACCATTCATATTTCTTTATTCATATTCTCCATTGTGTGTTACCTGAAGGTATTTCCAGCTTGCATAGTCTTAAAAAAATTAAGATCTGCTTGGGGGGGGGGGGGGGAAGCATCCATGAAACTGATATACCTCAGAAAAAAATCCACTTTCTGCATATTTTTTTTCCTTTCTTGAAAAGAGAAAATGGAAAGCTCCTGGTTTGAGCTAGAACAGAGTCAATTCTGCTCAGTGACTTGACTTTTCAGCTCAGTCACTTCTAAGTGACTGCACTTGCTGCAGTTAACAGCATGATTTTGCAGATGGTGGCTCCTTCTAGCAGTGATAATGCTGATGTTTGTAGTTACTACCAAGGAGGGGTGTGCAGGAAGGTTTTCCTTATACTTGCTCCTATGGTGACCAAGGTGTCACTGCTGAATCTTGTCTGCCGCATTGGCAGTGCAGAAAGCAAAAGGCTGCAGCTTCAGGAAGGAGCAGACAGGACAGGTGTCCCTATACTGACCAACAAAGGATTCCACTCCACCTATCTCATATTCAGTATAAAGCTACAATATCACAAGGGTCAAGCTGTTTCTTCAGTGTCTGGCATCTGAGGAGGACTGTCTTTTCTTCAGCCTTTGATCCCAATCTGTGTGTTTCTGAATCCACTTCCAGAATCCAGCTCCTTAATCCAGTTCTCATCTGCCACTAAGCCAAGTCCCTAGTGCCACAGCATCAATGGCAAGAGACCTAACTGCCATCAGAGGGGTGGGGTGTGATATTGGTTTTGCATACATTTGTATAGTTTTTATATTTATTGTTATTATTTTTGCTAAAGCTGGTTCCAGTCTCTTTTCCAATCCATAAGTCTCTCTTCCTTATTCCTTCTTCTCTTCCCTTTTGGGAAAGGAGAGGGGTTAATAGAGAGCATCTGTCCCTTGTCTAGTGGCCAGCACACCCTTAACCTTTGACATTTAGCCAACTGGGAAAAGTGTGGAAAAACACTGAAGTGGGCTATTTGTTATGCTGCTCACCTAGAGCCCATTGTTGATACCCTTGTAATCAACAGCACCCTCTGTGTAGGTACTGACTGTTTCAACACTCAAGGCATACTGCATTACTCAGTGTGGTTAAGGATGGCAATGACTGCCAAGCCTTTGGAGATTTGTAATTGAAAAATTAGTTTAAGTATGCTGTGTTTATGTAGCCTGATTGCTAGCCTTAAACTGAGAAATGTGGGCACTTGCTTGAAATAGAGCTCACTTCTGCTTGCAGGACTGTTTTGACACCTGTGGACCATGTGTAAGATGAGATGTAACACAGAGGAGCTGACATTTTGTGTAGTATAGAGTAGATATAAAAATGCAAAGTCTGATTCCTTTTCCCTTCCTGTCTTAATAGCACTTTCCTGGCACTCTAGTATGTGTGATATACTTGGAGCAGAGTGATACTGTGCATGAGAAAAGGCTCCCACACATGATGCCATATTGCCTTTTAATGTGTTCTTTGGTTTGCTACTTGCCTGTTGTATACTTCAGTTCCAATGCAAAAAGAATATACTGAATATTACATCCTATATTACTAATTTATAAACTCTTAAAGAAAAGGTTTGTGTGCTCTGCAACTTAAGCATGCTACAGCTTATTTACCTTGGCTGTATTATAACCAATCACTTGTGAGATATAACATGCAGTTGATCATCATCTTATATTTCCATTATCAGGACTGGTATATAAAAATCTGAGATAGTTCCTCAAATGGCTACAAAATTATCCTTTCTATGGAAATGCCACAAAAGTACTCTTCAACCTCATATTTAATGCTCTGGTCTCCCTCTGTCATTTTGATTTTTATATTTCCTTACAACACGTGTCCCAGTAGATATTTCTTGCCTTTCTCATCTGAATGAATCTGCAGAGACTGAAAAAGAAAGGGTAGTCTTGTTAATGGAAGTAATTTGCAAGCACAGGAGGAATTTGCTCAGGTTTATAGGGTAGAAATTTTATGACTCTTCTGTGGTAGATGCAAGGTGTTCTCAGTCATGTTGAGTAAACAACACTGAAGAAAACAAAACATAGCCCTGCTTTGCTTTCTCATCCAAGGACTTAGTCTCCATGCCCAAAATGTCTTCCTTTCATGGGGCACCACAGGAGGAAGTGCTAGAGCAACTTTATAAACTACTCTAGGAGGCAGCTGTCACATGAATAGTCTAAACCCAACAGATTAATAGTGGTCTTGTAAATAGCAGTTAGTTAGGGACCATTGCTGTTTAAGCTACACTGAATGGATTAATCCATGCCCTAACAATCATAGAATCATTAAGGCTGGAAAAGACCTCTAAGATCATTAAGTCAAGGCATCTACCCAACACCACCATGCCCACTCAACCACATCCTGAATTGCCAAGTCTACATGTTGTTTGAACACCTGCAGGGATGTTGACTCCATCAACAGGGTAGCCTGTTCCAATGCCTGGCCATTCTTTCAGTAAAGGTTTTTTTCCTAATATCCAATCTAAACCTCTCCTGGCACAGCTCAAGGCCATATCCTCTTATCCTGTCAGCAACTGATGATAGGGAGAGTGCAAACAAAAATCTGATGGTCTCATCTGCTAGTCTATCATACACCCATGCTTCATGCATTTGGAGTAACAGAAGCTTCTTAGACCCACAAAGTCCTTTAATAATTTCTTGTTTAGCAGCTGAAAAGGGTTTGGAGCTTAGATAGTTTTGTGTTTGTATCCTTTACGTTGGGGGAAGAAACCTCCCCCAAAAATCCTTCTCTTCTTCCCCAGGCAAACTATTCCATGGTTCCAAATTTTTTAACCAACTGTGAACTGTCAAACAATTTCTTTGGCTCCCAAAAGGGATCAATAAAGCTATCTGGTATGAATAATGTTTGTAAATTTGAGCAATAGAGCTTCCTGAAAAACAATGTCTTTTTCTGTAGATGTCTCTTTATTACCTGCAGCTCTTTCATCAGCCAACATCTGCTCTTTGATTCAAGCTCTTTCCTTTTTCCCATGCTAATAGCTGTTAACACTGAACCTGCCTGTTACTGTTCAGGCTGTAAACAACATGGAAATACTCAGTATTTCTGGTGCCAAGGATCTTTAATGTAGTCCCAGACTTTAAAGGGTATGTTCAAATGAATAGATCAGCTTTCTGTCATGTTTTAGCTTGACATTCCAGAGGCAGCACAAATAACCTGCTTGGTAAAGTGTAAAAAGCACTGAAGCAACAGATGAAAAGTTTGGTTTCTGTAGCTCTGCTTAGTAGAAGTAAAATATATTTTCATGAGCAATAGCAACATAGCTTCACATAGATATTTCTCTTCAATCATTAAAGCTCAGCTTCCTATTCAAATCATTGTTCAAATAGTCGTTATCTTCCACAGGGATATCTTTGAAGATGAGGACCTCTGTATCCTTGGGTCAGTGTATCTGAACTATGTCTCAACCATAGTAACTTTATTAATTCAAATCAGGGGCTCACTTTAGATAAATTCAGCCAAGTGGTGTTGTTTATTACCTATATTCTTAACAGACTAGTTTTGAAGCCACTCACTCATTCTTTATTCTAGGCTTTAAAGGATGACATAAAAACTGTTTGCCAAGACAAGACTTACTAGTATAGGTCTTAGAGTACAAGACACTGAAATGAAAATTGCATCATCTATACTTTTAATCGATAGGTAGAAAGCTGTTTCTACTTCTGTTTCACATTGCATTGTCCTGATGGGTCATGATAACCCAGTCATTGTGGAGAAAATGATGCAGCACTGCCAATCTCTGAATCCTAGGTGAAGAAATTGGTACCTACGGTCACACCCCTGAAGCACAGGCTTTGACAAATGCCTTGGTAGTTGTGCAGAATGAATTGTAGGAAGCTGTTTTATTTTGTCTATTATCTACAAGAATGTCAGTGACTCAATATTGTAGCTGGCCTGTCTGGACAAACTGTTTTTCTTGCTGAAATGACCTGGAGTAGAGCAAATGGGATGGTGAGTAGGGCACATGCATACAAATAGCTCCCTGCTAAATGCAAGGGCTATTTCTGACCACGTGTGACTTTCTGGTAAGTCTTCAGATATCCCTATTCCCATATAACTTACTCTGGCATTTAGGATCACCTGGCTTTTCTTCTGAAGTGGATATTTTTCAGTTCCCAAGTGATACAGAGGAGATGAGGTGCAGAGCTTTGTTTGCTAGAAAAATGAGTGCAGCAGTGTAGATGATTTGGTTAACAGGATGCTTCTTATTCTCTGTGTATGCTTAGCATCACAATTTTCCAGTAAATATTCATTAATATTAATTAATGTATCCTCATCTCATCTCCAAAGAAGTTGGAAAGTTTTATCCCTACCTCACACAAGTCACTCTAAGTTTTCTTCAAGCCTCTATAAACAAACTCCAAGATAGTCCTTCTTTCTCCTGCCCCAGGCTTTTCTGTTCTTTGATGTGATGTTATGCTACCTTCCATCTTTATTTTGTATATTTATTATTCCTCTCTTGTTAATCTGATACTTGGGAATACAGCATGCTACTGGAAAGGAATGAATAGATCTTTTCTTATATTTCTTCACTTATCAAATGTTAAATAATGCACCAATATTACATTTGTAGTACTTTGGAGTCTATTTCCAAATGAGTTAGGCATTCCACTAGCAGGTTGCTCAAGATAAAATCCCATTGTGCACATTTTAGTGAAAAGTAAATATTTGAGTGCTGAAGGTGAGGTTTCACAAGCCTTCAACACTACTCACACAGTATCTCACTGTGGAATCCTAACATGGTGTTAATGAAGTTCCTGCTTCTACATAGGTGCAAACAGGCTGCAGTTTATGCACAGATATATGTATAAATATATGTATTAACAAAAGGTGTGTATATACATATATGTATATATGAAAAAAACCAAACCTCTTTGTACCTACACATATTCTACAGTATATACACTATAGTTTTATTTGTGGTATGGTTTTGGGCATAGTATATGTTATGTGTACTATCCAATAGATGGTTGGGTGATAGGTTGGACTTGATGGTCTCAAGAGGTCTTTTCCAACCTGGTTAATTCAATTCAATTCTATTCTATAAATACTTTCCACAGAGAGATAAACTCTATTCATGTACACATACATATTATGTACATACATATTATGTACATACATATTATACACACCACACACACCTTATGCAAATACATATTGATATATTTACCTGCATTCATATTACCATGAACATCACTATCATTGTTAATTAGGATTTATAATGATAGTGTTGATAGACCCTTAACAAATAAAACATGACAGGCAGTGCAGTTTTGGGCAATTACCCTACACCTCAGGTGGTGCTAGCTGGCACTAAGCCAAGTGACTATAATCACACTAGAACTCACATAATGGCTCTGCAATGCTTTAGTCTGAGTGGGGTTTTTTTGGCTGCTATTTTGAAATGCTGTATGCTACATAAAAACAAGGAAGAGAAATGGTCCTTTCCAGGCTTATTTGGGATGGGAATGACATCAATGTCAAATGGTCACAAAGGTTCCGATATGTTCTGAGCTGTAAGTTTTTCATTTAATTATAGCAGTATTAATAGATGTCAATGTAGTTTATATCTTGTTCAGTATGAGTTGTGCAACAAAACAGATTGTCAAAAAAGCAGATGAGTTTGTTTCTTTACAGGCCAAAGTAAATTCAGACAAGATTTGGAAGAGCTGTTTTATGGTTGTGGCTACATTCCTGTTTGGAGACACAACCGTATCCTCTCTCCCAACATCATGTCTCTACCAATCTTAGAATTTGCCTGTGTTTCTCACCTCATGCCCTGGTTGTTCCCCAATGGCAGATGCCTGCACTTTCTTAAGGAAGTAACTGTATTCTCAAACCCACCTGGAATCCTGTATATAAAACACACCGATGATGGAACACTGGATTTCAACCAGGCCAACAAAGATATCAATCAAACTAGTTAGCAAGTGCCAATTATTTTGTTTGCTAATTAACTAATATCTAATGAATTTCTCATAGCTGCTTTCCTTAAAGCAAATGAAATGCTTGAACAGACCTTCCATATTTAATATACTAATAAGAATTATTCATTTTTAATGTATGCATTTTTAAGTAATTACCAAGCAGCTGTTCTTATCTCCACTATTTTTTGTTAAACCTCAGCAATCAGTTTTAACAATAATTCAGCACTTAAAATGCATGATAGTCAAAACTCAGTTCTATTAATTTGTGTTGTTTCTTTTGAATGATTTTATTTCAGTGCTCACTGTGTGTCATTTTTCAGTGCACAGTGACTTTCATTTTAATTGCTGGCACTTAGGACTTGAAATTCCATTGTCCTGCAATGTAATTATTTTTTAAGCTGTAAAGTGGTTTAGTATTAGACACAAATAGCACAAAACTGATGTTGATCCTGCATAAGGGTCCTCCAGCCTACTCTTAACTTTCCAACAGTGATCATGAGCAAACATCTAGAGAGAAAACTCTGTTCCAGGTGCACATCCAATTGCCACAAAACCCCATGTAAGATGGCATTGCATCCTATCCTTTTTTTGGGACTCAGCTTCCCCACAGCCCTGTCTTTCAGGTCTTGATTCTTGCTTTGGAAGGAATAGCAGCATACTTTTGATCTTAATCTACTTTGTTCTTACCATACATGATTCCCACCTTTTCCTCCAGGCTTTGCATTTTCAGGCTGAACATGCTAAGCCTGCCCAGTTATTTAAAGCAGTGCTTTGCAGTGTGCATGTCACCCCAGTGAAATGCACCCCAGTGAACACCTTATGTGTACCTGGGTTTCCTGGTATGCAAAGGGAAGAAGGACTGTAGTTACCCAACCTTCTCCAAGCACTTTGGTATGTATGAAAGAAAACTAATCTGATCCACTTGCACTTTCAAATGCAAAATTATTGTTATTAATGCTAAAATGAAAACAATGGGGCTTAATTTATTTCTGCTTCTTTGGAACATTTCATTAATATGGTAATAAGGAAAAAAAATCTGTAAAGATTGATGCAGTAGATGCTGAATGTTATATTTACCTTAGAAGTAACATTTTCAAGTTAATTTGGCACATAAGCAGGGGTGCAAGGTGTGAAAAAGCGTACAAAATAGTAGGGTGTTAGGGCAGGTAAAGGATCATAACACCAAGTGCTACAGAATACATGTTTAGTCTTTTCAGAATGAACCCCCCACATTTGCTAGAACTAAAAATGAATGTACGAGATGTTATACTTTTTGTGCTTCCTGAGGGCAAAAGATAGGTTTATGTGGATACAGGGGAGAGGGCTCTGAAATAAATAAGAGGAAATTAAGTCAGAAACAGGTCATCTTAGGTTCCTATCTTATTAAACTCAAATGAATTCAGATAACATGTTTTTCTTCTTGCTAGACAATGAGTGCTGTGCAGTCTGTGATTTGTCCTCTGAAAGCAGGATCACTAACAGGAGCCCATTAGGTCATCGCCAATCTGTTCGCAGAGAGGTTCGGTGCTGGGAACTAACCTGAGCTGACACAGGAACAGCTGTGGGTCCTCACAAGTGAGTAGCATGCACAGGCAATTTTGAGCACAGACAAAACCACAGGCACTATGTATTTCTAATCAGATGGTGCATTAAGCCTCATGTACAGACATGTACGATACCAAATAGCAACACACACTTGAAAGCGCTTGCTGCGATGCAGAATGAGGAGCTGACTGACAGAAGCTAGAGCTAAAAGATGAATTCAAGTTACCATTACTTTTCTTCTTTTTCCCCTAAGTGAAGGATGTAATGATGCAGAAAGGCTAATTAAGTTAATGTGCTGTCTCCAGGATTTTTTGGATGCTGCAGATGCCAAAGTTAGTCCTTTGTTATATAATTTAGGATTTCAAAGATGTGGCCAGGAGCTATGAAGGCCTTGTTAGCCCAACAAATCTGCTAGTCTTTGAAAATGCATTTTGCCCTTGACAGTCAATTGTTTGATTAAGTGAAAGGCTGCCTTGTTTTTATGATTTATGAATCGAATGGTTAAACAAAATATGTTGTTTACTGCGATTCCCAAGTTTTAAAGACAGCAAGATCAGAACAGGCACAGACTGATTCCCACTGAAAAGAATTCATTTTGCAGATTAGGTTCCCTCAAATTTCTTCCTTTACAGTTTTTGAAGTTTAACTCCCATTCCTTCAAAAAATCTTGACTACAAATCCATACAACTAGAAGAGTTATGCATAGAGTCTCAGAGCCCTGAAAAGATACAGGAACCCTCAAGACAAAATCTATCCCGTTCACCTTTGTGTGATACTTAACCCTTTATCCCTTGGTCATGTCTGCTTTTGGTTTCTTTTAGGTTAGAGATTTCTTTTGCAGTTGTTTTTTGTTTGTTTGTGATATTTTGCATTATTTTTATTTGTCATTTCCTTTCTCTTTTGAACAAGAACTTTCTGCTTTTCTTTGACCATCCCAGGGCCCATAGAGAATTTTTTTTTCCTATCTATGTATTTTTCTCCTTTCATTAAAACCAATCATCTCCCTTAAAAGGAGATGTCCACAGTGATTGCAGTAAAATTCATCAGGCTACAAAACAACAGGTGAAAAGCACAGTTGTGCCTGAAGAAGAAAAATGGGTTTAGGCCTCTGCACCATTTAATATCTTTGTTATTTTCTCTAGTATATCTTTAACTTAAATGTTTTATGGTTGCACAGGTGAGTTTTATAGCACAGAAGTTCTGCAAAGCCTTGCATAGTACCACGATGAAATGAGTTTCACTTAAGAATACTGAATTTGAGACACAGTGAAATAACAATCATTATTTCCTTATTTAACCTTTTTTTCTTCAGCATTTACCTTATCCCCTTGTTTTTCTCTTCTATCTCACTGTCCTGTTCCTCCAAGTAGCAGTGTGAGCCTGTATGATGTTGGATGGTCTCATTTTTATGAAAGAGAACAGAAGCTTCACATTCTGTTGCTAGAATCAAGTGCTCTCTTAATTTCCTTGTACTTTAAGCACAGGTTTGGCTTGTCATCTGTCTTCCCTAGGTGCAGCAAGCGCTCTTTTGCCTGACATTTCCTTTGAGATATTTTAAGCCTTTACTAAATGAATTACTACAAATCAACAAAGTTTCCAGAATTACTGTATGACGCAACAGCTGTGAGGTGGCTTTGAGAGAGACCCAGATTTGGTAACAGGATTGTTTTCCTACGTCACTGGGACTAGGAAAAGAGTTCAGCTTTTAAATTAAGCCTGTTCAAAGGCTGCCTAATAACACACTTACTGAATGGAAGAAACAGATGGAAAATCTGCAGTTTCCCTCATGCAGTGAAAATGAAAACGTCCCCAACCATCAGCCCCAAAACCTCATGGGATTAGTCCTGTGTTTAATGAAAAGTGGGGCAGGTTTCTAAGTTGTTTTCTTCCATGGTGCTTCACTTGCAGAGGGGGCTTTCAGTTTTCAGGAGACGAATTCTGCCTTTAGCAGATCATAAGCAATTAAATGAACACCACTGAGCCTATGGAGAGCAAGCTTCTGTGGCACTGACCTCTATTTGATAGCTCTCAAAACTTGCCTTTGCCTCCCATCAGTTTTTGCAGTTTCAGCAGAGCAGACGACAGAGGTGAGTTCAGCAAGTTGCACAAAGATCACTCATGATTTAAAAGGCAGAAATGTAACTATCAGAAAAGTTTAATTGTGGGACAAAAATAGGGGAGGGGGAAGATTAAAATACCATTCAGCTAACAACATTCTTGAGTCATTCCATAAAGGACTGGTGAACAGAACAGGCTACAAGACATGCTGCTAAAGTAATTGGCTTGTTGGTTTGAAGCATTATGTTTAGATTGTCTTAACTTAGAAAACAAAATAATAGAATCAATTTTCTGCTTCACTTTCTCTTAATAATGCTTTCATTCTATGCCTAGGCCAAGCACTTGCACACCTGCATTATCTTTTCCTTAATCTTACAAGAATGCACCAGAATTGCACATCCTACCTGATTAGAGACATAAACCCTGTGTTTTTCTCCATGATTGAGACGGTCTGTGCATGCCATCCACTTGTGAGGACCCACAGCTGTTCCTGTGTCAGCTCAGGTTAGTTCCCAGCACTGAACCTCTCTGTGAACAGATTGGTGATGACCTAATGGGCTCCTGTTAGAGATTATCATAGTGTAATAAATCCTGCAATCAGAGATTAATTTCCTCTTAAAAATTTAGAGTTGCTTCAGGTACATTCCAGAGCAAATAAAAATAGGTATTTACAGATGGTAAATTGTGCTTCATGGATGTCTTCCAACAAGCTGTAGGAATCAGTCTAATTAGTGAATTGTATCATAGCCTAAACCAATAATAATATTAATTACAAAGAACACTCCACATAAGCATGTAGCTTTAGATCATTACAAAGCCATCCTCATTAGACAACAACATTGGTTATTACTGAAATTGCAAAGAAATGATGTGCTGAAACAATGCAAAAATCACTAGGGTAATTTCAAAGTACTTCTAGCTTTGTATTTATTTGGGTTTTTTTAGAATTGCAGAGTGGAAGCTCTCTGGAGAATGGGTGAATGCCACATTCCTATCACAGAATGCATCAGCAGCCCACCATGTCAAATAATGATACAACTTCACTAACTGGCTGGCTGACCAGCAGCTTTCCAACGCCATTTAGCACAGGTACACTCTCAGGGTTTTCAGCTACTGGAAATCAGTAGAAACTCTGATACCAGAGAAGAAATCCTACTATTTATGATAGACTGGAGGTAAGGGATCAACTTCTGGCATTCTAAGTAGGGTTTTGATAACAAAGGAATGCAAAGACCTGATTGGTGTGCTAAAGCCAGGATCAATTATGACTCAAACAACTGAGAAGCCCAGTTCTAGTTTTGCAGAGTATTTAGGTGCCTGTGAAGGTGTGGTGTTACTCAGTGGTATGAACCTGAACTTGATACGCTGACTTCTTTAAAGGGTACAAGCTAGAACACAGGTGCTTCCACCTGAAAATAAGGAGATGCTTCTTTATGGTGAGGGTGATGGAGCACTGCAAGAGGCTGCCCAGACAGGTTATGGAGCCTCTTTCTCTGGAGATTTTCAAAACCTGCTTGAGTAGCCTGCCCTAGGTGATCCTGCTTTGGAAGGCTGAGGTCCCTTCCAATGCCTAACATTCTGTAATTCTGTGGAAAATCCTGTGTTTGGTCTAAGAGGGTTGGGACAATTTGTGTTCAAAGGGATCTTAAAACTCCCAACAAGGCAATGAACAAGGTGTGAGAGCTACTGGAAGCTTCCATCCTCACAGAGTCCAAAGAAAAAGTAGTGAAATGGTTAAGTCTGGCCTTGAACGCTGAGTGAGGTCAGGTATGTGAGACTGATGGAGGTGTATTGTCACTGACATCAGTCCACGATGTGTTTTTCATTTTAAAGAATGGGATCCAAGCTTCTACCTCTTCCAGTTAGGAATGCAGATACTTTGCTGGAAATATCAACTGCTCATCATGAAGCATGAAGGCATGGTGAATATTCTTTTGTCATTTTCTTTATTTAACATTCTCTTAAGCTAATGAAATATGCTTAATATCTCCTCTTTGGGTCTTCTTAATTTGGATAGAATTATAGGGGGTAAAAAAGAAATATATGAAGAGCATTGCTAAAAATAGAAAAGCACTTTCTGTTAATTCCTGTCATACAGGCAGACATATTTTACACATTCATGGACATAAATAGGTACATCTTTCCTTCATGACCCTTTGAAGTTTATTGCCAAAAGAGAATTTGTTACACACAGACGTTTCATTCTGATTCCTGATGCTTAGTCAAGCCACATTGTCTTTGGAGATGAAACAGTGATTTTTCACAGTAAATTTAATTACAAAGACTATTCTAGACTGGATTGAAAAATTAATGACAGGGAAAAAAATATATATTGGTATTTAGTATAATCTTTGATATTTCAAGAGCTGGAGAGAGCCTGCAAAGGATTTGAAAGCTAGTTGAATAAGTCCTGGGTTAAGCAGTTTCCAGCCCTGAATGGCTGATTTCTTCCAGGTATTATCTGCAGAATATTCACCTTGCTTTTGGCATTGTGTTGATCTGATTGCTTCGGGCAATAATAGATTCCTGACCTCATCACTTGGAGTTTTGTTTTATTCTCAATAGAAAGTAGTTAGATCAAACTCTAATAAAGGATTGGCAATGAAGTTGGCAGCGAGGGAGTTTTATTTTCCACTTCTTTTCATTTTCCTTTTATTTCTTTGACAAAACAGGTTTTAGTAAGTTATGGCTTATGAATGAAAATGGAAAGCTAGGTGAAACAGTGGTGAAACAATGCAGCTATGTCCTCAGAATAAGGAGAGGAAAAATCCCTTACTGTACCTTAAATCTGATGTTGAAACTTCTGCCTTTGAAAATTAAAAAATACTGCTTTAGAAATACAGCAGGCTCTTGGCTTTGGAATTGAGTCAGTCTACATACTGTCTGGGAAGCAAGACTTATATGTACAACATAGAACCCAGTGAATTGTGGATGGAGTACTTGAATAATATACTTAGTAGTAATCGTGAGAAGAGAATAAAGCAGCACTGTTCTACTCTGAGCTATTCATGTACCATATACTGAGCTACTTGTATACATAAAAATATAGCTTATTTGAAGTAAATCAAGCCCAGATTTCCTGTTTCTGTAAGTGCCCAGACTGGATGGGTCAGAACGAAGCACAGAGAAGCTTTACAGTCTCTTCCTCAAACCAGTTAGTCCAAAATTGCTCTAGATCCTGAGACACTAGAAACGAAATTGTATTGGTAGACAACTGTTGACAAGCAAAAGAAGTAGTACTACAAAATCAGGAAGAAAACAACCCTCCATTTAATTCTTGCTTTTTTCATTCCTCTAATGATGGATGGTGAGTGAGCGCTTTCAGCATTCAATTACGCATCACATGCGCTGGTCAAATGCAAATTCCTCTTCTCTCTATTACCTAAAGCAGAACTGCCTCATCGAGAGCTGAGGTTCCTCAGCTGATACATGCATCCTACAGCAGTGGCAACAGCCTCACAGACAAAAGCCTAACTGCCAAGGGTGTAAACTATTTTAACTAAATGTTTCTGTTCAAGTGATTTGCTATAATGTATTAATCTCATACTTTTTATCCTCTGCCTTTCTTCCTGACCTGCCAGCTATCCAACTTTCTTCTGACAACATAAACTGTATAGAGTATAGACAGTACAAATAAGTGCAGCATGAAGACACCGCCTACAAATAGGGAGCCAGGGCAGACAACTGAAATGTATCTGATGTCAAGTAGTCTTTGAGTATGACTGAAGTAGCTGTATCAGTCACATCTCACCATCCTGTAAACAGCTTTTCACACCTTTGTGCTAACACTGAGAACACAGCCCCAAGCCTATGTTTTAATCCACACTTGCTTCACATTAACAGTATGGGAATGAGTCCAAGCTCAGATATGGGCATTAAGACTGAAAACTAAACGTGTCCTTGTTAATCTTTGGTGTAGAGTCAAACTAGCAGCTTCCAGAAAATTTCCATCACTTAATCAATCTATTCTTGTAGCACTATCTGTCTTTGATAGTGACAGACAGAGACATCAGTCAAAAGACCTTGCTAAGGGAGACCAACTATCACAGGAGGGATTTGCTGGCACGCTGATCACTTCAGGCTGCCTTCAGCTGTCTGGACAGAAATCTTGTGCAGTGGCATCTTACGGCCGGATCACTGAAAAAGGTAGAAGCAAATGAGTTAATTCCATGGCAGCACTGTGTGGGTTAGCAGCACAACTTACAATCTTGTTAATTAGCCATATGAAGCAAAAGACAGGGAGAATCATCAGGGTTAAAAACCATTAATAAGGGGAATGCCAATACCTGCCTTCTCAGGAAGTGCTACGCTGGCTACATTTCATCAGTAAGCTTCAGGCAAGTTTGCAAAGGTTTTTATCTTCTATTTGTCTGTTTTTCAGATATCTGCACCGACACTGTAAACCCAGCCTGCAAAGCTGATGGGTACTAAGAGGGAGGGAGAATTACTTAGCTGTGATTCTGTGCAAACATCTGCAGCATTCCTGGCCCCACTGCAAGCAAGGGCATATGAACCTTCAGACTTGGAGGCTTTTGTGCTTGTTTAAAACGGTACTCTATCAAACCTCTTTATGTTTTTCTTCTTGCCTTTTAAATACAAGCTTCCACCTTTAGCACTGAGACTCTGACTTCGACCTTGTTTCTTCTGTTTTATTTATTTTACTTTTTTATGCTCTTTTCAAATCCTCAAGTATTATAAACTGGGGCATTTGGTGAATACATTTGAATTACATTTCAAGTGCTTAATGATTTAAAGTCAGAAAAAATTCTTTTAGTAATTAGTAGTGCTTTTTATTTTTTCTCTGAATAAATGTCATATAAATAGTTAGGAATACTTTGCAAAGTATCAAATATAGCCTGATTCGCGTTAAGGACAAAAGTCTAAGCTTATAATGTATTATATAATAATTGTATTTATATGAGATATATAGATACAGATATATAAATAGATGGATATAGATATAGATAGATCTATTCCCCAAAGCATAAGTAGGGTTTATGTTCAGTTTGGTCTTTCTTCCACAAAAGTGTAGCTTACTAAAGTGCAATGAGTAAGTATCATTATCAGTTATCATTAACACAGAAAGAAGGGATAAAAAGCTCTAAAAGTGGATACTAGGGATGCAAGCACCTCAGGACAGTATGTTGGTGACTTCAGTGACTTAGGAGTGGGAACTGAAGGATAAGACAGCTCATGAAAAAAAGAAGTTACATGTTTTTTGTTTACAGTTACACATAGAAAGAGAAAAGATCATGAGTACAAATACATTTCTGGGTGAGACTTGTGTTATTCTAGTAGGTGATGCTATTCCTGTGTAAATTACTCTCTTGACAGAAAAGTTAGGCTTGCCTTTTGGTACATTTGCCATGCTAAAGGACCCAGTACATAAAAATACTTCCTGATGTCCCTGCAACATCGTAACCATGACCAGGGCTGTCTCAGGTCTTGGGTTTTAGTACCAGCTTGCACCTGTGAAAGATAAAACTGCCCACAGGGTTCATGATGCATAGCATGCAGTCAGTTTGAAATCACTGCTAGCTTTTGTAGGCCGTCTCATGACACCATGTTTACTCTCTTCACAGAACAAAAGATGAATGCACTACAATCCACCTTCATTAGCACATTATCTATGTCAACCTACCTCTCTATATGTATGTATGTATATATATTTTCCCTTTCAGGAACCAGGCACAGTGGAACCCTCACACAGCACCCCAAAGCAAGTACTTAACATTTAGCAGGGTTGGTCTTGTCAAAGTTAATAGAGCTTCTCATGTATTCTACCACACATGATTATTTAGCAGTTTTTTCTGTGTCTCTGGAAAAAGGTCACTGTGCTACCAAGCAGATCATAGCTTAAGTGATGAAGAACAAACAAACAAACCAAACAAAAATTATAAACCAGAAGTCCCAGTATGCCAATAATGGTTTTGATCAACTCTTAAGAGCTAAAGTCCTTTCTTCACAGAGAAGGCTTTGGGGGTGGCCTGAGGTCAAACTAACAAGCCCCTAACAGCTCAGTCAAGGGACAAAATGTTTCTAGGCCATTAAATGACTAAACTGTGCCACAAGATAATTGCAGGGATTGTGTTGCTCCTGTTGTCATCGATCATATTTCTCACTGCTGGAGAGATTTTTGCTAGAAATAAGTTATGGTTTAAAAGTAAAGTGGGGAGAGGCAAAAGATACCAGGGAGGAAGAGCTGAACTGACAAACTGTGCTAGTTAAAGTTGCTAAGAGGTAGGAAAAAACCCCCAGTTAATTAGGTGGAAAAGGAGGAAGGAATAAAGTTCCAGTTTTATCCACTTAATTAATTTGCACTGGTCCTCCAGGAGGTTTAGAGATTTAGTATTAAAGTTAGAGAAAGAAGAAAAATGCTATCTATCAGCAACTTCGTCCATGAAGTTTTGACTGGGACACAGAGAGGAAAAAAAAAGAAAACAAATCTATAGCAAGGCAGAGGTACTCCTATGAGAAAAATCAGTTAAAATAATAAGATTTGGATACCTTTTGAAAATTGCAGCCTTAATTTAAGTGTCTATTTGTCCTTTAACTGTTAAAAAAAAAGTGACATTGCAGATCCTGTTCTGCTCTTCCAGAACATCAGGAGTGGAACAATGGCTAGTCTCAATGCAAGCTGAACAGCCACAAGCTGTATCCTAATTCTTATTGCCAATTACACTTAGCAGTTGCTGCTGAGCATAGTCTGAAACCTTAGTGTCAGAACAACCAGCACTCAATTCCTATAAAGGGAGTAACACCAAAAAAGATGAAAAACATCCAAGTTAGATTCACAGTATTTTCTGTGCCTTTTCATTATCAGCTTTGTAATTTAATATCCATTATTTATGCAATAAATGAAACTCTATAAACCATGTCAGTGCAGGACGTCCATGACAGACCATGCAGCACATTAAAGGACGATCTAGAAACGCACAATGCCCTTAAAATCTTATCATTTATTTTCTACATTTCCTGACTTTTCGTTGATTTGACAATGCTACCTCAACATTCAGTTGAACTGAGCAAGCATTCAACTCATTAATTACATTATTACATCCAGTATCAAGGAAAACATATTTCCAGAATTCAATTTCCTGCAAAGGAGGCTGTTTGGCAAGTTTGAGGTATGCTAATACTTGTGTTTAAAATATTTGCAAATGATTTTATGACCATTAATAACACTGAACTTCATCCACATGCAGCTCACCCTCTGGAAAAGGGGAAAAAAAAAAAAGCCATCTGTTCCTTTCCACAGTATTTTAATAGTATTTATATATGGCTCTAAGGAGATCCATCCATAAGATTAAAATCTTGGATTTGTCACAAAATGGATTAGTTTTTGTTGCCATTTTCAGATCTCCCTCCGTTTCTGGCACAAACTAAAATGCTATAGTGTCATTTTCTGTTCTTTTTATAATTTTGTCACTGACAATGCTCTGTAAAGATAAATTTGCATCAAGTATTGAGCCTTGTGCTAATTTACTCTTACAGCAGGACAGCACTGATTCCAACTGCCCATTCCACAAAATCACTTGACTCCTACTCATAAATATCATGAGAGGTGGTATAAGCAGTGCTTGTTTCTCGTGGCAATTTATAGGGAATTTGGAAAAAGGAAGAAAACAACAACAAGAACAACTTGGTTGTTTAGCTTGACTGAGACCACATTTTCTGATGCTTTAAATTCCTGAGATGGCTCCCACTTAAATAGAGTGTAAATATATGTATTAAAAAAAGTAATATTAAAAATGCAACAGTGCCAAAAAGCAGCATTTCTGTCCTGGTGCAACAGTGAGCTGTGTACTGTTTAGAAAGCTCATAACACGTAATAAGAAGTTATTACCCTCATTTTGCAGATAGAAATTTGGCCAAAGATGATTGGAGCACAGATGGTTTTTGACACAACTGCGATTGCCCACCAGTCCCCTTATCAGCATTCACTGCTGCTTCAGCCCCATCAGCTGAACTGGACAGAGGCACACTCTTGACAAATGATTCCCTAAGTCGGAACAAAACAGGTTAGTAAAGACCTCCTTCCATCACTATGTGAATTTGGCTCAATTTAGGTGCAATGATCTGAATCTGAAAGTGCTTCAACAACCATATGGTAATGGCTAAGAATTTCAGGGCCAGTTGTCTATTTGTTTTTCCTGGGTTTGTATTCTTTGCACATTTCTGGCAAATTTCAGTTAATTCTGGCATCATAAGTCATAGAAGCATTTTGGTTGGAAAAGGCTTTTGAGATCATTGAGCCCAACTATTACCTAACTCTACCAAGTCTGGTGCTAAACCATGTCCCTCAGCACCACATCTCTGTGCCTTTTAAACATCTCCAGACACTGAGACTCCTCTTTTGCAGAGAAATGGATTCTGGAAGTGTTTGCCTTGAGAGCAGACATAAACTGATAAATAACAAGTTGTTATGACGTTTATGACAAGACGAGGTAGATGCTGAGAGGTTACACAAATCCAAGGGGTACTTGGACAAATTCAAGTGAAAATGCACACCTGAAAGTCCTGGGGAAAAATAGGGGGCTCTAGGAAAATATTTGTGGGAGAGTTTCATATAGATGGTCCTTGTTATTCTACTCTTCCCAAGTTCCCCTTTGAGCTGTATTTTGAGATACGATATGGGAGATACGATACGGGATATGCTGTTTTAGTGTCACTGCTTAGTGACTACCATTCTTCTACAGATCATTTCTGCTCCTTATTTCTCTATTTTATACACAAATCTGCTCAAAGAATAATTTCAAAATTCTGCTTACTTGCTTACTCCCATTTCTCACTTCCTTGGGGAAAAAAGATATCAGAGTGGGAGTCAAATATATTTAGCACAGAAGCACAGATGCTGTCACAACAGAAGCTAAGCCACTTTGTCCTTCATTTGAGGTGAAGGGGGGGAAAAAAAAAGGCAAGTAATCACTGCAAGAGTTGCCTCTTTTGAAAGCAAAACTAAGATCTAAAAATAAAATTACTGTTCAGTTTGAATAATTGAATGCAATAATCGAGAAGCCCATGATAAAGGTCTAACTTTTGGAAATCTGTGCTCTCTCTGAGGACACCATATGGTGTTTAAAGTGCATTATGAGTGAAGAAAGATAATAAAAATAGAATTATTTGTGTAAAAAGCCCTGTCAATGAAGTACTTCCAAACCAAAAAAGTCATTGCTTTAGAAGAGCATTCCATGTTCCTCTTCAGCATGACTTTGTTAAACCCTTGAATATTTCAGTGTTGGTTCATCTCTAAGCCAAATACAGTACTGCAAGGTACAGTGTGAAGCCTGCAGACTGCCAGCACAAGAAGATGACAGGCAGAAAACATTTCAATAATACCACACCTGGATTTAAAGTGCCACAACCCATTCCCTTATATATGCTTGTGCAATAGTATATTAAAGGCACATGCTTAAAAGACAGGTTTTGGAATACTTGAAGTCAGTCTATGACAAAGAAAAAAGCTCCTTCCCCCCTCCCTTCCCTACTATTTCACAGCTGCAATAGCTCACAAACACATACACTGCATCCTTGTGCATCTTACTGCCATCATTTCATACACACTGAAATCTATATGTATGCAGTAATATTTCTATCTGAAATGCTAAATATTGACCTGTGATCTGAAACCATGCACTTGAAGCTAATCAAATGTTTTACTTTAAAAAAAAAAACAACCAAGCTTCATGAGTTTGCCTAACGATCACACTACAGATGTGGCTGGCAAAACATAAAATCAACATATTTGTTCTTATTGTAAAATGAAGTTAAACTGCTTTATGTTTCTGCCTTCTGAACATTACAAAAAAACCCAAAAAACACCTCAAAACCACCAACAATAAAACAAAACAACCACCAACAACAAAACACAAACCCAAAAGCACCTTCCAGATACACTTTTGCCTTGATCAGGAAGAAATGGTTTTGGTAAAACTAAGAAGAACCTCTAAGTGCAAAGTCCAGTTCATAAAAATAAGCTCTTTTTTATGCTGTGTTTACATAGCACCTCTGCTATTTTGTTTTGGGTTTTTTATATCTCATGTTGCAGCATCATAAAGCTATGGAAAAGCATTTGTGTTTGGCTACCCAGCGTGCTGAGCAGTGTTCATCCAGAACTCTGGAAAGTGTGATATCCATAGGCAATCAGGCATTTCCTCTGCTGCTCCCCATCTGTGCGTTGAAGCTTGAGACACTGCAGGAGGACACCCAAGAGAAGATACCACCAGAAATTCTCCAAACCTCTGAAAAAAGCTGGGATGGAATACTAAGAGCTCTGCATTTTCATCCAACCAGGTAATATCATATGAGGGCACTACAAATCACTTGGAGAACGTCTGGAATTGCTTTTTCATTACATTAATGAAAACTATAGTGCTGCTTTAAAAATTCATCGGGTAGAGTCTTACACTTAATAGTTTTACGTTTGCTAGGGTGTTCCATTGGCACTTGAAACAACAGCAAAAAGTTACAGACTCACTATATAACAAAACTTCTCAACATTGCAACAATCTTTGGGCCTCATATATGCACACCAGATGAGTCATACCTTCAAACAATAATCTTTGTCTTAGAGCACACTTCTTAACGGCTCTAAGAAGTCAGCCAGGTTTCACACCAGTTTGAGTACCTAGATTCACACCAAAGGATTACATAAAAAAATGAGACCAAGTTATTTTCATATTTCAATTTATATGTTCACAGCATTATCACTTAAAAACAACTGGCCTCGGCTTTACTTTATGTCACAATGAAAGGATGTTGGAACCATTCCTTCAAGAGCTTTTTTCTTTAAGTATCAATTTTACAGCCAGGTCCTAAAATGGCATATATATTTTTATCATCAACACAATACATTGTAATCAGTTTGGGATTTTATTTGCAGGAAATATATCAGAAAGATGGCGTGATGATTTCTGTTTTAAGTTATGTAACAGAAGACTGGTGCCCCTCCAGCCACCTCATCCTGGATTTGTGTGCTTTAGTCACTTTGCACAGGCATTAAGGCAATGAATGATGTGTTAGTTGTTGTTTGGATTTTATATTAATGATTCTTTGAAGACGTGAAATCCATTTCTTTGCAGGACATTCACCTCAACAACCTGGCTCACTCTTGCTTGAACTTGGAGATGTTTATATCCAAAGTCCCTATTCCATACAGGGTGGCTACAGCCAGAGTGGCTAGTAGCATTATCCTCTGTTTTAGTATACATGTTTTACTTACCTTGACTGTTGCTTTTTAGACCAGATGTAATCAGGTGAAGACATTTATTATACAGTAAAGTTCTATAGTCTATCAGAAGGCACATGTGTCACATCTCAATTGGTCATTTTCTACTAGCATGTGTAATTAAGGCATACAATAGGTCAAAATAACAAAACAATATTTTAACACATCCAACCAAATTCTGCCCAGTTTCTCTCCCTCAGTTACAAGGTGTTTACATTACTCTCAGAGTCAAAGACAAAACATAGCTTTCTCTAGCTCAAGAAAAGGCAAATCTTCCCCATAGTCTTCTAAAGCTATCCAAAAACACAATCCCCCTTAGTCCAGACCTATACACTTTGTTGTTTGAGCCTTAAAAAAAACAGATAAATAATTTTTTCCCAGTTCTTCCCAGAAAGCAAGGTAATGCAGTGGAGCTCTACATATTAATTGTAACAGCTCACACAACTGATACACGAGTTTGGCAGACAGGCTCACAGAACGTCTCCCTGGGTTAAGTATGCACACATAATTGGTAAATGTTTTTAAAAGGTTTTTGCGTTCTTGGCATGTCTGCAAACAGATCTTCAGATGCTTATGACATATTCCTTCTGAATACTGGATGCTTTGATGGATCTGGCAAGAAAGGATTAGGAATGTCCCTTATTAACTGTTGTACCAAGATAGTTACGGGTGTCTATCTTACAAACCACACGCATCATCTGTCTGTCAGTCTACTTAGAGAATCATAGAATGGTCTGGGTTGGGAAAGGTCATCTAGTCCAACCCCCTCTGCAGTAAGCAGAGGCACTGCCAACTAGATCAGGCTGCCCGCAGCCCAGGGCTAGGGGGCCCAATATTATCCATCTAGCTTTTTGTAGATCTAAGCATGCAGGGGGGAATGATGATGATTTCTGGTCTTTGAAGCATCATACAAATAAAAGACGCTCATCATCTTCTAGAATGGGGCTCCACGTGCAAGCAATATTTGAAGTGTAAAAAAGCCACAGAAGGTTGTTACATAGGTGATTTCTAGTATCTGACAATCCTAACTAAAATAACATTTGCAAAAGATGGTGGTTACTGAATTGTTACAGTTATGGAATCTTGCATCCTCGGTACTACTATTGGGAAAGTATTTTTGTAATCAAGCTCCTGACAAATTTAATCAGCAAGACTTTCTGCTGAGTGCCTCTGTGTTATGTATGGTTGAGGGTTTTTTTCAGTCTATGCTGGGTTTTTTGGCCATATGGTATATGTGACTGCTTTTTCTCCCCCCATTAATCTTTCAGCAATCCAGACAAATGCAGTTCTGTGCCTCTCCTAGTCTCTTGACCCTTAAACACTGCCATCTTACAAAGCAGAGTTATGGTCTGGGTCCAAGAAAGCCAGCTCTTCTTGAAGCAGGACACAAGGGCAGTCATAGTTGGTGTATGGCCAAGTCCTTTACAAGGTTCAGATGGTAAATATTTAACTACTCCTCTTTGTTGTCTTTCTTTCTGCCGTTAGCAGTATTTCACAATGATATTGTCATTCTAGCCATAGGTTGTGACGAGGCTGCATCATCTTTTCATTTTGCTGTTTCTCTTTCAATTTGGGGATACTGGCTGTGGGTTATTAAAAGGTCACATTACCAAGCCTCTGCTTTAGCTCTCACAAATTCCCCTTCCCTGTAAAGGTATCAGATCTATTTTGTCTTTTTACACAAATGGTAATAAAGTTTACTGATAAGCATAGTTGCCCTTCCTGTTTGGCTAGAAACTTAGGTTTCTTAATATGCTTTATGGCATTACATGAATGGACACTATGTGAGCTTCTCAGGCAAATTAAATAAAGCTTTGTTCCTGAAAGACATGCTTAAGACACTTAAATATCAAGGACAGCTCTTACAGTGAATTTAGGGACCATGACATTTGGGTGGAGTTTAGGGAACTAGATCTACATGCAAAATTGTAGACCAAATAGCTGCCCAGACATTGCAAAAGTCAGGAATGGGATCTCATTTTCTTTACCATGAGTTAAATGCTGCTGCTGCAGGGCAAGCAGGATTTAGAAAAATGGAAGAGAGAAAATCTACATAATCCAAAGGAAGCATACACAGAAAATACTCACCCCCCTACATAAGTTGCTTCAGCAGCTTGTTATGAGACTGAGAGCTCATACAAACCCTGAGCTACATGCTCTGGAAGAACCCTAATCTGGGGTACCCCTGAGAAGAGCCAGCATGCTTTGACAGCAATCCATCTTGTTGTTCATCCTTAATTCATATCACCCTCTGTGACACTGTTTCTGCTCCTCATTTTTGTTCACGTGAGCAATCAACTATTCAGTGTAACAACACAGCACGTGAAGCAGCACCCCTTGGGGAACAGGCAAACCTTATTTGCTATTGGTCTGTGCCCACTGAAAATTCCCTTAGGTGCACTTTGAAAATTAATCTACTTTGCTTATGATTTTCCTGATGAAATAATTCAAGTTTAACATTTGTCCTTTGAGAGACTGGGGATCTTTGTTTCAGATGATGAAGGGCTGCCATTCATTGTCTGCTGCTGGTTCTTTTTGCAATGACTGACACCCAAAAGCTCCCCAAACAGAATAATTCAGAAGAGAAAGCAAAGATTCCACAGATATTTAAGCTAACAGACAACAGGTAAACAGATATTGAAGCTAAAATGACAAACAGGAGTAGTACAGTTTGTACAAAGGAGAAAAAAACAGGAGAATGTAAAAGGCTATGTATTCTTTTGTATTAGCTTTACTCTATGAACTTTAGATCTGATATGGGTGCCATTCAATGAGCTATTTAAGCAGTACCAGAACTGCATAGAGCAGAACATATACATGACTTGCTCAATGTGATAATTTTTGTTTTCCTTGAAACATGAACACTTTTTGGCCTTTTTTTTCTTTCCCTGCTCCACATTCTGTTTGAAAGGAGTGGCTGTCTAGCCTCATCTTCCATCACCACACACAATTATTACAGTACTCTTTCTACTAAAGATAAATGATACAGAAGTAATGTAATAGCCTGGTGACCAAGGCAATGACAAACGAAATGGTTTTAAGAGTGACCATTCACTATAAATTTCACTTCTTGTATATGTTGTATATTAGACCTTGTCAGTAAGTAAATCTTGTTATGTCAGAAATGTAATAATTGCCAGAGTCCTGTTGAAGCCTCAGAGAAACTTATTAGCAAAGGATTTATGGCAATGCTGAATTGCATTCAGAAAGGTACATCACATTTGCAGCTGGGACTCAGCATGTAGAACAGCTGTCCTGACAGTGTCCTTGTGCTATAGTGCTGTCATCCTGGCAGCTCTTTGAAACGTAAAAGCATCTGGTTCACATTTAATTTTTTTGTACTCAGATGACTTCTGTGCATTACACTTCAGTGTAGGATGCTTCATTCATTATTTATGGCACATAGATGTTCAGAAAGGAGTGATTTTGTGTATGCCACAAACCCCTGATCCACAGCACAAGCTATTTTAGGACAACATACAGACACGTGTATATATATACACGGTAAATCACTTCAGTTACATTAGAAAACAAAAGCAGAATTTTCTCTGTGATTATGCCAAACAGTGAGGCAGATGACATGCTTGAAGACAACTGCATTTCATAGTGG